>NC_134655.1:14860531-15552720 GCF_030463565.1 Pelecanus crispus
CCGACGCTATGACTACGTTTTCCCGAGCTCGCTCTCCCTTTCGGCACAGACCAGCTTCCCGAAGCGCAAACGTCCCCGTCCAGCCGTTTCTCCCACAGCAAAGGTGACGGCAGCACGGAAAGCTGCTGCCGCTGCTCCCTCGCCTTCCCTCACCACCGCGTTCACGGCCAAAAGCACACTGGGGCTGCGTGCTCGCCCAGCTCCTAAAACTGCCCCCACTCTCCGACTCGCTGTCACGATCGGCAGAGCCCTGCTCCCGCACCGCAAGCGTCCAGCCCAGTTCCGCCACAGCGAGGGCGAAAGCACTCGGAGCTCTTGCTGCTCTTCAGCTTTGCTCGCCGCTTCATTCACAGCCAAACGCCACTGCGGCTGCGTGCTCAGCCCGGCTCCTAAAACTGCCCAAACTCTCTCTCACTGTCACGATCGGCAGAGCCCTGCCTCCCGCGCCGCAAACCTCCAGCCAGTTCTCCCACAGCGAAAGCGCTCAAAGCCCTGGCTGGCTCCTCGCCTTCCGTTGCGTGTTGTCGCACAGCCGAAGAGACAGCGGCGCTCCGCGCCTGCTTCTTTCCTGACGGTGCCCGCACTCGGACGCTGCGGTGGCAGCAGGGAGGAGCTCTCGCTCTGCCTCACCCCTTCCTGCGCCAGCGCTCTCACAGTGACACACGCGCAACGGTGAACTGCTCTCGCTTTTCCTTCGCGCACTCCCAATGCTCATTCTCAAGCTCCCTCTCAGCCTCGGCACACATCAGCTCCCGCGGTGCAAACGTCAGGCGATTTCTCCCACGTCGCAGGCCTTCGGGCACCTCAGGCTTAGTGCCGCTGCTGCTCCTCACCTTCTCTCGTTTGTCGTTTCACAGCCAAACACACAGTGGCCCTCCGTGCCTCCTTGGTTCCTGCCAGCGCCCGCACTCTGTCTCCCCTGCGGTGGCAGCACGGAAAGCTCTCGCTCTTCCTCCTCCTTTGCCAGCGCTTTCATCGCAGCGAAACGCAACGCTCAGCTGCACTTGCCTTGCCTCCCGACGCTATGACTACGTTTTCCCGAGCTCGCTCTCCCTTTCGGCACAGACCAGCTTCCCGAAGCGCAAACGTCCCCGTCCAGCCGTTTCTCCCACAGCAAAGGTGACGGCAGCACGGAAAGCTGCTGCCGCTGCTCCCTCGCCTTCCCTCACCACCGCGTTCACGGCCAAAAGCACACTGGGGCTGCGTGCTCGCCCAGCTCCTAAAACTGCCCCCACTCTCCGACTCGCTGTCACGATCGGCAGAGCCCTGCTCCCGCACCGCAAGCGTCCAGCCCAGTTCCGCCACAGCGAGGGCGAAAGCACTCGGAGCTCTTGCTGCTCTTCAGCTTTGCTCGCCGCTTCATTCACAGCCAAACGCCACTGCGGCTGCGTGCTCAGCCCGGCTCCTAAAACTGCCCAAACTCTCTCTCACTGTCACGATCGGCAGAGCCCTGCCTCCCGCGCCGCAAACCTCCAGCCAGTTCTCCCACAGCGAAAGCGCTCAAAGCCCTGGCTGGCTCCTCGCCTTCCGTTGCGTGTTGTCGCACAGCCGAAGAGACAGCGGCGCTCCGCGCCTGCTTCTTTCCTGACGGTGCCCGCACTCGGACGCTGCGGTGGCAGCAGGGAGGAGCTCTCGCTCTGCCTCACCCCTTCCTGCGCCAGCGCTCTCACAGTGACACACGCGCAACGGTGAACTGCTCTCGCTTTTCCTTCGCGCACTCCCAATGCTCATTCTCAAGCTCCCTCTCAGCCTCGGCACACATCAGCTCCCGCGGTGCAAACGTCAGGCGATTTCTCCCACGTCGCAGGCCTTCGGGCACCTCAGGCTTAGTGCCGCTGCTGCTCCTCACCTTCTCTCGTTTGTCGTTTCACAGCCAAACACACAGTGGCCCTCCGTGCCTCCTTGGTTCCTGCCAGCGCCCGCACTCTGTCTCCCCTGCGGTGGCAGCACGGAAAGCTCTCGCTCTTCCTCCTCCTTTGCCAGCGCTTTCATCGCAGCGAAACGCAACGCTCAGCTGCACTTGCCTTGCCTCCCGACGCTATGACTACGTTTTCCCGAGCTCGCTCTCCCTTTCGGCACAGACCAGCTTCCCGAAGCGCAAACGTCCCCGTCCAGCCGTTTCTCCCACAGCAAAGGTGACGGCAGCACGGAAAGCTGCTGCCGCTGCTCCCTCGCCTTCCCTCACCACCGCGTTCACGGCCAAAAGCACACTGGGGCTGCGTGCTCGCCCAGCTCCTAAAACTGCCCCCACTCTCCGACTCGCTGTCACGATCGGCAGAGCCCTGCTCCCGCACCGCAAGCGTCCAGCCCAGTTCCGCCACAGCGAGGGCGAAAGCACTCGGAGCTCTTGCTGCTCTTCAGCTTTGCTCGCCGCTTCATTCACAGCCAAACGCCACTGCGGCTGCGTGCTCAGCCCGGCTCCTAAAACTGCCCAAACTCTCTCTCACTGTCACGATCGGCAGAGCCCTGCCTCCCGCGCCGCAAACCTCCAGCCAGTTCTCCCACAGCGAAAGCGCTCAAAGCCCTGGCTGGCTCCTCGCCTTCCGTTGCGTGTTGTCGCACAGCCGAAGAGACAGCGGCGCTCCGCGCCTGCTTCTTTCCTGACGGTGCCCGCACTCGGACGCTGCGGTGGCAGCAGGGAGGAGCTCTCGCTCTGCCTCACCCCTTCCTGCGCCAGCGCTCTCACAGTGACACACGCGCAACGGTGAACTGCTCTCGCTTTTCCTTCGCGCACTCCCAATGCTCATTCTCAAGCTCCCTCTCAGCCTCGGCACACATCAGCTCCCGCGGTGCAAACGTCAGGCGATTTCTCCCACGTCGCAGGCCTTCGGGCACCTCAGGCTTAGTGCCGCTGCTGCTCCTCACCTTCTCTCGTTTGTCGTTTCACAGCCAAACACACAGTGGCCCTCCGTGCCTCCTTGGTTCCTGCCAGCGCCCGCACTCTGTCTCCCCTGCGGTGGCAGCACGGAAAGCTCTCGCTCTTCCTCCTCCTTTGCCAGCGCTTTCATCGCAGCGAAACGCAACGCTCAGCTGCACTTGCCTTGCCTCCCGACGCTATGACTACGTTTTCCCGAGCTCGCTCTCCCTTTCGGCACAGACCAGCTTCCCGAAGCGCAAACGTCCCCGTCCAGCCGTTTCTCCCACAGCAAAGGTGACGGCAGCACGGAAAGCTGCTGCCGCTGCTCCCTCGCCTTCCCTCACCACCGCGTTCACGGCCAAAAGCACACTGGGGCTGCGTGCTCGCCCAGCTCCTAAAACTGCCCCCACTCTCCGACTCGCTGTCACGATCGGCAGAGCCCTGCTCCCGCACCGCAAGCGTCCAGCCCAGTTCCGCCACAGCGAGGGCGAAAGCACTCGGAGCTCTTGCTGCTCTTCAGCTTTGCTCGCCGCTTCATTCACAGCCAAACGCCACTGCGGCTGCGTGCTCAGCCCGGCTCCTAAAACTGCCCAAACTCTCTCTCACTGTCACGATCGGCAGAGCCCTGCCTCCCGCGCCGCAAACCTCCAGCCAGTTCTCCCACAGCGAAAGCGCTCAAAGCCCTGGCTGGCTCCTCGCCTTCCGTTGCGTGTTGTCGCACAGCCGAAGAGACAGCGGCGCTCCGCGCCTGCTTCTTTCCTGACGGTGCCCGCACTCGCGACGCTGCGGTGGCAGCAGGGAGGAGCTCTCGCTCTGCCTCACCCCTTCCTGCGCCAGCGCTCTCACAGTGACACACGCGCAACGGTGAACTGCTCTCGCTTTTCCTTCGCGCACTCCCAATGCTCATTCTCAAGCTCCCTCTCAGCCTCGGCACACATCAGCTCCCGCGGTGCAAACGTCAGGCGATTTCTCCCACGTCGCAGGCCTTCGGGCACCTCAGGCTTAGTGCCGCTGCTGCTCCTCACCTTCTCTCGTTTGTCGTTTCACAGCCAAACACACAGTGGCCCTCCGTGCCTCCTTGGTTCCTGCCAGCGCCCGCACTCTGTCTCCCCTGCGGTGGCAGCACGGAAAGCTCTCGCTCTTCCTCCTCCTTTGCCAGCGCTTTCATCGCAGCGAAACGCAACGCTCAGCTGCACTTGCCTTGCCTCCCGACGCTATGACTACGTTTTCCCGAGCTCGCTCTCCCTTTCGGCACAGACCAGCTTCCCGAAGCGCAAACGTCCCCGTCCAGCCGTTTCTCCCACAGCAAAGGTGACGGCAGCACGGAAAGCTGCTGCCGCTGCTCCCTCGCCTTCCCTCACCACCGCGTTCACGGCCAAAAGCACACTGGGGCTGCGTGCTCGCCCAGCTCCTAAAACTGCCCCCACTCTCCGACTCGCTGTCACGATCGGCAGAGCCCTGCTCCCGCACCGCAAGCGTCCAGCCCAGTTCCGCCACAGCGAGGGCGAAAGCACTCGGAGCTCTTGCTGCTCTTCAGCTTTGCTCGCCGCTTCATTCACAGCCAAACGCCACTGCGGCTGCGTGCTCAGCCCGGCTCCTAAAACTGCCCAAACTCTCTCTCACTGTCACGATCGGCAGAGCCCTGCCTCCCGCGCCGCAAACCTCCAGCCAGTTCTCCCACAGCGAAAGCGCTCAAAGCCCTGGCTGGCTCCTCGCCTTCCGTTGCGTGTTGTCGCACAGCCGAAGAGACAGCGGCGCTCCGCGCCTGCTTCTTTCCTGACGGTGCCCGCACTCGGACGCTGCGGTGGCAGCAGGGAGGAGCTCTCGCTCTGCCTCACCCCTTCCTGCGCCAGCGCTCTCACAGTGACACACGCGCAACGGTGAACTGCTCTCGCTTTTCCTTCGCGCACTCCCAATGCTCATTCTCAAGCTCCCTCTCAGCCTCGGCACACATCAGCTCCCGCGGTGCAAACGTCAGGCGATTTCTCCCACGTCGCAGGCCTTCGGGCACCTCAGGCTTAGTGCCGCTGCTGCTCCTCACCTTCTCTCGTTTGTCGTTTCACAGCCAAACACACAGTGGCCCTCCGTGCCTCCTTGGTTCCTGCCAGCGCCCGCACTCTGTCTCCCCTGCGGTGGCAGCACGGAAAGCTCTCGCTCTTCCTCCTCCTTTGCCAGCGCTTTCATCGCAGCGAAACGCAACGCTCAGCTGCACTTGCCTTGCCTCCCGACGCTATGACTACGTTTTCCCGAGCTCGCTCTCCCTTTCGGCACAGACCAGCTTCCCGAAGCGCAAACGTCCCCGTCCAGCCGTTTCTCCCACAGCAAAGGTGACGGCAGCACGGAAAGCTGCTGCCGCTGCTCCCTCGCCTTCCCTCACCACCGCGTTCACGGCCAAAAGCACACTGGGGCTGCGTGCTCGCCCAGCTCCTAAAACTGCCCCCACTCTCCGACTCGCTGTCACGATCGGCAGAGCCCTGCTCCCGCACCGCAAGCGTCCAGCCCAGTTCCGCCACAGCGAGGGCGAAAGCACTCGGAGCTCTTGCTGCTCTTCAGCTTTGCTCGCCGCTTCATTCACAGCCAAACGCCACTGCGGCTGCGTGCTCAGCCCGGCTCCTAAAACTGCCCAAACTCTCTCTCACTGTCACGATCGGCAGAGCCCTGCCTCCCGCGCCGCAAACCTCCAGCCAGTTCTCCCACAGCGAAAGCGCTCAAAGCCCTGGCTGGCTCCTCGCCTTCCGTTGCGTGTTGTCGCACAGCCGAAGAGACAGCGGCGCTCCGCGCCTGCTTCTTTCCTGACGGTGCCCGCACTCGGACGCTGCGGTGGCAGCAGGGAGGAGCTCTCGCTCTGCCTCACCCCTTCCTGCGCCAGCGCTCTCACAGTGACACACGCGCAACGGTGAACTGCTCTCGCTTTTCCTTCGCGCACTCCCAATGCTCATTCTCAAGCTCCCTCTCAGCCTCGGCACACATCAGCTCCCGCGGTGCAAACGTCAGGCGATTTCTCCCACGTCGCAGGCCTTCGGGCACCTCAGGCTTAGTGCCGCTGCTGCTCCTCACCTTCTCTCGTTTGTCGTTTCACAGCCAAACACACAGTGGCCCTCCGTGCCTCCTTGGTTCCTGCCAGCGCCCGCACTCTGTCTCCCCTGCGGTGGCAGCACGGAAAGCTCTCGCTCTTCCTCCTCCTTTGCCAGCGCTTTCATCGCAGCGAAACGCAACGCTCAGCTGCACTTGCCTTGCCTCCCGACGCTATGACTACGTTTTCCCGAGCTCGCTCTCCCTTTCGGCACAGACCAGCTTCCCGAAGCGCAAACGTCCCCGTCCAGCCGTTTCTCCCACAGCAAAGGTGACGGCAGCACGGAAAGCTGCTGCCGCTGCTCCCTCGCCTTCCCTCACCACCGCGTTCACGGCCAAAAGCACACTGGGGCTGCGTGCTCGCCCAGCTCCTAAAACTGCCCCCACTCTCCGACTCGCTGTCACGATCGGCAGAGCCCTGCTCCCGCACCGCAAGCGTCCAGCCCAGTTCCGCCACAGCGAGGGCGAAAGCACTCGGAGCTCTTGCTGCTCTTCAGCTTTGCTCGCCGCTTCATTCACAGCCAAACGCCACTGCGGCTGCGTGCTCAGCCCGGCTCCTAAAACTGCCCAAACTCTCTCTCACTGTCACGATCGGCAGAGCCCTGCCTCCCGCGCCGCAAACCTCCAGCCAGTTCTCCCACAGCGAAAGCGCTCAAAGCCCTGGCTGGCTCCTCGCCTTCCGTTGCGTGTTGTCGCACAGCCGAAGAGACAGCGGCGCTCCGCGCCTGCTTCTTTCCTGACGGTGCCCGCACTCGGACGCTGCGGTGGCAGCAGGGAGGAGCTCTCGCTCTGCCTCACCCCTTCCTGCGCCAGCGCTCTCACAGTGACACACGCGCAACGGTGAACTGCTCTCGCTTTTCCTTCGCGCACTCCCAATGCTCATTCTCAAGCTCCCTCTCAGCCTCGGCACACATCAGCTCCCGCGGTGCAAACGTCAGGCGATTTCTCCCACGTCGCAGGCCTTCGGGCACCTCAGGCTTAGTGCCGCTGCTGCTCCTCACCTTCTCTCGTTTGTCGTTTCACAGCCAAACACACAGTGGCCCTCCGTGCCTCCTTGGTTCCTGCCAGCGCCCGCACTCTGTCTCCCCTGCGGTGGCAGCACGGAAAGCTCTCGCTCTTCCTCCTCCTTTGCCAGCGCTTTCATCGCAGCGAAACGCAACGCTCAGCTGCACTTGCCTTGCCTCCCGACGCTATGACTACGTTTTCCCGAGCTCGCTCTCCCTTTCGGCACAGACCAGCTTCCCGAAGCGCAAACGTCCCCGTCCAGCCGTTTCTCCCACAGCAAAGGTGACGGCAGCACGGAAAGCTGCTGCCGCTGCTCCCTCGCCTTCCCTCACCACCGCGTTCACGGCCAAAAGCACACTGGGGCTGCGTGCTCGCCCAGCTCCTAAAACTGCCCCCACTCTCCGACTCGCTGTCACGATCGGCAGAGCCCTGCTCCCGCACCGCAAGCGTCCAGCCCAGTTCCGCCACAGCGAGGGCGAAAGCACTCGGAGCTCTTGCTGCTCTTCAGCTTTGCTCGCCGCTTCATTCACAGCCAAACGCCACTGCGGCTGCGTGCTCAGCCCGGCTCCTAAAACTGCCCAAACTCTCTCTCACTGTCACGATCGGCAGAGCCCTGCCTCCCGCGCCGCAAACCTCCAGCCAGTTCTCCCACAGCGAAAGCGCTCAAAGCCCTGGCTGGCTCCTCGCCTTCCGTTGCGTGTTGTCGCACAGCCGAAGAGACAGCGGCGCTCCGCGCCTGCTTCTTTCCTGACGGTGCCCGCACTCGGACGCTGCGGTGGCAGCAGGGAGGAGCTCTCGCTCTGCCTCACCCCTTCCTGCGCCAGCGCTCTCACAGTGACACACGCGCAACGGTGAACTGCTCTCGCTTTTCCTTCGCGCACTCCCAATGCTCATTCTCAAGCTCCCTCTCAGCCTCGGCACACATCAGCTCCCGCGGTGCAAACGTCAGGCGATTTCTCCCACGTCGCAGGCCTTCGGGCACCTCAGGCTTAGTGCCGCTGCTGCTCCTCACCTTCTCTCGTTTGTCGTTTCACAGCCAAACACACAGTGGCCCTCCGTGCCTCCTTGGTTCCTGCCAGCGCCCGCACTCTGTCTCCCCTGCGGTGGCAGCACGGAAAGCTCTCGCTCTTCCTCCTCCTTTGCCAGCGCTTTCATCGCAGCGAAACGCAACGCTCAGCTGCACTTGCCTTGCCTCCCGACGCTATGACTACGTTTTCCCGAGCTCGCTCTCCCTTTCGGCACAGACCAGCTTCCCGAAGCGCAAACGTCCCCGTCCAGACCGTTTCTCCCACAGCAAAGGTGACGGCAGCACGGAAAGCTGCTGCCGCTGCTCCCTCGCCTTCCCTCACCACCGCGTTCACGGCCAAAAGCACACTGGGGCTGCGTGCTCGCCCAGCTCCTAAAACTGCCCCCACTCTCCGACTCGCTGTCACGATCGGCAGAGCCCTGCTCCCGCACCGCAAGCGTCCAGCCCAGTTCCGCCACAGCGAGGGCGAAAGCACTCGGAGCTCTTGCTGCTCTTCAGCTTTGCTCGCCGCTTCATTCACAGCCAAACGCCACTGCGGCTGCGTGCTCAGCCCGGCTCCTAAAACTGCCCAAACTCTCTCTCACTGTCACGATCGGCAGAGCCCTGCCTCCCGCGCCGCAAACCTCCAGCCAGTTCTCCCACAGCGAAAGCGCTCAAAGCCCTGGCTGGCTCCTCGCCTTCCGTTGCGTGTTGTCGCACAGCCGAAGAGACAGCGGCGCTCCGCGCCTGCTTCTTTCCTGACGGTGCCCGCACTCGGACGCTGCGGTGGCAGCAGGGAGGAGCTCTCGCTCTGCCTCACCCCTTCCTGCGCCAGCGCTCTCACAGTGACACACGCGCAACGGTGAACTGCTCTCGCTTTTCCTTCGCGCACTCCCAATGCTCATTCTCAAGCTCCCTCTCAGCCTCGGCACACATCAGCTCCCGCGGTGCAAACGTCAGGCGATTTCTCCCACGTCGCAGGCCTTCGGGCACCTCAGGCTTAGTGCCGCTGCTGCTCCTCACCTTCTCTCGTTTGTCGTTTCACAGCCAAACACACAGTGGCCCTCCGTGCCTCCTTGGTTCCTGCCAGCGCCCGCACTCTGTCTCCCCTGCGGTGGCAGCACGGAAAGCTCTCGCTCTTCCTCCTCCTTTGCCAGCGCTTTCATCGCAGCGAAACGCAACGCTCAGCTGCACTTGCCTTGCCTCCCGACGCTATGACTACGTTTTCCCGAGCTCGCTCTCCCTTTCGGCACAGACCAGCTTCCCGAAGCGCAAACGTCCCCGTCCAGCCGTTTCTCCCACAGCAAAGGTGACGGCAGCACGGAAAGCTGCTGCCGCTGCTCCCTCGCCTTCCCTCACCACCGCGTTCACGGCCAAAAGCACACTGGGGCTGCGTGCTCGCCCAGCTCCTAAAACTGCCCCCACTCTCCGACTCGCTGTCACGATCGGCAGAGCCCTGCTCCCGCACCGCAAGCGTCCAGCCCAGTTCCGCCACAGCGAGGGCGAAAGCACTCGGAGCTCTTGCTGCTCTTCAGCTTTGCTCGCCGCTTCATTCACAGCCAAACGCCACTGCGGCTGCGTGCTCAGCCCGGCTCCTAAAACTGCCCAAACTCTCTCTCACTGTCACGATCGGCAGAGCCCTGCCTCCCGCGCCGCAAACCTCCAGCCAGTTCTCCCACAGCGAAAGCGCTCAAAGCCCTGGCTGGCTCCTCGCCTTCCGTTGCGTGTTGTCGCACAGCCGAAGAGACAGCGGCGCTCCGCGCCTGCTTCTTTCCTGACGGTGCCCGCACTCGGACGCTGCGGTGGCAGCAGGGAGGAGCTCTCGCTCTGCCTCACCCCTTCCTGCGCCAGCGCTCTCACAGTGACACACGCGCAACGGTGAACTGCTCTCGCTTTTCCTTCGCGCACTCCCAATGCTCATTCTCAAGCTCCCTCTCAGCCTCGGCACACATCAGCTCCCGCGGTGCAAACGTCAGGCGATTTCTCCCACGTCGCAGGCCTTCGGGCACCTCAGGCTTAGTGCCGCTGCTGCTCCTCACCTTCTCTCGTTTGTCGTTTCACAGCCAAACACACAGTGGCCCTCCGTGCCTCCTTGGTTCCTGCCAGCGCCCGCACTCTGTCTCCCCTGCGGTGGCAGCACGGAAAGCTCTCGCTCTTCCTCCTCCTTTGCCAGCGCTTTCATCGCAGCGAAACGCAACGCTCAGCTGCACTTGCCTTGCCTCCCGACGCTATGACTACGTTTTCCCGAGCTCGCTCTCCCTTTCGGCACAGACCAGCTTCCCGAAGCGCAAACGTCCCCGTCCAGCCGTTTCTCCCACAGCAAAGGTGACGGCAGCACGGAAAGCTGCTGCCGCTGCTCCCTCGCCTTCCCTCACCACCGCGTTCACGGCCAAAAGCACACTGGGGCTGCGTGCTCGCCCAGCTCCTAAAACTGCCCCCACAGCCAAACGCCACTGCGGCTGCGTGCTCAGCCCGGCTCCTAAAACTGCCCAAACTCTCTCTCACTGTCACGATCGGCAGAGCCCTGCCTCCCGCGCCGCAAACCTCCAGCCAGTTCTCCCACAGCGAAAGCGCTCAAAGCCCTGGCTGGCTCCTCGCCTTCCGTTGCGTGTTGTCGCACAGCCGAAGAGACAGCGGCGCTCCGCGCCTGCTTCTTTCCTGACGGTGCCCGCACTCGGACGCTGCGGTGGCAGCAGGGAGGAGCTCTCGCTCTGCCTCACCCCTTCCTGCGCCAGCGCTCTCACAGTGACACACGCGCAACGGTGAACTGCTCTCGCTTTTCCTTCGCGCACTCCCAATGCTCATTCTCAAGCTCCCTCTCAGCCTCGGCACACATCAGCTCCCGCGGTGCAAACGTCAGGCGATTTCTCCCACGTCGCAGGCCTTCGGGCACCTCAGGCTTAGTGCCGCTGCTGCTCCTCACCTTCTCTCGTTTGTCGTTTCACAGCCAAACACACAGTGGCCCTCCGTGCCTCCTTGGTTCCTGCCAGCGCCCGCACTCTGTCTCCCCTGCGGTGGCAGCACGGAAAGCTCTCGCTCTTCCTCCTCCTTTGCCAGCGCTTTCATCGCAGCGAAACGCAACGCTCAGCTGCACTTGCCTTGCCTCCCGACGCTATGACTACGTTTTCCCGAGCTCGCTCTCCCTTTCGGCACAGACCAGCTTCCCGAAGCGCAAACGTCCCCGTCCAGCCGTTTCTCCCACAGCAAAGGTGACGGCAGCACGGAAAGCTGCTGCCGCTGCTCCCTCGCCTTCCCTCACCACCGCGTTCACGGCCAAAAGCACACTGGGGCTGCGTGCTCGCCCAGCTCCTAAAACTGCCCCCACTCTCCGACTCGCTGTCACGATCGGCAGAGCCCTGCTCCCGCACCGCAAGCGTCCAGCCCAGTTCCGCCACAGCGAGGGCGAAAGCACTCGGAGCTCTTGCTGCTCTTCAGCTTTGCTCGCCGCTTCATTCACAGCCAAACGCCACTGCGGCTGCGTGCTCAGCCCGGCTCCTAAAACTGCCCAAACTCTCTCTCACTGTCACGATCGGCAGAGCCCTGCCTCCCGCGCCGCAAACCTCCAGCCAGTTCTCCCACAGCGAAAGCGCTCAAAGCCCTGGCTGGCTCCTCGCCTTCCGTTGCGTGTTGTCGCACAGCCGAAGAGACAGCGGCGCTCCGCGCCTGCTTCTTTCCTGACGGTGCCCGCACTCGGACGCTGCGGTGGCAGCAGGGAGGAGCTCTCGCTCTGCCTCACCCCTTCCTGCGCCAGCGCTCTCACAGTGACACACGCGCAACGGTGAACTGCTCTCGCTTTTCCTTCGCGCACTCCCAATGCTCATTCTCAAGCTCCCTCTCAGCCTCGGCACACATCAGCTCCCGCGGTGCAAACGTCAGGCGATTTCTCCCACGTCGCAGGCCTTCGGGCACCTCAGGCTTAGTGCCGCTGCTGCTCCTCACCTTCTCTCGTTTGTCGTTTCACAGCCAAACACACAGTGGCCCTCCGTGCCTCCTTGGTTCCTGCCAGCGCCCGCACTCTGTCTCCCCTGCGGTGGCAGCACGGAAAGCTCTCGCTCTTCCTCCTCCTTTGCCAGCGCTTTCATCGCAGCGAAACGCAACGCTCAGCTGCACTTGCCTTGCCTCCCGACGCTATGACTACGTTTTCCCGAGCTCGCTCTCCCTTTCGGCACAGACCAGCTTCCCGAAGCGCAAACGTCCCCGTCCAGCCGTTTCTCCCACAGCAAAGGTGACGGCAGCACGGAAAGCTGCTGCCGCTGCTCCCTCGCCTTCCCTCACCACCGCGTTCACGGCCAAAAGCACACTGGGGCTGCGTGCTCGCCCAGCTCCTAAAACTGCCCCCACTCTCCGACTCGCTGTCACGATCGGCAGAGCCCTGCTCCCGCACCGCAAGCGTCCAGCCCAGTTCCGCCACAGCGAGGGCGAAAGCACTCGGAGCTCTTGCTGCTCTTCAGCTTTGCTCGCCGCTTCATTCACAGCCAAACGCCACTGCGGCTGCGTGCTCAGCCCGGCTCCTAAAACTGCCCAAACTCTCTCTCACTGTCACGATCGGCAGAGCCCTGCCTCCCGCGCCGCAAACCTCCAGCCAGTTCTCCCACAGCGAAAGCGCTCAAAGCCCTGGCTGGCTCCTCGCCTTCCGTTGCGTGTTGTCGCACAGCCGAAGAGACAGCGGCGCTCCGCGCCTGCTTCTTTCCTGACGGTGCCCGCACTCGGACGCTGCGGTGGCAGCAGGGAGGAGCTCTCGCTCTGCCTCACCCCTTCCTGCGCCAGCGCTCTCACAGTGACACACGCGCAACGGTGAACTGCTCTCGCTTTTCCTTCGCGCACTCCCAATGCTCATTCTCAAGCTCCCTCTCAGCCTCGGCACACATCAGCTCCCGCGGTGCAAACGTCAGGCGATTTCTCCCACGTCGCAGGCCTTCGGGCACCTCAGGCTTAGTGCCGCTGCTGCTCCTCACCTTCTCTCGTTTGTCGTTTCACAGCCAAACACACAGTGGCCCTCCGTGCCTCCTTGGTTCCTGCCAGCGCCCGCACTCTGTCTCCCCTGCGGTGGCAGCACGGAAAGCTCTCGCTCTTCCTCCTCCTTTGCCAGCGCTTTCATCGCAGCGAAACGCAACGCTCAGCTGCACTTGCCTTGCCTCCCGACGCTATGACTACGTTTTCCCGAGCTCGCTCTCCCTTTCGGCACAGACCAGCTTCCCGAAGCGCAAACGTCCCCGTCCAGCCGTTTCTCCCACAGCAAAGGTGACGGCAGCACGGAAAGCTGCTGCCGCTGCTCCCTCGCCTTCCCTCACCACCGCGTTCACGGCCAAAAGCACACTGGGGCTGCGTGCTCGCCCAGCTCCTAAAACTGCCCCCACTCTCCGACTCGCTGTCACGATCGGCAGAGCCCTGCTCCCGCACCGCAAGCGTCCAGCCCAGTTCCGCCACAGCGAGGGCGAAAGCACTCGGAGCTCTTGCTGCTCTTCAGCTTTGCTCGCCGCTTCATTCACAGCCAAACGCCACTGCGGCTGCGTGCTCAGCCCGGCTCCTAAAACTGCCCAAACTCTCTCTCACTGTCACGATCGGCAGAGCCCTGCCTCCCGCGCCGCAAACCTCCAGCCAGTTCTCCCACAGCGAAAGCGCTCAAAGCCCTGGCTGGCTCCTCGCCTTCCGTTGCGTGTTGTCGCACAGCCGAAGAGACAGCGGCGCTCCGCGCCTGCTTCTTTCCTGACGGTGCCCGCACTCGGACGCTGCGGTGGCAGCAGGGAGGAGCTCTCGCTCTGCCTCACCCCTTCCTGCGCCAGCGCTCTCACAGTGACACACGCGCAACGGTGAACTGCTCTCGCTTTTCCTTCGCGCACTCCCAATGCTCATTCTCAAGCTCCCTCTCAGCCTCGGCACACATCAGCTCCCGCGGTGCAAACGTCAGGCGATTTCTCCCACGTCGCAGGCCTTCGGGCACCTCAGGCTTAGTGCCGCTGCTGCTCCTCACCTTCTCTCGTTTGTCGTTTCACAGCCAAACACACAGTGGCCCTCCGTGCCTCCTTGGTTCCTGCCAGCGCCCGCACTCTGTCTCCCCTGCGGTGGCAGCACGGAAAGCTCTCGCTCTTCCTCCTCCTTTGCCAGCGCTTTCATCGCAGCGAAACGCAACGCTCAGCTGCACTTGCCTTGCCTCCCGACGCTATGACTACGTTTTCCCGAGCTCGCTCTCCCTTTCGGCACAGACCAGCTTCCCGAAGCGCAAACGTCCCCGTCCAGCCGTTTCTCCCACAGCAAAGGTGACGGCAGCACGGAAAGCTGCTGCCGCTGCTCCCTCGCCTTCCCTCACCACCGCGTTCACGGCCAAAAGCACACTGGGGCTGCGTGCTCGCCCAGCTCCTAAAACTGCCCCCACTCTCCGACTCGCTGTCACGATCGGCAGAGCCCTGCTCCCGCACCGCAAGCGTCCAGCCCAGTTCCGCCACAGCGAGGGCGAAAGCACTCGGAGCTCTTGCTGCTCTTCAGCTTTGCTCGCCGCTTCATTCACAGCCAAACGCCACTGCGGCTGCGTGCTCAGCCCGGCTCCTAAAACTGCCCAAACTCTCTCTCACTGTCACGATCGGCAGAGCCCTGCCTCCCGCGCCGCAAACCTCCAGCCAGTTCTCCCACAGCGAAAGCGCTCAAAGCCCTGGCTGGCTCCTCGCCTTCCGTTGCGTGTTGTCGCACAGCCGAAGAGACAGCGGCGCTCCGCGCCTGCTTCTTTCCTGACGGTGCCCGCACTCGGACGCTGCGGTGGCAGCAGGGAGGAGCTCTCGCTCTGCCTCACCCCTTCCTGCGCCAGCGCTCTCACAGTGACACACGCGCAACGGTGAACTGCTCTCGCTTTTCCTTCGCGCACTCCCAATGCTCATTCTCAAGCTCCCTCTCAGCCTCGGCACACATCAGCTCCCGCGGTGCAAACGTCAGGCGATTTCTCCCACGTCGCAGGCCTTCGGGCACCTCAGGCTTAGTGCCGCTGCTGCTCCTCACCTTCTCATCGTTTGTCGTTTCACAGCCAAACACACAGTGGCCCTCCGTGCCTCCTTGGTTCCTGCCAGCGCCCGCACTCTGTCTCCCCTGCGGTGGCAGCACGGAAAGCTCTCGCTCTTCCTCCTCCTTTGCCAGCGCTTTCATCGCAGCGAAACGCAACGCTCAGCTGCACTTGCCTTGCCTCCCGACGCTATGACTACGTTTTCCCGAGCTCGCTCTCCCTTTCGGCACAGACCAGCTTCCCGAAGCGCAAACGTCCCCGTCCAGCCGTTTCTCCCACAGCAAAGGTGACGGCAGCACGGAAAGCTGCTGCCGCTGCTCCCTCGCCTTCCCTCACCACCGCGTTCACGGCCAAAAGCACACTGGGGCTGCGTGCTCGCCCAGCTCCTAAAACTGCCCCCACTCTCCGACTCGCTGTCACGATCGGCAGAGCCCTGCTCCCGCACCGCAAGCGTCCAGCCCAGTTCCGCCACAGCGAGGGCGAAAGCACTCGGAGCTCTTGCTGCTCTTCAGCTTTGCTCGCCGCTTCATTCACAGCCAAACGCCACTGCGGCTGCGTGCTCAGCCCGGCTCCTAAAACTGCCCAAACTCTCTCTCACTGTCACGATCGGCAGAGCCCTGCCTCCCGCGCCGCAAACCTCCAGCCAGTTCTCCCACAGCGAAAGCGCTCAAAGCCCTGGCTGGCTCCTCGCCTTCCGTTGCGTGTTGTCGCACAGCCGAAGAGACAGCGGCGCTCCGCGCCTGCTTCTTTCCTGACGGTGCCCGCACTCGGACGCTGCGGTGGCAGCAGGGAGGAGCTCTCGCTCTGCCTCACCCCTTCCTGCGCCAGCGCTCTCACAGTGACACACGCGCAACGGTGAACTGCTCTCGCTTTTCCTTCGCGCACTCCCAATGCTCATTCTCAAGCTCCCTCTCAGCCTCGGCACACATCAGCTCCCGCGGTGCAAACGTCAGGCGATTTCTCCCACGTCGCAGGCCTTCGGGCACCTCAGGCTTAGTGCCGCTGCTGCTCCTCACCTTCTCTCGTTTGTCGTTTCACAGCCAAACACACAGTGGCCCTCCGTGCCTCCTTGGTTCCTGCCAGCGCCCGCACTCTGTCTCCCCTGCGGTGGCAGCACGGAAAGCTCTCGCTCTTCCTCCTCCTTTGCCAGCGCTTTCATCGCAGCGAAACGCAACGCTCAGCTGCACTTGCCTTGCCTCCCGACGCTATGACTACGTTTTCCCGAGCTCGCTCTCCCTTTCGGCACAGACCAGCTTCCCGAAGCGCAAACGTCCCCGTCCAGCCGTTTCTCCCACAGCAAAGGTGACGGCAGCACGGAAAGCTGCTGCCGCTGCTCCCTCGCCTTCCCTCACCACCGCGTTCACGGCCAAAAGCACACTGGGGCTGCGTGCTCGCCCAGCTCCTAAAACTGCCCCCACTCTCCGACTCGCTGTCACGATCGGCAGAGCCCTGCTCCCGCACCGCAAGCGTCCAGCCCAGTTCCGCCACAGCGAGGGCGAAAGCACTCGGAGCTCTTGCTGCTCTTCAGCTTTGCTCGCCGCTTCATTCACAGCCAAACGCCACTGCGGCTGCGTGCTCAGCCCGGCTCCTAAAACTGCCCAAACTCTCTCTCACTGTCACGATCGGCAGAGCCCTGCCTCCCGCGCCGCAAACCTCCAGCCAGTTCTCCCACAGCGAAAGCGCTCAAAGCCCTGGCTGGCTCCTCGCCTTCCGTTGCGTGTTGTCGCACAGCCGAAGAGACAGCGGCGCTCCGCGCCTGCTTCTTTCCTGACGGTGCCCGCACTCGGACGCTGCGGTGGCAGCAGGGAGGAGCTCTCGCTCTGCCTCACCCCTTCCTGCGCCAGCGCTCTCACAGTGACACACGCGCAACGGTGAACTGCTCTCGCTTTTCCTTCGCGCACTCCCAATGCTCATTCTCAAGCTCCCTCTCAGCCTCGGCACACATCAGCTCCCGCGGTGCAAACGTCAGGCGATTTCTCCCACGTCGCAGGCCTTCGGGCACCTCAGGCTTAGTGCCGCTGCTGCTCCTCACCTTCTCTCGTTTGTCGTTTCACAGCCAAACACACAGTGGCCCTCCGTGCCTCCTTGGTTCCTGCCAGCGCCCGCACTCTGTCTCCCCTGCGGTGGCAGCACGGAAAGCTCTCGCTCTTCCTCCTCCTTTGCCAGCGCTTTCATCGCAGCGAAACGCAACGCTCAGCTGCACTTGCCTTGCCTCCCGACGCTATGACTACGTTTTCCCGAGCTCGCTCTCCCTTTCGGCACAGACCAGCTTCCCGAAGCGCAAACGTCCCCGTCCAGCCGTTTCTCCCACAGCAAAGGTGACGGCAGCACGGAAAGCTGCTGCCGCTGCTCCCTCGCCTTCCCTCACCACCGCGTTCACGGCCAAAAGCACACTGGGGCTGCGTGCTCGCCCAGCTCCTAAAACTGCCCCCACTCTCCGACTCGCTGTCACGATCGGCAGAGCCCTGCTCCCGCACCGCAAGCGTCCAGCCCAGTTCCGCCACAGCGAGGGCGAAAGCACTCGGAGCTCTTGCTGCTCTTCAGCTTTGCTCGCCGCTTCATTCACAGCCAAACGCCACTGCGGCTGCGTGCTCAGCCCGGCTCCTAAAACTGCCCAAACTCTCTCTCACTGTCACGATCGGCAGAGCCCGCCTCCCGCGCCGCAAACCTCCAGCCAGTTCTCCCACAGCGAAAGCGCTCAAAGCCCTGGCTGGCTCCTCGCCTTCCGTTGCGTGTTGTCGCACAGCCGAAGAGACAGCGGCGCTCCGCGCCTGCTTCTTTCCTGACGGTGCCCGCACTCGGACGCTGCGGTGGCAGCAGGGAGGAGCTCTCGCTCTGCCTCACCCCTTCCTGCGCCAGCGCTCTCACAGTGACACACGCGCAACGGTGAACTGCTCTCGCTTTTCCTTCGCGCACTCCCAATGCTCATTCTCAAGCTCCCTCTCAGCCTCGGCACACATCAGCTCCCGCGGTGCAAACGTCAGGCGATTTCTCCCACGTCGCAGGCCTTCGGGCACCTCAGGCTTAGTGCCGCTGCTGCTCCTCACCTTCTCTCGTTTGTCGTTTCACAGCCAAACACACAGTGGCCCTCCGTGCCTCCTTGGTTCCTGCCAGCGCCCGCACTCTGTCTCCCCTGCGGTGGCAGCACGGAAAGCTCTCGCTCTTCCTCCTCCTTTGCCAGCGCTTTCATCGCAGCGAAACGCAACGCTCAGCTGCACTTGCCTTGCCTCCCGACGCTATGACTACGTTTTCCCGAGCTCGCTCTCCCTTTCGGCACAGACCAGCTTCCCGAAGCGCAAACGTCCCCGTCCAGCCGTTTCTCCCACAGCAAAGGTGACGGCAGCACGGAAAGCTGCTGCCGCTGCTCCCTCGCCTTCCCTCACCACCGCGTTCACGGCCAAAAGCACACTGGGGCTGCGTGCTCGCCCAGCTCCTAAAACTGCCCCCACTCTCCGACTCGCTGTCACGATCGGCAGAGCCCTGCTCCCGCACCGCAAGCGTCCAGCCCAGTTCCGCCACAGCGAGGGCGAAAGCACTCGGAGCTCTTGCTGCTCTTCAGCTTTGCTCGCCGCTTCATTCACAGCCAAACGCCACTGCGGCTGCGTGCTCAGCCCGGCTCCTAAAACTGCCCAAACTCTCTCTCACTGTCACGATCGGCAGAGCCCTGCCTCCCGCGCCGCAAACCTCCAGCCAGTTCTCCCACAGCGAAAGCGCTCAAAGCCCTGGCTGGCTCCTCGCCTTCCGTTGCGTGTTGTCGCACAGCCGAAGAGACAGCGGCGCTCCGCGCCTGCTTCTTTCCTGACGGTGCCCGCACTCGGACGCTGCGGTGGCAGCAGGGAGGAGCTCTCGCTCTGCCTCACCCCTTCCTGCGCCAGCGCTCTCACAGTGACACACGCGCAACGGTGAACTGCTCTCGCTTTTCCTTCGCGCACTCCCAATGCTCATTCTCAAGCTCCCTCTCAGCCTCGGCACACATCAGCTCCCGCGGTGCAAACGTCAGGCGATTTCTCCCACGTCGCAGGCCTTCGGGCACCTCAGGCTTAGTGCCGCTGCTGCTCCTCACCTTCTCTCGTTTGTCGTTTCACAGCCAAACACACAGTGGCCCTCCGTGCCTCCTTGGTTCCTGCCAGCGCCCGCACTCTGTCTCCCCTGCGGTGGCAGCACGGAAAGCTCTCGCTCTTCCTCCTCCTTTGCCAGCGCTTTCATCGCAGCGAAACGCAACGCTCAGCTGCACTTGCCTTGCCTCCCGACGCTATGACTACGTTTTCCCGAGCTCGCTCTCCCTTTCGGCACAGACCAGCTTCCCGAAGCGCAAACGTCCCCGTCCAGCCGTTTCTCCCACAGCAAAGGTGACGGCAGCACGGAAAGCTGCTGCCGCTGCTCCCTCGCCTTCCCTCACCACCGCGTTCACGGCCAAAAGCACACTGGGGCTGCGTGCTCGCCCAGCTCCTAAAACTGCCCCCACTCTCCGACTCGCTGTCACGATCGGCAGAGCCCTGCTCCCGCACCGCAAGCGTCCAGCCCAGTTCCGCCACAGCGAGGGCGAAAGCACTCGGAGCTCTTGCTGCTCTTCAGCTTTGCTCGCCGCTTCATTCACAGCCAAACGCCACTGCGGCTGCGTGCTCAGCCCGGCTCCTAAAACTGCCCAAACTCTCTCTCACTGTCACGATCGGCAGAGCCCTGCCTCCCGCGCCGCAAACCTCCAGCCAGTTCTCCCACAGCGAAAGCGCTCAAAGCCCTGGCTGGCTCCTCGCCTTCCGTTGCGTGTTGTCGCACAGCCGAAGAGACAGCGGCGCTCCGCGCCTGCTTCTTTCCTGACGGTGCCCGCACTCGGACGCTGCGGTGGCAGCAGGGAGGAGCTCTCGCTCTGCCTCACCCCTTCCTGCGCCAGCGCTCTCACAGTGACACACGCGCAACGGTGAACTGCTCTCGCTTTTCCTTCGCGCACTCCCAATGCTCATTCTCAAGCTCCCTCTCAGCCTCGGCACACATCAGCTCCCGCGGTGCAAACGTCAGGCGATTTCTCCCACGTCGCAGGCCTTCGGGCACCTCAGGCTTAGTGCCGCTGCTGCTCCTCACCTTCTCTCGTTTGTCGTTTCACAGCCAAACACACAGTGGCCCTCCGTGCCTCCTTGGTTCCTGCCAGCGCCCGCACTCTGTCTCCCCTGCGGTGGCAGCACGGAAAGCTCTCGCTCTTCCTCCTCCTTTGCCAGCGCTTTCATCGCAGCGAAACGCAACGCTCAGCTGCACTTGCCTTGCCTCCCGACGCTATGACTACGTTTTCCCGAGCTCGCTCTCCCTTTCGGCACAGACCAGCTTCCCGAAGCGCAAACGTCCCCGTCCAGCCGTTTCTCCCACAGCAAAGGTGACGGCAGCACGGAAAGCTGCTGCCGCTGCTCCCTCGCCTTCCCTCACCACCGCGTTCACGGCCAAAAGCACACTGGGGCTGCGTGCTCGCCCAGCTCCTAAAACTGCCCCCACTCTCCGACTCGCTGTCACGATCGGCAGAGCCCTGCTCCCGCACCGCAAGCGTCCAGCCCAGTTCCGCCACAGCGAGGGCGAAAGCACTCGGAGCTCTTGCTGCTCTTCAGCTTTGCTCGCCGCTTCATTCACAGCCAAACGCCACTGCGGCTGCGTGCTCAGCCCGGCTCCTAAAACTGCCCAAACTCTCTCTCACTGTCACGATCGGCAGAGCCCTGCCTCCCGCGCCGCAAACCTCCAGCCAGTTCTCCCACAGCGAAAGCGCTCAAAGCCCTGGCTGGCTCCTCGCCTTCCGTTGCGTGTTGTCGCACAGCCGAAGAGACAGCGGCGCTCCGCGCCTGCTTCTTTCCTGACGGTGCCCGCACTCGGACGCTGCGGTGGCAGCAGGGAGGAGCTCTCGCTCTGCCTCACCCCTTCCTGCGCCAGCGCTCTCACAGTGACACACGCGCAACGGTGAACTGCTCTCGCTTTTCCTTCGCGCACTCCCAATGCTCATTCTCAAGCTCCCTCTCAGCCTCGGCACACATCAGCTCCCGCGGTGCAAACGTCAGGCGATTTCTCCCACGTCGCAGGCCTTCGGGCACCTCAGGCTTAGTGCCGCTGCTGCTCCTCACCTTCTCTCGTTTGTCGTTTCACAGCCAAACACACAGTGGCCCTCCGTGCCTCCTTGGTTCCTGCCAGCGCCCGCACTCTGTCTCCCCTGCGGTGGCAGCACGGAAAGCTCTCGCTCTTCCTCCTCCTTTGCCAGCGCTTTCATCGCAGCGAAACGCAACGCTCAGCTGCACTTGCCTTGCCTCCCGACGCTATGACTACGTTTTCCCGAGCTCGCTCTCCCTTTCGGCACAGACCAGCTTCCCGAAGCGCAAACGTCCCCGTCCAGCCGTTTCTCCCACAGCAAAGGTGACGGCAGCACGGAAAGCTGCTGCCGCTGCTCCCTCGCCTTCCCTCACCACCGCGTTCACGGCCAAAAGCACACTGGGGCTGCGTGCTCGCCCAGCTCCTAAAACTGCCCCCACTCTCCGACTCGCTGTCACGATCGGCAGAGCCCTGCTCCCGCACCGCAAGCGTCCAGCCCAGTTCCGCCACAGCGAGGGCGAAAGCACTCGGAGCTCTTGCTGCTCTTCAGCTTTGCTCGCCGCTTCATTCACAGCCAAACGCCACTGCGGCTGCGTGCTCAGCCCGGCTCCTAAAACTGCCCAAACTCTCTCTCACTGTCACGATCGGCAGAGCCCTGCCTCCCGCGCCGCAAACCTCCAGCCAGTTCTCCCACAGCGAAAGCGCTCAAAGCCCTGGCTGGCTCCTCGCCTTCCGTTGCGTGTTGTCGCACAGCCGAAGAGACAGCGGCGCTCCGCGCCTGCTTCTTTCCTGACGGTGCCCGCACTCGGACGCTGCGGTGGCAGCAGGGAGGAGCTCTCGCTCTGCCTCACCCCTTCCTGCGCCAGCGCTCTCACAGTGACACACGCGCAACGGTGAACTGCTCTCGCTTTTCCTTCGCGCACTCCCAATGCTCATTCTCAAGCTCCCTCTCAGCCTCGGCACACATCAGCTCCCGCGGTGCAAACGTCAGGCGATTTCTCCCACGTCGCAGGCCTTCGGGCACCTCAGGCTTAGTGCCGCTGCTGCTCCTCACCTTCTCTCGTTTGTCGTTTCACAGCCAAACACACAGTGGCCCTCCGTGCCTCCTTGGTTCCTGCCAGCGCCCGCACTCTGTCTCCCCTGCGGTGGCAGCACGGAAAGCTCTCGCTCTTCCTCCTCCTTTGCCAGCGCTTTCATCGCAGCGAAACGCAACGCTCAGCTGCACTTGCCTTGCCTCCCGACGCTATGACTACGTTTTCCCGAGCTCGCTCTCCCTTTCGGCACAGACCAGCTTCCCGAAGCGCAAACGTCCCCGTCCAGCCGTTTCTCCCACAGCAAAGGTGACGGCAGCACGGAAAGCTGCTGCCGCTGCTCCCTCGCCTTCCCTCACCACCGCGTTCACGGCCAAAAGCACACTGGGGCTGCGTGCTCGCCCAGCTCCTAAAACTGCCCCCACTCTCCGACTCGCTGTCACGATCGGCAGAGCCCTGCTCCCGCACCGCAAGCGTCCAGCCCAGTTCCGCCACAGCGAGGGCGAAAGCACTCGGAGCTCTTGCTGCTCTTCAGCTTTGCTCGCCGCTTCATTCACAGCCAAACGCCACTGCGGCTGCGTGCTCAGCCCGGCTCCTAAAACTGCCCAAACTCTCTCTCACTGTCACGATCGGCAGAGCCCTGCCTCCCGCGCCGCAAACCTCCAGCCAGTTCTCCCACAGCGAAAGCGCTCAAAGCCCTGGCTGGCTCCTCGCCTTCCGTTGCGTGTTGTCGCACAGCCGAAGAGACAGCGGCGCTCCGCGCCTGCTTCTTTCCTGACGGTGCCCGCACTCGGACGCTGCGGTGGCAGCAGGGAGGAGCTCTCGCTCTGCCTCACCCCTTCCTGCGCCAGCGCTCTCACAGTGACACACGCGCAACGGTGAACTGCTCTCGCTTTTCCTTCGCGCACTCCCAATGCTCATTCTCAAGCTCCCTCTCAGCCTCGGCACACATCAGCTCCCGCGGTGCAAACGTCAGGCGATTTCTCCCACGTCGCAGGCCTTCGGGCACCTCAGGCTTAGTGCCGCTGCTGCTCCTCACCTTCTCTCGTTTGTCGTTTCACAGCCAAACACACAGTGGCCCTCCGTGCCTCCTTGGTTCCTGCCAGCGCCCGCACTCTGTCTCCCCTGCGGTGGCAGCACGGAAAGCTCTCGCTCTTCCTCCTCCTTTGCCAGCGCTTTCATCGCAGCGAAACGCAACGCTCAGCTGCACTTGCCTTGCCTCCCGACGCTATGACTACGTTTTCCCGAGCTCGCTCTCCCTTTCGGCACAGACCAGCTTCCCGAAGCGCAAACGTCCCCGTCCAGCCGTTTCTCCCACAGCAAAGGTGACGGCAGCACGGAAAGCTGCTGCCGCTGCTCCCTCGCCTTCCCTCACCACCGCGTTCACGGCCAAAAGCACACTGGGGCTGCGTGCTCGCCCAGCTCCTAAAACTGCCCCCACTCTCCGACTCGCTGTCACGATCGGCAGAGCCCTGCTCCCGCACCGCAAGCGTCCAGCCCAGTTCCGCCACAGCGAGGGCGAAAGCACTCGGAGCTCTTGCTGCTCTTCAGCTTTGCTCGCCGCTTCATTCACAGCCAAACGCCACTGCGGCTGCGTGCTCAGCCCGGCTCCTAAAACTGCCCAAACTCTCTCTCACTGTCACGATCGGCAGAGCCCTGCCTCCCGCGCCGCAAACCTCCAGCCAGTTCTCCCACAGCGAAAGCGCTCAAAGCCCTGGCTGGCTCCTCGCCTTCCGTTGCGTGTTGTCGCACAGCCGAAGAGACAGCGGCGCTCCGCGCCTGCTTCTTTCCTGACGGTGCCCGCACTCGGACGCTGCGGTGGCAGCAGGGAGGAGCTCTCGCTCTGCCTCACCCCTTCCTGCGCCAGCGCTCTCACAGTGACACACGCGCAACGGTGAACTGCTCTCGCTTTTCCTTCGCGCACTCCCAATGCTCATTCTCAAGCTCCCTCTCAGCCTCGGCACACATCAGCTCCCGCGGTGCAAACGTCAGGCGATTTCTCCCACGTCGCAGGCCTTCGGGCACCTCAGGCTTAGTGCCAGCTGCTGCTCCTCACCTTCTCTCGTTTGTCGTTTCACAGCCAAACACACAGTGGCCCTCCGTGCCTCCTTGGTTCCTGCCAGCGCCCGCACTCTGTCTCCCCTGCGGTGGCAGCACGGAAAGCTCTCGCTCTTCCTCCTCCTTTGCCAGCGCTTTCATCGCAGCGAAACGCAACGCTCAGCTGCACTTGCCTTGCCTCCCGACGCTATGACTACGTTTTCCCGAGCTCGCTCTCCCTTTCGGCACAGACCAGCTTCCCGAAGCGCAAACGTCCCCGTCCAGCCGTTTCTCCCACAGCAAAGGTGACGGCAGCACGGAAAGCTGCTGCCGCTGCTCCCTCGCCTTCCCTCACCACCGCGTTCACGGCCAAAAGCACACTGGGGCTGCGTGCTCGCCCAGCTCCTAAAACTGCCCCCACTCTCCGACTCGCTGTCACGATCGGCAGAGCCCTGCTCCCGCACCGCAAGCGTCCAGCCCAGTTCCGCCACAGCGAGGGCGAAAGCACTCGGAGCTCTTGCTGCTCTTCAGCTTTGCTCGCCGCTTCATTCACAGCCAAACGCCACTGCGGCTGCGTGCTCAGCCCGGCTCCTAAAACTGCCCAAACTCTCTCTCACTGTCACGATCGGCAGAGCCCTGCCTCCCGCGCCGCAAACCTCCAGCCAGTTCTCCCACAGCGAAAGCGCTCAAAGCCCTGGCTGGCTCCTCGCCTTCCGTTGCGTGTTGTCGCACAGCCGAAGAGACAGCGGCGCTCCGCGCCTGCTTCTTTCCTGACGGTGCCCGCACTCGGACGCTGCGGTGGCAGCAGGGAGGAGCTCTCGCTCTGCCTCACCCCTTCCTGCGCCAGCGCTCTCACAGTGACACACGCGCAACGGTGAACTGCTCTCGCTTTTCCTTCGCGCACTCCCAATGCTCATTCTCAAGCTCCCTCTCAGCCTCGGCACACATCAGCTCCCGCGGTGCAAACGTCAGGCGATTTCTCCCACGTCGCAGGCCTTCGGGCACCTCAGGCTTAGTGCCGCTGCTGCTCCTCACCTTCTCTCGTTTGTCGTTTCACAGCCAAACACACAGTGGCCCTCCGTGCCTCCTTGGTTCCTGCCAGCGCCCGCACTCTGTCTCCCCTGCGGTGGCAGCACGGAAAGCTCTCGCTCTTCCTCCTCCTTTGCCAGCGCTTTCATCGCAGCGAAACGCAACGCTCAGCTGCACTTGCCTTGCCTCCCGACGCTATGACTACGTTTTCCCGAGCTCGCTCTCCCTTTCGGCACAGACCAGCTTCCCGAAGCGCAAACGTCCCCGTCCAGCCGTTTCTCCCACAGCAAAGGTGACGGCAGCACGGAAAGCTGCTGCCGCTGCTCCCTCGCCTTCCCTCACCACCGCGTTCACGGCCAAAAGCACACTGGGGCTGCGTGCTCGCCCAGCTCCTAAAACTGCCCCCACTCTCCGACTCGCTGTCACGATCGGCAGAGCCCTGCTCCCGCACCGCAAGCGTCCAGCCCAGTTCCGCCACAGCGAGGGCGAAAGCACTCGGAGCTCTTGCTGCTCTTCAGCTTTGCTCGCCGCTTCATTCACAGCCAAACGCCACTGCGGCTGCGTGCTCAGCCCGGCTCCTAAAACTGCCCAAACTCTCTCTCACTGTCACGATCGGCAGAGCCCTGCCTCCCGCGCCGCAAACCTCCAGCCAGTTCTCCCACAGCGAAAGCGCTCAAAGCCCTGGCTGGCTCCTCGCCTTCCGTTGCGTGTTGTCGCACAGCCGAAGAGACAGCGGCGCTCCGCGCCTGCTTCTTTCCTGACGGTGCCCGCACTCGGACGCTGCGGTGGCAGCAGGGAGGAGCTCTCGCTCTGCCTCACCCCTTCCTGCGCCAGCGCTCTCACAGTGACACACGCGCAACGGTGAACTGCTCTCGCTTTTCCTTCGCGCACTCCCAATGCTCATTCTCAAGCTCCCTCTCAGCCTCGGCACACATCAGCTCCCGCGGTGCAAACGTCAGGCGATTTCTCCCACGTCGCAGGCCTTCGGGCACCTCAGGCTTAGTGCCGCTGCTGCTCCTCACCTTCTCTCGTTTGTCGTTTCACAGCCAAACACACAGTGGCCCTCCGTGCCTCCTTGGTTCCTGCCAGCGCCCGCACTCTGTCTCCCCTGCGGTGGCAGCACGGAAAGCTCTCGCTCTTCCTCCTCCTTTGCCAGCGCTTTCATCGCAGCGAAACGCAACGCTCAGCTGCACTTGCCTTGCCTCCCGACGCTATGACTACGTTTTCCCGAGCTCGCTCTCCCTTTCGGCACAGACCAGCTTCCCGAAGCGCAAACGTCCCCGTCCAGCCGTTTCTCCCACAGCAAAGGTGACGGCAGCACGGAAAGCTGCTGCCGCTGCTCCCTCGCCTTCCCTCACCACCGCGTTCACGGCCAAAAGCACACTGGGGCTGCGTGCTCGCCCAGCTCCTAAAACTGCCCCCACTCTCCGACTCGCTGTCACGATCGGCAGAGCCCTGCTCCCGCACCGCAAGCGTCCAGCCCAGTTCCGCCACAGCGAGGGCGAAAGCACTCGGAGCTCTTGCTGCTCTTCAGCTTTGCTCGCCGCTTCATTCACAGCCAAACGCCACTGCGGCTGCGTGCTCAGCCCGGCTCCTAAAACTGCCCAAACTCTCTCTCACTGTCACGATCGGCAGAGCCCTGCCTCCCGCGCCGCAAACCTCCAGCCAGTTCTCCCACAGCGAAAGCGCTCAAAGCCCTGGCTGGCTCCTCGCCTTCCGTTGCGTGTTGTCGCACAGCCGAAGAGACAGCGGCGCTCCGCGCCTGCTTCTTTCCTGACGGTGCCCGCACTCGGACGCTGCGGTGGCAGCAGGGAGGAGCTCTCGCTCTGCCTCACCCCTTCCTGCGCCAGCGCTCTCACAGTGACACACGCGCAACGGTGAACTGCTCTCGCTTTTCCTTCGCGCACTCCCAATGCTCATTCTCAAGCTCCCTCTCAGCCTCGGCACACATCAGCTCCCGCGGTGCAAACGTCAGGCGATTTCTCCCACGTCGCAGGCCTTCGGGCACCTCAGGCTTAGTGCCGCTGCTGCTCCTCACCTTCTCTCGTTTGTCGTTTCACAGCCAAACACACAGTGGCCCTCCGTGCCTCCTTGGTTCCTGCCAGCGCCCGCACTCTGTCTCCCCTGCGGTGGCAGCACGGAAAGCTCTCGCTCTTCCTCCTCCTTTGCCAGCGCTTTCATCGCAGCGAAACGCAACGCTCAGCTGCACTTGCCTTGCCTCCCGACGCTATGACTACGTTTTCCCGAGCTCGCTCTCCCTTTCGGCACAGACCAGCTTCCCGAAGCGCAAACGTCCCCGTCCAGCCGTTTCTCCCACAGCAAAGGTGACGGCAGCACGGAAAGCTGCTGCCGCTGCTCCCTCGCCTTCCCTCACCACCGCGTTCACGGCCAAAAGCACACTGGGGCTGCGTGCTCGCCCAGCTCCTAAAACTGCCCCCACTCTCCGACTCGCTGTCACGATCGGCAGAGCCCTGCTCCCGCACCGCAAGCGTCCAGCCCAGTTCCGCCACAGCGAGGGCGAAAGCACTCGGAGCTCTTGCTGCTCTTCAGCTTTGCTCGCCGCTTCATTCACAGCCAAACGCCACTGCGGCTGCGTGCTCAGCCCGGCTCCTAAAACTGCCCAAACTCTCTCTCACTGTCACGATCGGCAGAGCCCTGCCTCCCGCGCCGCAAACCTCCAGCCAGTTCTCCCACAGCGAAAGCGCTCAAAGCCCTGGCTGGCTCCTCGCCTTCCGTTGCGTGTTGTCGCACAGCCGAAGAGACAGCGGCGCTCCGCGCCTGCTTCTTTCCTGACGGTGCCCGCACTCGGACGCTGCGGTGGCAGCAGGGAGGAGCTCTCGCTCTGCCTCACCCCTTCCTGCGCCAGCGCTCTCACAGTGACACACGCGCAACGGTGAACTGCTCTCGCTTTTCCTTCGCGCACTCCCAATGCTCATTCTCAAGCTCCCTCTCAGCCTCGGCACACATCAGCTCCCGCGGTGCAAACGTCAGGCGATTTCTCCCACGTCGCAGGCCTTCGGGCACCTCAGGCTTAGTGCCGCTGCTGCTCCTCACCTTCTCTCGTTTGTCGTTTCACAGCCAAACACACAGTGGCCCTCCGTGCCTCCTTGGTTCCTGCCAGCGCCCGCACTCTGTCTCCCCTGCGGTGGCAGCACGGAAAGCTCTCGCTCTTCCTCCTCCTTTGCCAGCGCTTTCATCGCAGCGAAACGCAACGCTCAGCTGCACTTGCCTTGCCTCCCGACGCTATGACTACGTTTTCCCGAGCTCGCTCTCCCTTTCGGCACAGACCAGCTTCCCGAAGCGCAAACGTCCCCGTCCAGCCGTTTCTCCCACAGCAAAGGTGACGGCAGCACGGAAAGCTGCTGCCCGCTGCTCCCTCGCCTTCCCTCACCACCGCGTTCACGGCCAAAAGCACACTGGGGCTGCGTGCTCGCCCAGCTCCTAAAACTGCCCCCACTCTCCGACTCGCTGTCACGATCGGCAGAGCCCTGCTCCCGCACCGCAAGCGTCCAGCCCAGTTCCGCCACAGCGAGGGCGAAAGCACTCGGAGCTCTTGCTGCTCTTCAGCTTTGCTCGCCGCTTCATTCACAGCCAAACGCCACTGCGGCTGCGTGCTCAGCCCGGCTCCTAAAACTGCCCAAACTCTCTCTCACTGTCACGATCGGCAGAGCCCTGCCTCCCGCGCCGCAAACCTCCAGCCAGTTCTCCCACAGCGAAAGCGCTCAAAGCCCTGGCTGGCTCCTCGCCTTCCGTTGCGTGTTGTCGCACAGCCGAAGAGACAGCGGCGCTCCGCGCCTGCTTCTTTCCTGACGGTGCCCGCACTCGGACGCTGCGGTGGCAGCAGGGAGGAGCTCTCGCTCTGCCTCACCCCTTCCTGCGCCAGCGCTCTCACAGTGACACACGCGCAACGGTGAACTGCTCTCGCTTTTCCTTCGCGCACTCCCAATGCTCATTCTCAAGCTCCCTCTCAGCCTCGGCACACATCAGCTCCCGCGGTGCAAACGTCAGGCGATTTCTCCCACGTCGCAGGCCTTCGGGCACCTCAGGCTTAGTGCCGCTGCTGCTCCTCACCTTCTCTCGTTTGTCGTTTCACAGCCAAACACACAGTGGCCCTCCGTGCCTCCTTGGTTCCTGCCAGCGCCCGCACTCTGTCTCCCCTGCGGTGGCAGCACGGAAAGCTCTCGCTCTTCCTCCTCCTTTGCCAGCGCTTTCATCGCAGCGAAACGCAACGCTCAGCTGCACTTGCCTTGCCTCCCGACGCTATGACTACGTTTTCCCGAGCTCGCTCTCCCTTTCGGCACAGACCAGCTTCCCGAAGCGCAAACGTCCCCGTCCAGCCGTTTCTCCCACAGCAAAGGTGACGGCAGCACGGAAAGCTGCTGCCGCTGCTCCCTCGCCTTCCCTCACCACCCGCGTTCACGGCCAAAAGCACACTGGGGCTGCGTGCTCCGCCCAGCTCCTAAAACTGCCCCCACTCTCCGACTCGCTGTCACGATCGGCAGAGCCCTGCTCCCGCACCGCAAGCGTCCAGCCCCAGTTCCGCCACAGCGAGGGCGAAAGCACTCGGAGCTCTTGCTGCTCTTCAGCTTTGCTCGCCGCTTCATTCACAGCCAAACGCCACTGCGGCTGCGTGCTCAGCCCGGCACCTAAAACTGCCCAAACTCTCTCTCACTGTCACGATCGGCAGAGCCCTGCCTCCCGCGCCGCAAACCCTCCAGCCAGTTCTCCCACAGCGAAAGCGCTCAAAGCCCTGGCTGGCTCCTCGCCTTCCGTTGCGTGTTGTCGCACAGCCGAAGAGACAGCGGCGCTCCGCGCCTGCTTCTTTCCTGACGGTGCCCGCACTCGGACGCTGCGGTGGCAGCAGGGAGGAGCTCTCGCTCTGCTCACCCCTTCCTGCGCCAGCGCTCTCACAGTGACACACGCGCAACGGTGAACTGCTCTCGCTTTTCCTTCGCGCACTCCCAATGCTCATTCTCAAGCTCCCTCTCAGCCTCGGCACACATCAGCTCCGCGGTGCAAACGTCAGGCGATTCTCCCACGTCGCAGGCCTTCGGGCACCTCAGGCTTAGTGCCGCTGCTGCTCCTCACCTTCTCTCGTTTGTCGTTTCACAGCCAAACACACAGTGGCCCTCCGTGCCTCCTTGGTTCCTGCCCAGCGCCCGCACTCTGTCTCCCCTGCGGTGGCAGCACGGAAAGCTCTCGCTCTTCCTCCTCCTTTGCAGCGCTTTCATCGCAGCGAAACGCAACGCTCAGCTGCACTTGCCTTGCCTCCCGACGCTATGACTACGTTTTCCCGAGCTCGCTCTCCCTTTCGGCACAGACCAGCTTCCCGAAGCGCAAACGTCCCCGTCCAGCCGTTTCTCCCACAGCAAAGGTGACGGCAGCACGGAAAGCTGCTGCCGCTGCTCCCTCGCCTTCCCTCACCACCGCGTTCACGGCCCAAAAGCACACTGGGGCTGCGTGCTCGCCCAGCTCCTAAAACTGCCCCACTCTCCGACTCGCTGTCACGATCGGCAGGAGCCCTGCTCCCGCACCGCAAGCGTCCAGGCCCAGTTCCGCCACAGCGAGGGCGAAAGCACTCGGAGCTCTTGCTGCTCTCAGCTTTGCTCGCCGCTTCATTCACAGCCAAACGCCACTGCGGCTGCGTGCTCAGCCCGGCTCCTAAAACTGCCCAAACTCTCTCTCACTGTCACGATCGGCAGAGCCCTGCCTCCCGCGCCGCAAACCTCCAGCCAGTTCTCCCCACAGCGAAAGCGCTCAAAGCCCTGGCTGGCTCCTCGCCTTCCGTTGCGTGTTGTCGCACAGCCGAAGAGACAGCGGCGCTCCGCGCCTGCTTCTTTCCTGACGGTGCCCGCACTCGGACGCTGCGGTGGGCAGCAGGAGGAGCTCTCGCTCTGCCTCACCCCTTCCTGCGCCAGCGCTCTCACAGTGACACAACCGCGCAACGGTGAACTGCTCTCGCTTTTCCTTCGCGCACTCCCAATGCTCATTCTCAAGCTCCCTCTCAGCCTCGGCCACACATCAGCTCCCGCGGTGCAAACGTCAGGCGATTTCTCCCACGTCGCAGGCCTTCGGGCACCTCAGGCTTAGTGCCGCTGCTGCTCCTCACCTTCTCTCGTTTGTCGTTTCACAGCCAAACACACAGTGGCCCTCCCGTGCCTCCTTGGTTCCTGCCAGCGCCCGCACTCTGTCTCCCCTGCGGTGGCAGCACGGAAAGCTCTCGCTCTTCCTCCTCCTTTGCCAGCGCATCGCAGCGAAACGCAACGCTCAGCTGCACTTGCCTTGCCTCCCGACGCTATGACTACGTTTTCCCGAGCTCGCTCTCCCTTTCGGCACAGACCAGCTTCCCGAAGCGCAAACGTCCCCGTCCAGCCGTTTCTCCCACAGCAAAGGTGACGGCAGCACGGAAAGCTGCTGCCGCTGCTCCCTCGCCTTCCCTCACCACCGCGTTCACGGCCAAAAGCACACTGGGGCTGCGTGCTCGCCCAGCTCCTAAAACTGCCCCCACTCTCCGACTCGCTGTCACGATCGGCAGAGCCCTGCTCCCGCACCGCAAGCGTCCAGCCCAGTTCCGCCACAGCGAGGGCGAAAGCACTCGGAGCTCTTGCTGCTCTTCAGCTTTGCTCGCCGCTTCATTCACAGCCAAACGCCACTGCGGCTGCGTGCTCAGCCCGGCTCCTAAAACTGCCCAAACTCTCTCTCACTGTCACGATCGGCAGAGCCCTGCCTCCCGCGCCGCAAACCTCCAGCCAGTTCTCCCACAGCGAAAGCGCTCAAAGCCCTGGCTGGCTCCTCGCCTTCCGTTGCGTGTTGTCGCACAGCCGAAGAGACAGCGGCGCTCCGCGCCTGCTTCTTTCCTGACGGTGCCCGCACTCGGACGCTGCGGTGGCAGCAGGGAGGAGCTCTCGCTCTGCCTCACCCCTTCCTGCGCCAGCGCTCTCACAGTGACACACGCGCAACGGTGAACTGCTCTCGCTTTTCCTTCGCGCACTCCCAATGCTCATTCTCAAGCTCCCTCTCAGCCTCGGCACACATCAGCTCCCGCGGTGCAAACGTCAGGCGATTTCTCCCACGTCGCAGGCCTTCGGGCACCTCAGGCTTAGTGCCGCTGCTGCTCCTCACCTTCTCTCGTTTGTCGTTTCACAGCCAAACACACAGTGGCCCTCCGTGCCTCCTTGGTTCCTGCCAGCGCCCGCACTCTGTCTCCCCTGCGGTGGCAGCACGGAAAGCTCTCGCTCTTCCTCCTCCTTTGCCAGCGCTTTCATCGCAGCGAAACGCAACGCTCAGCTGCACTTGCCTTGCCTCCCGACGCTATGACTACGTTTTCCCGAGCTCGCTCTCCCTTTCGGCACAGACCAGCTTCCCGAAGCGCAAACGTCCCCGTCCAGCCGTTTCTCCCACAGCAAAGGTGACGGCAGCACGGAAAGCTGCTGCCGCTGCTCCCTCGCCTTCCCTCACCACCGCGTTCACGGCCAAAAGCACACTGGGGCTGCGTGCTCGCCCAGCTCCTAAAACTGCCCCCACTCTCCGACTCGCTGTCACGATCGGCAGAGCCCTGCTCCCGCACCGCAAGCGTCCAGCCCAGTTCCGCCACAGCGAGGGCGAAAGCACTCGGAGCTCTTGCTGCTCTTCAGCTTTGCTCGCCGCTTCATTCACAGCCAAACGCCACTGCGGCTGCGTGCTCAGCCCGGCTCCTAAAACTGCCCAAACTCTCTCTCACTGTCACGATCGGCAGAGCCCTGCCTCCCGCGCCGCAAACCTCCAGCCAGTTCTCCCACAGCGAAAGCGCTCAAAGCCCTGGCTGGCTCCTCGCCTTCCGTTGCGTGTTGTCGCACAGCCGAAGAGACAGCGGCGCTCCGCGCCTGCTTCTTTCCTGACGGTGCCCGCACTCGGACGCTGCGGTGGCAGCAGGGAGGAGCTCTCGCTCTGCCTCACCCCTTCCTGCGCCAGCGCTCTCACAGTGACACACGCGCAACGGTGAACTGCTCTCGCTTTTCCTTCGCGCACTCCCAATGCTCATTCTCAAGCTCCCTCTCAGCCTCGGCACACATCAGCTCCCGCGGTGCAAACGTCAGGCGATTTCTCCCACGTCGCAGGCCTTCGGGCACCTCAGGCTTAGTGCCGCTGCTGCTCCTCACCTTCTCTCGTTTGTCGTTTCACAGCCAAACACACAGTGGCCCTCCGTGCCTCCTTGGTTCCTGCCAGCGCCCGCACTCTGTCTCCCCTGCGGTGGCAGCACGGAAAGCTCTCGCTCTTCCTCCTCCTTTGCCAGCGCTTTCATCGCAGCGAAACGCAACGCTCAGCTGCACTTGCCTTGCCTCCCGACGCTATGACTACGTTTTCCCGAGCTCGCTCTCCCTTTCGGCACAGACCAGCTTCCCGAAGCGCAAACGTCCCCGTCCAGCCGTTTCTCCCACAGCAAAGGTGACGGCAGCACGGAAAGCTGCTGCCGCTGCTCCCTCGCCTTCCCTCACCACCGCGTTCACGGCCAAAAGCACACTGGGGCTGCGTGCTCGCCCAGCTCCTAAAACTGCCCCCACTCTCCGACTCGCTGTCACGATCGGCAGAGCCCTGCTCCCGCACCGCAAGCGTCCAGCCCAGTTCCGCCACAGCGAGGGCGAAAGCACTCGGAGCTCTTGCTGCTCTTCAGCTTTGCTCGCCGCTTCATTCACAGCCAAACGCCACTGCGGCTGCGTGCTCAGCCCGGCTCCTAAAACTGCCCAAACTCTCTCTCACTGTCACGATCGGCAGAGCCCTGCCTCCCGCGCCGCAAACCTCCAGCCAGTTCTCCCACAGCGAAAGCGCTCAAAGCCCTGGCTGGCTCCTCGCCTTCCGTTGCGTGTTGTCGCACAGCCGAAGAGACAGCGGCGCTCCGCGCCTGCTTCTTTCCTGACGGTGCCCGCACTCGGACGCTGCGGTGGCAGCAGGGAGGAGCTCTCGCTCTGCCTCACCCCTTCCTGCGCCAGCGCTCTCACAGTGACACACGCGCAACGGTGAACTGCTCTCGCTTTTCCTTCGCGCACTCCCAATGCTCATTCTCAAGCTCCCTCTCAGCCTCGGCACACATCAGCTCCCGCGGTGCAAACGTCAGGCGATTTCTCCCACGTCGCAGGCCTTCGGGCACCTCAGGCTTAGTGCCGCTGCTGCTCCTCACCTTCTCTCGTTTGTCGTTTCACAGCCAAACACACAGTGGCCCTCCGTGCCTCCTTGGTTCCTGCCAGCGCCCGCACTCTGTCTCCCCTGCGGTGGCAGCACGGAAAGCTCTCGCTCTTCCTCCTCCTTTGCCAGCGCTTTCATCGCAGCGAAACGCAACGCTCAGCTGCACTTGCCTTGCCTCCCGACGCTATGACTACGTTTTCCCGAGCTCGCTCTCCCTTTCGGCACAGACCAGCTTCCCGAAGCGCAAACGTCCCCGTCCAGCCGTTTCTCCCACAGCAAAGGTGACGGCAGCACGGAAAGCTGCTGCCGCTGCTCCCTCGCCTTCCCTCACCACCGCGTTCACGGCCAAAAGCACACTGGGGCTGCGTGCTCGCCCAGCTCCTAAAACTGCCCCCACTCTCCGACTCGCTGTCACGATCGGCAGAGCCCTGCTCCCGCACCGCAAGCGTCCAGCCCAGTTCCGCCACAGCGAGGGCGAAAGCACTCGGAGCTCTTGCTGCTCTTCAGCTTTGCTCGCCGCTTCATTCACAGCCAAACGCCACTGCGGCTGCGTGCTCAGCCCGGCTCCTAAAACTGCCCAAACTCTCTCTCACTGTCACGATCGGCAGAGCCCTGCCTCCCGCGCCGCAAACCTCCAGCCAGTTCTCCCACAGCGAAAGCGCTCAAAGCCCTGGCTGGCTCCTCGCCTTCCGTTGCGTGTTGTCGCACAGCCGAAGAGACAGCGGCGCTCCGCGCCTGCTTCTTTCCTGACGGTGCCCGCACTCGGACGCTGCGGTGGCAGCAGGGAGGAGCTCTCGCTCTGCCTCACCCCTTCCTGCGCCAGCGCTCTCACAGTGACACACGCGCAACGGTGAACTGCTCTCGCTTTTCCTTCGCGCACTCCCAATGCTCATTCTCAAGCTCCCTCTCAGCCTCGGCACACATCAGCTCCCGCGGTGCAAACGTCAGGCGATTTCTCCCACGTCGCAGGCCTTCGGGCACCTCAGGCTTAGTGCCGCTGCTGCTCCTCACCTTCTCTCGTTTGTCGTTTCACAGCCAAACACACAGTGGCCCTCCGTGCCTCCTTGGTTCCTGCCAGCGCCCGCACTCTGTCTCCCCTGCGGTGGCAGCACGGAAAGCTCTCGCTCTTCCTCCTCCTTTGCCAGCGCTTTCATCGCAGCGAAACGCAACGCTCAGCTGCACTTGCCTTGCCTCCCGACGCTATGACTACGTTTTCCCGAGCTCGCTCTCCCTTTCGGCACAGACCAGCTTCCCGAAGCGCAAACGTCCCCGTCCAGCCGTTTCTCCCACAGCAAAGGTGACGGCAGCACGGAAAGCTGCTGCCGCTGCTCCCTCGCCTTCCCTCACCACCGCGTTCACGGCCAAAAGCACACTGGGGCTGCGTGCTCGCCCAGCTCCTAAAACTGCCCCCACTCTCCGACTCGCTGTCACGATCGGCAGAGCCCTGCTCCCGCACCGCAAGCGTCCAGCCCAGTTCCGCCACAGCGAGGGCGAAAGCACTCGGAGCTCTTGCTGCTCTTCAGCTTTGCTCGCCGCTTCATTCACAGCCAAACGCCACTGCGGCTGCGTGCTCAGCCCGGCTCCTAAAACTGCCCAAACTCTCTCTCACTGTCACGATCGGCAGAGCCCTGCCTCCCGCGCCGCAAACCTCCAGCCAGTTCTCCCACAGCGAAAGCGCTCAAAGCCCTGGCTGGCTCCTCGCCTTCCGTTGCGTGTTGTCGCACAGCCGAAGAGACAGCGGCGCTCCGCGCCTGCTTCTTTCCTGACGGTGCCCGCACTCGGACGCTGCGGTGGCAGCAGGGAGGAGCTCTCGCTCTGCCTCACCCCTTCCTGCGCCAGCGCTCTCACAGTGACACACGCGCAACGGTGAACTGCTCTCGCTTTTCCTTCGCGCACTCCCAATGCTCATTCTCAAGCTCCCTCTCAGCCTCGGCACACATCAGCTCCCGCGGTGCAAACGTCAGGCGATTTCTCCCACGTCGCAGGCCTTCGGGCACCTCAGGCTTAGTGCCGCTGCTGCTCCTCACCTTCTCTCGTTTGTCGTTTCACAGCCAAACACACAGTGGCCCTCCGTGCCTCCTTGGTTCCTGCCAGCGCCCGCACTCTGTCTCCCCTGCGGTGGCAGCACGGAAAGCTCTCGCTCTTCCTCCTCCTTTGCCAGCGCTTTCATCGCAGCGAAACGCAACGCTCAGCTGCACTTGCCTTGCCTCCCGACGCTATGACTACGTTTTCCCGAGCTCGCTCTCCCTTTCGGCACAGACCAGCTTCCCGAAGCGCAAACGTCCCCGTCCAGCCGTTTCTCCCACAGCAAAGGTGACGGCAGCACGGAAAGCTGCTGCCGCTGCTCCCTCGCCTTCCCTCACCACCGCGTTCACGGCCAAAAGCACACTGGGGCTGCGTGCTCGCCCAGCTCCTAAAACTGCCCCCACTCTCCGACTCGCTGTCACGATCGGCAGAGCCCTGCTCCCGCACCGCAAGCGTCCAGCCCAGTTCCGCCACAGCGAGGGCGAAAGCACTCGGAGCTCTTGCTGCTCTTCAGCTTTGCTCGCCGCTTCATTCACAGCCAAACGCCACTGCGGCTGCGTGCTCAGCCCGGCTCCTAAAACTGCCCAAACTCTCTCTCACTGTCACGATCGGCAGAGCCCTGCCTCCCGCGCCGCAAACCTCCAGCCAGTTCTCCCACAGCGAAAGCGCTCAAAGCCCTGGCTGGCTCCTCGCCTTCCGTTGCGTGTTGTCGCACAGCCGAAGAGACAGCGGCGCTCCGCGCCTGCTTCTTTCCTGACGGTGCCCGCACTCGGACGCTGCGGTGGCAGCAGGGAGGAGCTCTCGCTCTGCCTCACCCCTTCCTGCGCCAGCGCTCTCACAGTGACACACGCGCAACGGTGAACTGCTCTCGCTTTTCCTTCGCGCACTCCCAATGCTCATTCTCAAGCTCCCTCTCAGCCTCGGCACACATCAGCTCCCGCGGTGCAAACGTCAGGCGATTTCTCCCACGTCGCAGGCCTTCGGGCACCTCAGGCTTAGTGCCGCTGCTGCTCCTCACCTTCTCTCGTTTGTCGTTTCACAGCCAAACACACAGTGGCCCTCCGTGCCTCCTTGGTTCCTGCCAGCGCCCGCACTCTGTCTCCCCTGCGGTGGCAGCACGGAAAGCTCTCGCTCTTCCTCCTCCTTTGCCAGCGCTTTCATCGCAGCGAAACGCAACGCTCAGCTGCACTTGCCTTGCCTCCCGACGCTATGACTACGTTTTCCCGAGCTCGCTCTCCCTTTCGGCACAGACCAGCTTCCCGAAGCGCAAACGTCCCCGTCCAGCCGTTTCTCCCACAGCAAAGGTGACGGCAGCACGGAAAGCTGCTGCCGCTGCTCCCTCGCCTTCCCTCACCACCGCGTTCACGGCCAAAAGCACACTGGGGCTGCGTGCTCGCCCAGCTCCTAAAACTGCCCCCACTCTCCGACTCGCTGTCACGATCGGCAGAGCCCTGCTCCCGCACCGCAAGCGTCCAGCCCAGTTCCGCCACAGCGAGGGCGAAAGCACTCGGAGCTCTTGCTGCTCTTCAGCTTTGCTCGCCGCTTCATTCACAGCCAAACGCCACTGCGGCTGCGTGCTCAGCCCGGCTCCTAAAACTGCCCAAACTCTCTCTCACTGTCACGATCGGCAGAGCCCTGCCTCCCGCGCCGCAAACCTCCAGCCAGTTCTCCCACAGCGAAAGCGCTCAAAGCCCTGGCTGGCTCCTCGCCTTCCGTTGCGTGTTGTCGCACAGCCGAAGAGACAGCGGCGCTCCGCGCCTGCTTCTTTCCTGACGGTGCCCGCACTCGGACGCTGCGGTGGCAGCAGGGAGGAGCTCTCGCTCTGCCTCACCCCTTCCTGCGCCAGCGCTCTCACAGTGACACACGCGCAACGGTGAACTGCTCTCGCTTTTCCTTCGCGCACTCCCAATGCTCATTCTCAAGCTCCCTCTCAGCCTCGGCACACATCAGCTCCCGCGGTGCAAACGTCAGGCGATTTCTCCCACGTCGCAGGCCTTCGGGCACCTCAGGCTTAGTGCCGCTGCTGCTCCTCACCTTCTCTCGTTTGTCGTTTCACAGCCAAACACACAGTGGCCCTCCGTGCCTCCTTGGTTCCTGCCAGCGCCCGCACTCTGTCTCCCCTGCGGTGGCAGCACGGAAAGCTCTCGCTCTTCCTCCTCCTTTGCCAGCGCTTTCATCGCAGCGAAACGCAACGCTCAGCTGCACTTGCCTTGCCTCCCGACGCTATGACTACGTTTTCCCGAGCTCGCTCTCCCTTTCGGCACAGACCAGCTTCCCGAAGCGCAAACGTCCCCGTCCAGCCGTTTCTCCCACAGCAAAGGTGACGGCAGCACGGAAAGCTGCTGCCGCTGCTCCCTCGCCTTCCCTCACCACCGCGTTCACGGCCAAAAGCACACTGGGGCTGCGTGCTCGCCCAGCTCCTAAAACTGCCCCCACTCTCCGACTCGCTGTCACGATCGGCAGAGCCCTGCTCCCGCACCGCAAGCGTCCAGCCCAGTTCCGCCACAGCGAGGGCGAAAGCACTCGGAGCTCTTGCTGCTCTTCAGCTTTGCTCGCCGCTTCATTCACAGCCAAACGCCACTGCGGCTGCGTGCTCAGCCCGGCTCCTAAAACTGCCCAAACTCTCTCTCACTGTCACGATCGGCAGAGCCCTGCCTCCCGCGCCGCAAACCTCCAGCCAGTTCTCCCACAGCGAAAGCGCTCAAAGCCCTGGCTGGCTCCTCGCCTTCCGTTGCGTGTTGTCGCACAGCCGAAGAGACAGCGGCGCTCCGCGCCTGCTTCTTTCCTGACGGTGCCCGCACTCGGACGCTGCGGTGGCAGCAGGGAGGAGCTCTCGCTCTGCCTCACCCCTTCCTGCGCCAGCGCTCTCACAGTGACACACGCGCAACGGTGAACTGCTCTCGCTTTTCCTTCGCGCACTCCCAATGCTCATTCTCAAGCTCCCTCTCAGCCTCGGCACACATCAGCTCCCGCGGTGCAAACGTCAGGCGATTTCTCCCACGTCGCAGGCCTTCGGGCACCTCAGGCTTAGTGCCGCTGCTGCTCCTCACCTTCTCTCGTTTGTCGTTTCACAGCCAAACACACAGTGGCCCTCCGTGCCTCCTTGGTTCCTGCCAGCGCCCGCACTCTGTCTCCCCTGCGGTGGCAGCACGGAAAGCTCTCGCTCTTCCTCCTCCTTTGCCAGCGCTTTCATCGCAGCGAAACGCAACGCTCAGCTGCACTTGCCTTGCCTCCCGACGCTATGACTACGTTTTCCCGAGCTCGCTCTCCCTTTCGGCACAGACCAGCTTCCCGAAGCGCAAACGTCCCCGTCCAGCCGTTTCTCCCACAGCAAAGGTGACGGCAGCACGGAAAGCTGCTGCCGCTGCTCCCTCGCCTTCCCTCACCACCGCGTTCACGGCCAAAAGCACACTGGGGCTGCGTGCTCGCCCAGCTCCTAAAACTGCCCCCACTCTCCGACTCGCTGTCACGATCGGCAGAGCCCTGCTCCCGCACCGCAAGCGTCCAGCCCAGTTCCGCCACAGCGAGGGCGAAAGCACTCGGAGCTCTTGCTGCTCTTCAGCTTTGCTCGCCGCTTCATTCACAGCCAAACGCCACTGCGGCTGCGTGCTCAGCCCGGCTCCTAAAACTGCCCAAACTCTCTCTCACTGTCACGATCGGCAGAGCCCTGCCTCCCGCGCCGCAAACCTCCAGCCAGTTCTCCCACAGCGAAAGCGCTCAAAGCCCTGGCTGGCTCCTCGCCTTCCGTTGCGTGTTGTCGCACAGCCGAAGAGACAGCGGCGCTCCGCGCCTGCTTCTTTCCTGACGGTGCCCGCACTCGGACGCTGCGGTGGCAGCAGGGAGGAGCTCTCGCTCTGCCTCACCCCTTCCTGCGCCAGCGCTCTCACAGTGACACACGCGCAACGGTGAACTGCTCTCGCTTTTCCTTCGCGCACTCCCAATGCTCATTCTCAAGCTCCCTCTCAGCCTCGGCACACATCAGCTCCCGCGGTGCAAACGTCAGGCGATTTCTCCCACGTCGCAGGCCTTCGGGCACCTCAGGCTTAGTGCCGCTGCTGCTCCTCACCTTCTCTCGTTTGTCGTTTCACAGCCAAACACACAGTGGCCCTCCGTGCCTCCTTGGTTCCTGCCAGCGCCCGCACTCTGTCTCCCCTGCGGTGGCAGCACGGAAAGCTCTCGCTCTTCCTCCTCCTTTGCCAGCGCTTTCATCGCAGCGAAACGCAACGCTCAGCTGCACTTGCCTTGCCTCCCGACGCTATGACTACGTTTTCCCGAGCTCGCTCTCCCTTTCGGCACAGACCAGCTTCCCGAAGCGCAAACGTCCCCGTCCAGCCGTTTCTCCCACAGCAAAGGTGACGGCAGCACGGAAAGCTGCTGCCGCTGCTCCCTCGCCTTCCCTCACCACCGCGTTCACGGCCAAAAGCACACTGGGGCTGCGTGCTCGCCCAGCTCCTAAAACTGCCCCCACTCTCCGACTCGCTGTCACGATCGGCAGAGCCCTGCTCCCGCACCGCAAGCGTCCAGCCCAGTTCCGCCACAGCGAGGGCGAAAGCACTCGGAGCTCTTGCTGCTCTTCAGCTTTGCTCGCCGCTTCATTCACAGCCAAACGCCACTGCGGCTGCGTGCTCAGCCCGGCTCCTAAAACTGCCCAAACTCTCTCTCACTGTCACGATCGGCAGAGCCCTGCCTCCCGCGCCGCAAACCTCCAGCCAGTTCTCCCACAGCGAAAGCGCTCAAAGCCCTGGCTGGCTCCTCGCCTTCCGTTGCGTGTTGTCGCACAGCCGAAGAGACAGCGGCGCTCCGCGCCTGCTTCTTTCCTGACGGTGCCCGCACTCGGACGCTGCGGTGGCAGCAGGGAGGAGCTCTCGCTCTGCCTCACCCCTTCCTGCGCCAGCGCTCTCACAGTGACACACGCGCAACGGTGAACTGCTCTCGCTTTTCCTTCGCGCACTCCCAATGCTCATTCTCAAGCTCCCTCTCAGCCTCGGCACACATCAGCTCCCGCGGTGCAAACGTCAGGCGATTTCTCCCACGTCGCAGGCCTTCGGGCACCTCAGGCTTAGTGCCGCTGCTGCTCCTCACCTTCTCTCGTTTGTCGTTTCACAGCCAAACACACAGTGGCCCTCCGTGCCTCCTTGGTTCCTGCCAGCGCCCGCACTCTGTCTCCCCTGCGGTGGCAGCACGGAAAGCTCTCGCTCTTCCTCCTCCTTTGCCAGCGCTTTCATCGCAGCGAAACGCAACGCTCAGCTGCACTTGCCTTGCCTCCCGACGCTATGACTACGTTTTCCCGAGCTCGCTCTCCCTTTCGGCACAGACCAGCTTCCCGAAGCGCAAACGTCCCCGTCCAGCCGTTTCTCCCACAGCAAAGGTGACGGCAGCACGGAAAGCTGCTGCCGCTGCTCCCTCGCCTTCCCTCACCACCGCGTTCACGGCCAAAAGCACACTGGGGCTGCGTGCTCGCCCAGCTCCTAAAACTGCCCCCACTCTCCGACTCGCTGTCACGATCGGCAGAGCCCTGCTCCCGCACCGCAAGCGTCCAGCCCAGTTCCGCCACAGCGAGGGCGAAAGCACTCGGAGCTCTTGCTGCTCTTCAGCTTTGCTCGCCGCTTCATTCACAGCCAAACGCCACTGCGGCTGCGTGCTCAGCCCGGCTCCTAAAACTGCCCAAACTCTCTCTCACTGTCACGATCGGCAGAGCCCTGCCTCCCGCGCCGCAAACCTCCAGCCAGTTCTCCCACAGCGAAAGCGCTCAAAGCCCTGGCTGGCTCCTCGCCTTCCGTTGCGTGTTGTCGCACAGCCGAAGAGACAGCGGCGCTCCGCGCCTGCTTCTTTCCTGACGGTGCCCGCACTCGGACGCTGCGGTGGCAGCAGGGAGGAGCTCTCGCTCTGCCTCACCCCTTCCTGCGCCAGCGCTCTCACAGTGACACACGCGCAACGGTGAACTGCTCTCGCTTTTCCTTCGCGCACTCCCAATGCTCATTCTCAAGCTCCCTCTCAGCCTCGGCACACATCAGCTCCCGCGGTGCAAACGTCAGGCGATTTCTCCCACGTCGCAGGCCTTCGGGCACCTCAGGCTTAGTGCCGCTGCTGCTCCTCACCTTCTCTCGTTTGTCGTTTCACAGCCAAACACACAGTGGCCCTCCGTGCCTCCTTGGTTCCTGCCAGCGCCCGCACTCTGTCTCCCCTGCGGTGGCAGCACGGAAAGCTCTCGCTCTTCCTCCTCCTTTGCCAGCGCTTTCATCGCAGCGAAACGCAACGCTCAGCTGCACTTGCCTTGCCTCCCGACGCTATGACTACGTTTTCCCGAGCTCGCTCTCCCTTTCGGCACAGACCAGCTTCCCGAAGCGCAAACGTCCCCGTCCAGCCGTTTCTCCCACAGCAAAGGTGACGGCAGCACGGAAAGCTGCTGCCGCTGCTCCCTCGCCTTCCCTCACCACCGCGTTCACGGCCAAAAGCACACTGGGGCTGCGTGCTCGCCCAGCTCCTAAAACTGCCCCCACTCTCCGACTCGCTGTCACGATCGGCAGAGCCCTGCTCCCGCACCGCAAGCGTCCAGCCCAGTTCCGCCACAGCGAGGGCGAAAGCACTCGGAGCTCTTGCTGCTCTTCAGCTTTGCTCGCCGCTTCATTCACAGCCAAACGCCACTGCGGCTGCGTGCTCAGCCCGGCTCCTAAAACTGCCCAAACTCTCTCTCACTGTCACGATCGGCAGAGCCCTGCCTCCCGCGCCGCAAACCTCCAGCCAGTTCTCCCACAGCGAAAGCGCTCAAAGCCCTGGCTGGCTCCTCGCCTTCCGTTGCGTGTTGTCGCACAGCCGAAGAGACAGCGGCGCTCCGCGCCTGCTTCTTTCCTGACGGTGCCCGCACTCGGACGCTGCGGTGGCAGCAGGGAGGAGCTCTCGCTCTGCCTCACCCCTTCCTGCGCCAGCGCTCTCACAGTGACACACGCGCAACGGTGAACTGCTCTCGCTTTTCCTTCGCGCACTCCCAATGCTCATTCTCAAGCTCCCTCTCAGCCTCGGCACACATCAGCTCCCGCGGTGCAAACGTCAGGCGATTTCTCCCACGTCGCAGGCCTTCGGGCACCTCAGGCTTAGTGCCGCTGCTGCTCCTCACCTTCTCTCGTTTGTCGTTTCACAGCCAAACACACAGTGGCCCTCCGTGCCTCCTTGGTTCCTGCCAGCGCCCGCACTCTGTCTCCCCTGCGGTGGCAGCACGGAAAGCTCTCGCTCTTCCTCCTCCTTTGCCAGCGCTTTCATCGCAGCGAAACGCAACGCTCAGCTGCACTTGCCTTGCCTCCCGACGCTATGACTACGTTTTCCCGAGCTCGCTCTCCCTTTCGGCACAGACCAGCTTCCCGAAGCGCAAACGTCCCCGTCCAGCCGTTTCTCCCACAGCAAAGGTGACGGCAGCACGGAAAGCTGCTGCCGCTGCTCCCTCGCCTTCCCTCACCACCGCGTTCACGGCCAAAAGCACACTGGGGCTGCGTGCTCGCCCAGCTCCTAAAACTGCCCCCACTCTCCGACTCGCTGTCACGATCGGCAGAGCCCTGCTCCCGCACCGCAAGCGTCCAGCCCAGTTCCGCCACAGCGAGGGCGAAAGCACTCGGAGCTCTTGCTGCTCTTCAGCTTTGCTCGCCGCTTCATTCACAGCCAAACGCCACTGCGGCTGCGTGCTCAGCCCGGCTCCTAAAACTGCCCAAACTCTCTCTCACTGTCACGATCGGCAGAGCCCTGCCTCCCGCGCCGCAAACCTCCAGCCAGTTCTCCCACAGCGAAAGCGCTCAAAGCCCTGGCTGGCTCCTCGCCTTCCGTTGCGTGTTGTCGCACAGCCGAAGAGACAGCGGCGCTCCGCGCCTGCTTCTTTCCTGACGGTGCCCGCACTCGGACGCTGCGGTGGCAGCAGGGAGGAGCTCTCGCTCTGCCTCACCCCTTCCTGCGCCAGCGCTCTCACAGTGACACACGCGCAACGGTGAACTGCTCTCGCTTTTCCTTCGCGCACTCCCAATGCTCATTCTCAAGCTCCCTCTCAGCCTCGGCACACATCAGCTCCCGCGGTGCAAACGTCAGGCGATTTCTCCCACGTCGCAGGCCTTCGGGCACCTCAGGCTTAGTGCCGCTGCTGCTCCTCACCTTCTCTCGTTTGTCGTTTCACAGCCAAACACACAGTGGCCCTCCGTGCCTCCTTGGTTCCTGCCAGCGCCCGCACTCTGTCTCCCCTGCGGTGGCAGCACGGAAAGCTCTCGCTCTTCCTCCTCCTTTGCCAGCGCTTTCATCGCAGCGAAACGCAACGCTCAGCTGCACTTGCCTTGCCTCCCGACGCTATGACTACGTTTTCCCGAGCTCGCTCTCCCTTTCGGCACAGACCAGCTTCCCGAAGCGCAAACGTCCCCGTCCAGCCGTTTCTCCCACAGCAAAGGTGACGGCAGCACGGAAAGCTGCTGCCGCTGCTCCCTCGCCTTCCCTCACCACCGCGTTCACGGCCAAAAGCACACTGGGGCTGCGTGCTCGCCCAGCTCCTAAAACTGCCCCCACTCTCCGACTCGCTGTCACGATCGGCAGAGCCCTGCTCCCGCACCGCAAGCGTCCAGCCCAGTTCCGCCACAGCGAGGGCGAAAGCACTCGGAGCTCTTGCTGCTCTTCAGCTTTGCTCGCCGCTTCATTCACAGCCAAACGCCACTGCGGCTGCGTGCTCAGCCCGGCTCCTAAAACTGCCCAAACTCTCTCTCACTGTCACGATCGGCAGAGCCCTGCCTCCCGCGCCGCAAACCTCCAGCCAGTTCTCCCACAGCGAAAGCGCTCAAAGCCCTGGCTGGCTCCTCGCCTTCCGTTGCGTGTTGTCGCACAGCCGAAGAGACAGCGGCGCTCCGCGCCTGCTTCTTTCCTGACGGTGCCCGCACTCGGACGCTGCGGTGGCAGCAGGGAGGAGCTCTCGCTCTGCCTCACCCCTTCCTGCGCCAGCGCTCTCACAGTGACACACGCGCAACGGTGAACTGCTCTCGCTTTTCCTTCGCGCACTCCCAATGCTCATTCTCAAGCTCCCTCTCAGCCTCGGCACACATCAGCTCCCGCGGTGCAAACGTCAGGCGATTTCTCCCACGTCGCAGGCCTTCGGGCACCTCAGGCTTAGTGCCGCTGCTGCTCCTCACCTTCTCTCGTTTGTCGTTTCACAGCCAAACACACAGTGGCCCTCCGTGCCTCCTTGGTTCCTGCCAGCGCCCGCACTCTGTCTCCCCTGCGGTGGCAGCACGGAAAGCTCTCGCTCTTCCTCCTCCTTTGCCAGCGCTTTCATCGCAGCGAAACGCAACGCTCAGCTGCACTTGCCTTGCCTCCCGACGCTATGACTACGTTTTCCCGAGCTCGCTCTCCCTTTCGGCACAGACCAGCTTCCCGAAGCGCAAACGTCCCCGTCCAGCCGTTTCTCCCACAGCAAAGGTGACGGCAGCACGGAAAGCTGCTGCCGCTGCTCCCTCGCCTTCCCTCACCACCGCGTTCACGGCCAAAAGCACACTGGGGCTGCGTGCTCGCCCAGCTCCTAAAACTGCCCCCACTCTCCGACTCGCTGTCACGATCGGCAGAGCCCTGCTCCCGCACCGCAAGCGTCCAGCCCAGTTCCGCCACAGCGAGGGCGAAAGCACTCGGAGCTCTTGCTGCTCTTCAGCTTTGCTCGCCGCTTCATTCACAGCCAAACGCCACTGCGGCTGCGTGCTCAGCCCGGCTCCTAAAACTGCCCAAACTCTCTCTCACTGTCACGATCGGCAGAGCCCTGCCTCCCGCGCCGCAAACCTCCAGCCAGTTCTCCCACAGCGAAAGCGCTCAAAGCCCTGGCTGGCTCCTCGCCTTCCGTTGCGTGTTGTCGCACAGCCGAAGAGACAGCGGCGCTCCGCGCCTGCTTCTTTCCTGACGGTGCCCGCACTCGGACGCTGCGGTGGCAGCAGGGAGGAGCTCTCGCTCTGCCTCACCCCTTCCTGCGCCAGCGCTCTCACAGTGACACACGCGCAACGGTGAACTGCTCTCGCTTTTCCTTCGCGCACTCCCAATGCTCATTCTCAAGCTCCCTCTCAGCCTCGGCACACATCAGCTCCCGCGGTGCAAACGTCAGGCGATTTCTCCCACGTCGCAGGCCTTCGGGCACCTCAGGCTTAGTGCCGCTGCTGCTCCTCACCTTCTCTCGTTTGTCGTTTCACAGCCAAACACACAGTGGCCCTCCGTGCCTCCTTGGTTCCTGCCAGCGCCCGCACTCTGTCTCCCCTGCGGTGGCAGCACGGAAAGCTCTCGCTCTTCCTCCTCCTTTGCCAGCGCTTTCATCGCAGCGAAACGCAACGCTCAGCTGCACTTGCCTTGCCTCCCGACGCTATGACTACGTTTTCCCGAGCTCGCTCTCCCTTTCGGCACAGACCAGCTTCCCGAAGCGCAAACGTCCCCGTCCAGCCGTTTCTCCCACAGCAAAGGTGACGGCAGCACGGAAAGCTGCTGCCGCTGCTCCCTCGCCTTCCCTCACCACCGCGTTCACGGCCAAAAGCACACTGGGGCTGCGTGCTCGCCCAGCTCCTAAAACTGCCCCCACTCTCCGACTCGCTGTCACGATCGGCAGAGCCCTGCTCCCGCACCGCAAGCGTCCAGCCCAGTTCCGCCACAGCGAGGGCGAAAGCACTCGGAGCTCTTGCTGCTCTTCAGCTTTGCTCGCCGCTTCATTCACAGCCAAACGCCACTGCGGCTGCGTGCTCAGCCCGGCTCCTAAAACTGCCCAAACTCTCTCTCACTGTCACGATCGGCAGAGCCCTGCCTCCCGCGCCGCAAACCTCCAGCCAGTTCTCCCACAGCGAAAGCGCTCAAAGCCCTGGCTGGCTCCTCGCCTTCCGTTGCGTGTTGTCGCACAGCCGAAGAGACAGCGGCGCTCCGCGCCTGCTTCTTTCCTGACGGTGCCCGCACTCGGACGCTGCGGTGGCAGCAGGGAGGAGCTCTCGCTCTGCCTCACCCCTTCCTGCGCCAGCGCTCTCACAGTGACACACGCGCAACGGTGAACTGCTCTCGCTTTTCCTTCGCGCACTCCCAATGCTCATTCTCAAGCTCCCTCTCAGCCTCGGCACACATCAGCTCCCGCGGTGCAAACGTCAGGCGATTTCTCCCACGTCGCAGGCCTTCGGGCACCTCAGGCTTAGTGCCGCTGCTGCTCCTCACCTTCTCTCGTTTGTCGTTTCACAGCCAAACACACAGTGGCCCTCCGTGCCTCCTTGGTTCCTGCCAGCGCCCGCACTCTGTCTCCCCTGCGGTGGCAGCACGGAAAGCTCTCGCTCTTCCTCCTCCTTTGCCAGCGCTTTCATCGCAGCGAAACGCAACGCTCAGCTGCACTTGCCTTGCCTCCCGACGCTATGACTACGTTTTCCCGAGCTCGCTCTCCCTTTCGGCACAGACCAGCTTCCCGAAGCGCAAACGTCCCCGTCCAGCCGTTCTCTCCCACAGCAAAGGTGACGGCAGCACGGAAAGCTGCTGCCGCTGCTCCCTCGCCTTCCCTCACCACCGCGTTCACGGCCAAAAGCACACTGGGGCTGCGTGCTCGCCCAGCTCCTAAAACTGCCCCCACTCTCCGACTCGCTGTCACGATCGGCAGAGCCCTGCTCCCGCACCGCAAGCGTCCAGCCCAGTTCCGCCACAGCGAGGGCGAAAGCACTCGGAGCTCTTGCTGCTCTTCAGCTTTGCTCGCCGCTTCATTCACAGCCAAACGCCACTGCGGCTGCGTGCTCAGCCCGGCTCCTAAAACTGCCCAAACTCTCTCTCACTGTCACGATCGGCAGAGCCCTGCCTCCCGCGCCGCAAACCTCCAGCCAGTTCTCCCACAGCGAAAGCGCTCAAAGCCCTGGCTGGCTCCTCGCCTTCCGTTGCGTGTTGTCGCACAGCCGAAGAGACAGCGGCGCTCCGCGCCTGCTTCTTTCCTGACGGTGCCCGCACTCGGACGCTGCGGTGGCAGCAGGGAGGAGCTCTCGCTCTGCCTCACCCCTTCCTGCGCCAGCGCTCTCACAGTGACACACGCGCAACGGTGAACTGCTCTCGCTTTTCCTTCGCGCACTCCCAATGCTCATTCTCAAGCTCCCTCTCAGCCTCGGCACACATCAGCTCCCGCGGTGCAAACGTCAGGCGATTTCTCCCACGTCGCAGGCCTTCGGGCACCTCAGGCTTAGTGCCGCTGCTGCTCCTCACCTTCTCTCGTTTGTCGTTTCACAGCCAAACACACAGTGGCCCTCCGTGCCTCCTTGGTTCCTGCCAGCGCCCGCACTCTGTCTCCCCTGCGGTGGCAGCACGGAAAGCTCTCGCTCTTCCTCCTCCTTTGCCAGCGCTTTCATCGCAGCGAAACGCAACGCTCAGCTGCACTTGCCTTGCCTCCCGACGCTATGACTACGTTTTCCCGAGCTCGCTCTCCCTTTCGGCACAGACCAGCTTCCCGAAGCGCAAACGTCCCCGTCCAGCCGTTTCTCCCACAGCAAAGGTGACGGCAGCACGGAAAGCTGCTGCCGCTGCTCCCTCGCCTTCCCTCACCACCGCGTTCACGGCCAAAAGCACACTGGGGCTGCGTGCTCGCCCAGCTCCTAAAACTGCCCCCACTCTCCGACTCGCTGTCACGATCGGCAGAGCCCTGCTCCCGCACCGCAAGCGTCCAGCCCAGTTCCGCCACAGCGAGGGCGAAAGCACTCGGAGCTCTTGCTGCTCTTCAGCTTTGCTCGCCGCTTCATTCACAGCCAAACGCCACTGCGGCTGCGTGCTCAGCCCGGCTCCTAAAACTGCCCAAACTCTCTCTCACTGTCACGATCGGCAGAGCCCTGCCTCCCGCGCCGCAAACCTCCAGCCAGTTCTCCCACAGCGAAAGCGCTCAAAGCCCTGGCTGGCTCCTCGCCTTCCGTTGCGTGTTGTCGCACAGCCGAAGAGACAGCGGCGCTCCGCGCCTGCTTCTTTCCTGACGGTGCCCGCACTCGGACGCTGCGGTGGCAGCAGGGAGGAGCTCTCGCTCTGCCTCACCCCTTCCTGCGCCAGCGCTCTCACAGTGACACACGCGCAACGGTGAACTGCTCTCGCTTTTCCTTCGCGCACTCCCAATGCTCATTCTCAAGCTCCCTCTCAGCCTCGGCACACATCAGCTCCCGCGGTGCAAACGTCAGGCGATTTCTCCCACGTCGCAGGCCTTCGGGCACCTCAGGCTTAGTGCCGCTGCTGCTCCTCACCTTCTCTCGTTTGTCGTTTCACAGCCAAACACACAGTGGCCCTCCGTGCCTCCTTGGTTCCTGCCAGCGCCCGCACTCTGTCTCCCCTGCGGTGGCAGCACGGAAAGCTCTCGCTCTTCCTCCTCCTTTGCCAGCGCTTTCATCGCAGCGAAACGCAACGCTCAGCTGCACTTGCCTTGCCTCCCGACGCTATGACTACGTTTTCCCGAGCTCGCTCTCCCTTTCGGCACAGACCAGCTTCCCGAAGCGCAAACGTCCCCGTCCAGCCGTTTCTCCCACAGCAAAGGTGACGGCAGCACGGAAAGCTGCTGCCGCTGCTCCCTCGCCTTCCCTCACCACCGCGTTCACGGCCAAAAGCACACTGGGGCTGCGTGCTCGCCCAGCTCCTAAAACTGCCCCCACTCTCCGACTCGCTGTCACGATCGGCAGAGCCCTGCTCCCGCACCGCAAGCGTCCAGCCCAGTTCCGCCACAGCGAGGGCGAAAGCACTCGGAGCTCTTGCTGCTCTTCAGCTTTGCTCGCCGCTTCATTCACAGCCAAACGCCACTGCGGCTGCGTGCTCAGCCCGGCTCCTAAAACTGCCCAAACTCTCTCTCACTGTCACGATCGGCAGAGCCCTGCCTCCCGCGCCGCAAACCTCCAGCCAGTTCTCCCACAGCGAAAGCGCTCAAAGCCCTGGCTGGCTCCTCGCCTTCCGTTGCGTGTTGTCGCACAGCCGAAGAGACAGCGGCGCTCCGCGCCTGCTTCTTTCCTGACGGTGCCCGCACTCGGACGCTGCGGTGGCAGCAGGGAGGAGCTCTCGCTCTGCCTCACCCCTTCCTGCGCCAGCGCTCTCACAGTGACACACGCGCAACGGTGAACTGCTCTCGCTTTTCCTTCGCGCACTCCCAATGCTCATTCTCAAGCTCCCTCTCAGCCTCGGCACACATCAGCTCCCGCGGTGCAAACGTCAGGCGATTTCTCCCACGTCGCAGGCCTTCGGGCACCTCAGGCTTAGTGCCGCTGCTGCTCCTCACCTTCTCTCGTTTGTCGTTTCACAGCCAAACACACAGTGGCCCTCCGTGCCTCCTTGGTTCCTGCCAGCGCCCGCACTCTGTCTCCCCTGCGGTGGCAGCACGGAAAGCTCTCGCTCTTCCTCCTCCTTTGCCAGCGCTTTCATCGCAGCGAAACGCAACGCTCAGCTGCACTTGCCTTGCCTCCCGACGCTATGACTACGTTTTCCCGAGCTCGCTCTCCCTTTCGGCACAGACCAGCTTCCCGAAGCGCAAACGTCCCCGTCCAGCCGTTTCTCCCACAGCAAAGGTGACGGCAGCACGGAAAGCTGCTGCCGCTGCTCCCTCGCCTTCCCTCACCACCGCGTTCACGGCCAAAAGCACACTGGGGCTGCGTGCTCGCCCAGCTCCTAAAACTGCCCCCACTCTCCGACTCGCTGTCACGATCGGCAGAGCCCTGCTCCCGCACCGCAAGCGTCCAGCCCAGTTCCGCCACAGCGAGGGCGAAAGCACTCGGAGCTCTTGCTGCTCTTCAGCTTTGCTCGCCGCTTCATTCACAGCCAAACGCCACTGCGGCTGCGTGCTCAGCCCGGCTCCTAAAACTGCCCAAACTCTCTCTCACTGTCACGATCGGCAGAGCCCTGCCTCCCGCGCCGCAAACCTCCAGCCAGTTCTCCCACAGCGAAAGCGCTCAAAGCCCTGGCTGGCTCCTCGCCTTCCGTTGCGTGTTGTCGCACAGCCGAAGAGACAGCGGCGCTCCGCGCCTGCTTCTTTCCTGACGGTGCCCGCACTCGGACGCTGCGGTGGCAGCAGGGAGGAGCTCTCGCTCTGCCTCACCCCTTCCTGCGCCAGCGCTCTCACAGTGACACACGCGCAACGGTGAACTGCTCTCGCTTTTCCTTCGCGCACTCCCAATGCTCATTCTCAAGCTCCCTCTCAGCCTCGGCACACATCAGCTCCCGCGGTGCAAACGTCAGGCGATTTCTCCCACGTCGCAGGCCTTCGGGCACCTCAGGCTTAGTGCCGCTGCTGCTCCTCACCTTCTCTCGTTTGTCGTTTCACAGCCAAACACACAGTGGCCCTCCGTGCCTCCTTGGTTCCTGCCAGCGCCCGCACTCTGTCTCCCCTGCGGTGGCAGCACGGAAAGCTCTCGCTCTTCCTCCTCCTTTGCCAGCGCTTTCATCGCAGCGAAACGCAACGCTCAGCTGCACTTGCCTTGCCTCCCGACGCTATGACTACGTTTTCCCGAGCTCGCTCTCCCTTTCGGCACAGACCAGCTTCCCGAAGCGCAAACGTCCCCGTCCAGCCGTTTCTCCCACAGCAAAGGTGACGGCAGCACGGAAAGCTGCTGCCGCTGCTCCCTCGCCTTCCCTCACCACCGCGTTCACGGCCAAAAGCACACTGGGGCTGCGTGCTCGCCCAGCTCCTAAAACTGCCCCCACTCTCCGACTCGCTGTCACGATCGGCAGAGCCCTGCTCCCGCACCGCAAGCGTCCAGCCCAGTTCCGCCACAGCGAGGGCGAAAGCACTCGGAGCTCTTGCTGCTCTTCAGCTTTGCTCGCCGCTTCATTCACAGCCAAACGCCACTGCGGCTGCGTGCTCAGCCCGGCTCCTAAAACTGCCCAAACTCTCTCTCACTGTCACGATCGGCAGAGCCCTGCCTCCCGCGCCGCAAACCTCCAGCCAGTTCTCCCACAGCGAAAGCGCTCAAAGCCCTGGCTGGCTCCTCGCCTTCCGTTGCGTGTTGTCGCACAGCCGAAGAGACAGCGGCGCTCCGCGCCTGCTTCTTTCCTGACGGTGCCCGCACTCGGACGCTGCGGTGGCAGCAGGGAGGAGCTCTCGCTCTGCCTCACCCCTTCCTGCGCCAGCGCTCTCACAGTGACACACGCGCAACGGTGAACTGCTCTCGCTTTTCCTTCGCGCACTCCCAATGCTCATTCTCAAGCTCCCTCTCAGCCTCGGCACACATCAGCTCCCGCGGTGCAAACGTCAGGCGATTTCTCCCACGTCGCAGGCCTTCGGGCACCTCAGGCTTAGTGCCGCTGCTGCTCCTCACCTTCTCTCGTTTGTCGTTTCACAGCCAAACACACAGTGGCCCTCCGTGCCTCCTTGGTTCCTGCCAGCGCCCGCACTCTGTCTCCCCTGCGGTGGCAGCACGGAAAGCTCTCGCTCTTCCTCCTCCTTTGCCAGCGCTTTCATCGCAGCGAAACGCAACGCTCAGCTGCACTTGCCTTGCCTCCCGACGCTATGACTACGTTTTCCCGAGCTCGCTCTCCCTTTCGGCACAGACCAGCTTCCCGAAGCGCAAACGTCCCCGTCCAGCCGTTTCTCCCACAGCAAAGGTGACGGCAGCACGGAAAGCTGCTGCCGCTGCTCCCTCGCCTTCCCTCACCACCGCGTTCACGGCCAAAAGCACACTGGGGCTGCGTGCTCGCCCAGCTCCTAAAACTGCCCCCACTCTCCGACTCGCTGTCACGATCGGCAGAGCCCTGCTCCCGCACCGCAAGCGTCCAGCCCAGTTCCGCCACAGCGAGGGCGAAAGCACTCGGAGCTCTTGCTGCTCTTCAGCTTTGCTCGCCGCTTCATTCACAGCCAAACGCCACTGCGGCTGCGTGCTCAGCCCGGCTCCTAAAACTGCCCAAACTCTCTCTCACTGTCACGATCGGCAGAGCCCTGCCTCCCGCGCCGCAAACCTCCAGCCAGTTCTCCCACAGCGAAAGCGCTCAAAGCCCTGGCTGGCTCCTCGCCTTCCGTTGCGTGTTGTCGCACAGCCGAAGAGACAGCGGCGCTCCGCGCCTGCTTCTTTCCTGACGGTGCCCGCACTCGGACGCTGCGGTGGCAGCAGGGAGGAGCTCTCGCTCTGCCTCACCCCTTCCTGCGCCAGCGCTCTCACAGTGACACACGCGCAACGGTGAACTGCTCTCGCTTTTCCTTCGCGCACTCCCAATGCTCATTCTCAAGCTCCCTCTCAGCCTCGGCACACATCAGCTCCCGCGGTGCAAACGTCAGGCGATTTCTCCCACGTCGCAGGCCTTCGGGCACCTCAGGCTTAGTGCCGCTGCTGCTCCTCACCTTCTCTCGTTTGTCGTTTCACAGCCAAACACACAGTGGCCCTCCGTGCCTCCTTGGTTCCTGCCAGCGCCCGCACTCTGTCTCCCCTGCGGTGGCAGCACGGAAAGCTCTCGCTCTTCCTCCTCCTTTGCCAGCGCTTTCATCGCAGCGAAACGCAACGCTCAGCTGCACTTGCCTTGCCTCCCGACGCTATGACTACGTTTTCCCGAGCTCGCTCTCCCTTTCGGCACAGACCAGCTTCCCGAAGCGCAAACGTCCCCGTCCAGCCGTTTCTCCCACAGCAAAGGTGACGGCAGCACGGAAAGCTGCTGCCGCTGCTCCCTCGCCTTCCCTCACCACCGCGTTCACGGCCAAAAGCACACTGGGGCTGCGTGCTCGCCCAGCTCCTAAAACTGCCCCCACTCTCCGACTCGCTGTCACGATCGGCAGAGCCCTGCTCCCGCACCGCAAGCGTCCAGCCCAGTTCCGCCACAGCGAGGGCGAAAGCACTCGGAGCTCTTGCTGCTCTTCAGCTTTGCTCGCCGCTTCATTCACAGCCAAACGCCACTGCGGCTGCGTGCTCAGCCCGGCTCCTAAAACTGCCCAAACTCTCTCTCACTGTCACGATCGGCAGAGCCCTGCCTCCCGCGCCGCAAACCTCCAGCCAGTTCTCCCACAGCGAAAGCGCTCAAAGCCCTGGCTGGCTCCTCGCCTTCCGTTGCGTGTTGTCGCACAGCCGAAGAGACAGCGGCGCTCCGCGCCTGCTTCTTTCCTGACGGTGCCCGCACTCGGACGCTGCGGTGGCAGCAGGGAGGAGCTCTCGCTCTGCCTCACCCCTTCCTGCGCCAGCGCTCTCACAGTGACACACGCGCAACGGTGAACTGCTCTCGCTTTTCCTTCGCGCACTCCCAATGCTCATTCTCAAGCTCCCTCTCAGCCTCGGCACACATCAGCTCCCGCGGTGCAAACGTCAGGCGATTTCTCCCACGTCGCAGGCCTTCGGGCACCTCAGGCTTAGTGCCGCTGCTGCTCCTCACCTTCTCTCGTTTGTCGTTTCACAGCCAAACACACAGTGGCCCTCCGTGCCTCCTTGGTTCCTGCCAGCGCCCGCACTCTGTCTCCCCTGCGGTGGCAGCACGGAAAGCTCTCGCTCTTCCTCCTCCTTTGCCAGCGCTTTCATCGCAGCGAAACGCAACGCTCAGCTGCACTTGCCTTGCCTCCCGACGCTATGACTACGTTTTCCCGAGCTCGCTCTCCCTTTCGGCACAGACCAGCTTCCCGAAGCGCAAACGTCCCCGTCCAGCCGTTTCTCCCACAGCAAAGGTGACGGCAGCACGGAAAGCTGCTGCCGCTGCTCCCTCGCCTTCCCTCACCACCGCGTTCACGGCCAAAAGCACACTGGGGCTGCGTGCTCGCCCAGCTCCTAAAACTGCCCCCACTCTCCGACTCGCTGTCACGATCGGCAGAGCCCTGCTCCCGCACCGCAAGCGTCCAGCCCAGTTCCGCCACAGCGAGGGCGAAAGCACTCGGAGCTCTTGCTGCTCTTCAGCTTTGCTCGCCGCTTCATTCACAGCCAAACGCCACTGCGGCTGCGTGCTCAGCCCGGCTCCTAAAACTGCCCAAACTCTCTCTCACTGTCACGATCGGCAGAGCCCTGCCTCCCGCGCCGCAAACCTCCAGCCAGTTCTCCCACAGCGAAAGCGCTCAAAGCCCTGGCTGGCTCCTCGCCTTCCGTTGCGTGTTGTCGCACAGCCGAAGAGACAGCGGCGCTCCGCGCCTGCTTCTTTCCTGACGGTGCCCGCACTCGGACGCTGCGGTGGCAGCAGGGAGGAGCTCTCGCTCTGCCTCACCCCTTCCTGCGCCAGCGCTCTCACAGTGACACACGCGCAACGGTGAACTGCTCTCGCTTTTCCTTCGCGCACTCCCAATGCTCATTCTCAAGCTCCCTCTCAGCCTCGGCACACATCAGCTCCCGCGGTGCAAACGTCAGGCGATTTCTCCCACGTCGCAGGCCTTCGGGCACCTCAGGCTTAGTGCCGCTGCTGCTCCTCACCTTCTCTCGTTTGTCGTTTCACAGCCAAACACACAGTGGCCCTCCGTGCCTCCTTGGTTCCTGCCAGCGCCCGCACTCTGTCTCCCCTGCGGTGGCAGCACGGAAAGCTCTCGCTCTTCCTCCTCCTTTGCCAGCGCTTTCATCGCAGCGAAACGCAACGCTCAGCTGCACTTGCCTTGCCTCCCGACGCTATGACTACGTTTTCCCGAGCTCGCTCTCCCTTTCGGCACAGACCAGCTTCCCGAAGCGCAAACGTCCCCGTCCAGCCGTTTCTCCCACAGCAAAGGTGACGGCAGCACGGAAAGCTGCTGCCGCTGCTCCCTCGCCTTCCCTCACCACCGCGTTCACGGCCAAAAGCACACTGGGGCTGCGTGCTCGCCCAGCTCCTAAAACTGCCCCCACTCTCCGACTCGCTGTCACGATCGGCAGAGCCCTGCTCCCGCACCGCAAGCGTCCAGCCCAGTTCCGCCACAGCGAGGGCGAAAGCACTCGGAGCTCTTGCTGCTCTTCAGCTTTGCTCGCCGCTTCATTCACAGCCAAACGCCACTGCGGCTGCGTGCTCAGCCCGGCTCCTAAAACTGCCCAAACTCTCTCTCACTGTCACGATCGGCAGAGCCCTGCCTCCCGCGCCGCAAACCTCCAGCCAGTTCTCCCACAGCGAAAGCGCTCAAAGCCCTGGCTGGCTCCTCGCCTTCCGTTGCGTGTTGTCGCACAGCCGAAGAGACAGCGGCGCTCCGCGCCTGCTTCTTTCCTGACGGTGCCCGCACTCGGACGCTGCGGTGGCAGCAGGGAGGAGCTCTCGCTCTGCCTCACCCCTTCCTGCGCCAGCGCTCTCACAGTGACACACGCGCAACGGTGAACTGCTCTCGCTTTTCCTTCGCGCACTCCCAATGCTCATTCTCAAGCTCCCTCTCAGCCTCGGCACACATCAGCTCCCGCGGTGCAAACGTCAGGCGATTTCTCCCACGTCGCAGGCCTTCGGGCACCTCAGGCTTAGTGCCGCTGCTGCTCCTCACCTTCTCTCGTTTGTCGTTTCACAGCCAAACACACAGTGGCCCTCCGTGCCTCCTTGGTTCCTGCCAGCGCCCGCACTCTGTCTCCCCTGCGGTGGCAGCACGGAAAGCTCTCGCTCTTCCTCCTCCTTTGCCAGCGCTTTCATCGCAGCGAAACGCAACGCTCAGCTGCACTTGCCTTGCCTCCCGACGCTATGACTACGTTTTCCCGAGCTCGCTCTCCCTTTCGGCACAGACCAGCTTCCCGAAGCGCAAACGTCCCCGTCCAGCCGTTTCTCCCACAGCAAAGGTGACGGCAGCACGGAAAGCTGCTGCCGCTGCTCCCTCGCCTTCCCTCACCACCGCGTTCACGGCCAAAAGCACACTGGGGCTGCGTGCTCGCCCAGCTCCTAAAACTGCCCCCACTCTCCGACTCGCTGTCACGATCGGCAGAGCCCTGCTCCCGCACCGCAAAGCGTCCAGCCCAGTTCCGCCACAGCGAGGGCGAAAGCACTCGGAGCTCTTGCTGCTCTTCAGCTTTGCTCGCCGCTTCATTCACAGCCAAAACGCCACTGCGGCTGCGTGCTCAGCCCGGCTCCTAAAACTGCCCAAACTCTCTCTCACTGTCACGATCGGCAGAGCCCTGCCTCCCGCGCCGCAAACCTCCAGCCAGTTCTCCCACAGCGAAAGCGCTCAAAGCCCTGGCTGGCTCCTCGCCTTCCGTTGCGTGTTGTCGCACAGCCGAAGAGACAGCGGGCGCTCCGCGCCTGCTTCTTTCCTGACGGTGCCCGCACTCGGACGCTGCGGTGGCAGCAGGGAGGAGCTCTCGCTCTGCCTCACCCCTTCCTGCGCCAGCGCTCTCACAGTGACACACGCGCAACGGTGAACTGCTCTCGCTATTCCTTCGCGCACTCCCAATGCTCATTCTCAAGCTCCCTCTCAGCCTCGGCACACATCAGCTCCCGCGGTGCAAACGTCAGGCGATTTCTCCCACGTCGCAGGCCTTCGGGCACCTCAGGCTTAGTGCCGCTGCTGCTCCTCACCTTCTCTCGTTTGTCGTTTCACAGCCAAACACACAGTGGCCCTCCGTGCCCTTGGTTCCTGCCAGCGCCCGCACTCTGTCTCCCCTGCGGTGGCAGCACGGAAAGCTCTCGCTCTTCCTCCTCCTTTGCCAGCGCTTTCATCGCAGCGAAACGCAACGCTCAGCTGCACTTGCCTTGCCTCCCGACGCTATGACTACGTTTTCCCGAGCTCGCTCTCCCTTTCGGCACAGACCAGCTTCCCGAAGCGCAAACGTCCCCGTCCAGCCGTTTCTCCCCACAGCAAAGGTGACGGCAGCACGGAAAGCTGCTGCCGCTGCTCCCTCGCCTTCCCTCACCACCGCGTTCACGGCCAAAAGCACACTGGGGCTGCGTGCTCGCCCAGCTCCTAAAACTGCCCCCACTCTCCGACTCGCTGTCACGATCGGCAGAGCCCTGCTCCCGCACCGCAAGCGTCCAGCCCAGTTCCGCCACAGCGAAGGCGAAAGCACTCGGAGCTCTTGCTGCTCTTCAGCTTTGCTCGCCGCTTCATTCACAGCCAAACGCCACTGCGGCTGCGTGCTCAGCCCGGCCCCTAAAACTGCCCAAACTCTCTCTCACTGTCACGATCGGCAGAGCCCTGCCTCCCGCGCCGCAAACCTCCAGCCAGTTCTCCCACAGCGAAAGCGCTCAAAGCCCTGGCTGGCTCCTCGCCTTCCGTTGCGTGTTGTCGCACAGCCGAAGAGACAGCGGCGCTCCGCGCCTGCTTCTTTCCTGACGGTGCCCGCACTCGGACGCTGCGGTGGCAGCAGGGAGGAGCTCTCGCTCTGCCTCACCCCTTCCTGCGCCAGCGCTCTCACAGTGACACACGCGCAACGGTGAACTGCTCTCGCTTTACCTTCGCGCACTCCCAATGCTCATTCTCAAGCTCCCTCTCAGCCTCGGCACACATCAGCTCCCGCGGTGCAAACGTCAGGCGATTTCTCCCACGTCGCAGGCCTTCGGGCACCTCAGGCTTAGTGCCGCTGCTGCTCCTCACCTTCTCTCGTTTGTCGTTTCACAGCCAAACACACAGTGGCCCTCCGTGCCTCCTTGGTTCCTGCCAGCGCCCGCACTCTGTCTCCCCTGCGGTGGCAGCACGGAAAGCTCTCGCTCTTCCTCCTCCTTTGCCAGCGCTTTCATCGCAGCGAAACGCAACGCTCAGCTGCACTTGCCTTGCCTCCCGACGCTATGACTACGTTTTCCCGAGCTCGCTCTCCCTTTCGGCACAGACCAGCTTCCCGAAGCGCAAACGTCTGTCCAGCCGTTTCTCCCACAGCAAAGGTGACGGCAGCACGGAAAGCTGCTGCCGCTGCTCCCTCGCCTTCCCTCACCACCGCGTTCACGGCCAAAAGCACACTGGGGCTGCGTGCTCGCCCAGCTCCTAAAACTGCCCCCACTCTCCGACTCGCTGTCACGATCGGCAGAGCCCTGCTCCCGCACCGCAAGCGTCCAGCCCAGTTCCGCCACAGCGAAGGCGAAAGCACTCGGAGCTCTTGCTGCTCTTCAGCTTTGCTCGCCGCTTCATTCACAGCCAAACGCCACTGCGGCTGCGTGCTCAGCCCGGCTCCTAAAACTGCCCAAACTCTCTCTCACTGTCACGATCGGCAGAGCCCTGCCTCCCGCGCCGCAAACCTCCAGCCAGTTCTCCCACAGCGAAAGCGCTCAAAGCCCTGGCTGGCTCCTCGCCTTCCGTTGCGTGTTGTCGCACAGCCGAAGAGACAGCGGCGCTCCGCGCCTGCTTCTTTCCTGACGGTGCCCGCACTCGGACGCTGCGGTGGCAGCAGGGAGGAGCTCTCGCTCTGCCTCACCCCTTCCTGCGCCAGCGCTCTCACAGTGACACACGCGCAACGGTGAACTGCTCTCGCTTTTCCTTCGCGCACTCCCAATGCTCATTCTCAAGCTCCCTCTCAGCCTCGGCACACATCAGCTCCCGCGGTGCAAACGTCAGGCGATTTCTCCCACGTCGCAGGCCTTCGGGCACCTCAGGCTTAGTGCCGCTGCTGCTCCTCACCTTCTCTCGTTTGTCGTTTCACAGCCAAACACACAGTGGCCCTCCGTGCCTCCTTGGTTCCTGCCAGCGCCCGCACTCTGTCTCCCCTGCGGTGGCAGCACGGAAAGCTCTCGCTCTTCCTCCTCCTTTGCCAGCGCTTTCATCGCAGCGAAACGCAACGCTCAGCTGCACTTGCCTTGCCTCCCGACGCTATGACTACGTTTTCCCGAGCTCGCTCTCCCTTTCGGCACAGACCAGCTTCCCGAAGCGCAAACGTCCGTCCAGCCGTTTCTCCCACAGCAAAGGTGACGGCAGCACGGAAAGCTGCTGCCGCTGCTCCCTCGCCTTCCCTCACCACCGCGTTCACGGCCAAAAGCACACTGGGGCTGCGTGCTCGCCCAGCTCCTAAAACTGCCCCCACTCTCCGACTCGCTGTCACGATCGGCAGAGCCCTGCTCCCGCACCGCAAGCGTCCAGCCCAGTTCCGCCACAGCGAAGGCGAAAGCACTCGGAGCTCTTGCTGCTCTTCAGCTTTGCTCGCCGCTTCATTCACAGCCAAACGCCACTGCGGCTGCGTGCTCAGCCCGGCTCCTAAAACTGCCCAAACTCTCTCTCACTGTCACGATCGGCAGAGCCCTGCCTCCCGCGCCGCAAACCTCCAGCCAGTTCTCCCACAGCGAAAGCGCTCAAAGCCCTGGCTGGCTCCTCGCCTTCCGTTGCGTGTTGTCGCACAGCCGAAGAGACAGCGGCGCTCCGCGCCTGCTTCTTTCCTGACGGTGCCCGCACTCGGACGCTGCGGTGGCAGCAGGGAGGAGCTCTCGCTCTGCCTCACCCCTTCCTGCGCCAGCGCTCTCACAGTGACACACGCGCAACGGTGAACTGCTCTCCGCTTTTCCTTCGCGCACTCCCAATGCTCATTCTCAAGCTCCCTCTCAGCCTCGGCACACATCAGCTCCCACGGTGCAAACGTCAGGCGATTTCTCCCACGTCGCAGGCCTTCGGGCACCTCAGGCTTAATGCCGCTGCTGCTCCTCACCTTCTCTCGTTTGTCGTTTCACAGCCAAACACACAGTGGCCCTCCGTGCCTCCTTGGTTCCTGCCAGCGCCCGCACTCTGTCTCCCCTGCGGTGGCAGCACGGAAAGCTCTCGCTCTTCCTCCTCCTTTGCCAGCGCTTTCATCGCAGCGAAACGCAACGCTCAGCTGCACTTGCCTTGCCTCCCGACGCTATGACTACGTTTTCCCGAGCTCACTCTCCCTTTCGGCACAGACCAGCTTCCCGAAGCGCAAACGTCCCCGTCCAGCCGTTTCTCCCACAGCAAAGGTGACGGCAGCACGGAAAGCTGCTGCCGCTGCTCCCTCGCCTTCCCTCACCACCGCGTTCACGGCCAAACGCACACTGGGGCTGCGTGCTCGCCCAGCTCCTAAAACTGCCCCCACTCTCCGACTCGCTGTCACGATCGGCAGAGCCCTGCTCCCGCACCGCAAGCGTCCAGCCCAGTTCCGCCACAGCGAAGGCGAAAGCACTCGGAGCTCTTGCTGCTCTTCAGCTTTGCTCGCCGCTTCATTCACAGCCAAACGCCACTGCGGCTGCGTGCTCAGCCCGGCTCCTAAAACTGCCCAAACTCTCTCTCACTGTCACGATCGGCAGAGCCCTGCCTCCCGCGCCGCAAACCTCCAGCCAGTTCTCCCACAGCGAAAGCGCTCAAAGCCCTGGCTGGCTCCTCGCCTTCCGTTGCGTGTTGTCGCACAGCCGAAGAGACAGCGGCGCTCCGCGCCTGCTTCTTTCCTGACGGTGCCTGCACTCGGACGCTGCGGTGGCAGCAGGGAGGAGCTCTCGCTCTGCCTCACCCCTTCCTGCGCCAGCGCTCTCACAGTGACACACGCGCAACGGTGAACTGCTCTCGCTTTTCCTTCGCGCACTCCCAATGCTCATTCTCAAGCTCCCTCTCAGCCTCGGCACACATCAGCTCCCGCGGTGCAAACGTCAGGCGATTTCTCCCACGTCGCAGGCCTTCGGGCACCTCAGGCTTAGTGCCGCTGCTGCTCCTCACCTTCTCTCGTTTGTCGTTTCACAGCCAAACACACAGTGGCCCTCCGTGCCTCCTTGGTTCCTGCCAGCGCCCGCACTCTGTCTCCCCTGCGGTGGCAGCACGGAAAGCTCTCGCTCTTCCTCCTCCTTTGCCAGCGCTTTCATCGCAGCGAAACGCAACGCTCAGCTGCACTTGCCTTGCCTCCCGACGCTATGACTACGTTTTCCCGAGCTCGCTCTCCCTTTCGGCACAGACCAGCTTCCCGAAGCGCAAACGTCCCCGTCCAGCCGTTTCTCCCACAGCAAAGGTGACGGCAGCACGGAAAGCTGCTGCCGCTGCTCCCTCGCCTTCCCTCACCACCGCGTTCACGGCCAAAAGCACACTGGGGCTGCGTGCTCGCCCAGCTCCTAAAACTGCCCCCACTCTCCGACTCGCTGTCACGATCGGCAGAGCCCTGCTCCCGCACCGCAAGCGTCCAGCCCAGTTCCGCCACAGCGAAGGCGAAAGCACTCGGAGCTCTTGCTGCTCTTCAGCTTTGCTCGCCGCTTCATTCACAGCCAAACGCCACTGCGGCTGCGTGCTCAGCCCGGCTCCTAAAACTGCCCAAACTCTCTCTCACTGTCACGATCGGCAGAGCCCTGCCTCCCGCGCCGCAAACCTCCAGCCAGTTCTCCCACAGCGAAAGCGCTCAAAGCCCTGGCTGGCTCCTCGCCTTCCGTTGCGTGTTGTCGCACAGCCGAAGAGACAGCGGCGCTCCGCGCCTGCTTCTTTCCTGACGGTGCCCGCACTCGGACGCTGCGGTGGCAGCAGGGAGGAGCTCTCGCTCTGCCTCACCCCTTCCTGCGCCAGCGCTCTCACAGTGACACACGCGCAACGGTGAACTGCTCTCGCTTTTCCTTCGCGCACTCCCAATGCTCATTCTCAAGCTCCCTCTCAGCCTCGGCACACATCAGCTCCCGCGGTGCAAACGTCAGGCGATTTCTCCCACGTCGCAGGCCTTCGGGCACCTCAGGCTTAGTGCCGCTGCTGCTCCTCACCTTCTCTCGTTTGTCGTTTCACAGCCAAACACACAGTGGCCCTCCGTGCCTCCTTGGTTCCTGCCAGCGCCCGCACTCTGTCTCCCCTGCGGTGGCAGCACGGAAAGCTCTCGCTCTTCCTCCTCCTTTGCCAGCGCTTTCATCGCAGCGAAACGCAACGCTCAGCTGCACTTGCCTTGCCTCCCGACGCTATGACTACGTTTTCCCGAGCTCGCTCTCCCTTTCGGCACAGACCAGCTTCCCGAAGCGCAAACGTCCCCGTCCAGCCGTTTCTCCCACAGCAAAGGTGACGGCAGCACGGAAAGCTGCTGCCGCTGCTCCCTCGCCTTCCCTCACCACCGCGTTCACGGCCAAAAGCACACTGGGGCTGCGTGCTCGCCCAGCTCCTAAAACTGCCCCCACTCTCCGACTCGCTGTCACGATCGGCAGAGCCCTGCTCCCGCACCGCAAGCGTCCAGCCCAGTTCCGCCACAGCGAAGGCGAAAGCACTCGGAGCTCTTGCTGCTCTTCAGCTTTGCTCGCCGCTTCATTCACAGCCAAACGCCACTGCGGCTGCGTGCTCAGCCCGGCCCCTAAAACTGCCCAAACTCTCTCTCACTGTCACGATCGGCAGAGCCCTGCCTCCCGCGCCGCAAACCTCCAGCCAGTTCTCCCACAGCGAAAGCACTCAAAGCCCTGGCTGGCTCCTCGCCTTCCGTTGCGTGTTGTCGCACAGCCGAAGAGACAGCGGCGCTCCGCGCCTGCTTCTTTCCTGACGGTGCCCGCACTCGGACGCTGCGGTGGCAGCAGGGAGGAGCTCTCGCTCTGCCTCACCCCTTCCTTCGCCAGCGCTCTCACAGTGACACACGCGCAACGGTGAACTGCTCTCGCTTTTCCTTCGCGCACTCCCAATGCTCATTCTCAAGCTCCCTCTCAGCCTCGGCACACATCAGCTCCCGCGGTGCAAACGTCAGGCGATTTCTCCCACGTCGCAGGCCTTCGGGCACCTCAGGCTTAGTGCCGCTGCTGCTCCTCACCTTCTCTCGTTTGTCGTTTCACAGCCAAACACACAGTGGCCCTCCGTGCCTCCTTGGTTCCTGCCAGCGCCCGCACTCTGTCTCCCCTGCGGTGGCAGCACGGAAAGCTCTCGCTCTTCCTCCTCCTTTGCCAGCGCTTTCATCGCAGCGAAACGCAACGCTCAGCTGCACTTGCCTTGCCTCCCGACGCTATGACTACGTTTTCCCGAGCTCGCTCTCCCTTTCGGCACAGACCAGCTTCCCGAAGCGCAAACGTCTGTCCAGCCGTTTCTCCCACAGCAAAGGTGACGGCAGCACGGAAAGCTGCTGCCGCTGCTCCCTCGCCTTCCCTCACCACCGCGTTCACGGCCAAAAGCACACTGGGGCTGCGTGCTCGCCCAGCTCCTAAAACTGCCCCCACTCTCCGACTCGCTGTCACGATCGGCAGAGCCCTGCTCCCGCACCGCAAGCGTCCAGCCCAGTTCCGCCACAGCGAAGGCGAAAGCACTCGGAGCTCTTGCTGCTCTTCAGCTTTGCTCGCCGCTTCATTCACAGCCAAACGCCACTGCGGCTGCGTGCTCAGCCCGGCTCCTAAAACTGCCCAAACTCTCTCTCACTGTCACGATCGGCAGAGCCCTGCCTCCCGCGCCGCAAACCTCCAGCCAGTTCTCCCACAGCGAAAGCGCTCAAAGCCCTGGCTGGCTCCTCGCCTTCCGTTGCGTGTTGTCGCACAGCCGAAGAGACAGCGGCGCTCCGCGCCTGCTTCTTTCCTGACGGTGCCCGCACTCGGACGCTGCGGTGGCAGCAGGGAGGAGCTCTCGCTCTGCCTCACCCCTTCCTGCGCCAGCGCTCTCACAGTGACACACGCGCAACGGTGAACTGCTCTCGCTTTTCCTTCGCGCACTCCCAATGCTCATTCTCAAGCTCCCTCTCAGCCTCGGCACACATCAGCTCCCGCGGTGCAAACGTCAGGCGATTTCTCCCACGTCGCAGGCCTTCGGGCACCTCAGGCTTAGTGCCGCTGCTGCTCCTCACCTTCTCTCGTTTGTCGTTTCACAGCCAAACACACAGTGGCCCTCCGTGCCTCCTTGGTTCCTGCCAGCGCCCGCACTCTGTCTCCCCTGCGGTGGCAGCACGGAAAGCTCTCGCTCTTCCTCCTCCTTTGCCAGCGCTTTCATCGCAGCGAAACGCAACGCTCAGCTGCACTTGCCTTGCCTCCCGACGCTATGACTACGTTTTCCCGAGCTCGCTCTCCCTTTCGGCACAGACCAGCTTCCCGAAGCGCAAACGTCCCCGTCCAGCCGTTTCTCCCACAGCAAAGGTGACGGCAGCACGGAAAGCTGCTGCCGCTGCTCCCTCGCCTTCCCTCACCACCGCGTTCACGGCCAAAAGCACACTGGGGCTGCGTGCTCGCCCAGCTCCTAAAACTGCCCCCACTCTCCGACTCGCTGTCACGATCGGCAGAGCCCTGCTCCCGCACCGCAAGCGTCCAGCCCAGTTCCGCCACAGCGAAGGCGAAAGCACTCGGAGCTCTTGCTGCTCTTCAGCTTTGCTCGCCGCTTCATTCACAGCCAAACGCCACTGCGGCTGCGTGCTCAGCCCGGCTCCTAAAACTGCCCAAACTCTCTCTCACTGTCACGATCGGCAGAGCCCTGCCTCCCGCGCCGCAAACCTCCAGCCAGTTCTCCCACAGCGAAAGCACTCAAAGCCCTGGCTGGCTCCTCGCCTTCCGTTGCGTGTTGTCGCACAGCCGAAGAGACAGCGGCGCTCCGCGCCTGCTTCTTTCCTGACGGTGCCCGCACTCGGACGCTGCGGTGGCAGCAGGGAGGAGCTCTCGCTCTGCCTCACCCCTTCCTGCGCCAGCGCTCTCACAGTGACACACGCGCAACGGTGAACTGCTCTCGCTTTTCCTTCGCGCACTCCCAATGCTCATTCTCAAGCTCCCTCTCAGCCTCGGCACACATCAGCTCCCGCGGTGCAAACGTCAGGCGATTTCTCCCACGTCGCAGGCCTTCGGGCACCTCAGGCTTAATGCCGCTGCTGCTCCTCACCTTCTCTCGTTTGTCGTTTCACAGCCAAACACACAGTGGCCCTCCGTGCCTCCTTGGTTCCTGCCAGCGCCCGCACTCTGTCTCCCCTGCGGTGGCAGCACGGAAAGCTCTCGCTCTTCCTCCTCCTTTGCCAGCGCTTTCATCGCAGCGAAACGCAACGCTCAGCTGCACTTGCCTTGCCTCCCGACGCTATGACTACGTTTTCCCGAGCTCGCTCTCCCTTTCGGCACAGACCAGCTTCCCGAAGCGCAAACGTCCCCGTCCAGCCGTTTCTCCCACAGCAAAGGTGACGGCAGCACGGAAAGCTGCTGCCGCTGCTCCCTCGCCTTCCCTCACCACCGCGTTCACGGCCAAACGCACACTGGGGCTGCGTGCTCGCCCAGCTCCTAAAACTGCCCCCACTCTCCGACTCGCTGTCACGATCGGCAGAGCCCTGCTCCCGCACCGCAAGCGTCCAGCCCAGTTCCGCCACAGCGAAGGCGAAAGCACTCGGAGCTCTTGCTGCTCTTCAGCTTTGCTCGCCGCTTCATTCACAGCCAAACGCCACTGCGGCTGCGTGCTCAGCCCGGCTCCTAAAACTGCCCAAACTCTCTCTCACTGTCACGATCGGCAGAGCCCTGCCTCCCGCGCCGCAAACCTCCAGCCAGTTCTCCCACAGCGAAAGCGCTCAAAGCCCTGGCTGGCTCCTCGCCTTCCGTTGCGTGTTGTCGCACAGCCGAAGAGACAGCGGCGCTCCGCGCCTGCTTCTTTCCTGACGGTGCCTGCACTCGGACGCTGCGGTGGCAGCAGGGAGGAGCTCTCGCTCTGCCTCACCCCTTCCTGCGCCAGCGCTCTCACAGTGACACACGCGCAACGGTGAACTGCTCTCGCTTTTCCTTCGCGCACTCCCAATGCTCATTCTCAAGCTCCCTCTCAGCCTCGGCACACATCAGCTCCCGCGGTGCAAACGTCAGGCGATTTCTCCCACGTCGCAGGCCTTCGGGCACCTCAGGCTTAGTGCCGCTGCTGCTCCTCACCTTCTCTCGTTTGTCGTTTCACAGCCAAACACACAGTGGCCCTCCGTGCCTCCTTGGTTCCTGCCAGCGCCCGCACTCTGTCTCCCCTGCGGTGGCAGCACGGAAAGCTCTCGCTCTTCCTCCTCCTTTGCCAGCGCTTTCATCGCAGCGAAACGCAACGCTCAGCTGCACTTGCCTTGCCTCCCGACGCTATGACTACGTTTTCCCGAGCTCGCTCTCCCTTTCGGCACAGACCAGCTTCCCGAAGCGCAAACGTCCCCGTCCAGCCGTTTCTCCCACAGCAAAGGTGACGGCAGCACGGAAAGCTGCTGCCGCTGCTCCCTCGCCTTCCCTCACCACCGCGTTCACGGCCAAAAGCACACTGGGGCTGCGTGCTCGCCCAGCTCCTAAAACTGCCCCCACTCTCCGACTCGCTGTCACGATCGGCAGAGCCCTGCTCCCGCACCGCAAGCGTCCAGCCCAGTTCCGCCACAGCGAAGGCGAAAGCACTCGGAGCTCTTGCTGCTCTTCAGCTTTGCTCGCCGCTTCATTCACAGCCAAACGCCACTGCGGCTGCGTGCTCAGCCCGGCTCCTAAAACTGCCCAAACTCTCTCTCACTGTCACGATCGGCAGAGCCCTGCCTCCCGCGCCGCAAACCTCCAGCCAGTTCTCCCACAGCGAAAGCGCTCAAAGCCCTGGCTGGCTCCTCGCCTTCCGTTGCGTGTTGTCGCACAGCCGAAGAGACAGCGGCGCTCCGCGCCTGCTTCTTTCCTGACGGTGCCCGCACTCGGACGCTGCGGTGGCAGCAGGGAGGAGCTCTCGCTCTGCCTCACCCCTTCCTGCGCCAGCGCTCTCACAGTGACACACGCGCAACGGTGAACTGCTCTCGCTTTTCCTTCGCGCACTCCCAATGCTCATTCTCAAGCTCCCTCTCAGCCTCGGCACACATCAGCTCCCGCGGTGCAAACGTCAGGCGATTTCTCCCACGTCGCAGGCCTTCGGGCACCTCAGGCTTAGTGCCGCTGCTGCTCCTCACCTTCTCTCGTTTGTCGTTTCACAGCCAAACACACAGTGGCCCTCCGTGCCTCCTTGGTTCCTGCCAGCGCCCGCACTCTGTCTCCCCTGCGGTGGCAGCACGGAAAGCTCTCGCTCTTCCTCCTCCTTTGCCAGCGCTTTCATCGCAGCGAAACGCAACGCTCAGCTGCACTTGCCTTGCCTCCCGACGCTATGACTACGTTTTCCCGAGCTCGCTCTCCCTTTCGGCACAGACCAGCTTCCCGAAGCGCAAACGTCCCCGTCCAGCCGTTTCTCCCACAGCAAAGGTGACGGCAGCACGGAAAGCTGCTGCCGCTGCTCCCTCGCCTTCCCTCACCACCGCGTTCACGGCCAAAAGCACACTGGGGCTGCGTGCTCGCCCAGCTCCTAAAACTGCCCCCACTCTCCGACTCGCTGTCACGATCGGCAGAGCCCTGCTCCCGCACCGCAAGCGTCCAGCCCAGTTCCGCCACAGCGAAGGCGAAAGCACTCGGAGCTCTTGCTGCTCTTCAGCTTTGCTCGCCGCTTCATTCACAGCCAAACGCCACTGCGGCTGCGTGCTCAGCCCGGCCCCTAAAACTGCCCAAACTCTCTCTCACTGTCACGATCGGCAGAGCCCTGCCTCCCGCGCCGCAAACCTCCAGCCAGTTCTCCCACAGCGAAAGCACTCAAAGCCCTGGCTGGCTCCTCGCCTTCCGTTGCGTGTTGTCGCACAGCCGAAGAGACAGCGGCGCTCCGCGCCTGCTTCTTTCCTGACGGTGCCCGCACTCGGACGCTGCGGTGGCAGCAGGGAGGAGCTCTCGCTCTGCCTCACCCCTTCCTTCGCCAGCGCTCTCACAGTGACACACGCGCAACGGTGAACTGCTCTCGCTTTTCCTTCGCGCACTCCCAATGCTCATTCTCAAGCTCCCTCTCAGCCTCGGCACACATCAGCTCCCGCGGTGCAAACGTCAGGCGATTTCTCCCACGTCGCAGGCCTTCGGGCACCTCAGGCTTAGTGCCGCTGCTGCTCCTCACCTTCTCTCGTTTGTCGTTTCACAGCCAAACACACAGTGGCCCTCCGTGCCTCCTTGGTTCCTGCCAGCGCCCGCACTCTGTCTCCCCTGCGGTGGCAGCACGGAAAGCTCTCGCTCTTCCTCCTCCTTTGCCAGCGCTTTCATCGCAGCGAAACGCAACGCTCAGCTGCACTTGCCTTGCCTCCCGACGCTATGACTACGTTTTCCCGAGCTCGCTCTCCCTTTCGGCACAGACCAGCTTCCCGAAGCGCAAACGTCTGTCCAGCCGTTTCTCCCACAGCAAAGGTGACGGCAGCACGGAAAGCTGCTGCCGCTGCTCCCTCGCCTTCCCTCACCACCGCGTTCACGGCCAAAAGCACACTGGGGCTGCGTGCTCGCCCAGCTCCTAAAACTGCCCCCACTCTCCGACTCGCTGTCACGATCGGCAGAGCCCTGCTCCCGCACCGCAAGCGTCCAGCCCAGTTCCGCCACAGCGAAGGCGAAAGCACTCGGAGCTCTTGCTGCTCTTCAGCTTTGCTCGCCGCTTCATTCACAGCCAAACGCCACTGCGGCTGCGTGCTCAGCCCGGCTCCTAAAACTGCCCAAACTCTCTCTCACTGTCACGATCGGCAGAGCCCTGCCTCCCGCGCCGCAAACCTCCAGCCAGTTCTCCCACAGCGAAAGCGCTCAAAGCCCTGGCTGGCTCCTCGCCTTCCGTTGCGTGTTGTCGCACAGCCGAAGAGACAGCGGCGCTCCGCGCCTGCTTCTTTCCTGACGGTGCCCGCACTCGGACGCTGCGGTGGCAGCAGGGAGGAGCTCTCGCTCTGCCTCACCCCTTCCTGCGCCAGCGCTCTCACAGTGACACACGCGCAACGGTGAACTGCTCTCGCTTTTCCTTCGCGCACTCCCAATGCTCATTCTCAAGCTCCCTCTCAGCCTCGGCACACATCAGCTCCCGCGGTGCAAACGTCAGGCGATTTCTCCCACGTCGCAGGCCTTCGGGCACCTCAGGCTTAGTGCCGCTGCTGCTCCTCACCTTCTCTCGTTTGTCGTTTCACAGCCAAACACACAGTGGCCCTCCGTGCCTCCTTGGTTCCTGCCAGCGCCCGCACTCTGTCTCCCCTGCGGTGGCAGCACGGAAAGCTCTCGCTCTTCCTCCTCCTTTGCCAGCGCTTTCATCGCAGCGAAACGCAACGCTCAGCTGCACTTGCCTTGCCTCCCGACGCTATGACTACGTTTTCCCGAGCTCGCTCTCCCTTTCGGCACAGACCAGCTTCCCGAAGCGCAAACGTCCCCGTCCAGCCGTTTCTCCCACAGCAAAGGTGACGGCAGCACGGAAAGCTGCTGCCGCTGCTCCCTCGCCTTCCCTCACCACCGCGTTCACGGCCAAAAGCACACTGGGGCTGCGTGCTCGCCCAGCTCCTAAAACTGCCCCCACTCTCCGACTCGCTGTCACGATCGGCAGAGCCCTGCTCCCGCACCGCAAGCGTCCAGCCCAGTTCCGCCACAGCGAAGGCGAAAGCACTCGGAGCTCTTGCTGCTCTTCAGCTTTGCTCGCCGCTTCATTCACAGCCAAACGCCACTGCGGCTGCGTGCTCAGCCCGGCTCCTAAAACTGCCCAAACTCTCTCTCACTGTCACGATCGGCAGAGCCCTGCCTCCCGCGCCGCAAACCTCCAGCCAGTTCTCCCACAGCGAAAGCACTCAAAGCCCTGGCTGGCTCCTCGCCTTCCGTTGCGTGTTGTCGCACAGCCGAAGAGACAGCGGCGCTCCGCGCCTGCTTCTTTCCTGACGGTGCCCGCACTCGGACGCTGCGGTGGCAGCAGGGAGGAGCTCTCGCTCTGCCTCACCCCTTCCTGCGCCAGCGCTCTCACAGTGACACACGCGCAACGGTGAACTGCTCTCGCTTTTCCTTCGCGCACTCCCAATGCTCATTCTCAAGCTCCCTCTCAGCCTCGGCACACATCAGCTCCCGCGGTGCAAACGTCAGGCGATTTCTCCCACGTCGCAGGCCTTCGGGCACCTCAGGCTTAATGCCGCTGCTGCTCCTCACCTTCTCTCGTTTGTCGTTTCACAGCCAAACACACAGTGGCCCTCCGTGCCTCCTTGGTTCCTGCCAGCGCCCGCACTCTGTCTCCCCTGCGGTGGCAGCACGGAAAGCTCTCGCTCTTCCTCCTCCTTTGCCAGCGCTTTCATCGCAGCGAAACGCAACGCTCAGCTGCACTTGCCTTGCCTCCCGACGCTATGACTACGTTTTCCCGAGCTCGCTCTCCCTTTCGGCACAGACCAGCTTCCCGAAGCGCAAACGTCCCCGTCCAGCCGTTTCTCCCACAGCAAAGGTGACGGCAGCACGGAAAGCTGCTGCCGCTGCTCCCTCGCCTTCCCTCACCACCGCGTTCACGGCCAAACGCACACTGGGGCTGCGTGCTCGCCCAGCTCCTAAAACTGCCCCCACTCTCCGACTCGCTGTCACGATCGGCAGAGCCCTGCTCCCGCACCGCAAGCGTCCAGCCCAGTTCCGCCACAGCGAAGGCGAAAGCACTCGGAGCTCTTGCTGCTCTTCAGCTTTGCTCGCCGCTTCATTCACAGCCAAACGCCACTGCGGCTGCGTGCTCAGCCCGGCTCCTAAAACTGCCCAAACTCTCTCTCACTGTCACGATCGGCAGAGCCCTGCCTCCCGCGCCGCAAACCTCCAGCCAGTTCTCCCACAGCGAAAGCGCTCAAAGCCCTGGCTGGCTCCTCGCCTTCCGTTGCGTGTTGTCGCACAGCCGAAGAGACAGCGGCGCTCCGCGCCTGCTTCTTTCCTGACGGTGCCCGCACTCGGACGCTGCGGTGGCAGCAGGGAGGAGCTCTCGCTCTGCCTCACCCCTTCCTGCGCCAGCGCTCTCACAGTGACACACGCGCAACGGTGAACTGCTCTCGCTTTTCCTTCGCGCACTCCCAATGCTCATTCTCAAGCTCCCTCTCAGCCTCGGCACACATCAGCTCCCGCGGTGCAAACGTCAGGCGATTTCTCCCACGTCGCAGGCCTTCGGGCACCTCAGGCTTAGTGCCGCTGCTGCTCCTCACCTTCTCTCGTTTGTCGTTTCACAGCCAAACACACAGTGGCCCTCCGTGCCTCCTTGGTTCCTGCCAGCGCCCGCACTCTGTCTCCCCTGCGGTGGCAGCACGGAAAGCTCTCGCTCTTCCTCCTCCTTTGCCAGCGCTTTCATCGCAGCGAAACGCAACGCTCAGCTGCACTTGCCTTGCCTCCCGACGCTATGACTACGTTTTCCCGAGCTCGCTCTCCCTTTCGGCACAGACCAGCTTCCCGAAGCGCAAACATCCCCGTCCAGCCGTTTCTCCCACAGCAAAGGTGACGGCAGCACGGAAAGCTGCTGCCGCTGCTCCCTCGCCTTCCCTCACCACCGCGTTCACGGCCAAACGCACACTGGGGCTGCGTGCTCGCCCAGCTCCTAAAACTGCCCCCACTCTCCGACTCGCTGTCACGATCGGCAGAGCCCTGCTCCCGCACCGCAAGCGTCCAGCCCAGTTCCGCCACAGCGAAGGCGAAAGCACTCGGAGCTCTTGCTGCTCTTCAGCTTTGCTCGCCGCTTCATTCACAGCCAAACGCCACTGCGGCTGCGTGCTCAGCCCGGCCCCTAAAACTGCCCAAACTCTCTCTCACTGTCACGATCGGCAGAGCCCTGCCTCCCGCGCCGCAAACCTCCAGCCAGTTCTCCCACAGCGAAAGCACTCAAAGCCCTGGCTGGCTCCTCGCCTTCCGTTGCGTGTTGTCGCACAGCCGAAGAGACAGCGGCGCTCCGCGCCTGCTTCTTTCCTGACGGTGCCCGCACTCGGACGCTGCGGTGGCAGCAGGGAGGAGCTCTCGCTCTGCCTCACCCCTTCCTTCGCCAGCGCTCTCACAGTGACACACGCGCAACGGTGAACTGCTCTCGCTTTTCCTTCGCGCACTCCCAATGCTCATTCTCAAGCTCCCTCTCAGCCTCGGCACACATCAGCTCCCGCGGTGCAAACGTCAGGCGATTTCTCCCACGTCGCAGGCCTTCGGGCACCTCAGGCTTAGTGCCGCTGCTGCTCCTCACCTTCTCTCGTTTGTCGTTTCACAGCCAAACACACAGTGGCCCTCCGTGCCTCCTTGGTTCCTGCCAGCGCCCGCACTCTGTCTCCCCTGCGGTGGCAGCACGGAAAGCTCTCGCTCTTCCTCCTCCTTTGCCAGCGCTTTCATCGCAGCGAAACGCAACGCTCAGCTGCACTTGCCTTGCCTCCCGACGCTATGACTACGTTTTCCCGAGCTCGCTCTCCCTTTCGGCACAGACCAGCTTCCCGAAGCGCAAACGTCTGTCCAGCCGTTTCTCCCACAGCAAAGGTGACGGCAGCACGGAAAGCTGCTGCCGCTGCTCCCTCGCCTTCCCTCACCACCGCGTTCACGGCCAAAAGCACACTGGGGCTGCGTGCTCGCCCAGCTCCTAAAACTGCCCCCACTCTCCGACTCGCTGTCACGATCGGCAGAGCCCTGCTCCCGCACCGCAAGCGTCCAGCCCAGTTCCGCCACAGCGAAGGCGAAAGCACTCGGAGCTCTTGCTGCTCTTCAGCTTTGCTCGCCGCTTCATTCACAGCCAAACGCCACTGCGGCTGCGTGCTCAGCCCGGCTCCTAAAACTGCCCAAACTCTCTCTCACTGTCACGATCGGCAGAGCCCTGCCTCCCGCGCCGCAAACCTCCAGCCAGTTCTCCCACAGCGAAAGCGCTCAAAGCCCTGGCTGGCTCCTCGCCTTCCGTTGCGTGTTGTCGCACAGCCGAAGAGACAGCGGCGCTCCGCGCCTGCTTCTTTCCTGACGGTGCCCGCACTCGGACGCTGCGGTGGCAGCAGGGAGGAGCTCTCGCTCTGCCTCACCCCTTCCTGCGCCAGCGCTCTCACAGTGACACACGCGCAACGGTGAACTGCTCTCGCTTTTCCTTCGCGCACTCCCAATGCTCATTCTCAAGCTCCCTCTCAGCCTCGGCACACATCAGCTCCCGCGGTGCAAACGTCAGGCGATTTCTCCCACGTCGCAGGCCTTCGGGCACCTCAGGCTTAGTGCCGCTGCTGCTCCTCACCTTCTCTCGTTTGTCGTTTCACAGCCAAACACACAGTGGCCCTCCGTGCCTCCTTGGTTCCTGCCAGCGCCCGCACTCTGTCTCCCCTGCGGTGGCAGCACGGAAAGCTCTCGCTCTTCCTCCTCCTTTGCCAGCGCTTTCATCGCAGCGAAACGCAACGCTCAGCTGCACTTGCCTTGCCTCCCGACGCTATGACTACGTTTTCCCGAGCTCGCTCTCCCTTTCGGCACAGACCAGCTTCCCGAAGCGCAAACGTCCCCGTCCAGCCGTTTCTCCCACAGCAAAGGTGACGGCAGCACGGAAAGCTGCTGCCGCTGCTCCCTCGCCTTCCCTCACCACCGCGTTCACGGCCAAAAGCACACTGGGGCTGCGTGCTCGCCCAGCTCCTAAAACTGCCCCCACTCTCCGACTCGCTGTCACGATCGGCAGAGCCCTGCTCCCGCACCGCAAGCGTCCAGCCCAGTTCCGCCACAGCGAAGGCGAAAGCACTCGGAGCTCTTGCTGCTCTTCAGCTTTGCTCGCCGCTTCATTCACAGCCAAACGCCACTGCGGCTGCGTGCTCAGCCCGGCTCCTAAAACTGCCCAAACTCTCTCTCACTGTCACGATCGGCAGAGCCCTGCCTCCCGCGCCGCAAACCTCCAGCCAGTTCTCCCACAGCGAAAGCGCTCAAAGCCCTGGCTGGCTCCTCGCCTTCCGTTGCGTGTTGTCGCACAGCCGAAGAGACAGCGGCGCTCCGCGCCTGCTTCTTTCCTGACGGTGCCCGCACTCGGACGCTGCGGTGGCAGCAGGGAGGAGCTCTCGCTCTGCCTCACCCCTTCCTGCGCCAGCGCTCTCACAGTGACACACGCGCAACGGTGAACTGCTCTCGCTTTTCCTTCGCGCACTCCCAATGCTCATTCTCAAGCTCCCTCTCAGCCTCGGCACACATCAGCTCCCGCGGTGCAAACGTCAGGCGATTTCTCCCACGTCGCAGGCCTTCGGGCACCTCAGGCTTAGTGCCGCTGCTGCTCCTCACCTTCTCTCGTTTGTCGTTTCACAGCCAAACACACAGTGGCCCTCCGTGCCTCCTTGGTTCCTGCCAGCGCCCGCACTCTGTCTCCCCTGCGGTGGCAGCACGGAAAGCTCTCGCTCTTCCTCCTCCTTTGCCAGCGCTTTCATCGCAGCGAAACGCAACGCTCAGCTGCACTTGCCTTGCCTCCCGACGCTATGACTACGTTTTCCCGAGCTCGCTCTCCCTTTCGGCACAGACCAGCTTCCCGAAGCGCAAACGTCCCCGTCCAGCCGTTTCTCCCACAGCAAAGGTGACGGCAGCACGGAAAGCTGCTGCCGCTGCTCCCTCGCCTTCCCTCACCACCGCGTTCACGGCCAAAAGCACACTGGGGCTGCGTGCTCGCCCAGCTCCTAAAACTGCCCCCACTCTCCGACTCGCTGTCACGATCGGCAGAGCCCTGCTCCCGCACCGCAAGCGTCCAGCCCAGTTCCGCCACAGCGAAGGCGAAAGCACTCGGAGCTCTTGCTGCTCTTCAGCTTTGCTCGCCGCTTCATTCACAGCCAAACGCCACTGCGGCTGCGTGCTCAGCCCGGCTCCTAAAACTGCCCAAACTCTCTCTCACTGTCACGATCGGCAGAGCCCTGCCTCCCCGCGCCGCAAACCTCCAGCCAGTTCTCCCACAGCGAAAGCGCTCAAAGCCCTGGCTGGCTCCTCGCCTTCCGTTGCGTGTTGTCGCACAGCCGAAGAGACAGCGGCGCTCCGCGCCTGCTTCTTTCCTGACGGTGCCCGCACTCGGACGCTGCGGTGGCAGCAGGGAGGAGCTCTCGCTCTGCCTCACCCCTTCCTGCGCCAGCGCTCTCACAGTGACACACGCGCAACGGTGAACTGCTCTCGCTTTTCCTTCGCGCACTCCCAATGCTCATTCTCAAGCTCCCTCTCAGCCTCGGCACACATCAGCTCCCGCGGTGCAAACGTCAGGCGATTTCTCCCACGTCGCAGGCCTTCGGGCACCTCAGGCTTAGTGCCGCTGCTGCTCCTCACCTTCTCTCGTTTGTCGTTTCACAGCCAAACACACAGTGGCCCTCCGTGCCTCCTTGGTTCCTGCCAGCGCCCGCACTCTGTCTCCCCTGCGGTGGCAGCACGGAAAGCTCTCGCTCTTCCTCCTCCTTTGCCAGCGCTTTCATCGCAGCGAAACGCAACGCTCAGCTGCACTTGCCTTGCCTCCCGACGCTATGACTACGTTTTCCCGAGCTCGCTCTCCCTTTCGGCACAGACCAGCTTCCCGAAGCGCAAACGTCCCCGTCCAGCCGTTTCTCCCACAGCAAAGGTGACGGCAGCACGGAAAGCTGCTGCCGCTGCTCCCTCGCCTTCCCTCACCACCGCGTTCACGGCCAAAAGCACACTGGGGCTGCGTGCTCGCCCAGCTCCTAAAACTGCCCCCACTCTCCGACTCGCTGTCACGATCGGCAGAGCCCTGCTCCCGCACCGCAAGCGTCCAGCCCAGTTCCGCCACAGCGAGGGCGAAAGCACTCGGAGCTCTTGCTGCTCTTCAGCTTTGCTCGCCGCTTCATTCACAGCCAAACGCCACTGCGGCTGCGTGCTCAGCCCGGCTCCTAAAACTGCCCAAACTCTCTCTCACTGTCACGATCGGCAGAGCCCTGCCTCCCGCGCCGCAAACCTCCAGCCAGTTCTCCCACAGCGAAAGCGCTCAAAGCCCTGGCTGGCTCCTCGCCTTCCGTTGCGTGTTGTCGCACAGCCGAAGAGACAGCGGCGCTCCGCGCCTGCTTCTTTCCTGACGGTGCCCGCACTCGGACGCTGCGGTGGCAGCAGGGAGGAGCTCTCGCTCTGCCTCACCCCTTCCTGCGCCAGCGCTCTCACAGTGACACACGCGCAACGGTGAACTGCTCTCGCTTTTCCTTCGCGCACTCCCAATGCTCATTCTCAAGCTCCCTCTCAGCCTCGGCACACATCAGCTCCCGCGGTGCAAACGTCAGGCGATTTCTCCCACGTCGCAGGCCTTCGGGCACCTCAGGCTTAGTGCCGCTGCTGCTCCTCACCTTCTCTCGTTTGTCGTTTCACAGCCAAACACACAGTGGCCCTCCGTGCCTCCTTGGTTCCTGCCAGCGCCCGCACTCTGTCTCCCCTGCGGTGGCAGCACGGAAAGCTCTCGCTCTTCCTCCTCCTTTGCCAGCGCTTTCATCGCAGCGAAACGCAACGCTCAGCTGCACTTGCCTTGCCTCCCGACGCTATGACTACGTTTTCCCGAGCTCGCTCTCCCTTTCGGCACAGACCAGCTTCCCGAAGCGCAAACGTCCCCGTCCAGCCGTTTCTCCCACAGCAAAGGTGACGGCAGCACGGAAAGCTGCTGCCGCTGCTCCCTCGCCTTCCCTCACCACCGCGTTCACGGCCAAAAGCACACTGGGGCTGCGTGCTCGCCCAGCTCCTAAAACTGCCCCCACTCTCCGACTCGCTGTCACGATCGGCAGAGCCCTGCTCCCGCACCGCAAGCGTCCAGCCCAGTTCCGCCACAGCGAGGGCGAAAGCACTCGGAGCTCTTGCTGCTCTTCAGCTTTGCTCGCCGCTTCATTCACAGCCAAACGCCACTGCGGCTGCGTGCTCAGCCCGGCTCCTAAAACTGCCCAAACTCTCTCTCACTGTCACGATCGGCAGAGCCCTGCCTCCCGCGCCGCAAACCTCCAGCCAGTTCTCCCACAGCGAAAGCGCTCAAAGCCCTGGCTGGCTCCTCGCCTTCCGTTGCGTGTTGTCGCACAGCCGAAGAGACAGCGGCGCTCCGCGCCTGCTTCTTTCCTGACGGTGCCCGCACTCGGACGCTGCGGTGGCAGCAGGGAGGAGCTCTCGCTCTGCCTCACCCCTTCCTGCGCCAGCGCTCTCACAGTGACACACGCGCAACGGTGAACTGCTCTCGCTTTTCCTTCGCGCACTCCCAATGCTCATTCTCAAGCTCCCTCTCAGCCTCGGCACACATCAGCTCCCGCGGTGCAAACGTCAGGCGATTTCTCCCACGTCGCAGGCCTTCGGGCACCTCAGGCTTAGTGCCGCTGCTGCTCCTCACCTTCTCTCGTTTGTCGTTTCACAGCCAAACACACAGTGGCCCTCCGTGCCTCCTTGGTTCCTGCCAGCGCCCGCACTCTGTCTCCCCTGCGGTGGCAGCACGGAAAGCTCTCGCTCTTCCTCCTCCTTTGCCAGCGCTTTCATCGCAGCGAAACGCAACGCTCAGCTGCACTTGCCTTGCCTCCCGACGCTATGACTACGTTTTCCCGAGCTCGCTCTCCCTTTCGGCACAGACCAGCTTCCCGAAGCGCAAACGTCCCCGTCCAGCCGTTTCTCCCACAGCAAAGGTGACGGCAGCACGGAAAGCTGCTGCCGCTGCTCCCTCGCCTTCCCTCACCACCGCGTTCACGGCCAAAAGCACACTGGGGCTGCGTGCTCGCCCAGCTCCTAAAACTGCCCCCACTCTCCGACTCGCTGTCACGATCGGCAGAGCCCTGCTCCCGCACCGCAAGCGTCCAGCCCAGTTCCGCCACAGCGAGGGCGAAAGCACTCGGAGCTCTTGCTGCTCTTCAGCTTTGCTCGCCGCTTCATTCACAGCCAAACGCCACTGCGGCTGCGTGCTCAGCCCGGCTCCTAAAACTGCCCAAACTCTCTCTCACTGTCACGATCGGCAGAGCCCTGCCTCCCGCGCCGCAAACCTCCAGCCAGTTCTCCCACAGCGAAAGCGCTCAAAGCCCTGGCTGGCTCCTCGCCTTCCGTTGCGTGTTGTCGCACAGCCGAAGAGACAGCGGCGCTCCGCGCCTGCTTCTTTCCTGACGGTGCCCGCACTCGGACGCTGCGGTGGCAGCAGGGAGGAGCTCTCGCTCTGCCTCACCCCTTCCTGCGCCAGCGCTCTCACAGTGACACACGCGCAACGGTGAACTGCTCTCGCTTTTCCTTCGCGCACTCCCAATGCTCATTCTCAAGCTCCCTCTCAGCCTCGGCACACATCAGCTCCCGCGGTGCAAACGTCAGGCGATTTCTCCCACGTCGCAGGCCTTCGGGCACCTCAGGCTTAGTGCCGCTGCTGCTCCTCACCTTCTCTCGTTTGTCGTTTCACAGCCAAACACACGGTGGCCCTCCGTGCCTCCTTGGTTCCTGCCAGCGCCCGCACTCTGTCTCCCCTGCGGTGGCAGCACGGAAAGCTCTCGCTCTTCCTCCTCCTTTGCCAGCGCTTTCATCGCAGCGAAACGCAACGCTCAGCTGCACTTGCCTTGCCTCCCGACGCTATGACTACGTTTTCCCGAGCTCGCTCTCCCTTTCGGCACAGACCAGCTTCCCGAAGCGCAAACGTCCCCGTCCAGCCGTTTCTCCCACAGCAAAGGTGACGGCAGCACGGAAAGCTGCTGCCGCTGCTCCCTCGCCTTCCCTCACCACCGCGTTCACGGCCAAAAGCACACTGGGGCTGCGTGCTCGCCCAGCTCCTAAAACTGCCCCCACTCTCCGACTCGCTGTCACGATCGGCAGAGCCCTGCTCCCGCACCGCAAGCGTCCAGCCCAGTTCCGCCACAGCGAGGGCGAAAGCACTCGGAGCTCTTGCTGCTCTTCAGCTTTGCTCGCCGCTTCATTCACAGCCAAACGCCACTGCGGCTGCGTGCTCAGCCCGGCTCCTAAAACTGCCCAAACTCTCTCTCACTGTCACGATCGGCAGAGCCCTGCCTCCCGCGCCGCAAACCTCCAGCCAGTTCTCCCACAGCGAAAGCGCTCAAAGCCCTGGCTGGCTCCTCGCCTTCCGTTGCGTGTTGTCGCACAGCCGAAGAGACAGCGGCGCTCCGCGCCTGCTTCTTTCCTGACGGTGCCCGCACTCGGACGCTGCGGTGGCAGCAGGGAGGAGCTCTCGCTCTGCCTCACCCCTTCCTGCGCCAGCGCTCTCACAGTGACACACGCGCAACGGTGAACTGCTCTCGCTTTTCCTTCGCGCACTCCCAATGCTCATTCTCAAGCTCCCTCTCAGCCTCGGCACACATCAGCTCCCGCGGTGCAAACGTCAGGCGATTTCTCCCACGTCGCAGGCCTTCGGGCACCTCAGGCTTAGTGCCGCTGCTGCTCCTCACCTTCTCTCGTTTGTCGTTTCACAGCCAAACACACGGTGGCCCTCCGTGCCTCCTTGGTTCCTGCCAGCGCCCGCACTCTGTCTCCCCTGCGGTGGCAGCACGGAAAGCTCTCGCTCTTCCTCCTCCTTTGCCAGCGCTTTCATCGCAGCGAAACGCAACGCTCAGCTGCACTTGCCTTGCCTCCCGACGCTATGACTACGTTTTCCCGAGCTCGCTCTCCCTTTCGGCACAGACCAGCTTCCCGAAGCGCAAACGTCCCCGTCCAGCCGTTTCTCCCACAGCAAAGGTGACGGCAGCACGGAAAGCTGCTGCCGCTGCTCCCTCGCCTTCCCTCACCACCGCGTTCACGGCCAAAAGCACACTGGGGCTGCGTGCTCGCCCAGCTCCTAAAACTGCCCCCACTCTCCGACTCGCTGTCACGATCGGCAGAGCCCTGCTCCCGCACCGCAAGCGTCCAGCCCAGTTCCGCCACAGCGAGGGCGAAAGCACTCGGAGCTCTTGCTGCTCTTCAGCTTTGCTCGCCGCTTCATTCACAGCCAAACGCCACTGCGGCTGCGTGCTCAGCCCGGCTCCTAAAACTGCCCAAACTCTCTCTCACTGTCACGATCGGCAGAGCCCTGCCTCCCGCGCCGCAAACCTCCAGCCAGTTCTCCCACAGCGAAAGCGCTCAAAGCCCTGGCTGGCTCCTCGCCTTCCGTTGCGTGTTGTCGCACAGCCGAAGAGACAGCGGCGCTCCGCGCCTGCTTCTTTCCTGACGGTGCCCGCACTCGGACGCTGCGGTGGCAGCAGGGAGGAGCTCTCGCTCTGCCTCACCCCTTCCTGCGCCAGCGCTCTCACAGTGACACACGCGCAACGGTGAACTGCTCTCGCTTTTCCTTCGCGCACTCCCAATGCTCATTCTCAAGCTCCCTCTCAGCCTCGGCACACATCAGCTCCCGCGGTGCAAACGTCAGGCGATTTCTCCCACGTCGCAGGCCTTCGGGCACCTCAGGCTTAGTGCCGCTGCTGCTCCTCACCTTCTCTCGTTTGTCGTTTCACAGCCAAACACACGGTGGCCCTCCGTGCCTCCTTGGTTCCTGCCAGCGCCCGCACTCTGTCTCCCCTGCGGTGGCAGCACGGAAAGCTCTCGCTCTTCCTCCTCCTTTGCCAGCGCTTTCATCGCAGCGAAACGCAACGCTCAGCTGCACTTGCCTTGCCTCCCGACGCTATGACTACGTTTTCCCGAGCTCGCTCTCCCTTTCGGCACAGACCAGCTTCCCGAAGCGCAAACGTCCCCGTCCAGCCGTTTCTCCCACAGCAAAGGTGACGGCAGCACGGAAAGCTGCTGCCGCTGCTCCCTCGCCTTCCCTCACCACCGCGTTCACGGCCAAAAGCACACTGGGGCTGCGTGCTCGCCCAGCTCCTAAAACTGCCCCCACTCTCCGACTCGCTGTCACGATCGGCAGAGCCCTGCTCCCGCACCGCAAGCGTCCAGCCCAGTTCCGCCACAGCGAGGGCGAAAGCACTCGGAGCTCTTGCTGCTCTTCAGCTTTGCTCGCCGCTTCATTCACAGCCAAACGCCACTGCGGCTGCGTGCTCAGCCCGGCTCCTAAAACTGCCCAAACTCTCTCTCACTGTCACGATCGGCAGAGCCCTGCCTCCCGCGCCGCAAACCTCCAGCCAGTTCTCCCACAGCGAAAGCGCTCAAAGCCCTGGCTGGCTCCTCGCCTTCCGTTGCGTGTTGTCGCACAGCCGAAGAGACAGCGGCGCTCCGCGCCTGCTTCTTTCCTGACGGTGCCCGCACTCGGACGCTGCGGTGGCAGCAGGGAGGAGCTCTCGCTCTGCCTCACCCCTTCCTGCGCCAGCGCTCTCACAGTGACACACGCGCAACGGTGAACTGCTCTCGCTTTTCCTTCGCGCACTCCCAATGCTCATTCTCAAGCTCCCTCTCAGCCTCGGCACACATCAGCTCCCGCGGTGCAAACGTCAGGCGATTTCTCCCACGTCGCAGGCCTTCGGGCACCTCAGGCTTAGTGCCGCTGCTGCTCCTCACCTTCTCTCGTTTGTCGTTTCACAGCCAAACACACGGTGGCCCTCCGTGCCTCCTTGGTTCCTGCCAGCGCCCGCACTCTGTCTCCCCTGCGGTGGCAGCACGGAAAGCTCTCGCTCTTCCTCCTCCTTTGCCAGCGCTTTCATCGCAGCGAAACGCAACGCTCAGCTGCACTTGCCTTGCCTCCCGACGCTATGACTACGTTTTCCCGAGCTCGCTCTCCCTTTCGGCACAGACCAGCTTCCCGAAGCGCAAACGTCCCCGTCCAGCCGTTTCTCCCACAGCAAAGGTGACGGCAGCACGGAAAGCTGCTGCCGCTGCTCCCTCGCCTTCCCTCACCACCGCGTTCACGGCCAAAAGCACACTGGGGCTGCGTGCTCGCCCAGCTCCTAAAACTGCCCCCACTCTCCGACTCGCTGTCACGATCGGCAGAGCCCTGCTCCCGCACCGCAAGCGTCCAGCCCAGTTCCGCCACAGCGAGGGCGAAAGCACTCGGAGCTCTTGCTGCTCTTCAGCTTTGCTCGCCGCTTCATTCACAGCCAAACGCCACTGCGGCTGCGTGCTCAGCCCGGCTCCTAAAACTGCCCAAACTCTCTCTCACTGTCACGATCGGCAGAGCCCTGCCTCCCGCGCCGCAAACCTCCAGCCAGTTCTCCCACAGCGAAAGCGCTCAAAGCCCTGGCTGGCTCCTCGCCTTCCGTTGCGTGTTGTCGCACAGCCGAAGAGACAGCGGCGCTCCGCGCCTGCTTCTTTCCTGACGGTGCCCGCACTCGGACGCTGCGGTGGCAGCAGGGAGGAGCTCTCGCTCTGCCTCACCCCTTCCTGCGCCAGCGCTCTCACAGTGACACACGCGCAACGGTGAACTGCTCTCGCTTTTCCTTCGCGCACTCCCAATGCTCATTCTCAAGCTCCCTCTCAGCCTCGGCACACATCAGCTCCCGCGGTGCAAACGTCAGGCGATTTCTCCCACGTCGCAGGCCTTCGGGCACCTCAGGCTTAGTGCCGCTGCTGCTCCTCACCTTCTCTCGTTTGTCGTTTCACAGCCAAACACACGGTGGCCCTCCGTGCCTCCTTGGTTCCTGCCAGCGCCCGCACTCTGTCTCCCCTGCGGTGGCAGCACGGAAAGCTCTCGCTCTTCCTCCTCCTTTGCCAGCGCTTTCATCGCAGCGAAACGCAACGCTCAGCTGCACTTGCCTTGCCTCCCGACGCTATGACTACGTTTTCCCGAGCTCGCTCTCCCTTTCGGCACAGACCAGCTTCCCGAAGCGCAAACGTCCCCGTCCAGCCGTTTCTCCCACAGCAAAGGTGACGGCAGCACGGAAAGCTGCTGCCGCTGCTCCCTCGCCTTCCCTCACCACCGCGTTCACGGCCAAAAGCACACTGGGGCTGCGTGCTCGCCCAGCTCCTAAAACTGCCCCCACTCTCCGACTCGCTGTCACGATCGGCAGAGCCCTGCTCCCGCACCGCAAGCGTCCAGCCCAGTTCCGCCACAGCGAGGGCGAAAGCACTCGGAGCTCTTGCTGCTCTTCAGCTTTGCTCGCCGCTTCATTCACAGCCAAACGCCACTGCGGCTGCGTGCTCAGCCCGGCTCCTAAAACTGCCCAAACTCTCTCTCACTGTCACGATCGGCAGAGCCCTGCCTCCCGCGCCGCAAACCTCCAGCCAGTTCTCCCACAGCGAAAGCGCTCAAAGCCCTGGCTGGCTCCTCGCCTTCCGTTGCGTGTTGTCGCACAGCCGAAGAGACAGCGGCGCTCCGCGCCTGCTTCTTTCCTGACGGTGCCCGCACTCGGACGCTGCGGTGGCAGCAGGGAGGAGCTCTCGCTCTGCCTCACCCCTTCCTGCGCCAGCGCTCTCACAGTGACACACGCGCAACGGTGAACTGCTCTCGCTTTTCCTTCGCGCACTCCCAATGCTCATTCTCAAGCTCCCTCTCAGCCTCGGCACACATCAGCTCCCGCGGTGCAAACGTCAGGCGATTTCTCCCACGTCGCAGGCCTTCGGGCACCTCAGGCTTAGTGCCGCTGCTGCTCCTCACCTTCTCTCGTTTGTCGTTTCACAGCCAAACACACGGTGGCCCTCCGTGCCTCCTTGGTTCCTGCCAGCGCCCGCACTCTGTCTCCCCTGCGGTGGCAGCACGGAAAGCTCTCGCTCTTCCTCCTCCTTTGCCAGCGCTTTCATCGCAGCGAAACGCAACGCTCAGCTGCACTTGCCTTGCCTCCCGACGCTATGACTACGTTTTCCCGAGCTCGCTCTCCCTTTCGGCACAGACCAGCTTCCCGAAGCGCAAACGTCCCCGTCCAGCCGTTTCTCCCACAGCAAAGGTGACGGCAGCACGGAAAGCTGCTGCCGCTGCTCCCTCGCCTTCCCTCACCACCGCGTTCACGGCCAAAAGCACACTGGGGCTGCGTGCTCGCCCAGCTCCTAAAACTGCCCCCACTCTCCGACTCGCTGTCACGATCGGCAGAGCCCTGCTCCCGCACCGCAAGCGTCCAGCCCAGTTCCGCCACAGCGAGGGCGAAAGCACTCGGAGCTCTTGCTGCTCTTCAGCTTTGCTCGCCGCTTCATTCACAGCCAAACGCCACTGCGGCTGCGTGCTCAGCCCGGCTCCTAAAACTGCCCAAACTCTCTCTCACTGTCACGATCGGCAGAGCCCTGCCTCCCGCGCCGCAAACCTCCAGCCAGTTCTCCCACAGCGAAAGCGCTCAAAGCCCTGGCTGGCTCCTCGCCTTCCGTTGCGTGTTGTCGCACAGCCGAAGAGACAGCGGCGCTCCGCGCCTGCTTCTTTCCTGACGGTGCCCGCACTCGGACGCTGCGGTGGCAGCAGGGAGGAGCTCTCGCTCTGCCTCACCCCTTCCTGCGCCAGCGCTCTCACAGTGACACACGCGCAACGGTGAACTGCTCTCGCTTTTCCTTCGCGCACTCCCAATGCTCATTCTCAAGCTCCCTCTCAGCCTCGGCACACATCAGCTCCCGCGGTGCAAACGTCAGGCGATTTCTCCCACGTCGCAGGCCTTCGGGCACCTCAGGCTTAGTGCCGCTGCTGCTCCTCACCTTCTCTCGTTTGTCGTTTCACAGCCAAACACACAGTGGCCCTCCGTGCCTCCTTGGTTCCTGCCAGCGCCCGCACTCTGTCTCCCCTGCGGTGGCAGCACGGAAAGCTCTCGCTCTTCCTCCTCCTTTGCCAGCGCTTTCATCGCAGCGAAACGCAACGCTCAGCTGCACTTGCCTTGCCTCCCGACGCTATGACTACGTTTTCCCGAGCTCGCTCTCCCTTTCGGCACAGACCAGCTTCCCGAAGCGCAAACGTCCCCGTCCAGCCGTTTCTCCCACAGCAAAGGTGACGGCAGCACGGAAAGCTGCTGCCGCTGCTCCCTCGCCTTCCCTCACCACCGCGTTCACGGCCAAAAGCACACTGGGGCTGCGTGCTCGCCCAGCTCCTAAAACTGCCCCCACTCTCCGACTCGCTGTCACGATCGGCAGAGCCCTGCTCCCGCACCGCAAGCGTCCAGCCCAGTTCCGCCACAGCGAGGGCGAAAGCACTCGGAGCTCTTGCTGCTCTTCAGCTTTGCTCGCCGCTTCATTCACAGCCAAACGCCACTGCGGCTGCGTGCTCAGCCCGGCTCCTAAAACTGCCCAAACTCTCTCTCACTGTCACGATCGGCAGAGCCCTGCCTCCCGCGCCGCAAACCTCCAGCCAGTTCTCCCACAGCGAAAGCGCTCAAAGCCCTGGCTGGCTCCTCGCCTTCCGTTGCGTGTTGTCGCACAGCCGAAGAGACAGCGGCGCTCCGCGCCTGCTTCTTTCCTGACGGTGCCCGCACTCGGACGCTGCGGTGGCAGCAGGGAGGAGCTCTCGCTCTGCCTCACCCCTTCCTGCGCCAGCGCTCTCACAGTGACACACGCGCAACGGTGAACTGCTCTCGCTTTTCCTTCGCGCACTCCCAATGCTCATTCTCAAGCTCCCTCTCAGCCTCGGCACACATCAGCTCCCGCGGTGCAAACGTCAGGCGATTTCTCCCACGTCGCAGGCCTTCGGGCACCTCAGGCTTAGTGCCGCTGCTGCTCCTCACCTTCTCTCGTTTGTCGTTTCACAGCCAAACACACAGTGGCCCTCCGTGCCTCCTTGGTTCCTGCCAGCGCCCGCACTCTGTCTCCCCTGCGGTGGCAGCACGGAAAGCTCTCGCTCTTCCTCCTCCTTTGCCAGCGCTTTCATCGCAGCGAAACGCAACGCTCAGCTGCACTTGCCTTGCCTCCCGACGCTATGACTACGTTTTCCCGAGCTCGCTCTCCCTTTCGGCACAGACCAGCTTCCCGAAGCGCAAACGTCCCCGTCCAGCCGTTTCTCCCACAGCAAAGGTGACGGCAGCACGGAAAGCTGCTGCCGCTGCTCCCTCGCCTTCCCTCACCACCGCGTTCACGGCCAAAAGCACACTGGGGCTGCGTGCTCGCCCAGCTCCTAAAACTGCCCCCACTCTCCGACTCGCTGTCACGATCGGCAGAGCCCTGCTCCCGCACCGCAAGCGTCCAGCCCAGTTCCGCCACAGCGAGGGCGAAAGCACTCGGAGCTCTTGCTGCTCTTCAGCTTTGCTCGCCGCTTCATTCACAGCCAAACGCCACTGCGGCTGCGTGCTCAGCCCGGCTCCTAAAACTGCCCAAACTCTCTCTCACTGTCACGATCGGCAGAGCCCTGCCTCCCGCGCCGCAAACCTCCAGCCAGTTCTCCCACAGCGAAAGCGCTCAAAGCCCTGGCTGGCTCCTCGCCTTCCGTTGCGTGTTGTCGCACAGCCGAAGAGACAGCGGCGCTCCGCGCCTGCTTCTTTCCTGACGGTGCCCGCACTCGGACGCTGCGGTGGCAGCAGGGAGGAGCTCTCGCTCTGCCTCACCCCTTCCTGCGCCAGCGCTCTCACAGTGACACACGCGCAACGGTGAACTGCTCTCGCTTTTCCTTCGCGCACTCCCAATGCTCATTCTCAAGCTCCCTCTCAGCCTCGGCACACATCAGCTCCCGCGGTGCAAACGTCAGGCGATTTCTCCCACGTCGCAGGCCTTCGGGCACCTCAGGCTTAGTGCCGCTGCTGCTCCTCACCTTCTCTCGTTTGTCGTTTCACAGCCAAACACACAGTGGCCCTCCGTGCCTCCTTGGTTCCTGCCAGCGCCCGCACTCTGTCTCCCCTGCGGTGGCAGCACGGAAAGCTCTCGCTCTTCCTCCTCCTTTGCCAGCGCTTTCATCGCAGCGAAACGCAACGCTCAGCTGCACTTGCCTTGCCTCCCGACGCTATGACTACGTTTTCCCGAGCTCGCTCTCCCTTTCGGCACAGACCAGCTTCCCGAAGCGCAAACGTCCCCGTCCAGCCGTTTCTCCCACAGCAAAGGTGACGGCAGCACGGAAAGCTGCTGCCGCTGCTCCCTCGCCTTCCCTCACCACCGCGTTCACGGCCAAAAGCACACTGGGGCTGCGTGCTCGCCCAGCTCCTAAAACTGCCCCCACTCTCCGACTCGCTGTCACGATCGGCAGAGCCCTGCTCCCGCACCGCAAGCGTCCAGCCCAGTTCCGCCACAGCGAGGGCGAAAGCACTCGGAGCTCTTGCTGCTCTTCAGCTTTGCTCGCCGCTTCATTCACAGCCAAACGCCACTGCGGCTGCGTGCTCAGCCCGGCTCCTAAAACTGCCCAAACTCTCTCTCACTGTCACGATCGGCAGAGCCCTGCCTCCCGCGCCGCAAACCTCCAGCCAGTTCTCCCACAGCGAAAGCGCTCAAAGCCCTGGCTGGCTCCTCGCCTTCCGTTGCGTGTTGTCGCACAGCCGAAGAGACAGCGGCGCTCCGCGCCTGCTTCTTTCCTGACGGTGCCCGCACTCGGACGCTGCGGTGGCAGCAGGGAGGAGCTCTCGCTCTGCCTCACCCCTTCCTGCGCCAGCGCTCTCACAGTGACACACGCGCAACGGTGAACTGCTCTCGCTTTTCCTTCGCGCACTCCCAATGCTCATTCTCAAGCTCCCTCTCAGCCTCGGCACACATCAGCTCCCGCGGTGCAAACGTCAGGCGATTTCTCCCACGTCGCAGGCCTTCGGGCACCTCAGGCTTAGTGCCGCTGCTGCTCCTCACCTTCTCTCGTTTGTCGTTTCACAGCCAAACACACAGTGGCCCTCCGTGCCTCCTTGGTTCCTGCCAGCGCCCGCACTCTGTCTCCCCTGCGGTGGCAGCACGGAAAGCTCTCGCTCTTCCTCCTCCTTTGCCAGCGCTTTCATCGCAGCGAAACGCAACGCTCAGCTGCACTTGCCTTGCCTCCCGACGCTATGACTACGTTTTCCCGAGCTCGCTCTCCCTTTCGGCACAGACCAGCTTCCCGAAGCGCAAACGTCCCCGTCCAGCCGTTTCTCCCACAGCAAAGGTGACGGCAGCACGGAAAGCTGCTGCCGCTGCTCCCTCGCCTTCCCTCACCACCGCGTTCACGGCCAAAAGCACACTGGGGCTGCGTGCTCGCCCAGCTCCTAAAACTGCCCCCACTCTCCGACTCGCTGTCACGATCGGCAGAGCCCTGCTCCCGCACCGCAAGCGTCCAGCCCAGTTCCGCCACAGCGAGGGCGAAAGCACTCGGAGCTCTTGCTGCTCTTCAGCTTTGCTCGCCGCTTCATTCACAGCCAAACGCCACTGCGGCTGCGTGCTCAGCCCGGCTCCTAAAACTGCCCAAACTCTCTCTCACTGTCACGATCGGCAGAGCCCTGCCTCCCGCGCCGCAAACCTCCAGCCAGTTCTCCCACAGCGAAAGCGCTCAAAGCCCTGGCTGGCTCCTCGCCTTCCGTTGCGTGTTGTCGCACAGCCGAAGAGACAGCGGCGCTCCGCGCCTGCTTCTTTCCTGACGGTGCCCGCACTCGGACGCTGCGGTGGCAGCAGGGAGGAGCTCTCGCTCTGCCTCACCCCTTCCTGCGCCAGCGCTCTCACAGTGACACACGCGCAACGGTGAACTGCTCTCGCTTTTCCTTCGCGCACTCCCAATGCTCATTCTCAAGCTCCCTCTCAGCCTCGGCACACATCAGCTCCCGCGGTGCAAACGTCAGGCGATTTCTCCCACGTCGCAGGCCTTCGGGCACCTCAGGCTTAGTGCCGCTGCTGCTCCTCACCTTCTCTCGTTTGTCGTTTCACAGCCAAACACACGGTGGCCCTCCGTGCCTCCTTGGTTCCTGCCAGCGCCCGCACTCTGTCTCCCCTGCGGTGGCAGCACGGAAAGCTCTCGCTCTTCCTCCTCCTTTGCCAGCGCTTTCATCGCAGCGAAACGCAACGCTCAGCTGCACTTGCCTTGCCTCCCGACGCTATGACTACGTTTTCCCGAGCTCGCTCTCCCTTTCGGCACAGACCAGCTTCCCGAAGCGCAAACGTCCCCGTCCAGCCGTTTCTCCCACAGCAAAGGTGACGGCAGCACGGAAAGCTGCTGCCGCTGCTCCCTCGCCTTCCCTCACCACCGCGTTCACGGCCAAAAGCACACTGGGGCTGCGTGCTCGCCCAGCTCCTAAAACTGCCCCCACTCTCCGACTCGCTGTCACGATCGGCAGAGCCCTGCTCCCGCACCGCAAGCGTCCAGCCCAGTTCCGCCACAGCGAGGGCGAAAGCACTCGGAGCTCTTGCTGCTCTTCAGCTTTGCTCGCCGCTTCATTCACAGCCAAACGCCACTGCGGCTGCGTGCTCAGCCCGGCTCCTAAAACTGCCCAAACTCTCTCTCACTGTCACGATCGGCAGAGCCCTGCCTCCCGCGCCGCAAACCTCCAGCCAGTTCTCCCACAGCGAAAGCGCTCAAAGCCCTGGCTGGCTCCTCGCCTTCCGTTGCGTGTTGTCGCACAGCCGAAGAGACAGCGGCGCTCCGCGCCTGCTTCTTTCCTGACGGTGCCCGCACTCGGACGCTGCGGTGGCAGCAGGGAGGAGCTCTCGCTCTGCCTCACCCCTTCCTGCGCCAGCGCTCTCACAGTGACACACGCGCAACGGTGAACTGCTCTCGCTTTTCCTTCGCGCACTCCCAATGCTCATTCTCAAGCTCCCTCTCAGCCTCGGCACACATCAGCTCCCGCGGTGCAAACGTCAGGCGATTTCTCCCACGTCGCAGGCCTTCGGGCACCTCAGGCTTAGTGCCGCTGCTGCTCCTCACCTTCTCTCGTTTGTCGTTTCACAGCCAAACACACGGTGGCCCTCCGTGCCTCCTTGGTTCCTGCCAGCGCCCGCACTCTGTCTCCCCTGCGGTGGCAGCACGGAAAGCTCTCGCTCTTCCTCCTCCTTTGCCAGCGCTTTCATCGCAGCGAAACGCAACGCTCAGCTGCACTTGCCTTGCCTCCCGACGCTATGACTACGTTTTCCCGAGCTCGCTCTCCCTTTCGGCACAGACCAGCTTCCCGAAGCGCAAACGTCCCCGTCCAGCCGTTTCTCCCACAGCAAAGGTGACGGCAGCACGGAAAGCTGCTGCCGCTGCTCCCTCGCCTTCCCTCACCACCGCGTTCACGGCCAAAAGCACACTGGGGCTGCGTGCTCGCCCAGCTCCTAAAACTGCCCCCACTCTCCGACTCGCTGTCACGATCGGCAGAGCCCTGCTCCCGCACCGCAAGCGTCCAGCCCAGTTCCGCCACAGCGAGGGCGAAAGCACTCGGAGCTCTTGCTGCTCTTCAGCTTTGCTCGCCGCTTCATTCACAGCCAAACGCCACTGCGGCTGCGTGCTCAGCCCGGCTCCTAAAACTGCCCAAACTCTCTCTCACTGTCACGATCGGCAGAGCCCTGCCTCCCGCGCCGCAAACCTCCAGCCAGTTCTCCCACAGCGAAAGCGCTCAAAGCCCTGGCTGGCTCCTCGCCTTCCGTTGCGTGTTGTCGCACAGCCGAAGAGACAGCGGCGCTCCGCGCCTGCTTCTTTCCTGACGGTGCCCGCACTCGGACGCTGCGGTGGCAGCAGGGAGGAGCTCTCGCTCTGCCTCACCCCTTCCTGCGCCAGCGCTCTCACAGTGACACACGCGCAACGGTGAACTGCTCTCGCTTTTCCTTCGCGCACTCCCAATGCTCATTCTCAAGCTCCCTCTCAGCCTCGGCACACATCAGCTCCCGCGGTGCAAACGTCAGGCGATTTCTCCCACGTCGCAGGCCTTCGGGCACCTCAGGCTTAGTGCCGCTGCTGCTCCTCACCTTCTCTCGTTTGTCGTTTCACAGCCAAACACACGGTGGCCCTCCGTGCCTCCTTGGTTCCTGCCAGCGCCCGCACTCTGTCTCCCCTGCGGTGGCAGCACGGAAAGCTCTCGCTCTTCCTCCTCCTTTGCCAGCGCTTTCATCGCAGCGAAACGCAACGCTCAGCTGCACTTGCCTTGCCTCCCGACGCTATGACTACGTTTTCCCGAGCTCGCTCTCCCTTTCGGCACAGACCAGCTTCCCGAAGCGCAAACGTCCCCGTCCAGCCGTTTCTCCCACAGCAAAGGTGACGGCAGCACGGAAAGCTGCTGCCGCTGCTCCCTCGCCTTCCCTCACCACCGCGTTCACGGCCAAAAGCACACTGGGGCTGCGTGCTCGCCCAGCTCCTAAAACTGCCCCCACTCTCCGACTCGCTGTCACGATCGGCAGAGCCCTGCTCCCGCACCGCAAGCGTCCAGCCCAGTTCCGCCACAGCGAGGGCGAAAGCACTCGGAGCTCTTGCTGCTCTTCAGCTTTGCTCGCCGCTTCATTCACAGCCAAACGCCACTGCGGCTGCGTGCTCAGCCCGGCTCCTAAAACTGCCCAAACTCTCTCTCACTGTCACGATCGGCAGAGCCCTGCCTCCCGCGCCGCAAACCTCCAGCCAGTTCTCCCACAGCGAAAGCGCTCAAAGCCCTGGCTGGCTCCTCGCCTTCCGTTGCGTGTTGTCGCACAGCCGAAGAGACAGCGGCGCTCCGCGCCTGCTTCTTTCCTGACGGTGCCCGCACTCGGACGCTGCGGTGGCAGCAGGGAGGAGCTCTCGCTCTGCCTCACCCCTTCCTGCGCCAGCGCTCTCACAGTGACACACGCGCAACGGTGAACTGCTCTCGCTTTTCCTTCGCGCACTCCCAATGCTCATTCTCAAGCTCCCTCTCAGCCTCGGCACACATCAGCTCCCGCGGTGCAAACGTCAGGCGATTTCTCCCACGTCGCAGGCCTTCGGGCACCTCAGGCTTAGTGCCGCTGCTGCTCCTCACCTTCTCTCGTTTGTCGTTTCACAGCCAAACACACGGTGGCCCTCCGTGCCTCCTTGGTTCCTGCCAGCGCCCGCACTCTGTCTCCCCTGCGGTGGCAGCACGGAAAGCTCTCGCTCTTCCTCCTCCTTTGCCAGCGCTTTCATCGCAGCGAAACGCAACGCTCAGCTGCACTTGCCTTGCCTCCCGACGCTATGACTACGTTTTCCCGAGCTCGCTCTCCCTTTCGGCACAGACCAGCTTCCCGAAGCGCAAACGTCCCCGTCCAGCCGTTTCTCCCACAGCAAAGGTGACGGCAGCACGGAAAGCTGCTGCCGCTGCTCCCTCGCCTTCCCTCACCACCGCGTTCACGGCCAAAAGCACACTGGGGCTGCGTGCTCGCCCAGCTCCTAAAACTGCCCCCACTCTCCGACTCGCTGTCACGATCGGCAGAGCCCTGCTCCCGCACCGCAAGCGTCCAGCCCAGTTCCGCCACAGCGAGGGCGAAAGCACTCGGAGCTCTTGCTGCTCTTCAGCTTTGCTCGCCGCTTCATTCACAGCCAAACGCCACTGCGGCTGCGTGCTCAGCCCGGCTCCTAAAACTGCCCAAACTCTCTCTCACTGTCACGATCGGCAGAGCCCTGCCTCCCGCGCCGCAAACCTCCAGCCAGTTCTCCCACAGCGAAAGCGCTCAAAGCCCTGGCTGGCTCCTCGCCTTCCGTTGCGTGTTGTCGCACAGCCGAAGAGACAGCGGCGCTCCGCGCCTGCTTCTTTCCTGACGGTGCCCGCACTCGGACGCTGCGGTGGCAGCAGGGAGGAGCTCTCGCTCTGCCTCACCCCTTCCTGCGCCAGCGCTCTCACAGTGACACACGCGCAACGGTGAACTGCTCTCGCTTTTCCTTCGCGCACTCCCAATGCTCATTCTCAAGCTCCCTCTCAGCCTCGGCACACATCAGCTCCCGCGGTGCAAACGTCAGGCGATTTCTCCCACGTCGCAGGCCTTCGGGCACCTCAGGCTTAGTGCCGCTGCTGCTCCTCACCTTCTCTCGTTTGTCGTTTCACAGCCAAACACACGGTGGCCCTCCGTGCCTCCTTGGTTCCTGCCAGCGCCCGCACTCTGTCTCCCCTGCGGTGGCAGCACGGAAAGCTCTCGCTCTTCCTCCTCCTTTGCCAGCGCTTTCATCGCAGCGAAACGCAACGCTCAGCTGCACTTGCCTTGCCTCCCGACGCTATGACTACGTTTTCCCGAGCTCGCTCTCCCTTTCGGCACAGACCAGCTTCCCGAAGCGCAAACGTCCCCGTCCAGCCGTTTCTCCCACAGCAAAGGTGACGGCAGCACGGAAAGCTGCTGCCGCTGCTCCCTCGCCTTCCCTCACCACCGCGTTCACGGCCAAAAGCACACTGGGGCTGCGTGCTCGCCCAGCTCCTAAAACTGCCCCCACTCTCCGACTCGCTGTCACGATCGGCAGAGCCCTGCTCCCGCACCGCAAGCGTCCAGCCCAGTTCCGCCACAGCGAGGGCGAAAGCACTCGGAGCTCTTGCTGCTCTTCAGCTTTGCTCGCCGCTTCATTCACAGCCAAACGCCACTGCGGCTGCGTGCTCAGCCCGGCTCCTAAAACTGCCCAAACTCTCTCTCACTGTCACGATCGGCAGAGCCCTGCCTCCCGCGCCGCAAACCTCCAGCCAGTTCTCCCACAGCGAAAGCGCTCAAAGCCCTGGCTGGCTCCTCGCCTTCCGTTGCGTGTTGTCGCACAGCCGAAGAGACAGCGGCGCTCCGCGCCTGCTTCTTTCCTGACGGTGCCCGCACTCGGACGCTGCGGTGGCAGCAGGGAGGAGCTCTCGCTCTGCCTCACCCCTTCCTGCGCCAGCGCTCTCACAGTGACACACGCGCAACGGTGAACTGCTCTCGCTTTTCCTTCGCGCACTCCCAATGCTCATTCTCAAGCTCCCTCTCAGCCTCGGCACACATCAGCTCCCGCGGTGCAAACGTCAGGCGATTTCTCCCACGTCGCAGGCCTTCGGGCACCTCAGGCTTAGTGCCGCTGCTGCTCCTCACCTTCTCTCGTTTGTCGTTTCACAGCCAAACACACGGTGGCCCTCCGTGCCTCCTTGGTTCCTGCCAGCGCCCGCACTCTGTCTCCCCTGCGGTGGCAGCACGGAAAGCTCTCGCTCTTCCTCCTCCTTTGCCAGCGCTTTCATCGCAGCGAAACGCAACGCTCAGCTGCACTTGCCTTGCCTCCCGACGCTATGACTACGTTTTCCCGAGCTCGCTCTCCCTTTCGGCACAGACCAGCTTCCCGAAGCGCAAACGTCCCCGTCCAGCCGTTTCTCCCACAGCAAAGGTGACGGCAGCACGGAAAGCTGCTGCCGCTGCTCCCTCGCCTTCCCTCACCACCGCGTTCACGGCCAAAAGCACACTGGGGCTGCGTGCTCGCCCAGCTCCTAAAACTGCCCCCACTCTCCGACTCGCTGTCACGATCGGCAGAGCCCTGCTCCCGCACCGCAAGCGTCCAGCCCAGTTCCGCCACAGCGAGGGCGAAAGCACTCGGAGCTCTTGCTGCTCTTCAGCTTTGCTCGCCGCTTCATTCACAGCCAAACGCCACTGCGGCTGCGTGCTCAGCCCGGCTCCTAAAACTGCCCAAACTCTCTCTCACTGTCACGATCGGCAGAGCCCTGCCTCCCGCGCCGCAAACCTCCAGCCAGTTCTCCCACAGCGAAAGCGCTCAAAGCCCTGGCTGGCTCCTCGCCTTCCGTTGCGTGTTGTCGCACAGCCGAAGAGACAGCGGCGCTCCGCGCCTGCTTCTTTCCTGACGGTGCCCGCACTCGGACGCTGCGGTGGCAGCAGGGAGGAGCTCTCGCTCTGCCTCACCCCTTCCTGCGCCAGCGCTCTCACAGTGACACACGCGCAACGGTGAACTGCTCTCGCTTTTCCTTCGCGCACTCCCAATGCTCATTCTCAAGCTCCCTCTCAGCCTCGGCACACATCAGCTCCCGCGGTGCAAACGTCAGGCGATTTCTCCCACGTCGCAGGCCTTCGGGCACCTCAGGCTTAGTGCCGCTGCTGCTCCTCACCTTCTCTCGTTTGTCGTTTCACAGCCAAACACACGGTGGCCCTCCGTGCCTCCTTGGTTCCTGCCAGCGCCCGCACTCTGTCTCCCCTGCGGTGGCAGCACGGAAAGCTCTCGCTCTTCCTCCTCCTTTGCCAGCGCTTTCATCGCAGCGAAACGCAACGCTCAGCTGCACTTGCCTTGCCTCCCGACGCTATGACTACGTTTTCCCGAGCTCGCTCTCCCTTTCGGCACAGACCAGCTTCCCGAAGCGCAAACGTCCCCGTCCAGCCGTTTCTCCCACAGCAAAGGTGACGGCAGCACGGAAAGCTGCTGCCGCTGCTCCCTCGCCTTCCCTCACCACCGCGTTCACGGCCAAAAGCACACTGGGGCTGCGTGCTCGCCCAGCTCCTAAAACTGCCCCCACTCTCCGACTCGCTGTCACGATCGGCAGAGCCCTGCTCCCGCACCGCAAGCGTCCAGCCCAGTTCCGCCACAGCGAGGGCGAAAGCACTCGGAGCTCTTGCTGCTCTTCAGCTTTGCTCGCCGCTTCATTCACAGCCAAACGCCACTGCGGCTGCGTGCTCAGCCCGGCTCCTAAAACTGCCCAAACTCTCTCTCACTGTCACGATCGGCAGAGCCCTGCCTCCCGCGCCGCAAACCTCCAGCCAGTTCTCCCACAGCAAAAGCGCTCAAAGCCCTGGCTGGCTCCTCGCCTTCCGTTGCGTGTTGCCGCACAGCCGAAGAGACAGCGGCGCTCCGCGCCTGCTTCTTTCCTGACGGTGCCCGCACTCGGACGCTGCGGTGGCAGCAGGGAGGAGCTCTCGCTCTGCCTCACCCCTTCCTGCGCCAGCGCTCTCACAGTGACACACGCGCAACGGTGAACTGCTCTCGCTTTTCCTTCGCGCACTCCCAATGCTCATTCTCAAGCTCCCTCTCAGCCTCGGCACACATCAGCTCCCGCGGTGCAAACGTCAGGCGATTTCTCCCACGTCGCAGGCCTTCGGGCACCTCAGGCTTAGTGCCGCTGCTGCTCCTCACCTTCTCTCGTTTGTCGTTTCACAGCCAAACACACGGTGGCCCTCCGTGCCTCCTTGGTTCCTGCCAGCGCCCGCACTCTGTCTCCCCTGCGGTGGCAGCACGGAAAGCTCTCGCTCTTCCTCCTCCTTTGCCAGCGCTTTCATCGCAGCGAAACGCAACGCTCAGCTGCACTTGCCTTGCCTCCCGACGCTATGACTACGTTTTCCCGAGCTCGCTCTCCCTTTCGGCACAGACCAGCTTCCCGAAGCGCAAACGTCCCCGTCCAGCCGTTTCTCCCACAGCAAAGGTGACGGCAGCACGGAAAGCTGCTGCCGCTGCTCCCTCGCCTTCCCTCACCACCGCGTTCACGGCCAAAAGCACACTGGGGCTGCGTGCTCGCCCAGCTCCTAAAACTGCCCCCACTCTCCGACTCGCTGTCACGATCGGCAGAGCCCTGCTCCCGCACCGCAAGCGTCCAGCCCAGTTCCGCCACAGCGAGGGCGAAAGCACTCGGAGCTCTTGCTGCTCTTCAGCTTTGCTCGCCGCTTCATTCACAGCCAAACGCCACTGCGGCTGCGTGCTCAGCCCGGCTCCTAAAACTGCCCAAACTCTCTCTCACTGTCACGATCGGCAGAGCCCTGCCTCCCGCGCCGCAAACCTCCAGCCAGTTCTCCCACAGCGAAAGCGCTCAAAGCCCTGGCTGGCTCCTCGCCTTCCGTTGCGTGTTGTCGCACAGCCGAAGAGACAGCGGCGCTCCGCGCCTGCTTCTTTCCTGACGGTGCCCGCACTCGGACGCTGCGGTGGCAGCAGGGAGGAGCTCTCGCTCTGCCTCACCCCTTCCTGCGCCAGCGCTCTCACAGTGACACACGCGCAACGGTGAACTGCTCTCGCTTTTCCTTCGCGCACTCCCAATGCTCATTCTCAAGCTCCCTCTCAGCCTCGGCACACATCAGCTCCCGCGGTGCAAACGTCAGGCGATTTCTCCCACGTCGCAGGCCTTCGGGCACCTCAGGCTTAGTGCCGCTGCTGCTCCTCACCTTCTCTCGTTTGTCGTTTCACAGCCAAACACACGGTGGCCCTCCGTGCCTCCTTGGTTCCTGCCAGCGCCCGCACTCTGTCTCCCCTGCGGTGGCAGCACGGAAAGCTCTCGCTCTTCCTCCTCCTTTGCCAGCGCTTTCATCGCAGCGAAACGCAACGCTCAGCTGCACTTGCCTTGCCTCCCGACGCTATGACTACGTTTTCCCGAGCTCGCTCTCCCTTTCGGCACAGACCAGCTTCCCGAAGCGCAAACGTCCCCGTCCAGCCGTTTCTCCCACAGCAAAGGTGACGGCAGCACGGAAAGCTGCTGCCGCTGCTCCCTCGCCTTCCCTCACCACCGCGTTCACGGCCAAAAGCACACTGGGGCTGCGTGCTCGCCCAGCTCCTAAAACTGCCCCCACTCTCCGACTCGCTGTCACGATCGGCAGAGCCCTGCTCCCGCACCGCAAGCGTCCAGCCCAGTTCCGCCACAGCGAGGGCGAAAGCACTCGGAGCTCTTGCTGCTCTTCAGCTTTGCTCGCCGCTTCATTCACAGCCAAACGCCACTGCGGCTGCGTGCTCAGCCCGGCTCCTAAAACTGCCCAAACTCTCTCTCACTGTCACGATCGGCAGAGCCCTGCCTCCCGCGCCGCAAACCTCCAGCCAGTTCTCCCACAGCGAAAGCGCTCAAAGCCCTGGCTGGCTCCTCGCCTTCCGTTGCGTGTTGTCGCACAGCCGAAGAGACAGCGGCGCTCCGCGCCTGCTTCTTTCCTGACGGTGCCCGCACTCGGACGCTGCGGTGGCAGCAGGGAGGAGCTCTCGCTCTGCCTCACCCCTTCCTGCGCCAGCGCTCTCACAGTGACACACGCGCAACGGTGAACTGCTCTCGCTTTTCCTTCGCGCACTCCCAATGCTCATTCTCAAGCTCCCTCTCAGCCTCGGCACACATCAGCTCCCGCGGTGCAAACGTCAGGCGATTTCTCCCACGTCGCAGGCCTTCGGGCACCTCAGGCTTAGTGCCGCTGCTGCTCCTCACCTTCTCTCGTTTGTCGTTTCACAGCCAAACACACGGTGGCCCTCCGTGCCTCCTTGGTTCCTGCCAGCGCCCGCACTCTGTCTCCCCTGCGGTGGCAGCACGGAAAGCTCTCGCTCTTCCTCCTCCTTTGCCAGCGCTTTCATCGCAGCGAAACGCAACGCTCAGCTGCACTTGCCTTGCCTCCCGACGCTATGACTACGTTTTCCCGAGCTCGCTCTCCCTTTCGGCACAGACCAGCTTCCCGAAGCGCAAACGTCCCCGTCCAGCCGTTTCTCCCACAGCAAAGGTGACGGCAGCACGGAAAGCTGCTGCCGCTGCTCCCTCGCCTTCCCTCACCACCGCGTTCACGGCCAAAAGCACACTGGGGCTGCGTGCTCGCCCAGCTCCTAAAACTGCCCCCACTCTCCGACTCGCTGTCACGATCGGCAGAGCCCTGCTCCCGCACCGCAAGCGTCCAGCCCAGTTCCGCCACAGCGAGGGCGAAAGCACTCGGAGCTCTTGCTGCTCTTCAGCTTTGCTCGCCGCTTCATTCACAGCCAAACGCCACTGCGGCTGCGTGCTCAGCCCGGCTCCTAAAACTGCCCAAACTCTCTCTCACTGTCACGATCGGCAGAGCCCTGCCTCCCGCGCCGCAAACCTCCAGCCAGTTCTCCCACAGCGAAAGCGCTCAAAGCCCTGGCTGGCTCCTCGCCTTCCGTTGCGTGTTGTCGCACAGCCGAAGAGACAGCGGCGCTCCGCGCCTGCTTCTTTCCTGACGGTGCCCGCACTCGGACGCTGCGGTGGCAGCAGGGAGGAGCTCTCGCTCTGCCTCACCCCTTCCTGCGCCAGCGCTCTCACAGTGACACACGCGCAACGGTGAACTGCTCTCGCTTTTCCTTCGCGCACTCCCAATGCTCATTCTCAAGCTCCCTCTCAGCCTCGGCACACATCAGCTCCCGCGGTGCAAACGTCAGGCGATTTCTCCCACGTCGCAGGCCTTCGGGCACCTCAGGCTTAGTGCCGCTGCTGCTCCTCACCTTCTCTCGTTTGTCGTTTCACAGCCAAACACACGGTGGCCCTCCGTGCCTCCTTGGTTCCTGCCAGCGCCCGCACTCTGTCTCCCCTGCGGTGGCAGCACGGAAAGCTCTCGCTCTTCCTCCTCCTTTGCCAGCGCTTTCATCGCAGCGAAACGCAACGCTCAGCTGCACTTGCCTTGCCTCCCGACGCTATGACTACGTTTTCCCGAGCTCGCTCTCCCTTTCGGCACAGACCAGCTTCCCGAAGCGCAAACGTCCCCGTCCAGCCGTTTCTCCCACAGCAAAGGTGACGGCAGCACGGAAAGCTGCTGCCGCTGCTCCCTCGCCTTCCCTCACCACCGCGTTCACGGCCAAAAGCACACTGGGGCTGCGTGCTCGCCCAGCTCCTAAAACTGCCCCCACTCTCCGACTCGCTGTCACGATCGGCAGAGCCCTGCTCCCGCACCGCAAGCGTCCAGCCCAGTTCCGCCACAGCGAGGGCGAAAGCACTCGGAGCTCTTGCTGCTCTTCAGCTTTGCTCGCCGCTTCATTCACAGCCAAACGCCACTGCGGCTGCGTGCTCAGCCCGGCTCCTAAAACTGCCCAAACTCTCTCTCACTGTCACGATCGGCAGAGCCCTGCCTCCCGCGCCGCAAACCTCCAGCCAGTTCTCCCACAGCGAAAGCGCTCAAAGCCCTGGCTGGCTCCTCGCCTTCCGTTGCGTGTTGTCGCACAGCCGAAGAGACAGCGGCGCTCCGCGCCTGCTTCTTTCCTGACGGTGCCCGCACTCGGACGCTGCGGTGGCAGCAGGGAGGAGCTCTCGCTCTGCCTCACCCCTTCCTGCGCCAGCGCTCTCACAGTGACACACGCGCAACGGTGAACTGCTCTCGCTTTTCCTTCGCGCACTCCCAATGCTCATTCTCAAGCTCCCTCTCAGCCTCGGCACACATCAGCTCCCGCGGTGCAAACGTCAGGCGATTTCTCCCACGTCGCAGGCCTTCGGGCACCTCAGGCTTAGTGCCGCTGCTGCTCCTCACCTTCTCTCGTTTGTCGTTTCACAGCCAAACACACGGTGGCCCTCCGTGCCTCCTTGGTTCCTGCCAGCGCCCGCACTCTGTCTCCCCTGCGGTGGCAGCACGGAAAGCTCTCGCTCTTCCTCCTCCTTTGCCAGCGCTTTCATCGCAGCGAAACGCAACGCTCAGCTGCACTTGCCTTGCCTCCCGACGCTATGACTACGTTTTCCCGAGCTCGCTCTCCCTTTCGGCACAGACCAGCTTCCCGAAGCGCAAACGTCCCCGTCCAGCCGTTTCTCCCACAGCAAAGGTGACGGCAGCACGGAAAGCTGCTGCCGCTGCTCCCTCGCCTTCCCTCACCACCGCGTTCACGGCCAAAAGCACACTGGGGCTGCGTGCTCGCCCAGCTCCTAAAACTGCCCCCACTCTCCGACTCGCTGTCACGATCGGCAGAGCCCTGCTCCCGCACCGCAAGCGTCCAGCCCAGTTCCGCCACAGCGAGGGCGAAAGCACTCGGAGCTCTTGCTGCTCTTCAGCTTTGCTCGCCGCTTCATTCACAGCCAAACGCCACTGCGGCTGCGTGCTCAGCCCGGCTCCTAAAACTGCCCAAACTCTCTCTCACTGTCACGATCGGCAGAGCCCTGCCTCCCGCGCCGCAAACCTCCAGCCAGTTCTCCCACAGCGAAAGCGCTCAAAGCCCTGGCTGGCTCCTCGCCTTCCGTTGCGTGTTGTCGCACAGCCGAAGAGACAGCGGCGCTCCGCGCCTGCTTCTTTCCTGACGGTGCCCGCACTCGGACGCTGCGGTGGCAGCAGGGAGGAGCTCTCGCTCTGCCTCACCCCTTCCTGCGCCAGCGCTCTCACAGTGACACACGCGCAACGGTGAACTGCTCTCGCTTTTCCTTCGCGCACTCCCAATGCTCATTCTCAAGCTCCCTCTCAGCCTCGGCACACATCAGCTCCCGCGGTGCAAACGTCAGGCGATTTCTCCCACGTCGCAGGCCTTCGGGCACCTCAGGCTTAGTGCCGCTGCTGCTCCTCACCTTCTCTCGTTTGTCGTTTCACAGCCAAACACACGGTGGCCCTCCGTGCCTCCTTGGTTCCTGCCAGCGCCCGCACTCTGTCTCCCCTGCGGTGGCAGCACGGAAAGCTCTCGCTCTTCCTCCTCCTTTGCCAGCGCTTTCATCGCAGCGAAACGCAACGCTCAGCTGCACTTGCCTTGCCTCCCGACGCTATGACTACGTTTTCCCGAGCTCGCTCTCCCTTTCGGCACAGACCAGCTTCCCGAAGCGCAAACGTCCCCGTCCAGCCGTTTCTCCCACAGCAAAGGTGACGGCAGCACGGAAAGCTGCTGCCGCTGCTCCCTCGCCTTCCCTCACCACCGCGTTCACGGCCAAAAGCACACTGGGGCTGCGTGCTCGCCCAGCTCCTAAAACTGCCCCCACTCTCCGACTCGCTGTCACGATCGGCAGAGCCCTGCTCCCGCACCGCAAGCGTCCAGCCCAGTTCCGCCACAGCGAGGGCGAAAGCACTCGGAGCTCTTGCTGCTCTTCAGCTTTGCTCGCCGCTTCATTCACAGCCAAACGCCACTGCGGCTGCGTGCTCAGCCCGGCTCCTAAAACTGCCCAAACTCTCTCTCACTGTCACGATCGGCAGAGCCCTGCCTCCCGCGCCGCAAACCTCCAGCCAGTTCTCCCACAGCGAAAGCGCTCAAAGCCCTGGCTGGCTCCTCGCCTTCCGTTGCGTGTTGTCGCACAGCCGAAGAGACAGCGGCGCTCCGCGCCTGCTTCTTTCCTGACGGTGCCCGCACTCGGACGCTGCGGTGGCAGCAGGGAGGAGCTCTCGCTCTGCCTCACCCCTTCCTGCGCCAGCGCTCTCACAGTGACACACGCGCAACGGTGAACTGCTCTCGCTTTTCCTTCGCGCACTCCCAATGCTCATTCTCAAGCTCCCTCTCAGCCTCGGCACACATCAGCTCCCGCGGTGCAAACGTCAGGCGATTTCTCCCACGTCGCAGGCCTTCGGGCACCTCAGGCTTAGTGCCGCTGCTGCTCCTCACCTTCTCTCGTTTGTCGTTTCACAGCCAAACACACGGTGGCCCTCCGTGCCTCCTTGGTTCCTGCCAGCGCCCGCACTCTGTCTCCCCTGCGGTGGCAGCACGGAAAGCTCTCGCTCTTCCTCCTCCTTTGCCAGCGCTTTCATCGCAGCGAAACGCAACGCTCAGCTGCACTTGCCTTGCCTCCCGACGCTATGACTACGTTTTCCCGAGCTCGCTCTCCCTTTCGGCACAGACCAGCTTCCCGAAGCGCAAACGTCCCCGTCCAGCCGTTTCTCCCACAGCAAAGGTGACGGCAGCACGGAAAGCTGCTGCCGCTGCTCCCTCGCCTTCCCTCACCACCGCGTTCACGGCCAAAAGCACACTGGGGCTGCGTGCTCGCCCAGCTCCTAAAACTGCCCCCACTCTCCGACTCGCTGTCACGATCGGCAGAGCCCTGCTCCCGCACCGCAAGCGTCCAGCCCAGTTCCGCCACAGCGAGGGCGAAAGCACTCGGAGCTCTTGCTGCTCTTCAGCTTTGCTCGCCGCTTCATTCACAGCCAAACGCCACTGCGGCTGCGTGCTCAGCCCGGCTCCTAAAACTGCCCAAACTCTCTCTCACTGTCACGATCGGCAGAGCCCTGCCTCCCGCGCCGCAAACCTCCAGCCAGTTCTCCCACAGCGAAAGCGCTCAAAGCCCTGGCTGGCTCCTCGCCTTCCGTTGCGTGTTGTCGCACAGCCGAAGAGACAGCGGCGCTCCGCGCCTGCTTCTTTCCTGACGGTGCCCGCACTCGGACGCTGCGGTGGCAGCAGGGAGGAGCTCTCGCTCTGCCTCACCCCTTCCTGCGCCAGCGCTCTCACAGTGACACACGCGCAACGGTGAACTGCTCTCGCTTTTCCTTCGCGCACTCCCAATGCTCATTCTCAAGCTCCCTCTCAGCCTCGGCACACATCAGCTCCCGCGGTGCAAACGTCAGGCGATTTCTCCCACGTCGCAGGCCTTCGGGCACCTCAGGCTTAGTGCCGCTGCTGCTCCTCACCTTCTCTCGTTTGTCGTTTCACAGCCAAACACACGGTGGCCCTCCGTGCCTCCTTGGTTCCTGCCAGCGCCCGCACTCTGTCTCCCCTGCGGTGGCAGCACGGAAAGCTCTCGCTCTTCCTCCTCCTTTGCCAGCGCTTTCATCGCAGCGAAACGCAACGCTCAGCTGCACTTGCCTTGCCTCCCGACGCTATGACTACGTTTTCCCGAGCTCGCTCTCCCTTTCGGCACAGACCAGCTTCCCGAAGCGCAAACGTCCCCGTCCAGCCGTTTCTCCCACAGCAAAGGTGACGGCAGCACGGAAAGCTGCTGCCGCTGCTCCCTCGCCTTCCCTCACCACCGCGTTCACGGCCAAAAGCACACTGGGGCTGCGTGCTCGCCCAGCTCCTAAAACTGCCCCCACTCTCCGACTCGCTGTCACGATCGGCAGAGCCCTGCTCCCGCACCGCAAGCGTCCAGCCCAGTTCCGCCACAGCGAGGGCGAAAGCACTCGGAGCTCTTGCTGCTCTTCAGCTTTGCTCGCCGCTTCATTCACAGCCAAACGCCACTGCGGCTGCGTGCTCAGCCCGGCTCCTAAAACTGCCCAAACTCTCTCTCACTGTCACGATCGGCAGAGCCCTGCCTCCCGCGCCGCAAACCTCCAGCCAGTTCTCCCACAGCGAAAGCGCTCAAAGCCCTGGCTGGCTCCTCGCCTTCCGTTGCGTGTTGTCGCACAGCCGAAGAGACAGCGGCGCTCCGCGCCTGCTTCTTTCCTGACGGTGCCCGCACTCGGACGCTGCGGTGGCAGCAGGGAGGAGCTCTCGCTCTGCCTCACCCCTTCCTGCGCCAGCGCTCTCACAGTGACACACGCGCAACGGTGAACTGCTCTCGCTTTTCCTTCGCGCACTCCCAATGCTCATTCTCAAGCTCCCTCTCAGCCTCGGCACACATCAGCTCCCGCGGTGCAAACGTCAGGCGATTTCTCCCACGTCGCAGGCCTTCGGGCACCTCAGGCTTAGTGCCGCTGCTGCTCCTCACCTTCTCTCGTTTGTCGTTTCACAGCCAAACACACGGTGGCCCTCCGTGCCTCCTTGGTTCCTGCCAGCGCCCGCACTCTGTCTCCCCTGCGGTGGCAGCACGGAAAGCTCTCGCTCTTCCTCCTCCTTTGCCAGCGCTTTCATCGCAGCGAAACGCAACGCTCAGCTGCACTTGCCTTGCCTCCCGACGCTATGACTACGTTTTCCCGAGCTCGCTCTCCCTTTCGGCACAGACCAGCTTCCCGAAGCGCAAACGTCCCCGTCCAGCCGTTTCTCCCACAGCAAAGGTGACGGCAGCACGGAAAGCTGCTGCCGCTGCTCCCTCGCCTTCCCTCACCACCGCGTTCACGGCCAAAAGCACACTGGGGCTGCGTGCTCGCCCAGCTCCTAAAACTGCCCCCACTCTCCGACTCGCTGTCACGATCGGCAGAGCCCTGCTCCCGCACCGCAAGCGTCCAGCCCAGTTCCGCCACAGCGAGGGCGAAAGCACTCGGAGCTCTTGCTGCTCTTCAGCTTTGCTCGCCGCTTCATTCACAGCCAAACGCCACTGCGGCTGCGTGCTCAGCCCGGCTCCTAAAACTGCCCAAACTCTCTCTCACTGTCACGATCGGCAGAGCCCTGCCTCCCGCGCCGCAAACCTCCAGCCAGTTCTCCCACAGCGAAAGCGCTCAAAGCCCTGGCTGGCTCCTCGCCTTCCGTTGCGTGTTGTCGCACAGCCGAAGAGACAGCGGCGCTCCGCGCCTGCTTCTTTCCTGACGGTGCCCGCACTCGGACGCTGCGGTGGCAGCAGGGAGGAGCTCTCGCTCTGCCTCACCCCTTCCTGCGCCAGCGCTCTCACAGTGACACACGCGCAACGGTGAACTGCTCTCGCTTTTCCTTCGCGCACTCCCAATGCTCATTCTCAAGCTCCCTCTCAGCCTCGGCACACATCAGCTCCCGCGGTGCAAACGTCAGGCGATTTCTCCCACGTCGCAGGCCTTCGGGCACCTCAGGCTTAGTGCCGCTGCTGCTCCTCACCTTCTCTCGTTTGTCGTTTCACAGCCAAACACACGGTGGCCCTCCGTGCCTCCTTGGTTCCTGCCAGCGCCCGCACTCTGTCTCCCCTGCGGTGGCAGCACGGAAAGCTCTCGCTCTTCCTCCTCCTTTGCCAGCGCTTTCATCGCAGCGAAACGCAACGCTCAGCTGCACTTGCCTTGCCTCCCGACGCTATGACTACGTTTTCCCGAGCTCGCTCTCCCTTTCGGCACAGACCAGCTTCCCGAAGCGCAAACGTCCCCGTCCAGCCGTTTCTCCCACAGCAAAGGTGACGGCAGCACGGAAAGCTGCTGCCGCTGCTCCCTCGCCTTCCCTCACCACCGCGTTCACGGCCAAAAGCACACTGGGGCTGCGTGCTCGCCCAGCTCCTAAAACTGCCCCCACTCTCCGACTCGCTGTCACGATCGGCAGAGCCCTGCTCCCGCACCGCAAGCGTCCAGCCCAGTTCCGCCACAGCGAGGGCGAAAGCACTCGGAGCTCTTGCTGCTCTTCAGCTTTGCTCGCCGCTTCATTCACAGCCAAACGCCACTGCGGCTGCGTGCTCAGCCCGGCTCCTAAAACTGCCCAAACTCTCTCTCACTGTCACGATCGGCAGAGCCCTGCCTCCCGCGCCGCAAACCTCCAGCCAGTTCTCCCACAGCGAAAGCGCTCAAAGCCCTGGCTGGCTCCTCGCCTTCCGTTGCGTGTTGTCGCACAGCCGAAGAGACAGCGGCGCTCCGCGCCTGCTTCTTTCCTGACGGTGCCCGCACTCGGACGCTGCGGTGGCAGCAGGGAGGAGCTCTCGCTCTGCCTCACCCCTTCCTGCGCCAGCGCTCTCACAGTGACACACGCGCAACGGTGAACTGCTCTCGCTTTTCCTTCGCGCACTCCCAATGCTCATTCTCAAGCTCCCTCTCAGCCTCGGCACACATCAGCTCCCGCGGTGCAAACGTCAGGCGATTTCTCCCACGTCGCAGGCCTTCGGGCACCTCAGGCTTAGTGCCGCTGCTGCTCCTCACCTTCTCTCGTTTGTCGTTTCACAGCCAAACACACGGTGGCCCTCCGTGCCTCCTTGGTTCCTGCCAGCGCCCGCACTCTGTCTCCCCTGCGGTGGCAGCACGGAAAGCTCTCGCTCTTCCTCCTCCTTTGCCAGCGCTTTCATCGCAGCGAAACGCAACGCTCAGCTGCACTTGCCTTGCCTCCCGACGCTATGACTACGTTTTCCCGAGCTCGCTCTCCCTTTCGGCACAGACCAGCTTCCCGAAGCGCAAACGTCCCCGTCCAGCCGTTTCTCCCACAGCAAAGGTGACGGCAGCACGGAAAGCTGCTGCCGCTGCTCCCTCGCCTTCCCTCACCACCGCGTTCACGGCCAAAAGCACACTGGGGCTGCGTGCTCGCCCAGCTCCTAAAACTGCCCCCACTCTCCGACTCGCTGTCACGATCGGCAGAGCCCTGCTCCCGCACCGCAAGCGTCCAGCCCAGTTCCGCCACAGCGAGGGCGAAAGCACTCGGAGCTCTTGCTGCTCTTCAGCTTTGCTCGCCGCTTCATTCACAGCCAAACGCCACTGCGGCTGCGTGCTCAGCCCGGCTCCTAAAACTGCCCAAACTCTCTCTCACTGTCACGATCGGCAGAGCCCTGCCTCCCGCGCCGCAAACCTCCAGCCAGTTCTCCCACAGCGAAAGCGCTCAAAGCCCTGGCTGGCTCCTCGCCTTCCGTTGCGTGTTGTCGCACAGCCGAAGAGACAGCGGCGCTCCGCGCCTGCTTCTTTCCTGACGGTGCCCGCACTCGGACGCTGCGGTGGCAGCAGGGAGGAGCTCTCGCTCTGCCTCACCCCTTCCTGCGCCAGCGCTCTCACAGTGACACACGCGCAACGGTGAACTGCTCTCGCTTTTCCTTCGCGCACTCCCAATGCTCATTCTCAAGCTCCCTCTCAGCCTCGGCACACATCAGCTCCCGCGGTGCAAACGTCAGGCGATTTCTCCCACGTCGCAGGCCTTCGGGCACCTCAGGCTTAGTGCCGCTGCTGCTCCTCACCTTCTCTCGTTTGTCGTTTCACAGCCAAACACACAGTGGCCCTCCGTGCCTCCTTGGTTCCTGCCAGCGCCCGCACTCTGTCTCCCCTGCGGTGGCAGCACGGAAAGCTCTCGCTCTTCCTCCTCCTTTGCCAGCGCTTTCATCGCAGCGAAACGCAACGCTCAGCTGCACTTGCCTTGCCTCCCGACGCTATGACTACGTTTTCCCGAGCTCGCTCTCCCTTTCGGCACAGACCAGCTTCCCGAAGCGCAAACGTCCCCGTCCAGCCGTTTCTCCCACAGCAAAGGTGACGGCAGCACGGAAAGCTGCTGCCGCTGCTCCCTCGCCTTCCCTCACCACCGCGTTCACGGCCAAAAGCACACTGGGGCTGCGTGCTCGCCCAGCTCCTAAAACTGCCCCCACTCTCCGACTCGCTGTCACGATCGGCAGAGCCCTGCTCCCGCACCGCAAGCGTCCAGCCCAGTTCCGCCACAGCGAGGGCGAAAGCACTCGGAGCTCTTGCTGCTCTTCAGCTTTGCTCGCCGCTTCATTCACAGCCAAACGCCACTGCGGCTGCGTGCTCAGCCCGGCTCCTAAAACTGCCCAAACTCTCTCTCACTGTCACGATCGGCAGAGCCCTGCCTCCCGCGCCGCAAACCTCCAGCCAGTTCTCCCACAGCGAAAGCGCTCAAAGCCCTGGCTGGCTCCTCGCCTTCCGTTGCGTGTTGTCGCACAGCCGAAGAGACAGCGGCGCTCCGCGCCTGCTTCTTTCCTGACGGTGCCCGCACTCGGACGCTGCGGTGGCAGCAGGGAGGAGCTCTCGCTCTGCCTCACCCCTTCCTGCGCCAGCGCTCTCACAGTGACACACGCGCAACGGTGAACTGCTCTCGCTTTTCCTTCGCGCACTCCCAATGCTCATTCTCAAGCTCCCTCTCAGCCTCGGCACACATCAGCTCCCGCGGTGCAAACGTCAGGCGATTTCTCCCACGTCGCAGGCCTTCGGGCACCTCAGGCTTAGTGCCGCTGCTGCTCCTCACCTTCTCTCGTTTGTCGTTTCACAGCCAAACACACAGTGGCCCTCCGTGCCTCCTTGGTTCCTGCCAGCGCCCGCACTCTGTCTCCCCTGCGGTGGCAGCACGGAAAGCTCTCGCTCTTCCTCCTCCTTTGCCAGCGCTTTCATCGCAGCGAAACGCAACGCTCAGCTGCACTTGCCTTGCCTCCCGACGCTATGACTACGTTTTCCCGAGCTCGCTCTCCCTTTCGGCACAGACCAGCTTCCCGAAGCGCAAACGTCCCCGTCCAGCCGTTTCTCCCACAGCAAAGGTGACGGCAGCACGGAAAGCTGCTGCCGCTGCTCCCTCGCCTTCCCTCACCACCGCGTTCACGGCCAAAAGCACACTGGGGCTGCGTGCTCGCCCAGCTCCTAAAACTGCCCCCACTCTCCGACTCGCTGTCACGATCGGCAGAGCCCTGCTCCCGCACCGCAAGCGTCCAGCCCAGTTCCGCCACAGCGAGGGCGAAAGCACTCGGAGCTCTTGCTGCTCTTCAGCTTTGCTCGCCGCTTCATTCACAGCCAAACGCCACTGCGGCTGCGTGCTCAGCCCGGCTCCTAAAACTGCCCAAACTCTCTCTCACTGTCACGATCGGCAGAGCCCTGCCTCCCGCGCCGCAAACCTCCAGCCAGTTCTCCCACAGCGAAAGCGCTCAAAGCCCTGGCTGGCTCCTCGCCTTCCGTTGCGTGTTGTCGCACAGCCGAAGAGACAGCGGCGCTCCGCGCCTGCTTCTTTCCTGACGGTGCCCGCACTCGGACGCTGCGGTGGCAGCAGGGAGGAGCTCTCGCTCTGCCTCACCCCTTCCTGCGCCAGCGCTCTCACAGTGACACACGCGCAACGGTGAACTGCTCTCGCTTTTCCTTCGCGCACTCCCAATGCTCATTCTCAAGCTCCCTCTCAGCCTCGGCACACATCAGCTCCCGCGGTGCAAACGTCAGGCGATTTCTCCCACGTCGCAGGCCTTCGGGCACCTCAGGCTTAGTGCCGCTGCTGCTCCTCACCTTCTCTCGTTTGTCGTTTCACAGCCAAACACACAGTGGCCCTCCGTGCCTCCTTGGTTCCTGCCAGCGCCCGCACTCTGTCTCCCCTGCGGTGGCAGCACGGAAAGCTCTCGCTCTTCCTCCTCCTTTGCCAGCGCTTTCATCGCAGCGAAACGCAACGCTCAGCTGCACTTGCCTTGCCTCCCGACGCTATGACTACGTTTTCCCGAGCTCGCTCTCCCTTTCGGCACAGACCAGCTTCCCGAAGCGCAAACGTCCCCGTCCAGCCGTTTCTCCCACAGCAAAGGTGACGGCAGCACGGAAAGCTGCTGCCGCTGCTCCCTCGCCTTCCCTCACCACCGCGTTCACGGCCAAAAGCACACTGGGGCTGCGTGCTCGCCCAGCTCCTAAAACTGCCCCCACTCTCCGACTCGCTGTCACGATCGGCAGAGCCCTGCTCCCGCACCGCAAGCGTCCAGCCCAGTTCCGCCACAGCGAGGGCGAAAGCACTCGGAGCTCTTGCTGCTCTTCAGCTTTGCTCGCCGCTTCATTCACAGCCAAACGCCACTGCGGCTGCGTGCTCAGCCCGGCTCCTAAAACTGCCCAAACTCTCTCTCACTGTCACGATCGGCAGAGCCCTGCCTCCCGCGCCGCAAACCTCCAGCCAGTTCTCCCACAGCGAAAGCGCTCAAAGCCCTGGCTGGCTCCTCGCCTTCCGTTGCGTGTTGTCGCACAGCCGAAGAGACAGCGGCGCTCCGCGCCTGCTTCTTTCCTGACGGTGCCCGCACTCGGACGCTGCGGTGGCAGCAGGGAGGAGCTCTCGCTCTGCCTCACCCCTTCCTGCGCCAGCGCTCTCACAGTGACACACGCGCAACGGTGAACTGCTCTCGCTTTTCCTTCGCGCACTCCCAATGCTCATTCTCAAGCTCCCTCTCAGCCTCGGCACACATCAGCTCCCGCGGTGCAAACGTCAGGCGATTTCTCCCACGTCGCAGGCCTTCGGGCACCTCAGGCTTAGTGCCGCTGCTGCTCCTCACCTTCTCTCGTTTGTCGTTTCACAGCCAAACACACAGTGGCCCTCCGTGCCTCCTTGGTTCCTGCCAGCGCCCGCACTCTGTCTCCCCTGCGGTGGCAGCACGGAAAGCTCTCGCTCTTCCTCCTCCTTTGCCAGCGCTTTCATCGCAGCGAAACGCAACGCTCAGCTGCACTTGCCTTGCCTCCCGACGCTATGACTACGTTTTCCCGAGCTCGCTCTCCCTTTCGGCACAGACCAGCTTCCCGAAGCGCAAACGTCCCCGTCCAGCCGTTTCTCCCACAGCAAAGGTGACGGCAGCACGGAAAGCTGCTGCCGCTGCTCCCTCGCCTTCCCTCACCACCGCGTTCACGGCCAAAAGCACACTGGGGCTGCGTGCTCGCCCAGCTCCTAAAACTGCCCCCACTCTCCGACTCGCTGTCACGATCGGCAGAGCCCTGCTCCCGCACCGCAAGCGTCCAGCCCAGTTCCGCCACAGCGAGGGCGAAAGCACTCGGAGCTCTTGCTGCTCTTCAGCTTTGCTCGCCGCTTCATTCACAGCCAAACGCCACTGCGGCTGCGTGCTCAGCCCGGCTCCTAAAACTGCCCAAACTCTCTCTCACTGTCACGATCGGCAGAGCCCTGCCTCCCGCGCCGCAAACCTCCAGCCAGTTCTCCCACAGCGAAAGCGCTCAAAGCCCTGGCTGGCTCCTCGCCTTCCGTTGCGTGTTGTCGCACAGCCGAAGAGACAGCGGCGCTCCGCGCCTGCTTCTTTCCTGACGGTGCCCGCACTCGGACGCTGCGGTGGCAGCAGGGAGGAGCTCTCGCTCTGCCTCACCCCTTCCTGCGCCAGCGCTCTCACAGTGACACACGCGCAACGGTGAACTGCTCTCGCTTTTCCTTCGCGCACTCCCAATGCTCATTCTCAAGCTCCCTCTCAGCCTCGGCACACATCAGCTCCCGCGGTGCAAACGTCAGGCGATTTCTCCCACGTCGCAGGCCTTCGGGCACCTCAGGCTTAGTGCCGCTGCTGCTCCTCACCTTCTCTCGTTTGTCGTTTCACAGCCAAACACACAGTGGCCCTCCGTGCCTCCTTGGTTCCTGCCAGCGCCCGCACTCTGTCTCCCCTGCGGTGGCAGCACGGAAAGCTCTCGCTCTTCCTCCTCCTTTGCCAGCGCTTTCATCGCAGCGAAACGCAACGCTCAGCTGCACTTGCCTTGCCTCCCGACGCTATGACTACGTTTTCCCGAGCTCGCTCTCCCTTTCGGCACAGACCAGCTTCCCGAAGCGCAAACGTCCCCGTCCAGCCGTTTCTCCCACAGCAAAGGTGACGGCAGCACGGAAAGCTGCTGCCGCTGCTCCCTCGCCTTCCCTCACCACCGCGTTCACGGCCAAAAGCACACTGGGGCTGCGTGCTCGCCCAGCTCCTAAAACTGCCCCCACTCTCCGACTCGCTGTCACGATCGGCAGAGCCCTGCTCCCGCACCGCAAGCGTCCAGCCCAGTTCCGCCACAGCGAGGGCGAAAGCACTCGGAGCTCTTGCTGCTCTTCAGCTTTGCTCGCCGCTTCATTCACAGCCAAACGCCACTGCGGCTGCGTGCTCAGCCCGGCTCCTAAAACTGCCCAAACTCTCTCTCACTGTCACGATCGGCAGAGCCCTGCCTCCCGCGCCGCAAACCTCCAGCCAGTTCTCCCACAGCGAAAGCGCTCAAAGCCCTGGCTGGCTCCTCGCCTTCCGTTGCGTGTTGTCGCACAGCCGAAGAGACAGCGGCGCTCCGCGCCTGCTTCTTTCCTGACGGTGCCCGCACTCGGACGCTGCGGTGGCAGCAGGGAGGAGCTCTCGCTCTGCCTCACCCCTTCCTGCGCCAGCGCTCTCACAGTGACACACGCGCAACGGTGAACTGCTCTCGCTTTTCCTTCGCGCACTCCCAATGCTCATTCTCAAGCTCCCTCTCAGCCTCGGCACACATCAGCTCCCGCGGTGCAAACGTCAGGCGATTTCTCCCACGTCGCAGGCCTTCGGGCACCTCAGGCTTAGTGCCGCTGCTGCTCCTCACCTTCTCTCGTTTGTCGTTTCACAGCCAAACACACAGTGGCCCTCCGTGCCTCCTTGGTTCCTGCCAGCGCCCGCACTCTGTCTCCCCTGCGGTGGCAGCACGGAAAGCTCTCGCTCTTCCTCCTCCTTTGCCAGCGCTTTCATCGCAGCGAAACGCAACGCTCAGCTGCACTTGCCTTGCCTCCCGACGCTATGACTACGTTTTCCCGAGCTCGCTCTCCCTTTCGGCACAGACCAGCTTCCCGAAGCGCAAACGTCCCCGTCCAGCCGTTTCTCCCACAGCAAAGGTGACGGCAGCACGGAAAGCTGCTGCCGCTGCTCCCTCGCCTTCCCTCACCACCGCGTTCACGGCCAAAAGCACACTGGGGCTGCGTGCTCGCCCAGCTCCTAAAACTGCCCCCACTCTCCGACTCGCTGTCACGATCGGCAGAGCCCTGCTCCCGCACCGCAAGCGTCCAGCCCAGTTCCGCCACAGCGAGGGCGAAAGCACTCGGAGCTCTTGCTGCTCTTCAGCTTTGCTCGCCGCTTCATTCACAGCCAAACGCCACTGCGGCTGCGTGCTCAGCCCGGCTCCTAAAACTGCCCAAACTCTCTCTCACTGTCACGATCGGCAGAGCCCTGCCTCCCGCGCCACAAACCTCCAGCCAGTTCTCCCACAGCGAAAGCGCTCAAAGCCCTGGCTGGCTCCTCGCCTTCCGTTGCGTGTTGTCGCACAGCCGAAGAGACAGCGGCGCTCCGCGCCTGCTTCTTTCCTGACGGTGCCCGCACTCGGACGCTGCGGTGGCAGCAGGGAGGAGCTCTCGCTCTGCCTCACCCCTTCCTGCGCCAGCGCTCTCACAGTGACACACGCGCAACGGTGAACTGCTCTCGCTTTTCCTTCGCGCACTCCCAATGCTCATTCTCAAGCTCCCTCTCAGCCTCGGCACACATCAGCTCCCGCGGTGCAAACGTCAGGCGATTTCTCCCACGTCGCAGGCCTTCGGGCACCTCAGGCTTAGTGCCGCTGCTGCTCCTCACCTTCTCTCGTTTGTCGTTTCACAGCCAAACACACAGTGGCCCTCCGTGCCTCCTTGGTTCCTGCCAGCGCCCGCACTCTGTCTCCCCTGCGGTGGCAGCACGGAAAGCTCTCGCTCTTCCTCCTCCTTTGCCAGCGCTTTCATCGCAGCGAAACGCAACGCTCAGCTGCACTTGCCTTGCCTCCCGACGCTATGACTACGTTTTCCCGAGCTCGCTCTCCCTTTCGGCACAGACCAGCTTCCCGAAGCGCAAACGTCCCCGTCCAGCCGTTTCTCCCACAGCAAAGGTGACGGCAGCACGGAAAGCTGCTGCCGCTGCTCCCTCGCCTTCCCTCACCACCGCGTTCACGGCCAAAAGCACACTGGGGCTGCGTGCTCGCCCAGCTCCTAAAACTGCCCCCACTCTCCGACTCGCTGTCACGATCGGCAGAGCCCTGCTCCCGCACCGCAAGCGTCCAGCCCAGTTCCGCCACAGCGAGGGCGAAAGCACTCGGAGCTCTTGCTGCTCTTCAGCTTTGCTCGCCGCTTCATTCACAGCCAAACGCCACTGCGGCTGCGTGCTCAGCCCGGCTCCTAAAACTGCCCAAACTCTCTCTCACTGTCACGATCGGCAGAGCCCTGCCTCCCGCGCCGCAAACCTCCAGCCAGTTCTCCCACAGCGAAAGCGCTCAAAGCCCTGGCTGGCTCCTCGCCTTCCGTTGCGTGTTGTCGCACAGCCGAAGAGACAGCGGCGCTCCGCGCCTGCTTCTTTCCTGACGGTGCCCGCACTCGGACGCTGCGGTGGCAGCAGGGAGGAGCTCTCGCTCTGCCTCACCCCTTCCTGCGCCAGCGCTCTCACAGTGACACACGCGCAACGGTGAACTGCTCTCGCTTTTCCTTCGCGCACTCCCAATGCTCATTCTCAAGCTCCCTCTCAGCCTCGGCACACATCAGCTCCCGCGGTGCAAACGTCAGGCGATTTCTCCCACGTCGCAGGCCTTCGGGCACCTCAGGCTTAGTGCCGCTGCTGCTCCTCACCTTCTCTCGTTTGTCGTTTCACAGCCAAACACACAGTGGCCCTCCGTGCCTCCTTGGTTCCTGCCAGCGCCCGCACTCTGTCTCCCCTGCGGTGGCAGCACGGAAAGCTCTCGCTCTTCCTCCTCCTTTGCCAGCGCTTTCATCGCAGCGAAACGCAACGCTCAGCTGCACTTGCCTTGCCTCCCGACGCTATGACTACGTTTTCCCGAGCTCGCTCTCCCTTTCGGCACAGACCAGCTTCCCGAAGCGCAAACGTCCCCGTCCAGCCGTTTCTCCCACAGCAAAGGTGACGGCAGCACGGAAAGCTGCTGCCGCTGCTCCCTCGCCTTCCCTCACCACCGCGTTCACGGCCAAAAGCACACTGGGGCTGCGTGCTCGCCCAGCTCCTAAAACTGCCCCCACTCTCCGACTCGCTGTCACGATCGGCAGAGCCCTGCTCCCGCACCGCAAGCGTCCAGCCCAGTTCCGCCACAGCGAGGGCGAAAGCACTCGGAGCTCTTGCTGCTCTTCAGCTTTGCTCGCCGCTTCATTCACAGCCAAACGCCACTGCGGCTGCGTGCTCAGCCCGGCTCCTAAAACTGCCCAAACTCTCTCTCACTGTCACGATCGGCAGAGCCCTGCCTCCCGCGCCGCAAACCTCCAGCCAGTTCTCCCACAGCGAAAGCGCTCAAAGCCCTGGCTGGCTCCTCGCCTTCCGTTGCGTGTTGTCGCACAGCCGAAGAGACAGCGGCGCTCCGCGCCTGCTTCTTTCCTGACGGTGCCCGCACTCGGATGCTGCGGTGGCAGCAGGGAGGAGCTCTCGCTCTGCCTCACCCCTTCCTGCGCCAGCGCTCTCACAGTGACACACGCGCAACGGTGAACTGCTCTCGCTTTTCCTTCGCGCACTCCCAATGCTCATTCTCAAGCTCCCTCTCAGCCTCGGCACACATCAGCTCCCGCGGTGCAAACGTCAGGCGATTTCTCCCACGTCGCAGGCCTTCGGGCACCTCAGGCTTAGTGCCGCTGCTGCTCCTCACCTTCTCTCGTTTGTCGTTTCACAGCCAAACACACAGTGGCCCTCCGTGCCTCCTTGGTTCCTGCCAGCGCCCGCACTCTGTCTCCCCTGCGGTGGCAGCACGGAAAGCTCTCGCTCTTCCTCCTCCTTTGCCAGCGCTTTCATCGCAGCGAAACGCAACGCTCAGCTGCACTTGCCTTGCCTCCCGACGCTATGACTACGTTTTCCCGAGCTCGCTCTCCCTTTCGGCACAGACCAGCTTCCCGAAGCGCAAACGTCCCCGTCCAGCCGTTTCTCCCACAGCAAAGGTGACGGCAGCACGGAAAGCTGCTGCCGCTGCTCCCTCGCCTTCCCTCACCACCGCGTTCACGGCCAAAAGCACACTGGGGCTGCGTGCTCGCCCAGCTCCTAAAACTGCCCCCACTCTCCGACTCGCTGTCACGATCGGCAGAGCCCTGCTCCCGCACCGCAAGCGTCCAGCCCAGTTCCGCCACAGCGAGGGCGAAAGCACTCGGAGCTCTTGCTGCTCTTCAGCTTTGCTCGCCGCTTCATTCACAGCCAAACGCCACTGCGGCTGCGTGCTCAGCCCGGCTCCTAAAACTGCCCAAACTCTCTCTCACTGTCACGATCGGCAGAGCCCTGCCTCCCGCGCCGCAAACCTCCAGCCAGTTCTCCCACAGCGAAAGCGCTCAAAGCCCTGGCTGGCTCCTCGCCTTCCGTTGCGTGTTGTCGCACAGCCGAAGAGACAGCGGCGCTCCGCGCCTGCTTCTTTCCTGACGGTGCCCGCACTCGGACGCTGCGGTGGCAGCAGGGAGGAGCTCTCGCTCTGCCTCACCCCTTCCTGCGCCAGCGCTCTCACAGTGACACACGCGCAACGGTGAACTGCTCTCGCTTTTCCTTCGCGCACTCCCAATGCTCATTCTCAAGCTCCCTCTCAGCCTCGGCACACATCAGCTCCCGCGGTGCAAACGTCAGGCGATTTCTCCCACGTCGCAGGCCTTCGGGCACCTCAGGCTTAGTGCCGCTGCTGCTCCTCACCTTCTCTCGTTTGTCGTTTCACAGCCAAACACACAGTGGCCCTCCGTGCCTCCTTGGTTCCTGCCAGCGCCCGCACTCTGTCTCCCCTGCGGTGGCAGCACGGAAAGCTCTCGCTCTTCCTCCTCCTTTGCCAGCGCTTTCATCGCAGCGAAACGCAACGCTCAGCTGCACTTGCCTTGCCTCCCGACGCTATGACTACGTTTTCCCGAGCTCGCTCTCCCTTTCGGCACAGACCAGCTTCCCGAAGCGCAAACGTCCCCGTCCAGCCGTTTCTCCCACAGCAAAGGTGACGGCAGCACGGAAAGCTGCTGCCGCTGCTCCCTCGCCTTCCCTCACCACCGCGTTCACGGCCAAAAGCACACTGGGGCTGCGTGCTCGCCCAGCTCCTAAAACTGCCCCCACTCTCCGACTCGCTGTCACGATCGGCAGAGCCCTGCTCCCGCACCGCAAGCGTCCAGCCCAGTTCCGCCACAGCGAGGGCGAAAGCACTCGGAGCTCTTGCTGCTCTTCAGCTTTGCTCGCCGCTTCATTCACAGCCAAACGCCACTGCGGCTGCGTGCTCAGCCCGGCTCCTAAAACTGCCCAAACTCTCTCTCACTGTCACGATCGGCAGAGCCCTGCCTCCCGCGCCGCAAACCTCCAGCCAGTTCTCCCACAGCGAAAGCGCTCAAAGCCCTGGCTGGCTCCTCGCCTTCCGTTGCGTGTTGTCGCACAGCCGAAGAGACAGCGGCGCTCCGCGCCTGCTTCTTTCCTGACGGTGCCCGCACTCGGACGCTGCGGTGGCAGCAGGGAGGAGCTCTCGCTCTGCCTCACCCCTTCCTGCGCCAGCGCTCTCACAGTGACACACGCGCAACGGTGAACTGCTCTCGCTTTTCCTTCGCGCACTCCCAATGCTCATTCTCAAGCTCCCTCTCAGCCTCGGCACACATCAGCTCCCGCGGTGCAAACGTCAGGCGATTTCTCCCACGTCGCAGGCCTTCGGGCACCTCAGGCTTAGTGCCGCTGCTGCTCCTCACCTTCTCTCGTTTGTCGTTTCACAGCCAAACACACAGTGGCCCTCCGTGCCTCCTTGGTTCCTGCCAGCGCCCGCACTCTGTCTCCCCTGCGGTGGCAGCACGGAAAGCTCTCGCTCTTCCTCCTCCTTTGCCAGCGCTTTCATCGCAGCGAAACGCAACGCTCAGCTGCACTTGCCTTGCCTCCCGACGCTATGACTACGTTTTCCCGAGCTCGCTCTCCCTTTCGGCACAGACCAGCTTCCCGAAGCGCAAACGTCCCCGTCCAGCCGTTTCTCCCACAGCAAAGGTGACGGCAGCACGGAAAGCTGCTGCCGCTGCTCCCTCGCCTTCCCTCACCACCGCGTTCACGGCCAAAAGCACACTGGGGCTGCGTGCTCGCCCAGCTCCTAAAACTGCCCCCACTCTCCGACTCGCTGTCACGATCGGCAGAGCCCTGCTCCCGCACCGCAAGCGTCCAGCCCAGTTCCGCCACAGCGAGGGCGAAAGCACTCGGAGCTCTTGCTGCTCTTCAGCTTTGCTCGCCGCTTCATTCACAGCCAAACGCCACTGCGGCTGCGTGCTCAGCCCGGCTCCTAAAACTGCCCAAACTCTCTCTCACTGTCACGATCGGCAGAGCCCTGCCTCCCGCGCCGCAAACCTCCAGCCAGTTCTCCCACAGCGAAAGCGCTCAAAGCCCTGGCTGGCTCCTCGCCTTCCGTTGCGTGTTGTCGCACAGCCGAAGAGACAGCGGCGCTCCGCGCCTGCTTCTTTCCTGACGGTGCCCGCACTCGGACGCTGCGGTGGCAGCAGGGAGGAGCTCTCGCTCTGCCTCACCCCTTCCTGCGCCAGCGCTCTCACAGTGACACACGCGCAACGGTGAACTGCTCTCGCTTTTCCTTCGCGCACTCCCAATGCTCATTCTCAAGCTCCCTCTCAGCCTCGGCACACATCAGCTCCCGCGGTGCAAACGTCAGGCGATTTCTCCCACGTCGCAGGCCTTCGGGCACCTCAGGCTTAGTGCCGCTGCTGCTCCTCACCTTCTCTCGTTTGTCGTTTCACAGCCAAACACACAGTGGCCCTCCGTGCCTCCTTGGTTCCTGCCAGCGCCCGCACTCTGTCTCCCCTGCGGTGGCAGCACGGAAAGCTCTCGCTCTTCCTCCTCCTTTGCCAGCGCTTTCATCGCAGCGAAACGCAACGCTCAGCTGCACTTGCCTTGCCTCCCGACGCTATGACTACGTTTTCCCGAGCTCGCTCTCCCTTTCGGCACAGACCAGCTTCCCGAAGCGCAAACGTCCCCGTCCAGCCGTTTCTCCCACAGCAAAGGTGACGGCAGCACGGAAAGCTGCTGCCGCTGCTCCCTCGCCTTCCCTCACCACCGCGTTCACGGCCAAAAGCACACTGGGGCTGCGTGCTCGCCCAGCTCCTAAAACTGCCCCCACTCTCCGACTCGCTGTCACGATCGGCAGAGCCCTGCTCCCGCACCGCAAGCGTCCAGCCCAGTTCCGCCACAGCGAGGGCGAAAGCACTCGGAGCTCTTGCTGCTCTTCAGCTTTGCTCGCCGCTTCATTCACAGCCAAACGCCACTGCGGCTGCGTGCTCAGCCCGGCTCCTAAAACTGCCCAAACTCTCTCTCACTGTCACGATCGGCAGAGCCCTGCCTCCCGCGCCGCAAACCTCCAGCCAGTTCTCCCACAGCGAAAGCGCTCAAAGCCCTGGCTGGCTCCTCGCCTTCCGTTGCGTGTTGTCGCACAGCCGAAGAGACAGCGGCGCTCCGCGCCTGCTTCTTTCCTGACGGTGCCCGCACTCGGACGCTGCGGTGGCAGCAGGGAGGAGCTCTCGCTCTGCCTCACCCCTTCCTGCGCCAGCGCTCTCACAGTGACACACGCGCAACGGTGAACTGCTCTCGCTTTTCCTTCGCGCACTCCCAATGCTCATTCTCAAGCTCCCTCTCAGCCTCGGCACACATCAGCTCCCGCGGTGCAAACGTCAGGCGATTTCTCCCACGTCGCAGGCCTTCGGGCACCTCAGGCTTAGTGCCGCTGCTGCTCCTCACCTTCTCTCGTTTGTCGTTTCACAGCCAAACACACGGTGGCCCTCCGTGCCTCCTTGGTTCCTGCCAGCGCCCGCACTCTGTCTCCCCTGCGGTGGCAGCACGGAAAGCTCTCGCTCTTCCTCCTCCTTTGCCAGCGCTTTCATCGCAGCGAAACGCAACGCTCAGCTGCACTTGCCTTGCCTCCCGACGCTATGACTACGTTTTCCCGAGCTCGCTCTCCCTTTCGGCACAGACCAGCTTCCCGAAGCGCAAACGTCCCCGTCCAGCCGTTTCTCCCACAGCAAAGGTGACGGCAGCACGGAAAGCTGCTGCCGCTGCTCCCTCGCCTTCCCTCACCACCGCGTTCACGGCCAAAAGCACACTGGGGCTGCGTGCTCGCCCAGCTCCTAAAACTGCCCCCACTCTCCGACTCGCTGTCACGATCGGCAGAGCCCTGCTCCCGCACCGCAAGCGTCCAGCCCAGTTCCGCCACAGCGAGGGCGAAAGCACTCGGAGCTCTTGCTGCTCTTCAGCTTTGCTCGCCGCTTCATTCACAGCCAAACGCCACTGCGGCTGCGTGCTCAGCCCGGCTCCTAAAACTGCCCAAACTCTCTCTCACTGTCACGATCGGCAGAGCCCTGCCTCCCGCGCCGCAAACCTCCAGCCAGTTCTCCCACAGCGAAAGCGCTCAAAGCCCTGGCTGGCTCCTCGCCTTCCGTTGCGTGTTGTCGCACAGCCGAAGAGACAGCGGCGCTCCGCGCCTGCTTCTTTCCTGACGGTGCCCGCACTCGGACGCTGCGGTGGCAGCAGGGAGGAGCTCTCGCTCTGCCTCACCCCTTCCTGCGCCAGCGCTCTCACAGTGACACACGCGCAACGGTGAACTGCTCTCGCTTTTCCTTCGCGCACTCCCAATGCTCATTCTCAAGCTCCCTCTCAGCCTCGGCACACATCAGCTCCCGCGGTGCAAACGTCAGGCGATTTCTCCCACGTCGCAGGCCTTCGGGCACCTCAGGCTTAGTGCCGCTGCTGCTCCTCACCTTCTCTCGTTTGTCGTTTCACAGCCAAACACACGGTGGCCCTCCGTGCCTCCTTGGTTCCTGCCAGCGCCCGCACTCTGTCTCCCCTGCGGTGGCAGCACGGAAAGCTCTCGCTCTTCCTCCTCCTTTGCCAGCGCTTTCATCGCAGCGAAACGCAACGCTCAGCTGCACTTGCCTTGCCTCCCGACGCTATGACTACGTTTTCCCGAGCTCGCTCTCCCTTTCGGCACAGACCAGCTTCCCGAAGCGCAAACGTCCCCGTCCAGCCGTTTCTCCCACAGCAAAGGTGACGGCAGCACGGAAAGCTGCTGCCGCTGCTCCCTCGCCTTCCCTCACCACCGCGTTCACGGCCAAAAGCACACTGGGGCTGCGTGCTCGCCCAGCTCCTAAAACTGCCCCCACTCTCCGACTCGCTGTCACGATCGGCAGAGCCCTGCTCCCGCACCGCAAGCGTCCAGCCCAGTTCCGCCACAGCGAGGGCGAAAGCACTCGGAGCTCTTGCTGCTCTTCAGCTTTGCTCGCCGCTTCATTCACAGCCAAACGCCACTGCGGCTGCGTGCTCAGCCCGGCTCCTAAAACTGCCCAAACTCTCTCTCACTGTCACGATCGGCAGAGCCCTGCCTCCCGCGCCGCAAACCTCCAGCCAGTTCTCCCACAGCGAAAGCGCTCAAAGCCCTGGCTGGCTCCTCGCCTTCCGTTGCGTGTTGTCGCACAGCCGAAGAGACAGCGGCGCTCCGCGCCTGCTTCTTTCCTGACGGTGCCCGCACTCGGACGCTGCGGTGGCAGCAGGGAGGAGCTCTCGCTCTGCCTCACCCCTTCCTGCGCCAGCGCTCTCACAGTGACACACGCGCAACGGTGAACTGCTCTCGCTTTTCCTTCGCGCACTCCCAATGCTCATTCTCAAGCTCCCTCTCAGCCTCGGCACACATCAGCTCCCGCGGTGCAAACGTCAGGCGATTTCTCCCACGTCGCAGGCCTTCGGGCACCTCAGGCTTAGTGCCGCTGCTGCTCCTCACCTTCTCTCGTTTGTCGTTTCACAGCCAAACACACGGTGGCCCTCCGTGCCTCCTTGGTTCCTGCCAGCGCCCGCACTCTGTCTCCCCTGCGGTGGCAGCACGGAAAGCTCTCGCTCTTCCTCCTCCTTTGCCAGCGCTTTCATCGCAGCGAAACGCAACGCTCAGCTGCACTTGCCTTGCCTCCCGACGCTATGACTACGTTTTCCCGAGCTCGCTCTCCCTTTCGGCACAGACCAGCTTCCCGAAGCGCAAACGTCCCCGTCCAGCCGTTTCTCCCACAGCAAAGGTGACGGCAGCACGGAAAGCTGCTGCCGCTGCTCCCTCGCCTTCCCTCACCACCGCGTTCACGGCCAAAAGCACACTGGGGCTGCGTGCTCGCCCAGCTCCTAAAACTGCCCCCACTCTCCGACTCGCTGTCACGATCGGCAGAGCCCTGCTCCCGCACCGCAAGCGTCCAGCCCAGTTCCGCCACAGCGAGGGCGAAAGCACTCGGAGCTCTTGCTGCTCTTCAGCTTTGCTCGCCGCTTCATTCACAGCCAAACGCCACTGCGGCTGCGTGCTCAGCCCGGCTCCTAAAACTGCCCAAACTCTCTCTCACTGTCACGATCGGCAGAGCCCTGCCTCCCGCGCCGCAAACCTCCAGCCAGTTCTCCCACAGCGAAAGCGCTCAAAGCCCTGGCTGGCTCCTCGCCTTCCGTTGCGTGTTGTCGCACAGCCGAAGAGACAGCGGCGCTCCGCGCCTGCTTCTTTCCTGACGGTGCCCGCACTCGGACGCTGCGGTGGCAGCAGGGAGGAGCTCTCGCTCTGCCTCACCCCTTCCTGCGCCAGCGCTCTCACAGTGACACACGCGCAACGGTGAACTGCTCTCGCTTTTCCTTCGCGCACTCCCAATGCTCATTCTCAAGCTCCCTCTCAGCCTCGGCACACATCAGCTCCCGCGGTGCAAACGTCAGGCGATTTCTCCCACGTCGCAGGCCTTCGGGCACCTCAGGCTTAGTGCCGCTGCTGCTCCTCACCTTCTCTCGTTTGTCGTTTCACAGCCAAACACACGGTGGCCCTCCGTGCCTCCTTGGTTCCTGCCAGCGCCCGCACTCTGTCTCCCCTGCGGTGGCAGCACGGAAAGCTCTCGCTCTTCCTCCTCCTTTGCCAGCGCTTTCATCGCAGCGAAACGCAACGCTCAGCTGCACTTGCCTTGCCTCCCGACGCTATGACTACGTTTTCCCGAGCTCGCTCTCCCTTTCGGCACAGACCAGCTTCCCGAAGCGCAAACGTCCCCGTCCAGCCGTTTCTCCCACAGCAAAGGTGACGGCAGCACGGAAAGCTGCTGCCGCTGCTCCCTCGCCTTCCCTCACCACCGCGTTCACGGCCAAAAGCACACTGGGGCTGCGTGCTCGCCCAGCTCCTAAAACTGCCCCCACTCTCCGACTCGCTGTCACGATCGGCAGAGCCCTGCTCCCGCACCGCAAGCGTCCAGCCCAGTTCCGCCACAGCGAGGGCGAAAGCACTCGGAGCTCTTGCTGCTCTTCAGCTTTGCTCGCCGCTTCATTCACAGCCAAACGCCACTGCGGCTGCGTGCTCAGCCCGGCTCCTAAAACTGCCCAAACTCTCTCTCACTGTCACGATCGGCAGAGCCCTGCCTCCCGCGCCGCAAACCTCCAGCCAGTTCTCCCACAGCGAAAGCGCTCAAAGCCCTGGCTGGCTCCTCGCCTTCCGTTGCGTGTTGTCGCACAGCCGAAGAGACAGCGGCGCTCCGCGCCTGCTTCTTTCCTGACGGTGCCCGCACTCGGACGCTGCGGTGGCAGCAGGGAGGAGCTCTCGCTCTGCCTCACCCCTTCCTGCGCCAGCGCTCTCACAGTGACACACGCGCAACGGTGAACTGCTCTCGCTTTTCCTTCGCGCACTCCCAATGCTCATTCTCAAGCTCCCTCTCAGCCTCGGCACACATCAGCTCCCGCGGTGCAAACGTCAGGCGATTTCTCCCACGTCGCAGGCCTTCGGGCACCTCAGGCTTAGTGCCGCTGCTGCTCCTCACCTTCTCTCGTTTGTCGTTTCACAGCCAAACACACGGTGGCCCTCCGTGCCTCCTTGGTTCCTGCCAGCGCCCGCACTCTGTCTCCCCTGCGGTGGCAGCACGGAAAGCTCTCGCTCTTCCTCCTCCTTTGCCAGCGCTTTCATCGCAGCGAAACGCAACGCTCAGCTGCACTTGCCTTGCCTCCCGACGCTATGACTACGTTTTCCCGAGCTCGCTCTCCCTTTCGGCACAGACCAGCTTCCCGAAGCGCAAACGTCCCCGTCCAGCCGTTTCTCCCACAGCAAAGGTGACGGCAGCACGGAAAGCTGCTGCCGCTGCTCCCTCGCCTTCCCTCACCACCGCGTTCACGGCCAAAAGCACACTGGGGCTGCGTGCTCGCCCAGCTCCTAAAACTGCCCCCACTCTCCGACTCGCTGTCACGATCGGCAGAGCCCTGCTCCCGCACCGCAAGCGTCCAGCCCAGTTCCGCCACAGCGAGGGCGAAAGCACTCGGAGCTCTTGCTGCTCTTCAGCTTTGCTCGCCGCTTCATTCACAGCCAAACGCCACTGCGGCTGCGTGCTCAGCCCGGCTCCTAAAACTGCCCAAACTCTCTCTCACTGTCACGATCGGCAGAGCCCTGCCTCCCGCGCCGCAAACCTCCAGCCAGTTCTCCCACAGCGAAAGCGCTCAAAGCCCTGGCTGGCTCCTCGCCTTCCGTTGCGTGTTGTCGCACAGCCGAAGAGACAGCGGCGCTCCGCGCCTGCTTCTTTCCTGACGGTGCCCGCACTCGGACGCTGCGGTGGCAGCAGGGAGGAGCTCTCGCTCTGCCTCACCCCTTCCTGCGCCAGCGCTCTCACAGTGACACACGCGCAACGGTGAACTGCTCTCGCTTTTCCTTCGCGCACTCCCAATGCTCATTCTCAAGCTCCCTCTCAGCCTCGGCACACATCAGCTCCCGCGGTGCAAACGTCAGGCGATTTCTCCCACGTCGCAGGCCTTCGGGCACCTCAGGCTTAGTGCCGCTGCTGCTCCTCACCTTCTCTCGTTTGTCGTTTCACAGCCAAACACACAGTGGCCCTCCGTGCCTCCTTGGTTCCTGCCAGCGCCCGCACTCTGTCTCCCCTGCGGTGGCAGCACGGAAAGCTCTCGCTCTTCCTCCTCCTTTGCCAGCGCTTTCATCGCAGCGAAACGCAACGCTCAGCTGCACTTGCCTTGCCTCCCGACGCTATGACTACGTTTTCCCGAGCTCGCTCTCCCTTTCGGCACAGACCAGCTTCCCGAAGCGCAAACGTCCCCGTCCAGCCGTTTCTCCCACAGCAAAGGTGACGGCAGCACGGAAAGCTGCTGCCGCTGCTCCCTCGCCTTCCCTCACCACCGCGTTCACGGCCAAAAGCACACTGGGGCTGCGTGCTCGCCCAGCTCCTAAAACTGCCCCCACTCTCCGACTCGCTGTCACGATCGGCAGAGCCCTGCTCCCGCACCGCAAGCGTCCAGCCCAGTTCCGCCACAGCGAGGGCGAAAGCACTCGGAGCTCTTGCTGCTCTTCAGCTTTGCTCGCCGCTTCATTCACAGCCAAACGCCACTGCGGCTGCGTGCTCAGCCCGGCTCCTAAAACTGCCCAAACTCTCTCTCACTGTCACGATCGGCAGAGCCCTGCCTCCCGCGCCGCAAACCTCCAGCCAGTTCTCCCACAGCGAAAGCGCTCAAAGCCCTGGCTGGCTCCTCGCCTTCCGTTGCGTGTTGTCGCACAGCCGAAGAGACAGCGGCGCTCCGCGCCTGCTTCTTTCCTGACGGTGCCCGCACTCGGACGCTGCGGTGGCAGCAGGGAGGAGCTCTCGCTCTGCCTCACCCCTTCCTGCGCCAGCGCTCTCACAGTGACACACGCGCAACGGTGAACTGCTCTCGCTTTTCCTTCGCGCACTCCCAATGCTCATTCTCAAGCTCCCTCTCAGCCTCGGCACACATCAGCTCCCGCGGTGCAAACGTCAGGCGATTTCTCCCACGTCGCAGGCCTTCGGGCACCTCAGGCTTAGTGCCGCTGCTGCTCCTCACCTTCTCTCGTTTGTCGTTTCACAGCCAAACACACGGTGGCCCTCCGTGCCTCCTTGGTTCCTGCCAGCGCCCGCACTCTGTCTCCCCTGCGGTGGCAGCACGGAAAGCTCTCGCTCTTCCTCCTCCTTTGCCAGCGCTTTCATCGCAGCGAAACGCAACGCTCAGCTGCACTTGCCTTGCCTCCCGACGCTATGACTACGTTTTCCCGAGCTCGCTCTCCCTTTCGGCACAGACCAGCTTCCCGAAGCGCAAACGTCCCCGTCCAGCCGTTTCTCCCACAGCAAAGGTGACGGCAGCACGGAAAGCTGCTGCCGCTGCTCCCTCGCCTTCCCTCACCACCGCGTTCACGGCCAAAAGCACACTGGGGCTGCGTGCTCGCCCAGCTCCTAAAACTGCCCCCACTCTCCGACTCGCTGTCACGATCGGCAGAGCCCTGCTCCCGCACCGCAAGCGTCCAGCCCAGTTCCGCCACAGCGAGGGCGAAAGCACTCGGAGCTCTTGCTGCTCTTCAGCTTTGCTCGCCGCTTCATTCACAGCCAAACGCCACTGCGGCTGCGTGCTCAGCCCGGCTCCTAAAACTGCCCAAACTCTCTCTCACTGTCACGATCGGCAGAGCCCTGCCTCCCGCGCCGCAAACCTCCAGCCAGTTCTCCCACAGCGAAAGCGCTCAAAGCCCTGGCTGGCTCCTCGCCTTCCGTTGCGTGTTGTCGCACAGCCGAAGAGACAGCGGCGCTCCGCGCCTGCTTCTTTCCTGACGGTGCCCGCACTCGGACGCTGCGGTGGCAGCAGGGAGGAGCTCTCGCTCTGCCTCACCCCTTCCTGCGCCAGCGCTCTCACAGTGACACACGCGCAACGGTGAACTGCTCTCGCTTTTCCTTCGCGCACTCCCAATGCTCATTCTCAAGCTCCCTCTCAGCCTCGGCACACATCAGCTCCCGCGGTGCAAACGTCAGGCGATTTCTCCCACGTCGCAGGCCTTCGGGCACCTCAGGCTTAGTGCCGCTGCTGCTCCTCACCTTCTCTCGTTTGTCGTTTCACAGCCAAACACACGGTGGCCCTCCGTGCCTCCTTGGTTCCTGCCAGCGCCCGCACTCTGTCTCCCCTGCGGTGGCAGCACGGAAAGCTCTCGCTCTTCCTCCTCCTTTGCCAGCGCTTTCATCGCAGCGAAACGCAACGCTCAGCTGCACTTGCCTTGCCTCCCGACGCTATGACTACGTTTTCCCGAGCTCGCTCTCCCTTTCGGCACAGACCAGCTTCCCGAAGCGCAAACGTCCCCGTCCAGCCGTTTCTCCCACAGCAAAGGTGACGGCAGCACGGAAAGCTGCTGCCGCTGCTCCCTCGCCTTCCCTCACCACCGCGTTCACGGCCAAAAGCACACTGGGGCTGCGTGCTCGCCCAGCTCCTAAAACTGCCCCCACTCTCCGACTCGCTGTCACGATCGGCAGAGCCCTGCTCCCGCACCGCAAGCGTCCAGCCCAGTTCCGCCACAGCGAGGGCGAAAGCACTCGGAGCTCTTGCTGCTCTTCAGCTTTGCTCGCCGCTTCATTCACAGCCAAACGCCACTGCGGCTGCGTGCTCAGCCCGGCTCCTAAAACTGCCCAAACTCTCTCTCACTGTCACGATCGGCAGAGCCCTGCCTCCCGCGCCGCAAACCTCCAGCCAGTTCTCCCACAGCGAAAGCGCTCAAAGCCCTGGCTGGCTCCTCGCCTTCCGTTGCGTGTTGTCGCACAGCCGAAGAGACAGCGGCGCTCCGCGCCTGCTTCTTTCCTGACGGTGCCCGCACTCGGACGCTGCGGTGGCAGCAGGGAGGAGCTCTCGCTCTGCCTCACCCCTTCCTGCGCCAGCGCTCTCACAGTGACACACGCGCAACGGTGAACTGCTCTCGCTTTTCCTTCGCGCACTCCCAATGCTCATTCTCAAGCTCCCTCTCAGCCTCGGCACACATCAGCTCCCGCGGTGCAAACGTCAGGCGATTTCTCCCACGTCGCAGGCCTTCGGGCACCTCAGGCTTAGTGCCGCTGCTGCTCCTCACCTTCTCTCGTTTGTCGTTTCACAGCCAAACACACGGTGGCCCTCCGTGCCTCCTTGGTTCCTGCCAGCGCCCGCACTCTGTCTCCCCTGCGGTGGCAGCACGGAAAGCTCTCGCTCTTCCTCCTCCTTTGCCAGCGCTTTCATCGCAGCGAAACGCAACGCTCAGCTGCACTTGCCTTGCCTCCCGACGCTATGACTACGTTTTCCCGAGCTCGCTCTCCCTTTCGGCACAGACCAGCTTCCCGAAGCGCAAACGTCCCCGTCCAGCCGTTTCTCCCACAGCAAAGGTGACGGCAGCACGGAAAGCTGCTGCCGCTGCTCCCTCGCCTTCCCTCACCACCGCGTTCACGGCCAAAAGCACACTGGGGCTGCGTGCTCGCCCAGCTCCTAAAACTGCCCCCACTCTCCGACTCGCTGTCACGATCGGCAGAGCCCTGCTCCCGCACCGCAAGCGTCCAGCCCAGTTCCGCCACAGCGAGGGCGAAAGCACTCGGAGCTCTTGCTGCTCTTCAGCTTTGCTCGCCGCTTCATTCACAGCCAAACGCCACTGCGGCTGCGTGCTCAGCCCGGCTCCTAAAACTGCCCAAACTCTCTCTCACTGTCACGATCGGCAGAGCCCTGCCTCCCGCGCCGCAAACCTCCAGCCAGTTCTCCCACAGCGAAAGCGCTCAAAGCCCTGGCTGGCTCCTCGCCTTCCGTTGCGTGTTGTCGCACAGCCGAAGAGACAGCGGCGCTCCGCGCCTGCTTCTTTCCTGACGGTGCCCGCACTCGGACGCTGCGGTGGCAGCAGGGAGGAGCTCTCGCTCTGCCTCACCCCTTCCTGCGCCAGCGCTCTCACAGTGACACACGCGCAACGGTGAACTGCTCTCGCTTTTCCTTCGCGCACTCCCAATGCTCATTCTCAAGCTCCCTCTCAGCCTCGGCACACATCAGCTCCCGCGGTGCAAACGTCAGGCGATTTCTCCCACGTCGCAGGCCTTCGGGCACCTCAGGCTTAGTGCCGCTGCTGCTCCTCACCTTCTCTCGTTTGTCGTTTCACAGCCAAACACACGGTGGCCCTCCGTGCCTCCTTGGTTCCTGCCAGCGCCCGCACTCTGTCTCCCCTGCGGTGGCAGCACGGAAAGCTCTCGCTCTTCCTCCTCCTTTGCCAGCGCTTTCATCGCAGCGAAACGCAACGCTCAGCTGCACTTGCCTTGCCTCCCGACGCTATGACTACGTTTTCCCGAGCTCGCTCTCCCTTTCGGCACAGACCAGCTTCCCGAAGCGCAAACGTCCCCGTCCAGCCGTTTCTCCCACAGCAAAGGTGACGGCAGCACGGAAAGCTGCTGCCGCTGCTCCCTCGCCTTCCCTCACCACCGCGTTCACGGCCAAAAGCACACTGGGGCTGCGTGCTCGCCCAGCTCCTAAAACTGCCCCCACTCTCCGACTCGCTGTCACGATCGGCAGAGCCCTGCTCCCGCACCGCAAGCGTCCAGCCCAGTTCCGCCACAGCGAGGGCGAAAGCACTCGGAGCTCTTGCTGCTCTTCAGCTTTGCTCGCCGCTTCATTCACAGCCAAACGCCACTGCGGCTGCGTGCTCAGCCCGGCTCCTAAAACTGCCCAAACTCTCTCTCACTGTCACGATCGGCAGAGCCCTGCCTCCCGCGCCGCAAACCTCCAGCCAGTTCTCCCACAGCGAAAGCGCTCAAAGCCCTGGCTGGCTCCTCGCCTTCCGTTGCGTGTTGTCGCACAGCCGAAGAGACAGCGGCGCTCCGCGCCTGCTTCTTTCCTGACGGTGCCCGCACTCGGACGCTGCGGTGGCAGCAGGGAGGAGCTCTCGCTCTGCCTCACCCCTTCCTGCGCCAGCGCTCTCACAGTGACACACGCGCAACGGTGAACTGCTCTCGCTTTTCCTTCGCGCACTCCCAATGCTCATTCTCAAGCTCCCTCTCAGCCTCGGCACACATCAGCTCCCGCGGTGCAAACGTCAGGCGATTTCTCCCACGTCGCAGGCCTTCGGGCACCTCAGGCTTAGTGCCGCTGCTGCTCCTCACCTTCTCTCGTTTGTCGTTTCACAGCCAAACACACGGTGGCCCTCCGTGCCTCCTTGGTTCCTGCCAGCGCCCGCACTCTGTCTCCCCTGCGGTGGCAGCACGGAAAGCTCTCGCTCTTCCTCCTCCTTTGCCAGCGCTTTCATCGCAGCGAAACGCAACGCTCAGCTGCACTTGCCTTGCCTCCCGACGCTATGACTACGTTTTCCCGAGCTCGCTCTCCCTTTCGGCACAGACCAGCTTCCCGAAGCGCAAACGTCCCCGTCCAGCCGTTTCTCCCACAGCAAAGGTGACGGCAGCACGGAAAGCTGCTGCCGCTGCTCCCTCGCCTTCCCTCACCACTGCGTTCACGGCCAAAAGCACACTGGGGCTGCGTGCTCGCCCAGCTCCTAAAACTGCCCCCACTCTCCGACTCACTGTCACGATCGGCAGAGCCCTGCTCCCGCACCGCAAGCGTCCAGCCCAGTTCCGCCACAGCGAGGGCGAAAGCACTCGGAGCTCTTGCTGCTCTTCAGCTTTGCTCGCCGCTTCATTCACAGCCAAACGCCACTGCGGCTGCGTGCTCAGCCCGGCTCCTAAAACTGCCCAAACTCTCTCTCACTGTCACGATCGGCAGAGCCCTGCCTCCCGCGCCGCAAACCTCCAGCCAGTTCTCCCACAGCGAAAGCGCTCAAAGCCCTGGCTGGCTCCTCGCCTTCCGTTGCGTGTTGTCGCACAGCCGAAGAGACAGCGGCGCTCCGCGCCTGCTTCTTTCCTGACGGTGCCCGCACTCGGACGCTGCGGTGGCAGCAGGGAGGAGCTCTCGCTCTGCCTCACCCCTTCCTGCGCCAGCGCTCTCACAGTGACACACGCGCAACGGTGAACTGCTCTCGCTTTTCCTTCGCGCACTCCCAATGCTCATTCTCAAGCTCCCTCTCAGCCTCGGCACACATCAGCTCCCGCGGTGCAAACGTCAGGCGATTTCTCCCACGTCGTGGATGAGGGCTCTGTGTCATCCTAGGGTAAGCCCTCTTGTGCTCTTATCTTGGTCGTAACGACTTGGGCACCCCGGTCATAAGGACTGGGGCGTCAGGCACTCTCTGTCCACGCCTGGGCTATCTGCTGCCCGAGTTGTGTACCAGAACGACTCAGCACGAATCGTGGCCAGAATGTGAAATACTGACCAAAGCCAATCATCTCGAGATCCTATAAATAGCCATCCAAAGAGGGAGACCTTCCTGAGCTCTGCGGGACCGCAGCGGGCTGTGTGACCCACTATCTCCCCCTGAGCTGGGACGCCTCTCAGGGTAGATTTTGCGAGGATTGAAGGATTGTCCATCGATTTTGCGAGGACTCAAAGGCCTGACATGGTGAGGCTCACCGACCGTCCGTTGATGAAGGCCAGCACATAAAAGCGAGTAATTCATGAAACTCACAAAAAGGGAAATTTTAATCACAGGTTAACCTCGGTGCGTGTGCGCGCAGTTTGGCTCTACATATTCTATGTAGAATCTTCTATTCACATACAGCGTTGACCAAGTCTGAGGCTCAGATTGGACCTAGCCGCACCTAGACTCCTCTCTGAAAGGAGCAGAGAAAGCAAGGGGGTCTCTTCTGAACCTCGTGGCTCAGCGGGAGGGTCCGCCTTATCCCCTGCACCCACGGTCCCTCTGTGGATCCTTCTAACTCGAGTGTAGCTGAATTTTCCGTTGTGCACTTCTTCCATGCCAGCAGTAGAGGGAACCTCGCCATTCTCGAATCTTTAACCAAGTCGCTATCTTGATGGTAACAAATTCCATCCACTTGCTGTTTCAAACTGGCTGATGCTTAAGTGCTGCTAGGAATTATACAAGCTAACACTGCGATCTATCTCAAAACTAGTAATAAATCTTAAATCGCTGCTAACCAAAGCCGTGTAAGAAATCATATCGGCGACAAATTGGTGCAGTCGGCAGGATCCACAAATCTCTATTTGCGACGCCTGTGTGCGAGGTAGAGCGGGGGTTGCCCTGTGCCGGACACGGCCGGTGCTAGCTGGCTCCGCCACGGCCCCAGCGCAGCCACAGCTCAGCCTGTCAGCGAGGCTGGGGGCGCCTCTGAGAAAATGCCCAGCAAAGGCCACGGGGGTGACAGAGCGGGGCTGGACTAGAGGCCGCCAGAGGTGCCTCCCGACCCGCACCCTGCTGGGGGCCTGTGCGTCCGTGTGCCCAGGGCGCTGCCGTCCAGCGGGCGTGGGCGTCTCCAGGGTGAGCGCCAGGCCTGTGTGACCAGGGGCGGCATCGTGCCCAGAGGCCATTGTGATGCGAGGGCGTCCCCACGGCAGCCGTGGGGGCTCCTGTGGGGCCAGAGCCCTTAGGGTGGCCACTCCCAGGAGAGCGGCTGCGTCAGGAGGCAGCATCTCCCCTGGGGGCCTGTGGCAGGTGTCCAAGAGAGGAACCCGAAGATGCCCCAGAAGCAGGAGGCGAACGCTGGCTCCCAGCCCGACAAGGGGCTGCGGCACCTGCAGGAGCACCGCCAAGTGAGGGATGGGGCTGGAGGGAGAGGCGGGCGGTGGGACATGGGGACGGCCGGGGGCGAGACAGGCAGCCCTGAGCACCTCCGGCCTGGCCACAGCCGTGCCACCCGCCAGGGCTTTCTCCGGGGCCGGGTCGGCTCTGGGACGGCTGCGGCCTGTGCAGAGGCAGAGAGCAGCGCGCAGCCCAGTTCAGCCTGGCTCTAGCGGCCTTCAAGGAGCTGCCTTGAAGCCGAGGCCGGGCTTGCCGGCGCTGCGGGGGCCGCTCTGCACACGCAGCCGCCTCCATCCCGCACCTCCTCCTTCTCCCCACAGGCAGCGCCGCAGCGCAGCCGGACCACAGCCTCGTCCCTCTGCGGGGACAGGCTGCCACCGCTGCCCTGCCCAGCCAGCTCAGAGAGCACTTGCAGCCGTTGCACACAGGTAGGGACGTGGCGGGAGACAGGGCCAAATGCCTCCCCGACCCCGGGAGGCGCCGGTGGGAAGGCGGGAGGTGCCCGAGGGCACGGGTGTGACCGGACCCCAGCAAGCTGAGACCCCCGTGCCGTGCCCGGCAGCCTGCCCGGCCACGCTGGGGGTGCTCCCGAGACCCGGTGGGGGGGCCACGCAGGGACCAGCGCTCTCCCCAGCCGCCTCTGCGAGCAGGGCAGCAGCTGCCTGTGGGGCTGAGCACTGGCCTCAGAGCTGGCAGGACGGCCCAGCCGCAGGGGGTCTCCCGCTGGCACGCGGGGCTGAAAGCACCACAGTGACGCGGCCTTTGTCCACGTCTTCTCTTGCAGGCGGACAAGCCGGAGGGCTGGGAGGCACTGCCCCGCAGCAGGGTCACACGGGGAGAAAGAGCGCCCACGCCAGCCTTGCCGCCTCTCCCAAGGCTTGAAGCGACGCAGGCAGCTGCACCCCGCTACGCACTTGCAGCTCCAGCAGCAGGATCTGCAAATGCAAAGGTCACCGAGCTGCCCGCTCTGCCAGCAGCAGCAACCGCCGGATCTTCTCTGAGAGGCAGAGCGCATGCTGTGGGCCCCGTGGCCAGCGGCCACCGAGACCTTGCCCCACCTGCTTGGGGCATCCTCGGTGAGCGGGGCATGGCAGCGAGGGCTGAGAGATGGGGGCCTGCCCCACGCGGCCACACGACCCGTGACGCGGCTCTGGAGCCCGCGGTCCAGTCGTTGGTGTCCGGGGTCCTGAGGCACGTTGCAGCCGCAAGCCGGGGAGCCGGCCAGCAGCTGGCGGCACAGGGGCACCTTGCGCGCACCACTGCTCTGGCGACAGCTACCAGAGCAGCCCAGGTGCAGGCCGCCAAGGGCGGCAAGGGCCCTGCAGCTCAGCCGAGACCTCATCCCCATGCTCCAGGGGGCACCGGGGCTGCTGGCGAGGCCCGTGCACCGCTTCCCCTGGGCAGCTGCACGGGCGAAGGGCACTCGGCACGGCCGGTGGCAAGGCAGGGCTGTCGTCTGCCGCCCTTGCGTCTTGTCCACGGCAAGCCGCTGCGCACACGGCCTCTGGATGCCCCGAAGCGTCTGGTGGTCCTGCGAATTGAGACGCAGCCGGTGGAGGATGAGGACAACGACAAATCGTCTCAAGACCTGTCAGGACAGGGTCAGCTGGAGGAAGACGTCTCCATCCATACCATCTGGGCCAGCCCCAGTCTGCTGAGACTCAGCCAGGAGCCACACGCAGGCCCCCACAAGGTGCCCGGCTCGGCCGGCAGCATGGACAGAGACGCCGCAGGAGAGGCAGATGACCACCCGCAGCGCGCGTCTCCTGCCCCGTCAGCAGACTCAGACCTAGAGCCGGCAGCTTTTTGCCTGGCCGCAGGTCCTGGGCGCCAGGGGCACAGCGAGCCTCCCCCAGCATCAGCGCCTGAAGCTGTACGGTTGTCGGCTCCTCCCTTGCCTGCGGCCATGCTCCAGGCGGCAGATGGTAGTGCCGATGCTGTGGGCACTGCTCAGGGCATCCTGGGCGACCAGGACTCGGCAGCGGGGGCTGAGGGCCAGGGGCCTGCCCCCCTTGGCCCCGTAACCAGTGACACTGCTCTGCAGGACCTGGAGGAAGAGCGGGAAGAGGTCCCTGACAGCGACGCTGCAGGAGAGGCAGCAAGCGACGTGAAGAGCGCGTCCTTTGCCCCATTAACAGACGGAGATGCAGCGCCAGCAGAGTCTTGCCTGGCCGGAGGTCCCAGGGAGCAGGGGCGCAGCGAGCCTCTCCCCGCATCAGTGCCCGAGGAGAGCGGCTTCTCAACTTCTCCCTCGCCTGGAGCTCGCCGTCAAGAGGGCCACGGCGTGACTGTCCCCGCATCGGCGCCTGCAGATGCTCAGGCACTGGCTCCTCCCTTGCCTGCAGCCACGCCCCAGCTGGCAGATGACCGTGCCAAAACTGCTGGCGCTGCTCAGGGCGTCCTGAGTGACCGGAGCTTGGCAGCGAGGCTGGAGAGCCAAGGGCTTGCCCCTGTTGGCCCCGTAACGTGTGGCGCTGATCTGGTAGACCTGGAGGAAGAGGGGGAAGAGGTCCCTGACAGAGACGCTGCAGGAGAGGGAGGCGGCGACACAGCGAGCGCGTCTCTTGCTCCCTCAGAGGACGCAGGCACACAGGCAGCAGCTGCTGCCCTGGCCGGAGGCGCCGGGCACGCGGGGCACAGAGCACCTGTCCCCACCCAGCCCCTCGCCTACAGCTCTCCTTCCCCCATAGGCATCGCCGCCCTCCCGCGCGCCCCAGCTCGCCGGCGATGGCCCTCCGTCCTGCGGACAGCTTGTCGGGCTCTGCGCAGGGCTTTGCGCTGCAGCTGCCTCAAGGGACAGTGAGAGCAGCAGCGCCCGGCTGCCAGCACCTCGCCAGCGCGCTTGCCTGTCGCATGCCCCGCGCCTGACACGCGCAGCCTGTCCTCTCTCCTCATTAAATTCCTTCCTGGCTCTATCCCGGCTGAGGGCTCTCTGTCAGGTGTGCACGTGTGTGTGCGCGGGGCTGTGAGCGCAGCAGCTGGCCTCAGACCACGGGGCGCAGGGTCCCTGTGTCCCTGGGGCAGTGACTGGGGTGAGGGCGGGCGTGTGAGGGAGTGTGCTGGCCCGCGAAGATCAAGCCCCGCGTGCTGGTGAGCGGGTGACGTGGCCTGGGAGGGAGCAAGGGCCTGCGGGGCTCTCTGCCGGCCAGCCCTGGCTGTGAGAGACCCTGGGCGTCTCTGGTGGTGAGAGCACGGAGGGTCAGCTGTGGGACCAGGGCAGTCCCGTTCGGCTCGGGGGGGTGTGGGACGGGCTGGAGCAGCGACTGGACAAGGGCGGCGGCCTTGGGGGCTCCTACATGCGGGGGCCAGCAGCTGGGGAGACTGGGATCCAGGCTGGGCCAGCTACTGGGCAGGCTGAGCGTCTGAGCCCAGCTGCTGGAGGGGTGCCCCTTGCCCACGCGTGCACGTGCAGCCTCCCTGGTGGCCTTCTGGGGGATAAAGCCCCCCACGCTGACACTGAGGGTTGCTAAATGAAGAGGGGACTGTGGTCTGGAGGGGCCACTTGCGTTGGGGGTACTTGGTGAGGTGCTGGCAGCCGGGGGCAGGGGGCTGCAGAGGTGGCCTCTTGTGGTGCTGCAGCCCCCACCCCGGGCCACTCTGACATCCCAGGATAAGCCCTCTTGTGCTCTTATCTTGGTCGTAACGACTTGGGCACCCCGGTCATAAGGACTGGGGCGTCAGGCACTCTCTGTCCACGCCTGGGCTATCTGCTGCCCGAGTTGTGTGCCAGAACGACTCAGCACGAATCGTGGCCAGAATGTGAAATACTGACCAAAGCCAATCATCTCGAGATCCTATAAATAGCCATCCAAAGAGGGAGACCTTCCTGAGCTCTGCGGGACCGCAGCGGGCTGTGTGACCCACTATCTCCCCCTGAGCTGGGACGCCTCTCAGGGTAGATTTTGCGAGGATTGAAGGATTGTCCATCGATTTTGCGAGGACTCAAAGGCCTGACATGGTGAGGCTCACCGACCGTCCGTTGATGAAGGCCAGCACATAAAAGCGAGTAATTCATGAAACTCACAAAAAGGGAAATTTTAATCACAGGTTAACCTCGGTGCGTGTGCGCGCAGTTTGGCTCTACATATTCTATGTAGAATCTTCTATTCACATACAGCGTTGACCAAGTCTGAGGCTCAGATTGGACCTAGCCGCACCTAGACTCCTCTCTGAAAGGAGCAGAGAAAGCAAGGGGGTCTCTTCTGAACCTCGTGGCTCAGCGGGAGGGTCCGCCTTATCCCCTGCACCCACGGTCCCTCTGTGGATCCTTCTAACTCGAGTGTAGCTGAATTTTCCGTTGTGCACTTCTTCCATGCCAGCAGTAGAGGGAACCTCGCCATTCTCGAATCTTTAACCAAGTCGCTATCTTGATGGTAACAAATTCCATCCACTTGCTGTTTCAAACTGGCTGATGCTTAAGTGCTGCTAGGAATTATACAAGCTAACACTGCGATCTATCTCAAAACTAGTAATAAATCTTAAATCGCTGCTAACCAAAGCCGTGTAAGAAATCATATCGGCGACAAATTGGTGCAGTCGGCAGGATCCACAAATCTCTATTTGCGACGCCTGTGTGCGAGGTAGAGCGGGGGTTGCCCTGTGCCGGACACGGCCGGTGCTAGCTGGCTCCGCCACGGCCCCAGCGCAGCCACAGCTCAGCCTGTCAGCGAGGCTGGGGGCGCCTCTGAGAAAATGCCCAGCAAAGGCCACGGGGGTGACAGAGCGGGGCTGGACTAGAGGCCGCCAGAGGTGCCTCCCGACCCGCACCCTGCTGGGGGCCTGTGCGTCCGTGTGCCCAGGGCGCTGCCGTCCAGCGGGCGTGGGCGTCTCCAGGGTGAGCGCCAGGCCTGTGTGACCAGGGGCGGCATCGTGCCCAGAGGCCATTGTGATGCGAGGGCGTCCCCACGGCAGCCGTGGGGGCTCCTGTGGGGCCAGAGCCCTTAGGGTGGCCACTCCCAGGAGAGCGGCTGCGTCAGGAGGCAGCATCTCCCCTGGGGGCCTGTGGCAGGTGTCCAAGAGAGGAACCCGAAGATGCCCCAGAAGCAGGAGGCGAACGCTGGCTCCCAGCCCGACAAGGGGCTGCGGCACCTGCAGGAGCACCGCCAAGTGAGGGATGGGGCTGGAGGGAGAGGCGGGCGGTGGGACATGGGGACGGCCGGGGGCGAGACAGGCAGCCCTGAGCGCCTCCGGCCTGGCCACAGCCGTGCCACCCGCCAGGGCTTTCTCCGGGGCCGGGTCGGCTCTGGGACGGCTGCGGCCTGTGCAGAGGCAGAGAGCAGCGCGCAGCCCAGTTCAGCCTGGCTCTAGCGGCCTTCAAGGAGCTGCCTTGAAGCCGAGGCCGGGCTTGCCGGCGCTGCGGGGGCCGCTCTGCACACGCAGCCGCCTCCATCCCGCACCTCCTCCTTCTCCCCACAGGCAGCGCCGCAGCGCAGCGGCACCACAGCCTCGTCCCTCTGCGGGGACAGGCTGCCACCGCTGCCCTGCCCAGCCAGCTCAGAGAGCACTTGCAGCCGTTGCACACAGGTAGGGACGTGGCGGGAGACAGGGCCAAATGCCTCCCCGACCCCGGGAGGCGCCGGTGGGAAGGCGGGAGGTGCCCGAGGGCACGGGTGTGACCGGACCCCAGCAAGCTGAGACCCCCGTGCCGTGCCCGGCAGCCTGCCCGGCCACGCTGGGGGTGCTCCCGAGACCCGGTGGGGGGGCCACGCAGGGACCAGCGCTCTCCCCAGCCGCCTCTGCGAGCAGGGCAGCAGCTGCCTGTGGGGCTGAGCACTGGCCTCAGAGCTGGCAGGACGGCCCAGCCGCAGGGGGTCTCCCGCTGGCACGCGGGGCTGAAAGCACCACAGTGACGCGGCCTTTGTCCACGTCTTCTCTTGCAGGCGGACAAGCCGGAGGGCTGGGAGGCACTGCCCCGCAGCAGGGTCACACGGGGAGAAAGAGTGCCCACGCCAGCCTTGCCGCCTCTCCCAAGGCTTGAAGCGACGCAGGCAGCTGCACCCCGCTACGCACTTGCAGCTCCAGCAGCAGGATCTGCAAATGCAAAGGTCACCGAGCTGCCCGCTCTGCCAGCAGCAGCAACCGCCGGATCTTCTCTGAGAGGCAGAGCGCATGCTGTGGGCCCCGTGGCCAGCGGCCACCGAGACCTTGCCCCACCTGCTTGGGGCATCCTCGGTGAGCGGGGCATGGCAGCGAGGGCTGAGAGATGGGGGCCTGCCCCACGCGGCCACACGACCCGTGACGCGGCTCTGGAGCCCGCGGTCCAGTCGTTGGTGTCCGGGGTCCTGAGGCACGTTGCAGCCGCAAGCCGGGGAGCCGGCCAGCAGCTGGCGGCACAGGGGCACCTTGCGCGCACCACTGCTCTGGCGACAGCTACCAGAGCAGCCCAGGTGCAGGCCGCCAAGGGCGGCAAGGGCCCTGCAGCTCAGCCGAGACCTCATCCCCATGCTCCAGGGGGCACCGGGGCTGCTGGCGAGGCCCGTGCACCGCTTCCCCTGGGCAGCTGCACGGGCGAAGGGCACTCGGCACGGCCGGTGGCAAGGCAGGGCTGTCGTCTGCCACCCTTGCGTCTTGTCCACGGCAAGCCGCTGCGCACACGGCCTCTGGATGCCCCGAAGCGTCTGGTGGTCCTGCGAATTGAGACGCAGCCGGTGGAGGATGAGGACGACGACAAATCGTCTCAAGACCTGTCAGGACAGGGTCAGCTGGAGGAAGACGTCTCCATCCATACCATCTGGGCCAGCCCCAGTCTGCTGAGACTCAGCCAGGAGCCACACGCAGGCCCCCACAAGGTGCCCGGCTCGGCCGGCAGCATGGACAGAGACGCCGCAGGAGAGGCAGATGACCACCCGCAGCGCGCGTCTCCTGCCCCGTCAGCAGACTCAGACCTAGAGCCGGCAGCTTTTTGCCTGGCCGCAGGTCCTGGGCGCCAGGGGCACAGCGAGCCTCCCCCAGCATCAGCGCCTGAAGCTGTACGGTTGTCGGCTCCTCCCTTGCCTGCGGCCATGCTCCAGGCGGCAGATGGTAGTGCCGATGCTGTGGGCACTGCTCAGGGCATCCTGGGCGACCAGGACTCGGCAGCGGGGGCTGAGGGCCAGGGGCCTGCCCCCCTTGGCCCCGTAACCAGTGACACTGCTCTGCAGGACCTGGAGGAAGAGCGGGAAGAGGTCCCTGACAGCGACGCTGCAGGAGAGGCAGCAAGCGACGTGAAGAGCGCGTCCTTTGCCCCATTAACAGACGGAGATGCAGCGCCAGCAGAGTCTTGCCTGGCCGGAGGTCCCAGGGAGCAGGGGCGCAGCGAGCCTCTCCCCGCATCAGTGCCCGAGGAGAGCGGCTTCTCAACTTCTCCCTCGCCTGGAGCTCGCCGTCAAGAGGGCCACGGCGTGACTGTCCCCGCATCGGCGCCTGCAGATGCTCAGGCACTGGCTCCTCCCTTGCCTGCAGCCACGCCCCAGCTGGCAGATGACCGTGCCAAAACTGCTGGCGCTGCTCAGGGCGTCCTGAGTGACCGGAGCTTGGCAGCGAGGCTGGAGAGCCAAGGGCTTGCCCCTGTTGGCCCCGTAACGTGTGGCGCTGATCTGGTAGACCTGGAGGAAGAGGGGGAAGAGGTCCCTGACAGAGACGCTGCAGGAGAGGGAGGCGGCGACACAGCGAGCGCGTCTCTTGCTCCCTCAGAGGACGCAGGCACACAGGCAGCAGCTGCTGCCCTGGCCGGAGGCGCCGGGCACGCGGGGCACAGAGCACCTGTCCCCACCCAGCCCCTCGCCTACAGCTCTCCTTCCCCCATAGGCATCGCCGCCCTCCCGCGCGCCCCAGCTCGCCGGCGATGGCCCTCCGTCCTGCGGACAGCTTGTCGGGCTCTGCGCAGGGCTTTGCGCTGCAGCTGCCTCAAGGGACCGTGAGAGCAGCAGCGCCCGGCTGCCAGCACCTCGCCAGCGCGCTTGCCTGTCGCATGCCCCGCGCCTGACACGCGCAGCCTGTCCTCTCTCCTCATTAAATTCCTTCCTGGCTCTATCCCGGCTGAGGGCTCTCTGTCAGGTGTGCACGTGTGTGTGCGCGGGGCTGTGAGCGCAGCAGCTGGCCTCAGACCACGGGGCGCAGGGTCCCTGTGTCCCTGGGGCAGTGACTGGGGTGAGGGCGGGCGTGTGAGGGAGTGTGCTGGCCCGCGAAGATCAAGCCCCGCGTGCTGGTGAGCGGGTGACGTGGCCTGGGAGGGAGCAAGGGCCTGCGGGGCTCTCTGCCGGCCAGCCCTGGCTGTGAGAGACCCTGGGCGTCTCTGGTGGTGAGAGCACGGAGGGTCAGCTGTGGGACCAGGGCAGTCCCGTTCGGCTCGGGGGGGTGTGGGACGGGCTGGAGCAGCGACTGGACAAGGGCGGCGGCCTTGGGGGCTCCTACATGCGGGGGCCAGCAGCTGGGGAGACTGGGATCCAGGCTGGGCCAGCTACTGGGCAGGCTGAGCGTCTGAGCCCAGCTGCTGGAGGGGTGCCCCTTGCCCACGCGTGCACGTGCAGCCTCCCTGGTGGCCTTCTGGGGGATAAAGCCCCCCACGCTGACACTGAGGGTTGCTAAATGAAGAGGGGACTGTGGTCTGGAGGGGCCACTTGCGTTGGGGGTACTTGGTGAGGTGCTGGCAGCCGGGGGCAGGGGGCTGCAGAGGTGGCCTCTTGTGGTGCTGCAGCCCCCACCCCGGGCCACTCTGACATCCCAGGATAAGCCCTCTTGTGCTCTTATCTTGGTCGTAACGACTTGGGCACCCCGGTCATAAGGACTGGGGCGTCAGGCACTCTCTGTCCACGCCTGGGCTATCTGCTGCCCGAGTTGTGTGCCAGAACGACTCAGCACGAATCGTGGCCAGAATGTGAAATACTGACCAAAGCCAATCATCTCGAGATCCTATAAATAGCCATCCAAAGAGGGAGACCTTCCTGAGCTCTGCGGGACCGCAGCGGGCTGTGTGACCCACTATCTCCCCCTGAGCTGGGACGCCTCTCAGGGTAGATTTTGCGAGGATTGAAGGATTGTCCATCGATTTTGCGAGGACTCAAAGGCCTGACATGGTGAGGCTCACCGACCGTCCGTTGATGAAGGCCAGCACATAAAAGCGAGTAATTCATGAAACTCACAAAAAGGGAAATTTTAATCACAGGTTAACCTCGGTGCGTGTGCGCGCAGTTTGGCTCTACATATTCTATGTAGAATCTTCTATTCACATACAGCGTTGACCAAGTCTGAGGCTCAGATTGGACCTAGCCGCACCTAGACTCCTCTCTGAAAGGAGCAGAGAAAGCAAGGGGGTCTCTTCTGAACCTCGTGGCTCAGCGGGAGGGTCCGCCTTATCCCCTGCACCCACGGTCCCTCTGTGGATCCTTCTAACTCGAGTGTAGCTGAATTTTCCGTTGTGCACTTCTTCCATGCCAGCAGTAGAGGGAACCTCGCCATTCTCGAATCTTTAACCAAGTCGCTATCTTGATGGTAACAAATTCCATCCACTTGCTGTTTCAAACTGGCTGATGCTTAAGTGCTGCTAGGAATTATACAAGCTAACACTGCGATCTATCTCAAAACTAGTAATAAATCTTAAATCGCTGCTAACCAAAGCCGTGTAAGAAATCATATCGGCGACAAATTGGTGCAGTCGGCAGGATCCACAAATCTCTATTTGCGACGCCTGTGTGCGAGGTAGAGCGGGGGTTGCCCTGTGCCGGACACGGCCGGTGCTAGCTGGCTCCGCCACGGCCCCAGCGCAGCCACAGCTCAGCCTGTCAGCGAGGCTGGGGGCGCCTCTGAGAAAATGCCCAGCAAAGGCCACGGGGGTGACAGAGCGGGGCTGGACTAGAGGCCGCCAGAGGTGCCTCCCGACCCGCACCCTGCTGGGGGCCTGTGCGTCCGTGTGCCCAGGGCGCTGCCGTCCAGCGGGCGTGGGCGTCTCCAGGGTGAGCGCCAGGCCTGTGTGACCAGGGGCGGCATCGTGCCCAGAGGCCATTGTGATGCGAGGGCGTCCCCACGGCAGCCGTGGGGGCTCCTGTGGGGCCAGAGCCCTAGGGTGGCCACTCCCAGGAGAGCGGCTGCGTCAGGAGGCAGCATCTCCCCTGGGGGCCTGTGGCAGGTGTCCAAGAGAGGAACCCGAAGATGCCCCAGAAGCAGGAGGCGAACGCTGGCTCCCAGCCCGACAAGGGGCTGCGGCACCTGCAGGAGCACCGCCAAGTGAGGGATGGGGCTGGAGGGAGAGGCGGGCGGTGGGACATGGGGACGGCCGGGGGCGAGACAGGCAGCCCTGAGCGCCTCCGGCCTGGCCACAGCCGTGCCACCCGCCAGGGCTTTCTCCGGGGCCGGGTCGGCTCTGGGACGGCTGCGGCCTGTGCAGAGGCAGAGAGCAGCGCGCAGCCCAGTTCAGCCTGGCTCTAGCGGCCTTCAAGGAGCTGCCTTGAAGCCGAGGCCGGGCTTGCCGGCGCTGCGGGGGCCGCTCTGCACACGCAGCCGCCTCCATCCCGCACCTCCTCCTTCTCCCCACAGGCAGCGCCGCAGCGCAGCGGCACCACAGCCTCGTCCCTCTGCGGGGACAGGCTGCCACCGCTGCCCTGCCCAGCCAGCTCAGAGAGCACTTGCAGCCGTTGCACACAGGTAGGGACGTGGCGGGAGACAGGGCCAAATGCCTCCCCGACCCCGGGAGGCGCCGGTGGGAAGGCGGGAGGTGCCCGAGGGCACGGGTGTGACCGGACCCCAGCAAGCTGAGACCCCCGTGCCGTGCCCGGCAGCCTGCCCGGCCACGCTGGGGGTGCTCCCGAGACCCGGTGGGGGGGCCACGCAGGGACCAGCGCTCTCCCCAGCCGCCTCTGCGAGCAGGGCAGCAGCTGCCTGTGGGGCTGAGCACTGGCCTCAGAGCTGGCAGGACGGCCCAGCCGCAGGGGGTCTCCCGCTGGCACGCGGGGCTGAAAGCACCACAGTGACGCGGCCTTTGTCCACGTCTTCTCTTGCAGGCGGACAAGCCGGAGGGCTGGGAGGCACTGCCCCGCAGCAGGGTCACACGGGGAGAAAGAGCGCCCACGCCAGCCTTGCCGCCTCTCCCAAGGCTTGAAGCGACGCAGGCAGCTGCACCCCGCTACGCACTTGCAGCTCCAGCAGCAGGATCTGCAAATGCAAAGGTCACCGAGCTGCCCGCTCTGCCAGCAGCAGCAACCGCCGGATCTTCTCTGAGAGGCAGAGCGCATGCTGTGGGCCCCGTGGCCAGCGGCCACCGAGACCTTGCCCCACCTGCTTGGGGCATCCTCGGTGAGCGGGGCATGGCAGCGAGGGCTGAGAGATGGGGGCCTGCCCCACGCGGCCACACGACCCGTGACGCGGCTCTGGAGCCCGCGGTCCAGTCGTTGGTGTCTGGGGTCCTGAGGCACGTTGCAGCCGCAAGCCGGGGAGCCGGCCAGCAGCTGGCGGCACAGGGGCACCTTGCGCGCACCACTGCTCTGGCGACAGCTACCAGAGCAGCCCAGGTGCAGGCCGCCAAGGGCGGCAAGGGCCCTGCAGCTCAGCCGAGACCTCATCCCCATGCTCCAGGGGGCACCGGGGCTGCTGGCGAGGCCCGTGCACCGCTTCCCCTGGGCAGCTGCACGGGCGAAGGGCACTCGGCACGGCCGGTGGCAAGGCAGGGCTGTCGTCTGCCGCCCTTGCGTCTTGTCCACGGCAAGCCGCTGCGCACACGGCCTCTGGATGCCCCGAAGCGTCTGGTGGTCCTGCGAATTGAGACGCAGCCGGTGGAGGATGAGGACGACGACAAATCGTCTCAAGACCTGTCAGGACAGGGTCAGCTGGAGGAAGACGTCTCCATCCATACCATCTGGGCCAGCCCCAGTCTGCTGAGACTCAGCCAGGAGCCACACGCAGGCCCCCACAAGGTGCCCGGCTCGGCCGGCAGCATGGACAGAGACGCCGCAGGAGAGGCAGATGACCACCCGCAGCGCGCGTCTCCTGCCCCGTCAGCAGACTCAGACCTAGAGCCGGCAGCTTTTTGCCTGGCCGCAGGTCCTGGGCGCCAGGGGCACAGCGAGCCTCCCCCAGCATCAGCGCCTGAAGCTGTACGGTTGTCGGCTCCTCCCTTGCCTGCGGCCATGCTCCAGGCGGCAGATGGTAGTGCCGATGCTGTGGGCACTGCTCAGGGCATCCTGGGCGACCAGGACTCGGCAGCGGGGGCTGAGGGCCAGGGGCCTGCCCCCCTTGGCCCCGTAACCAGTGACACTGCTCTGCAGGACCTGGAGGAAGAGCGGGAAGAGGTCCCTGACAGCGACGCTGCAGGAGAGGCAGCAAGCGACGTGAAGAGCGCGTCCTTTGCCCCATTAACAGACGGAGATGCAGCGCCAGCAGAGTCTTGCCTGGCCGGAGGTTCCAGGGAGCAGGGGCGCAGCGAGCCTCTCCCCGCATCAGTGCCCGAGGAGAGCGGCTTCTCAACTTCTCCCTCGCCTGGAGCTCGCCGTCAAGAGGGCCACGGCGTGACTGTCCCCGCATCGGCGCCTGCAGATGCTCAGGCACTGGCTCCTCCCTTGCCTGCAGCCACGCCCCAGCTGGCAGATGACCGTGCCAAAACTGCTGGCGCTGCTCAGGGCGTCCTGAGTGACCGGAGCTTGGCAGCGAGGCTGGAGAGCCAAGGGCTTGCCCCTGTTGGCCCCGTAACGTGTGGCGCTGATCTGGTAGACCTGGAGGAAGAGGGGGAAGAGGTCCCTGACAGAGACGCTGCAGGAGAGGGAGGCGGCGACACAGCGAGCGCGTCTCTTGCTCCCTCAGAGGACGCAGGCACACAGGCAGCAGCTGCTGCCCTGGCCGGAGGCGCCGGGCACGCGGGGCACAGAGCACCTGTCCCCACCCAGCCCCTCGCCTACAGCTCTCCTTCCCCCATAGGCATCGCCGCCCTCCCGCGCGCCCCAGCTCGCCGGCGATGGCCCTCCGTCCTGCGGACAGCTTGTCGGGCTCTGCGCAGGGCTTTGCGCTGCAGCTGCCTCAAGGGACCGTGAGAGCAGCAGCGCCCGGCTGCCAGCACCTCGCCAGCGCGCTTGCCTGTCGCATGCCCCGCGCCTGACACGCGCAGCCTGTCCTCTCTCCTCATTAAATTCCTTCCTGGCTCTATCCCGGCTGAGGGCTCTCTGTCAGGTGTGCACGTGTGTGTGCGCGGGGCTGTGAGCGCAGCAGCTGGCCTCAGACCACGGGGCGCAGGGTCCCTGTGTCCCTGGGGCAGTGACTGGGGTGAGGGCGGGCGTGTGAGGGAGTGTGCTGGCCCGCGAAGATCAAGCCCCGCGTGCTGGTGAGCGGGTGACGTGGCCTGGGAGGGAGCAAGGGCCTGCGGGGCTCTCTGCCGGCCAGCCCTGGCTGTGAGAGACCCTGGGCGTCTCTGGTGGTGAGAGCACGGAGGGTCAGCTGTGGGACCAGGGCAGTCCCGTTCGGCTCGGGGGGGTGTGGGACGGGCTGGAGCAGCGACTGGACAAGGGCGGCGGCCTTGGGGGCTCCTACATGCGGGGGCCAGCAGCTGGGGAGACTGGGATCCAGGCTGGGCCAGCTACTGGGCAGGCTGAGCGTCTGAGCCCAGCTGCTGGAGGGGTGCCCCTTGCCCACGCGTGCACGTGCAGCCTCCCTGGTGGCCTTCTGGGGGATAAAGCCCCCCACGCTGACACTGAGGGTTGCTAAATGAAGAGGGGACTGTGGTCTGGAGGGGCCACTTGCGTTGGGGGTACTTGGTGAGGTGCTGGCAGCCGGGGGCAGGGGGCTGCAGAGGTGGCCTCTTGTGGTGCTGCAGCCCCCACCCCGGGCCACTCTGACATCCCAGGATAAGCCCTCTTGTGCTCTTATCTTGGTCGTAACGACTTGGGCACCCCGGTCATAAGGACTGGGGCGTCAGGCACTCTCTGTCCACGCCTGGGCTATCTGCTGCCCGAGTTGTGTGCCAGAACGACTCAGCACGAATCGTGGCCAGAATGTGAAATACTGACCAAAGCCAATCATCTCGAGATCCTATAAATAGCCATCCAAAGAGGGAGACCTTCCTGAGCTCTGCGGGACCGCAGCGGGCTGTGTGACCTACTATCTCCCCCTGAGCTGGGACGCCTCTCAGGATAGATTTTGCGAGGATTGAAGGATTGTCCATCGATTTTGCGAGGACTCAAAGGCCTGACATGGTGAGGCTCACCGACCGTCCGTTGATGAAGGCCAGCACATAAAAGCGAGTAATTCATGAAACTCACAAAAAGGGAAATTTTAATCACAGGTTAACCTCGGTGCGTGTGCGCGCAGTTTGGCTCTACATATTCTATGTAGAATCTTCTATTCACATACAGCGTTGACCAAGTCTGAGGCTCAGATTGGACCTAGCCGCACCTAGACTCCTCTCTGAAAGGAGCAGAGAAAGCAAGGGGGTCTCTTCTGAACCTCGTGGCTCAGCGGGAGGGTCCGCCTTATCCCCTGCACCCACGGTCCCTCTGTGGATCCTTCTAACTCGAGTGTAGCTGAATTTTCCGTTGTGCACTTCTTCCATGCCAGCAGTAGAGGGAACCTCGCCATTCTCGAATCTTTAACCAAGTCGCTATCTTGATGGTAACAAATTCCATCCACTTGCTGTTTCAAACTGGCTGATGCTTAAGTGCTGCTAGGAATTATACAAGCTAACACTGCGATCTATCTCAAAACTAGTAATAAATCTTAAATCGCTGCTAACCAAAGCCGTGTAAGAAATCATATCGGCGACAAATTGGTGCAGTCGGCAGGATCCACAAATCTCTATTTGCGACGCCTGTGTGCGAGGTAGAGCGGGGGTTGCCCTGTGCCGGACACGGCCGGTGCTAGCTGGCTCCGCCACGGCCCCAGCGCAGCCACAGCTCAGCCTGTCAGCGAGGCTGGGGGCGCCTCTGAGAAAATGCCCAGCAAAGGCCACGGGGGTGACAGAGCGGGGCTGGACTAGAGGCCGCCAGAGGTGCCTCCCGACCCGCACCCTGCTGGGGGCCTGTGCGTCCGTGTGCCCAGGGCGCTGCCGTCCAGCGGGCGTGGGCGTCTCCAGGGTGAGCGCCAGGCCTGTGTGACCAGGGGCGGCATCGTGCCCAGAGGCCATTGTGATGCGAGGGCGTCCCCACGGCAGCCGTGGGGGCTCCTGTGGGGCCAGAGCCCTAGGGTGGCCACTCCCAGGAGAGCGGCTGCGTCAGGAGGCAGCATCTCCCCTGGGGGCCTGTGGCAGGTGTCCAAGAGAGGAACCCGAAGATGCCCCAGAAGCAGGAGGCGAACGCTGGCTCCCAGCCCGACAAGGGGCTGCGGCACCTGCAGGAGCACCGCCAAGTGAGGGATGGGGCTGGAGGGAGAGGCGGGCGGTGGGACATGGGGACGGCCGGGGGCGAGACAGGCAGCCCTGAGCACCTCCGGCCTGGCCACAGCCGTGCCACCCGCCAGGGCTTTCTCCGGGGCCGGGTCGGCTCTGGGACGGCTGCGGCCTGTGCAGAGGCAGAGAGCAGCGCGCAGCCCAGTTCAGCCTGGCTCTAGCGGCCTTCAAGGAGCTGCCTTGAAGCCGAGGCCGGGCTTGCCGGCGCTGCGGGGGCCGCTCTGCACACGCAGCCGCCTCCATCCCGCACCTCCTCCTTCTCCCCACAGGCAGCGCCGCAGCGCAGCGGCACCACAGCCTCGTCCCTCTGTGGGGACAGGCTGCCACCGCTGCCCTGCCCAGCCAGCTCAGAGAGCACTTGCAGCCGTTGCACACAGGTAGGGACGTGGCGGGAGACAGGGCCAAATGCCTCCCCGACCCCGGGAGGCGCCGGTGGGAAGGCGGGAGGTGCCCGAGGGCACGGGTGTGACCGGACCCCAGCAAGCTGAGACCCCCGTGCCGTGCCCGGCAGCCTGCCCGGCCACGCTGGGGGTGCTCCCGAGACCCGGTGGGGGGGCCACGCAGGGACCAGCGCTCTCCCCAGCCGCCTCTGCGAGCAGGGCAGCAGCTGCCTGTGGGGCTGAGCACTGGCCTCAGAGCTGGCAGGACGGCCCAGCCGCAGGGGGTCTCCCGCTGGCACGCGGGGCTGAAAGCACCACAGTGACGCGGCCTTTGTCCACGTCTTCTCTTGCAGGCGGACAAGCCGGAGGGCTGGGAGGCACTGCCCCGCAGCAGGGTCACACGGGGAGAAAGAGCGCCCACGCCAGCCTTGCCGCCTCTCCCAAGGCTTGAAGCGACGCAGGCAGCTGCACCCCGCTACGCACTTGCAGCTCCAGCAGCAGGATCTGCAAATGCAAAGGTCACCGAGCTGCCCGCTCTGCCAGCAGCAGCAACCGCCGGATCTTCTCTGAGAGGCAGAGCGCATGCTGTGGGCCCCGTGGCCAGCGGCCACCGAGACCTTGCCCCACCTGCTTGGGGCATCCTCGGTGAGCGGGGCATGGCAGCGAGGGCTGAGAGATGGGGGCCTGCCCCACGCGGCCACACGACCCGTGACGCGGCTCTGGAGCCCGCGGTCCAGTCGTTGGTGTCCGGGGTCCTGAGGCACGTTGCAGCCGCAAGCCGGGGAGCCGGCCAGCAGCTGGCGGCACAGGGGCACCTTGCGCGCACCACTGCTCTGGCGACAGCTACCAGAGCAGCCCAGGTGCAGGCCGCCAAGGGCGGCAAGGGCCCTGCAGCTCAGCCGAGACCTCATCCCCATGCTCCAGGGGGCACCGGGGCTGCTGGCGAGGCCCGTGCACCGCTTCCCCTGGGCAGCTGCACGGGCGAAGGGCACTCGGCACGGCCGGTGGCAAGGCAGGGCTGTCGTCTGCCGCCCTTGCGTCTTGTCCACGGCAAGCCGCTGCGCACACGGCCTCTGCATGCCCCGAAGCGTCTGGTGGTCCTGCGAATTGAGACGCAGCCGGTGGAGGATGAGGACGACGACAAATCGTCTCAAGACCTGTCAGGACAGGGTCAGCTGGAGGAAGACGTCTCCATCCATACCATCTGGGCCAGCCCCAGTCTGCTGAGACTCAGCCAGGAGCCACACGCAGGCCCCCACAAGGTGCCCGGCTCGGCCGGCAGCATGGACAGAGACGCCGCAGGAGAGGCAGATGACCACCCGCAGCGCGCGTCTCCTGCCCCGTCAGCAGACTCAGACCTAGAGCCGGCAGCTTTTTGCCTGGCCGCAGGTCCTGGGCGCCAGGGGCACAGCGAGCCTCCCCCAGCGTCAGCGCCTGAAGCTGTACGGTTGTCGGCTCCTCCCTTGCCTGCGGCCATGCTCCAGGCGGCAGATGGTAGTGCCGATGCTGTGGGCACTGCTCAGGGCATCCTGGGCGACCAGGACTCGGCAGCGGGGGCTGAGGGCCAGGGGCCTGCCCCCCTTGGCCCCGTAACCAGTGACACTGCTCTGCAGGACCTGGAGGAAGAGCGGGAAGAGGTCCCTGACAGCGACGCTGCAGGAGAGGCAGCAAGCGACGTGAAGAGCGCGTCCTTTGCCCCATTAACAGACGGAGATGCAGCGCCAGCAGAGTCTTGCCTGGCCGGAGGTCCCAGGGAGCAGGGGCGCAGCGAGCCTCTCCCCGCATCAGTGCCCGAGGAGAGCGGCTTCTCAACTTCTCCCTCGCCTGGAGCTCGCCGTCAAGAGGGCCACGGCGTGACTGTCCCCGCATCGGCGCCTGCAGATGCTCAGGCACTGGCTCCTCCCTTGCCTGCAGCCACGCCCCAGCTGGCAGATGACCGTGCCAAAACTGCTGGCGCTGCTCAGGGCGTCCTGAGTGACCGGAGCTTGGCAGCGAGGCTGGAGAGCCAAGGGCTTGCCCCTGTTGGCCCCGTAACGTGTGGCGCTGATCTGGTAGACCTGGAGGAAGAGGGGGAAGAGGTCCCTGACAGAGACGCTGCAGGAGAGGGAGGCGGCGACACAGCGAGCGCGTCTCTTGCTCCCTCAGAGGACGCAGGCACACAGGCAGCAGCTGCTGCCCTGGCCGGAGGCGCCGGGCACGCGGGGCACAGAGCACCTGTCCCCACCCAGCCCCTCGCCTACAGCTCTCCTTCCCCCATAGGCATCGCCGCCCTCCCGCGCGCCCCAGCTCGCCGGCGATGGCCCTCCGTCCTGCGGACAGCTTGTCGGGCTCTGCGCAGGGCTTTGCGCTGCAGCTGCCTCAAGGGACCGTGAGAGCAGCAGCGCCCGGCTGCCAGCACCTCGCCAGCGCGCTTGCCTGTCGCATGCCCCGCGCCTGACACGCGCAGCCTGTCCTCTCTCCTCATTAAATTCCTTCCTGGCTCTATCCCGGCTGAGGGCTCTCTGTCAGGTGTGCACGTGTGTGTGCGCGGGGCTGTGAGCGCAGCAGCTGGCCTCAGACCACGGGGCGCAGGGTCCCTGTGTCCCTGGGGCAGTGACTGGGGTGAGGGCGGGCGTGTGAGGGAGTGTGCTGGCCCGCGAAGATCAAGCCCCGCGTGCTGGTGAGCGGGTGACGTGGCCTGGGAGGGAGCAAGGGCCTGCGGGGCTCTCTGCCGGCCAGCCCTGGCTGTGAGAGACCCTGGGCGTCTCTGGTGGTGAGAGCACGGAGGGTCAGCTGTGGGACCAGGGCAGTCCCGTTCGGCTCGGGGGGGTGTGGGACGGGCTGGAGCAGCGACTGGACAAGGGCGGCGGCCTTGGGGGCTCCTACATGCGGGGGCCAGCAGCTGGGGAGACTGGGATCCAGGCTGGGCCAGCTACTGGGCAGGCTGAGCGTCTGAGCCCAGCTGCTGGAGGGGTGCCCCTTGCCCACGCGTGCACGTGCAGCCTCCCTGGTGGCCTTCTGGGGGATAAAGCCCCCCACGCTGACACTGAGGGTTGCTAAATGAAGAGGGGACTGTGGTCTGGAGGGGCCACTTGCGTTGGGGGTACTTGGTGAGGTGCTGGCAGCCGGGGGCAGGGGGCTGCAGAGGTGGCCTCTTGTGGTGCTGCAGCCCCCACCCCGGGCCACTCTGACATCCCAGGATAAGCCCTCTTGTGCTCTTATCTTGGTCGTAACGACTTGGGCACCCCGGTCATAAGGACTGGGGCGTCAGGCACTCTCTGTCCACGCCTGGGCTATCTGCTGCCCGAGTTGTGTGCCAGAACGACTCAGCACGAATCGTGGCCAGAATGTGAAATACTGACCAAAGCCAATCATCTCGAGATCCTATAAATAGCCATCCAAAGAGGGAGACCTTCCTGAGCTCTGCGGGACCGCAGCGGGCTGTGTGACCTACTATCTCCCCCTGAGCTGGGACGCCTCTCAGGATAGATTTTGCGAGGATTGAAGGATTGTCCATCGATTTTGCGAGGACTCAAAGGCCTGACATGGTGAGGCTCACCGACCGTCCGTTGATGAAGGCCAGCACATAAAAGCGAGTAATTCATGAAACTCACAAAAAGGGAAATTTTAATCACAGGTTAACCTCGGTGCGTGTGCGCGCAGTTTGGCTCTACATATTCTATGTAGAATCTTCTATTCACATACAGCGTTGACCAAGTCTGAGGCTCAGATTGGACCTAGCCGCACCTAGACTCCTCTCTGAAAGGAGCAGAGAAAGCAAGGGGGTCTCTTCTGAACCTCGTGGCTCAGCGGGAGGGTCCGCCTTATCCCCTGCACCCACGGTCCCTCTGTGGATCCTTCTAACTCGAGTGTAGCTGAATTTTCCGTTGTGCACTTCTTCCATGCCAGCAGTAGAGGGAACCTCGCCATTCTCGAATCTTTAACCAAGTCGCTATCTTGATGGTAACAAATTCCATCCACTTGCTGTTTCAAACTGGCTGATGCTTAAGTGCTGCTAGGAATTATACAAGCTAACACTGCGATCTATCTCAAAACTAGTAATAAATCTTAAATCGCTGCTAACCAAAGCCGTGTAAGAAATCATATCGGCGACAAATTGGTGCAGTCGGCAGGATCCACAAATCTCTATTTGCGACGCCTGTGTGCGAGGTAGAGCGGGGGTTGCCCTGTGCCGGACACGGCCGGTGCTAGCTGGCTCCGCCACGGCCCCAGCGCAGCCACAGCTCAGCCTGTCAGCGAGGCTGGGGGCGCCTCTGAGAAAATGCCCAGCAAAGGCCACGGGGGTGACAGAGCGGGGCTGGACTAGAGGCCGCCAGAGGTGCCTCCCGACCCGCACCCTGCTGGGGGCCTGTGCGTCCGTGTGCCCAGGGCGCTGCCGTCCAGCGGGCGTGGGCGTCTCCAGGGTGAGCGCCAGGCCTGTGTGACCAGGGGCGGCATCGTGCCCAGAGGCCATTGTGATGCGAGGGCGTCCCCACGGCAGCCGTGGGGGCTCCTGTGGGGCCAGAGCCCTAGGGTGGCCACTCCCAGGAGAGCGGCTGCGTCAGGAGGCAGCATCTCCCCTGGGGGCCTGTGGCAGGTGTCCAAGAGAGGAACCCGAAGATGCCCCAGAAGCAGGAGGCGAACGCTGGCTCCCAGCCCGACAAGGGGCTGCGGCACCTGCAGGAGCACCGCCAAGTGAGGGATGGGGCTGGAGGGAGAGGCGGGCGGTGGGACATGGGGACGGCCGGGGGCGAGACAGGCAGCCCTGAGCGCCTCCGGCCTGGCCACAGCCGTGCCACCCGCCAGGGCTTTCTCCGGGGCCGGGTCGGCTCTGGGACGGCTGCGGCCTGTGCAGAGGCAGAGAGCAGCGCGCAGCCCAGTTCAGCCTGGCTCTAGCGGCCTTCAAGGAGCTGCCTTGAAGCCGAGGCCGGGCTTGCCGGCGCTGCGGGGGCCGCTCTGCACACGCAGCCGCCTCCATCCCGCACCTCCTCCTTCTCCCCACAGGCAGCGCCGCAGCGCAGCGGCACCACAGCCTCGTCCCTCTGTGGGGACAGGCTGCCACCGCTGCCCTGCCCAGCCAGCTCAGAGAGCACTTGCAGCCGTTGCACACAGGTAGGGACGTGGCGGGAGACAGGGCCAAATGCCTCCCCGACCCTGGGAGGCGCCGGTGGGAAGGCGGGAGGTGCCCGAGGGCACGGGTGTGACCGGACCCCAGCAAGCTGAGACCCCCGTGCCGTGCCCGGCAGCCTGCCCGGCCACGCTGGGGGTGCTCCCGAGACCCGGTGGGGGGGCCACGCAGGGACCAGCGCTCTCCCCAGCCGCCTCTGCGAGCAGGGCAGCAGCTGCCTGTGGGGCTGAGCACTGGCCTCAGAGCTGGCAGGACGGCCCAGCCGCAGGGGGTCTCCCGCTGGCACGCGGGGCTGAAAGCACCACAGTGACGCGGCCTTTGTCCACGTCTTCTCTTGCAGGCGGACAAGCCGGAGGGCTGGGAGGCACTGCCCCGCAGCAGGGTCACACGGGGAGAAAGAGCGCCCACGCCAGCCTTGCCGCCTCTCCCAAGGCTTGAAGCGACGCAGGCAGCTGCACCCCGCTACGCACTTGCAGCTCCAGCAGCAGGATCTGCAAATGCAAAGGTCACCGAGCTGCCCGCTCTGCCAGCAGCAGCAACCGCCGGATCTTCTCTGAGAGGCAGAGCGCATGCTGTGGGCCCCGTGGCCAGCGGCCACCGAGACCTTGCCCCACCTGCTTGGGGCATCCTCGGTGAGCGGGGCATGGCAGCGAGGGCTGAGAGATGGGGGCCTGCCCCACGCGGCCACACGACCCGTGACGCGGCTCTGGAGCCCGCGGTCCAGTCGTTGGTGTCCGGGGTCCTGAGGCACGTTGCAGCCGCAAGCCGGGGAGCCGGCCAGCAGCTGGCGGCACAGGGGCACCTTGCGCGCACCACTGCTCTGGCGACAGCTACCAGAGCAGCCCAGGTGCAGGCCGCCAAGGGCGGCAAGGGCCCTGCAGCTCAGCCGAGACCTCATCCCCATGCTCCAGGGGGCACCGGGGCTGCTGGCGAGGCCCGTGCACCGCTTCCCCTGGGCAGCTGCACGGGCGAAGGGCACTCGGCACGGCCGGTGGCAAGGCAGGGCTGTCGTCTGCCGCCCTTGCGTCTTGTCCACGGCAAGCCGCTGCGCACACGGCCTCTGGATGCCCCGAAGCGTCTGGTGGTCCTGCGAATTGAGACGCAGCCGGTGGAGGATGAGGACGACGACAAATCGTCTCAAGACCTGTCAGGACAGGGTCAGCTGGAGGAAGACGTCTCCATCCATACCATCTGGGCCAGCCCCAGTCTGCTGAGACTCAGCCAGGAGCCACACGCAGGCCCCCACAAGGTGCCCGGCTCGGCCGGCAGCATGGACAGAGACGCCGCAGGAGAGGCAGATGACCACCCGCAGCGCGCGTCTCCTGCCCCGTCAGCAGACTCAGACCTAGAGCCGGCAGCTTTTTGCCTGGCCGCAGGTCCTGGGCGCCAGGGGCACAGCGAGCCTCCCCCAGCGTCAGCGCCTGAAGCTGTACGGTTGTCGGCTCCTCCCTTGCCTGCGGCCATGCTCCAGGCGGCAGATGGTAGTGCCGATGCTGTGGGCACTGCTCAGGGCATCCTGGGCGACCAGGACTCGGCAGCGGGGGCTGAGGGCCAGGGGCCTGCCCCCCTTGGCCCCGTAACCAGTGACACTGCTCTGCAGGACCTGGAGGAAGAGCGGGAAGAGGTCCCTGACAGCGACGCTGCAGGAGAGGCAGCAAGCGACGTGAAGAGCGCGTCCTTTGCCCCATTAACAGACGGAGATGCAGCGCCAGCAGAGTCTTGCCTGGCCGGAGGTCCCAGGGAGCAGGGGCGCAGCGAGCCTCTCCCCGCATCAGTGCCCGAGGAGAGCGGCTTCTCAACTTCTCCCTCGCCTGGAGCTCGCCGTCAAGAGGGCCACGGCGTGACTGTCCCCGCATCGGCGCCTGCAGATGCTCAGGCACTGGCTCCTCCCTTGCCTGCAGCCACGCCCCAGCTGGCAGATGACCGTGCCAAAACTGCTGGCGCTGCTCAGGGCGTCCTGAGTGACCGGAGCTTGGCAGCGAGGCTGGAGAGCCAAGGGCTTGCCCCTGTTGGCCCCGTAACGTGTGGCGCTGATCTGGTAGACCTGGAGGAAGAGGGGGAAGAGGTCCCTGACAGAGACGCTGCAGGAGAGGGAGGCGGCGACACAGCGAGCGCGTCTCTTGCTCCCTCAGAGGACGCAGGCACACAGGCAGCAGCTGCTGCCCTGGCCGGAGGCGCCGGGCACGCGGGGCACAGAGCACCTGTCCCCACCCAGCCCCTCGCCTACAGCTCTCCTTCCCCCATAGGCATCGCCGCCCTCCCGCGCGCCCCAGCTCGCCGGCGATGGCCCTCCGTCCTGCGGACAGCTTGTCGGGCTCTGCGCAGGGCTTTGCGCTGCAGCTGCCTCAAGGGACCGTGAGAGCAGCAGCGCCCGGCTGCCAGCACCTCGCCAGCGCGCTTGCCTGTCGCATGCCCCGCGCCTGACACGCGCAGCCTGTCCTCTCTCCTCATTAAATTCCTTCCTGGCTCTATCCCGGCTGAGGGCTCTCTGTCAGGTGTGCACGTGTGTGTGCGCGGGGCTGTGAGCGCAGCAGCTGGCCTCAGACCACGGGGCGCAGGGTCCCTGTGTCCCTGGGGCAGTGACTGGGGTGAGGGCGGGCGTGTGAGGGAGTGTGCTGGCCCGCGAAGATCAAGCCCCGCGTGCTGGTGAGCGGGTGACGTGGCCTGGGAGGGAGCAAGGGCCTGCGGGGCTCTCTGCCGGCCAGCCCTGGCTGTGAGAGACCCTGGGCGTCTCTGGTGGTGAGAGCACGGAGGGTCAGCTGTGGGACCAGGGCAGTCCCGTTCGGCTCGGGGGGGTGTGGGACGGGCTGGAGCAGCGACTGGACAAGGGCGGCGGCCTTGGGGGCTCCTACATGCGGGGGCCAGCAGCTGGGGAGACTGGGATCCAGGCTGGGCCAGCTACTGGGCAGGCTGAGCGTCTGAGCCCAGCTGCTGGAGGGGTGCCCCTTGCCCACGCGTGCACGTGCAGCCTCCCTGGTGGCCTTCTGGGGGATAAAGCCCCCCACGCTGACACTGAGGGTTGCTAAATGAAGAGGGGACTGTGGTCTGGAGGGGCCACTTGCGTTGGGGGTACTTGGTGAGGTGCTGGCAGCCGGGGGCAGGGGGCTGCAGAGGTGGCCTCTTGTGGTGCTGCAGCCCCCACCCCGGGCCACTCTGACATCCCAGGATAAGCCCTCTTGTGCTCTTATCTTGGTCGTAACGACTTGGGCACCCCGGTCATAAGGACTGGGGCGTCAGGCACTCTCTGTCCACGCCTGGGCTATCTGCTGCCCGAGTTGTGTGCCAGAACGACTCAGCACGAATCGTGGCCAGAATGTGAAATACTGACCAAAGCCAATCATCTCGAGATCCTATAAATAGCCATCCAAAGAGGGAGACCTTCCTGAGCTCTGCGGGACCGCAGCGGGCTGTGTGACCTACTATCTCCCCCTGAGCTGGGACGCCTCTCAGGATAGATTTTGCGAGGATTGAAGGATTGTCCATCGATTTTGCGAGGACTCAAAGGCCTGACATGGTGAGGCTCACCGACCGTCCGTTGATGAAGGCCAGCACATAAAAGCGAGTAATTCATGAAACTCACAAAAAGGGAAATTTTAATCACAGGTTAACCTCGGTGCGTGTGCGCGCAGTTTGGCTCTACATATTCTATGTAGAATCTTCTATTCACATACAGCGTTGACCAAGTCTGAGGCTCAGATTGGACCTAGCCGCACCTAGACTCCTCTCTGAAAGGAGCAGAGAAAGCAAGGGGGTCTCTTCTGAACCTCGTGGCTCAGCGGGAGGGTCCGCCTTATCCCCTGCACCCACGGTCCCTCTGTGGATCCTTCTAACTCGAGTGTAGCTGAATTTTCCGTTGTGCACTTCTTCCATGCCAGCAGTAGAGGGAACCTCGCCATTCTCGAATCTTTAACCAAGTCGCTATCTTGATGGTAACAAATTCCATCCACTTGCTGTTTCAAACTGGCTGATGCTTAAGTGCTGCTAGGAATTATACAAGCTAACACTGCGATCTATCTCAAAACTAGTAATAAATCTTAAATCGCTGCTAACCAAAGCCGTGTAAGAAATCATATCGGCGACAAATTGGTGCAGTCGGCAGGATCCACAAATCTCTATTTGCGACGCCTGTGTGCGAGGTAGAGCGGGGGTTGCCCTGTGCCGGACACGGCCGGTGCTAGCTGGCTCCGCCACGGCCCCAGCGCAGCCACAGCTCAGCCTGTCAGCGAGGCTGGGGGCGCCTCTGAGAAAATGCCCAGCAAAGGCCACGGGGGTGACAGAGCGGGGCTGGACTAGAGGCCGCCAGAGGTGCCTCCCGACCCGCACCCTGCTGGGGGCCTGTGCGTCCGTGTGCCCAGGGCGCTGCCGTCCAGCGGGCGTGGGCGTCTCCAGGGTGAGCGCCAGGCCTGTGTGACCAGGGGCGGCATCGTGCCCAGAGGCCATTGTGATGCGAGGGCGTCCCCACGGCAGCCGTGGGGGCTCCTGTGGGGCCAGAGCCCTAGGGTGGCCACTCCCAGGAGAGCGGCTGCGTCAGGAGGCAGCATCTCCCCTGGGGGCCTGTGGCAGGTGTCCAAGAGAGGAACCCGAAGATGCCCCAGAAGCAGGAGGCGAACGCTGGCTCCCAGCCCGACAAGGGGCTGCGGCACCTGCAGGAGCACCGCCAAGTGAGGGATGGGGCTGGAGGGAGAGGCGGGCGGTGGGACATGGGGACGGCCGGGGGCGAGACAGGCAGCCCTGAGCGCCTCCGGCCTGGCCACAGCCGTGCCACCCGCCAGGGCTTTCTCCGGGGCCGGGTCGGCTCTGGGACGGCTGCGGCCTGTGCAGAGGCAGAGAGCAGCGCGCAGCCCAGTTCAGCCTGGCTCTAGCGGCCTTCAAGGAGCTGCCTTGAAGCCGAGGCCGGGCTTGCCGGCGCTGCGGGGGCCGCTCTGCACACGCAGCCGCCTCCATCCCGCACCTCCTCCTTCTCCCCACAGGCAGCGCCGCAGCGCAGCGGCACCACAGCCTCGTCCCTCTGTGGGGACAGGCTGCCACCGCTGCCCTGCCCAGCCAGCTCAGAGAGCACTTGCAGCCGTTGCACACAGGTAGGGACGTGGCGGGAGACAGGGCCAAATGCCTCCCCGACCCTGGGAGGCGCCGGTGGGAAGGCGGGAGGTGCCCGAGGGCACGGGTGTGACCGGACCCCAGCAAGCTGAGACCCCCGTGCCGTGCCCGGCAGCCTGCCCGGCCACGCTGGGGGTGCTCCCGAGACCCGGTGGGGGGGCCACGCAGGGACCAGCGCTCTCCCCAGCCGCCTCTGCGAGCAGGGCAGCAGCTGCCTGTGGGGCTGAGCACTGGCCTCAGAGCTGGCAGGACGGCCCAGCCGCAGGGGGTCTCCCGCTGGCACGCGGGGCTGAAAGCACCACAGTGACGCGGCCTTTGTCCACGTCTTCTCTTGCAGGCGGACAAGCCGGAGGGCTGGGAGGCACTGCCCCGCAGCAGGGTCACACGGGGAGAAAGAGCGCCCACGCCAGCCTTGCCGCCTCTCCCAAGGCTTGAAGCGACGCAGGCAGCTGCACCCCGCTACGCACTTGCAGCTCCAGCAGCAGGATCTGCAAATGCAAAGGTCACCGAGCTGCCCGCTCTGCCAGCAGCAGCAACCGCCGGATCTTCTCTGAGAGGCAGAGCGCATGCTGTGGGCCCCGTGGCCAGCGGCCACCGAGACCTTGCCCCACCTGCTTGGGGCATCCTCGGTGAGCGGGGCATGGCAGCGAGGGCTGAGAGATGGGGGCCTGCCCCACGCGGCCACACGACCCGTGACGCGGCTCTGGAGCCCGCGGTCCAGTCGTTGGTGTCCGGGGTCCTGAGGCACGTTGCAGCCGCAAGCCGGGGAGCCGGCCAGCAGCTGGCGGCACAGGGGCACCTTGCGCGCACCACTGCTCTGGCGACAGCTACCAGAGCAGCCCAGGTGCAGGCCGCCAAGGGCGGCAAGGGCCCTGCAGCTCAGCCGAGACCTCATCCCCATGCTCCAGGGGGCACCGGGGCTGCTGGCGAGGCCCGTGCACCGCTTCCCCTGGGCAGCTGCACGGGCGAAGGGCACTCGGCACGGCCGGTGGCAAGGCAGGGCTGTCGTCTGCCGCCCTTGCGTCTTGTCCACGGCAAGCCGCTGCGCACACGGCCTCTGGATGCCCCGAAGCGTCTGGTGGTCCTGCGAATTGAGACGCAGCCGGTGGAGGATGAGGACGACGACAAATCGTCTCAAGACCTGTCAGGACAGGGTCAGCTGGAGGAAGACGTCTCCATCCATACCATCTGGGCCAGCCCCAGTCTGCTGAGACTCAGCCAGGAGCCACACGCAGGCCCCCACAAGGTGCCCGGCTTGGCCGGCAGCATGGACAGAGACGCCGCAGGAGAGGCAGATGACCACCCGCAGCGCGCGTCTCCTGCCCCGTCAGCAGACTCAGACCTAGAGCCGGCAGCTTTTTGCCTGGCCGCAGGTCCTGGGCGCCAGGGGCACAGCGAGCCTCCCCCAGCATCAGCGCCTGAAGCTGTACGGTTGTCGGCTCCTCCCTTGCCTGCGGCCATGCTCCAGGCGGCAGATGGTAGTGCCGATGCTGTGGGCACTGCTCAGGGCATCCTGGGCAACCAGGACTCGGCAGCGGGGGCTGAGGGCCAGGGGCCTGCCCCCCTTGGCCCCGTAACCAGTGACACTGCTCTGCAGGACCTGGAGGAAGAGCGGGAAGAGGTCCCTGACAGCGACGCTGCAGGAGAGGCAGCAAGCGACGTGAAGAGCGCGTCCTTTGCCCCATTAACAGACGGAGATGCAGCGCCAGCAGAGTCTTGCCTGGCCGGAGGTCCCAGGGAGCAGGGGCGCAGCGAGCCTCTCCCCGCATCAGTGCCCGAGGAGAGCGGCTTCTCAACTTCTCCCTCGCCTGGAGCTCGCCGTCAAGAGGGCCACGGAGTGACTGTCCCCGCATCGGCGCCTGCAGATGCTCAGGCACTGGCTCCTCCCTTGCCTGCAGCCACGCCCCAGCTGGCAGATGACCGTGCCAAAACTGCTGGCGCTGCTCAGGGCGTCCTGAGTGACCGGAGCTTGGCAGCGAGGCTGGAGAGCCAAGGGCTTGCCCCTGTTGGCCCCGTAACGTGTGGCGCTGATCTGGTAGACCTGGAGGAAGAGGGGGAAGAGGTCCCTGACAGAGACGCTGCAGGAGAGGGAGGCGGCGACACAGCGAGCGCGTCTCTTGCTCCCTCAGAGGACGCAGGCACACAGGCAGCAGCTGCTGCCCTGGCCGGAGGCGCCGGGCACGCGGGGCACAGAGCACCTGTCCCCACCCAGCCCCTCGCCTACAGCTCTCCTTCCCCCATAGGCATCGCCGCCCTCCCGCGCGCCCCAGCTCGCCGGCGATGGCCCTCCGTCCTGCGGACAGCTTGTCGGGCTCTGCGCAGGGCTTTGCGCTGCAGCTGCCTCAAGGGACAGTGAGAGCAGCAGCGCCCGGCTGCCAGCACCTCGCCAGCGCGCTTGCCTGTCGCATGCCCCGCGCCTGACACGCGCAGCCTGTCCTCTCTCCTCATTAAATTCCTTCCTGGCTCTATCCCGGCTGAGGGCTCTCTGTCAGGTGTGCACGTGTGTGTGCGCGGGGCTGTGAGCGCAGCAGCTGGCCTCAGACCACGGGGCGCAGGGTCCCTGTGTCCCTGGGACAGTGACTGGGGTGAGGGCGGGCGTGTGAGGGAGTGTGCTGGCCCGCGAAGATCAAGCCCCGCGTGCTGGTGAGCGGGTGACGTGGCCTGGGAGGGAGCAAGGGCCTGCGGGGCTCTCTGCCGGCCAGCCCTGGCTGTGAGAGACCCTGGGCGTCTCTGGTGGTGAGAGCACGGAGGGTCAGCTGTGGGACCAGGGCAGTCCCGTTCGGCTCGGGGGGGTGTGGGACGGGCTGGAGCAGCGACTGGACAAGGGCGGCGGCCTTGGGGGCTCCTACATGCGGGGGCCAGCAGCTGGGGAGACTGGGATCCAGGCTGGGCCAGCTACTGGGCAGGCTGAGCGTCTGAGCCCAGCTGCTGGAGGGGTGCCCCTTGCCCACGCGTGCACGTGCAGCCTCCCTGGTGGCCTTCTGGGGGATAAAGCCCCCCACGCTGACACTGAGGGTTGCTAAATGAAGAGGGGACTGTGGTCTGGAGGGGCCACTTGCGTTGGGGGTACTTGGTGAGGTGCTGGCAGCCGGGGGCAGGGGGCTGCAGAGGTGGCCTCTTGTGGTGCTGCAGCCCCCACCCCGGGCCACTCTGACATCCCAGGATAAGCCCTCTTGTGCTCTTATCTTGGTCGTAACGACTTGGGCACCCCGGTCATAAGGACTGGGGCGTCAGGCACTCTCTGTCCACGCCTGGGCTATCTGCTGCCCGAGTTGTGTACCAGAACGACTCAGCACGAATCGTGGCCAGAATGTGAAATACTGACCAAAGCCAATCATCTCGAGATCCTATAAATAGCCATCCAAAGAGGGAGACCTTCCTGAGCTCTGCGGGACCGCAGCGGGCTGTGTGACCCACTATCTCCCCCTGAGCTGGGACGCCTCTCAGGATAGATTTTGCGAGGATTGAAGGATTGTCCATCGATTTTGCGAGGACTCAAAGGCCTGACATGGTGAGGCTCACCGACCGTCCGTTGATGAAGGCCAGCACATAAAAGCGAGTAATTCATGAAACTCACAAAAAGGGAAATTTTAATCACAGGTTAACCTCGGTGCGTGTGCGCGCAGTTTGGCTCTACATATTCTATGTAGAATCTTCTATTCACATACAGCGTTGACCAAGTCTGAGGCTCAGATTGGACCTAGCCGCACCTAGACTCCTCTCTGAAAGGAGCAGAGAAAGCAAGGGGGTCTCTTCTGAACCTCGTGGCTCAGCGGGAGGGTCCGCCTTATCCCCTGCACCCACGGTCCCTCTGTGGATCCTTCTAACTCGAGTGTAGCTGAATTTTCCGTTGTGCACTTCTTCCATGCCAGCAGTAGAGGGAACCTCGCCATTCTCGAATCTTTAACCAAGTCGCTATCTTGATGGTAACAAATTCCATCCACTTGCTGTTTCAAACTGGCTGATGCTTAAGTGCTGCTAGGAATTATACAAGCTAACACTGCGATCTATCTCAAAACTAGTAATAAATCTTAAATCGCTGCTAACCAAAGCCGTGTAAGAAATCATATCGGCGACAAATTGGTGCAGTCGGCAGGATCCACAAATCTCTATTTGCGACGCCTGTGTGCGAGGTAGAGCGGGGGTTGCCCTGTGCCGGACACGGCCGGTGCTAGCTGGCTCCGCCACGGCCCCAGCGCAGCCACAGCTCAGCCTGTCAGCGAGGCTGGGGGCGCCTCTGAGAAAATGCCCAGCAAAGGCCACGGGGGTGACAGAGCGGGGCTGGACTAGAGGCCGCCAGAGGTGCCTCCCGACCCGCACCCTGCTGGGGGCCTGTGCGTCCGTGTGCCCAGGGCGCTGCCGTCCAGCGGGCGTGGGCGTCTCCAGGGTGAGCGCCAGGCCTGTGTGACCAGGGGCGGCATCGTGCCCAGAGGCCATTGTGATGCGAGGGCGTCCCCACGGCAGCCGTGGGGGCTCCTGTGGGGCCAGAGCCCTAGGGTGGCCACTCCCAGGAGAGCGGCTGCGTCAGGAGGCAGCATCTCCCCTGGGGGCCTGTGGCAGGTGTCCAAGAGAGGAACCCGAAGATGCCCCAGAAGCAGGAGGCGAACGCTGGCTCCCAGCCCGACAAGGGGCTGCGGCACCTGCAGGAGCACCGCCAAGTGAGGGATGGGGCTGGAGGGAGAGGCGGGCGGTGGGACATGGGGACGGCCGGGGGCGAGACAGGCAGCCCTGAGCGCCTCCGGCCTGGCCACAGCCGTGCCACCCGCCAGGGCTTTCTCCGGGGCCGGGTCGGCTCTGGGACGGCTGCGGCCTGTGCAGAGGCAGAGAGCAGCGCGCAGCCCAGTTCAGCCTGGCTCTAGCGGCCTTCAAGGAGCTGCCTTGAAGCCGAGGCCGGGCTTGCCGGCGCTGCGGGGGCCGCTCTGCACACGCAGCCGCCTCCATCCCGCACCTCCTCCTTCTCCCCACAGGCAGCGCCGCAGCGCAGCGGCACCACAGCCTCGTCCCTCTGCGGGGACAGGCTGCCACCGCTGCCCTGCCCAGCCAGCTCAGAGAGCACTTGCAGCCGTTGCACACAGGTAGGGACGTGGCGGGAGACAGGGCCAAATGCCTCCCCGACCCCGGGAGGCGCCGGTGGGAAGGCGGGAGGTGCCCGAGGGCACGGGTGTGACCGGACCCCAGCAAGCTGAGACCCCCGTGCCGTGCCCGGCAGCCTGCCCGGCCACGCTGGGGGTGCTCCCGAGACCCGGTGGGGGGGCCACGCAGGGACCAGCGCTCTCCCCAGCCGCCTCTGCGAGCAGGGCAGCAGCTGCCTGTGGGGCTGAGCACTGGCCTCAGAGCTGGCAGGACGGCCCAGCCGCAGGGGGTCTCCCGCTGGCACGCGGGGCTGAAAGCACCACAGTGACGCGGCCTTTGTCCACGTCTTCTCTTGCAGGCGGACAAGCCGGAGGGCTGGGAGGCACTGCCCCGCAGCAGGGTCACACGGGGAGAAAGAGCGCCCACGCCAGCCTTGCCGCCTCTCCCAAGGCTTGAAGCGACGCAGGCAGCTGCACCCCGCTACGCACTTGCAGCTCCAGCAGCAGGATCTGCAAATGCAAAGGTCACCGAGCTGCCCGCTCTGCCAGCAGCAGCAACCGCCGGATCTTCTCTGAGAGGCAGAGCGCATGCTGTGGGCCCCGTGGCCAGCGGCCACCGAGACCTTGCCCCACCTGCTTGGGGCATCCTCGGTGAGCGGGGCATGGCAGCGAGGGCTGAGAGATGGGGGCCTGCCCCACGCGGCCACACGACCCGTGACGCGGCTCTGGAGCCCGCGGTCCAGTCGTTGGTGTCCGGGGTCCTGAGGCACGTTGCAGCCGCAAGCCGGGGAGCCGGCCAGCAGCTGGCGGCACAGGGGCACCTTGCGCGCACCACTGCTCTGGCGACAGCTACCAGAGCAGCCCAGGTGCAGGCCGCCAAGGGCGGCAAGGGCCCTGCAGCTCAGCCGAGACCTCATCCCCATGCTCCAGGGGGCACCGGGGCTGCTGGCGAGGCCCGTGCACCGCTTCCCCTGGGCAGCTGCACGGGCGAAGGGCACTCGGCACGGCCGGTGGCAAGGCAGGGCTGTCGTCTGCCGCCCTTGCGTCTTGTCCACGGCAAGCCGCTGCGCACACGGCCTCTGCATGCCCCGAAGCGTCTGGTGGTCCTGCGAATTGAGACGCAGCCGGTGGAGGATGAGGACGACGACAAATCGTCTCAAGACCTGTCAGGACAGGGTCAGCTGGAGGAAGACGTCTCCATCCATACCATCTGGGCCAGCCCCAGTCTGCTGAGACTCAGCCAGGAGCCACACGCAGGCCCCCACAAGGTGCCCGGCTCGGCCGGCAGCATGGACAGAGACGCCGCAGGAGAGGCAGATGACCACCCGCAGCGCGCGTCTCCTGCCCCGTCAGCAGACTCAGACCTAGAGCCGGCAGCTTTTTGCCTGGCCGCAGGTCCTGGGCGCCAGGGGCACAGCGAGCCTCCCCCAGCGTCAGCGCCTGAAGCTGTACGGTTGTCGGCTCCTCCCTTGCCTGCGGCCATGCTCCAGGCGGCAGATGGTAGTGCCGATGCTGTGGGCACTGCTCAGGGCATCCTGGGCGACCAGGACTCGGCAGCGGGGGCTGAGGGCCAGGGGCCTGCCCCCCTTGGCCCCGTAACCAGTGACACTGCTCTGCAGGACCTGGAGGAAGAGCGGGAAGAGGTCCCTGACAGCGACGCTGCAGGAGAGGCAGCAAGCGACGTGAAGAGCGCGTCCTTTGCCCCATTAACAGACGGAGATGCAGCGCCAGCAGAGTCTTGCCTGGCCGGAGGTCCCAGGGAGCAGGGGCGCAGCGAGCCTCTCCCCGCATCAGTGCCCGAGGAGAGCGGCTTCTCAACTTCTCCCTCGCCTGGAGCTCGCCGTCAAGAGGGCCACGGCGTGACTGTCCCCGCATCGGCGCCTGCAGATGCTCAGGCACTGGCTCCTCCCTTGCCTGCAGCCACGCCCCAGCTGGCAGATGACCGTGCCAAAACTGCTGGCGCTGCTCAGGGCGTCCTGAGTGACCGGAGCTTGGCAGCGAGGCTGGAGAGCCAAGGGCTTGCCCCTGTTGGCCCCGTAACGTGTGGCGCTGATCTGGTAGACCTGGAGGAAGAGGGGGAAGAGGTCCCTGACAGAGACGCTGCAGGAGAGGGAGGCGGCGACACAGCGAGCGCGTCTCTTGCTCCCTCAGAGGACGCAGGCACACAGGCAGCAGCTGCTGCCCTGGCCGGAGGCGCCGGGCACGCGGGGCACAGAGCACCTGTCCCCACCCAGCCCCTCGCCTACAGCTCTCCTTCCCCCATAGGCATCGCCGCCCTCCCGCGCGCCCCAGCTCGCCGGCGATGGCCCTCCGTCCTGCGGACAGCTTGTCGGGCTCTGCGCAGGGCTTTGCGCTGCAGCTGCCTCAAGGGACAGTGAGAGCAGCAGCGCCCGGCTGCCAGCACCTCGCCAGCGCGCTTGCCTGTCGCATGCCCCGCGCCTGACACGCGCAGCCTGTCCTCTCTCCTCATTAAATTCCTTCCTGGCTCTATCCCGGCTGAGGGCTCTCTGTCAGGTGTGCACGTGTGTGTGCGCGGGGCTGTGAGCGCAGCAGCTGGCCTCAGACCACGGGGCGCAGGGTCCCTGTGTCCCTGGGGCAGTGACTGGGGTGAGGGCGGGCGTGTGAGGGAGTGTGCTGGCCCGCGAAGATCAAGCCCCGCGTGCTGGTGAGCGGGTGACGTGGCCTGGGAGGGAGCAAGGGCCTGCGGGGCTCTCTGCCGGCCAGCCCTGGCTGTGAGAGACCCTGGGCGTCTCTGGTGGTGAGAGCACGGAGGGTCAGCTGTGGGACCAGGGCAGTCCCGTTCGGCTCGGGGGGGTGTGGGACGGGCTGGAGCAGCGACTGGACAAGGGCGGCGGCCTTGGGGGCTCCTACATGCGGGGGCCAGCAGCTGGGGAGACTGGGATCCAGGCTGGGCCAGCTACTGGGCAGGCTGAGCGTCTGAGCCCAGCTGCTGGAGGGGTGCCCCTTGCCCACGCGTGCACGTGCAGCCTCCCTGGTGGCCTTCTGGGGGATAAAGCCCCCCACGCTGACACTGAGGGTTGCTAAATGAAGAGGGGACTGTGGTCTGGAGGGGCCACTTGCGTTGGGGGTACTTGGTGAGGTGCTGGCAGCCGGGGGCAGGGGGCTGCAGAGGTGGCCTCTTGTGGTGCTGCAGCCCCCACCCCGGGCCACTCTGACATCCCAGGATAAGCCCTCTTGTGCTCTTATCTTGGTCGTAACGACTTGGGCACCCCGGTCATAAGGACTGGGGCGTCAGGCACTCTCTGTCCACGCCTGGGCTATCTGCTGCCCGAGTTGTGTACCAGAACGACTCAGCACGAATCGTGGCCAGAATGTGAAATACTGACCAAAGCCAATCATCTCGAGATCCTATAAATAGCCATCCAAAGAGGGAGACCTTCCTGAGCTCTGCGGGACCGCAGCGGGCTGTGTGACCCACTATCTCCCCCTGAGCTGGGACGCCTCTCAGGGTAGATTTTGCGAGGATTGAAGGATTGTCCATCGATTTTGCGAGGACTCAAAGGCCTGACATGGTGAGGCTCACCGACCGTCCGTTGATGAAGGCCAGCACATAAAAGCGAGTAATTCATGAAACTCACAAAAAGGGAAATTTTAATCACAGGTTAACCTCGGTGCGTGTGCGCGCAGTTTGGCTCTACATATTCTATGTAGAATCTTCTATTCACATACACCGTTGACCAAGTCTGAGGCTCAGATTGGACCTAGCCGCACCTAGACTCCTCTCTGAAAGGAGCAGAGAAAGCAAGGGGGTCTCTTCTGAACCTCGTGGCTCAGCGGGAGGGTCCGCCTTATCCCCTGCACCCACGGTCCCTCTGTGGATCCTTCTAACTCGAGTGTAGCTGAATTTTCCGTTGTGCACTTCTTCCATGCCAGCAGTAGAGGGAACCTCGCCATTCTCGAATCTTTAACCAAGTCGCTATCTTGATGGTAACAAATTCCATCCACTTGCTGTTTCAAACTGGCTGATGCTTAAGTGCTGCTAGGAATTATACAAGCTAACACTGCGATCTATCTCAAAACTAGTAATAAATCTTAAATCGCTGCTAACCAAAGCCGTGTAAGAAATCATATCGGCGACAAATTGGTGCAGTCGGCAGGATCCACAAATCTCTATTTGCGACGCCTGTGTGCGAGGTAGAGCGGGGGTTGCCCTGTGCCGGACACGGCCGGTGCTAGCTGGCTCCGCCACGGCCCCAGCGCAGCCACAGCTCAGCCTGTCAGCGAGGCTGGGGGCGCCTCTGAGAAAATGCCCAGCAAAGGCCACGGGGGTGACAGAGCGGGGCTGGACTAGAGGCCGCCAGAGGTGCCTCCCGACCCGCACCCTGCTGGGGGCCTGTGCGTCCGTGTGCCCAGGGCGCTGCCGTCCAGCGGGCGTGGGCGTCTCCAGGGTGAGCGCCAGGCCTGTGTGACCAGGGGCGGCATCGTGCCCAGAGGCCATTGTGATGCGAGGGCGTCCCCACGGCAGCCGTGGGGGCTCCTGTGGGGCCAGAGCCCTTAGGGTGGCCACTCCCAGGAGAGCGGCTGCGTCAGGAGGCAGCATCTCCCCTGGGGGCCTGTGGCAGGTGTCCAAGAGAGGAACCCGAAGATGCCCCAGAAGCAGGAGGCGAACGCTGGCTCCCAGCCCGACAAGGGGCTGCGGCACCTGCAGGAGCACCGCCAAGTGAGGGATGGGGCTGGAGGGAGAGGCGGGCGGTGGGACATGGGGACGGCCGGGGGCGAGACAGGCAGCCCTGAGCGCCTCCGGCCTGGCCACAGCCGTGCCACCCGCCAGGGCTTTCTCCGGGGCCGGGTCGGCTCTGGGACGGCTGCGGCCTGTGCAGAGGCAGAGAGCAGCGCGCAGCCCAGTTCAGCCTGGCTCTAGCGGCCTTCAAGGAGCTGCCTTGAAGCCGAGGCCGGGCTTGCCGGCGCTGCGGGGGCCGCTCTGCACACGCAGCCGCCTCCATCCCGCACCTCCTCCTTCTCCCCACAGGCAGCGCCGCAGCGCAGCGGCACCACAGCCTCGTCCCTCTGCGGGGACAGGCTGCCACCGCTGCCCTGCCCAGCCAGCTCAGAGAGCACTTGCAGCCGTTGCACACAGGTAGGGACGTGGCGGGAGACAGGGCCAAATGCCTCCCCGACCCCGGGAGGCGCCGGTGGGAAGGCGGGAGGTGCCCGAGGGCACGGGTGTGACCGGACCCCAGCAAGCTGAGACCCCCGTGCCGTGCCCGGCAGCCTGCCCGGCCACGCTGGGGGTGCTCCCGAGACCCGGTGGGGGGGCCACGCAGGGACCAGCGCTCTCCCCAGCCGCCTCTGCGAGCAGGGCAGCAGCTGCCTGTGGGGCTGAGCACTGGCCTCAGAGCTGGCAGGACGGCCCAGCCGCAGGGGGTCTCCCGCTGGCACGCGGGGCTGAAAGCACCACAGTGACGCGGCCTTTGTCCACGTCTTCTCTTGCAGGCGGACAAGCCGGAGGGCTGGGAGGCACTGCCCCGCAGCAGGGTCACACGGGGAGAAAGAGCGCCCACGCCAGCCTTGCCGCCTCTCCCAAGGCTTGAAGCGACGCAGGCAGCTGCACCCCGCTACGCACTTGCAGCTCCAGCAGCAGGATCTGCAAATGCAAAGGTCACCGAGCTGCCCGCTCTGCCAGCAGCAGCAACCGCCGGATCTTCTCTGAGAGGCAGAGCGCATGCTGTGGGCCCCGTGGCCAGCGGCCACCGAGACCTTGCCCCACCTGCTTGGGGCATCCTCGGTGAGCGGGGCATGGCAGCGAGGGCTGAGAGATGGGGGCCTGCCCCACGCGGCCACACGACCCGTGACGCGGCTCTGGAGCCCGCGGTCCAGTCGTTGGTGTCCGGGGTCCTGAGGCACGTTGCAGCCGCAAGCCGGGGAGCCGGCCAGCAGCTGGCGGCACAGGGGCACCTTGCGCGCACCACTGCTCTGGCGACAGCTACCAGAGCAGCCCAGGTGCAGGCCGCCAAGGGCGGCAAGGGCCCTGCAGCTCAGCCGAGACCTCATCCCCATGCTCCAGGGGGCACCGGGGCTGCTGGCGAGGCCCGTGCACCGCTTCCCCTGGGCAGCTGCACGGGCGAAGGGCACTCGGCACGGCCGGTGGCAAGGCAGGGCTGTCGTCTGCCACCCTTGCGTCTTGTCCACGGCAAGCCGCTGCGCACACGGCCTCTGGATGCCCCGAAGCGTCTGGTGGTCCTGCGAATTGAGACGCAGCCGGTGGAGGATGAGGACGACGACAAATCGTCTCAAGACCTGTCAGGACAGGGTCAGCTGGAGGAAGACGTCTCCATCCATACCATCTGGGCCAGCCCCAGTCTGCTGAGACTCAGCCAGGAGCCACACGCAGGCCCCCACAAGGTGCCCGGCTCGGCCGGCAGCATGGACAGAGACGCCGCAGGAGAGGCAGATGACCACCCGCAGCGCGCGTCTCCTGCCCCGTCAGCAGACTCAGACCTAGAGCCGGCAGCTTTTTGCCTGGCCGCAGGTCCTGGGCGCCAGGGGCACAGCGAGCCTCCCCCAGCATCAGCGCCTGAAGCTGTACGGTTGTCGGCTCCTCCCTTGCCTGCGGCCATGCTCCAGGCGGCAGATGGTAGTGCCGATGCTGTGGGCACTGCTCAGGGCATCCTGGGCGACCAGGACTCGGCAGCGGGGGCTGAGGGCCAGGGGCCTGCCCCCCTTGGCCCCGTAACCAGTGACACTGCTCTGCAGGACCTGGAGGAAGAGCGGGAAGAGGTCCCTGACAGCGACGCTGCAGGAGAGGCAGCAAGCGACGTGAAGAGCGCGTCCTTTGCCCCATTAACAGACGGAGATGCAGCGCCAGCAGAGTCTTGCCTGGCCGGAGGTCCCAGGGAGCAGGGGCGCAGCGAGCCTCTCCCCGCATCAGTGCCCGAGGAGAGCGGCTTCTCAACTTCTCCCTCGCCTGGAGCTCGCCGTCAAGAGGGCCACGGCGTGACTGTCCCCGCATCGGCGCCTGCAGATGCTCAGGCACTGGCTCCTCCCTTGCCTGCAGCCACGCCCCAGCTGGCAGATGACCGTGCCAAAACTGCTGGCGCTGCTCAGGGCGTCCTGAGTGACCGGAGCTTGGCAGCGAGGCTGGAGAGCCAAGGGCTTGCCCCTGTTGGCCCCGTAACATGTGGCGCTGATCTGGTAGACCTGGAGGAAGAGGGGGAAGAGGTCCCTGACAGAGACGCTGCAGGAGAGGGAGGCGGCGACACAGCGAGCGCGTCTCTTGCTCCCTCAGAGGACGCAGGCACACAGGCAGCAGCTGCTGCCCTGGCCGGAGGCGCCGGGCACGCGGGGCACAGAGCACCTGTCCCCACCCAGCCCCTCGCCTACAGCTCTCCTTCCCCCATAGGCATCGCCGCCCTCCCGCGCGCCCCAGCTCGCCGGCGATGGCCCTCCGTCCTGCGGACAGCTTGTCGGGCTCTGCGCAGGGCTTTGCGCTGCAGCTGCCTCAAGGGACAGTGAGAGCAGCAGCGCCCGGCTGCCAGCACCTCGCCAGCGCGCTTGCCTGTCGCATGCCCCGCGCCTGACACGCGCAGCCTGTCCTCTCTCCTCATTAAATTCCTTCCTGGCTCTATCCCGGCTGAGGGCTCTCTGTCAGGTGTGCACGTGTGTGTGCGCGGGGCTGTGAGCGCAGCAGCTGGCCTCAGACCACGGGGCGCAGGGTCCCTGTGTCCCTGGGGCAGTGACTGGGGTGAGGGCGGGCGTGTGAGGGAGTGTGCTGGCCCGCGAAGATCAAGCCCCGCGTGCTGGTGAGCGGGTGACGTGGCCTGGGAGGGAGCAAGGGCCTGCGGGGCTCTCTGCCGGCCAGCCCTGGCTGTGAGAGACCCTGGGCGTCTCTGGTGGTGAGAGCACGGAGGGTCAGCTGTGGGACCAGGGCAGTCCCGTTCGGCTCGGGGGGGTGTGGGACGGGCTGGAGCAGCGACTGGACAAGGGCGGCGGCCTTGGGGGCTCCTACATGCGGGGGCCAGCAGCTGGGGAGACTGGGATCCAGGCTGGGCCAGCTACTGGGCAGGCTGAGCGTCTGAGCCCAGCTGCTGGAGGGGTGCCCCTTGCCCACGCGTGCACGTGCAGCCTCCCTGGTGGCCTTCTGGGGGATAAAGCCCCCCACGCTGACACTGAGGGTTGCTAAATGAAGAGGGGACTGTGGTCTGGAGGGGCCACTTGCGTTGGGGGTACTTGGTGAGGTGCTGGCAGCCGGGGGCAGGGGGCTGCAGAGGTGGCCTCTTGTGGTGCTGCAGCCCCCACCCCGGGCCACTCTGACATCCCAGGATAAGCCCTCTTGTGCTCTTATCTTGGTCGTAACGACTTGGGCACCCCGGTCATAAGGACTGGGGCGTCAGGCACTCTCTGTCCACGCCTGGGCTATCTGCTGCCCGAGTTGTGTACCAGAACGACTCAGCACGAATCGTGGCCAGAATGTGAAATACTGACCAAAGCCAATCATCTCGAGATCCTATAAATAGCCATCCAAAGAGGGAGACCTTCCTGAGCTCTGCGGGACCGCAGCGGGCTGTGTGACCCACTATCTCCCCCTGAGCTGGGACGCCTCTCAGGGTAGATTTTGCGAGGATTGAAGGATTGTCCATCGATTTTGCGAGGACTCAAAGGCCTGACATGGTGAGGCTCACCGACCGTCCGTTGATGAAGGCCAGCACATAAAAGCGAGTAATTCATGAAACTCACAAAAAGGGAAATTTTAATCACAGGTTAACCTCGGTGCGTGTGCGCGCAGTTTGGCTCTACATATTCTATGTAGAATCTTCTATTCACATACAGCGTTGACCAAGTCTGAGGCTCACATTGGACCTAGCCGCACCTAGACTCCTCTCTGAAAGGAGCAGAGAAAGCAAGGGGGTCTCTTCTGAACCTCGTGGCTCAGCGGGAGGGTCCGCCTTATCCCCTGCACCCACGGTCCCTCTGTGGATCCTTCTAACTCGAGTGTAGCTGAATTTTCCGTTGTGCACTTCTTCCATGCCAGCAGTAGAGGGAACCTCGCCATTCTCGAATCTTTAACCAAGTCGCTATCTTGATGGTAACAAATTCCATCCACTTGCTGTTTCAAACTGGCTGATGCTTAAGTGCTGCTAGGAATTATACAAGCTAACACTGCGATCTATCTCAAAACTAGTAATAAATCTTAAATCGCTGCTAACCAAAGCCGTGTAAGAAATCATATCGGCGACAAATTGGTGCAGTCGGCAGGATCCACAAATCTCTATTTGCGACGCCTGTGTGCGAGGTAGAGCGGGGGTTGCCCTGTGCCGGACACGGCCGGTGCTAGCTGGCTCCGCCACGGCCCCAGCGCAGCCACAGCTCAGCCTGTCAGCGAGGCTGGGGGCGCCTCTGAGAAAATGCCCAGCAAAGGCCACGGGGGTGACAGAGCGGGGCTGGACTAGAGGCCGCCAGAGGTGCCTCCCGACCCGCACCCTGCTGGGGGCCTGTGCGTCCGTGTGCCCAGGGCGCTGCCATCCAGCGGGCGTGGGCGTCTCCAGGGTGAGCGCCAGGCCTGTGTGACCAGGGGCGGCATCGTGCCCAGAGGCCATTGTGATGCGAGGGCGTCCCCACGGCAGCCGTGGGGGCTCCTGTGGGGCCAGAGCCCTTAGGGTGGCCACTCCCAGGAGAGCGGCTGCGTCAGGAGGCAGCATCTCCCCTGGGGGCCTGTGGCAGGTGTCCAAGAGAGGAACCCGAAGATGCCCCAGAAGCAGGAGGCGAACGCTGGCTCCCAGCCCGACAAGGGGCTGCGGCACCTGCAGGAGCACCGCCAAGTGAGGGATGGGGCTGGAGGGAGAGGCGGGCGGTGGGACATGGGGACGGCCGGGGGCGAGACAGGCAGCCCTGAGCGCCTCCGGCCTGGCCACAGCCGTGCCACCCGCCAGGGCTTTCTCCGGGGCCGGGTCGGCTCTGGGACGGCTGCGGCCTGTGCAGAGGCAGAGAGCAGCGCGCAGCCCAGTTCAGCCTGGCTCTAGCGGCCTTCAAGGAGCTGCCTTGAAGCCGAGGCCGGGCTTGCCGGCGCTGCGGGGGCCGCTCTGCACACGCAGCCGCCTCCATCCCGCACCTCCTCCTTCTCCCCACAGGCAGCGCCGCAGCGCAGCGGCACCACAGCCTCGTCCCTCTGCGGGGACAGGCTGCCACCGCTGCCCTGCCCAGCCAGCTCAGAGAGCACTTGCAGCCGTTGCACACAGGTAGGGACGTGGCGGGAGACAGGGCCAAATGCCTCCCCGACCCCGGGAGGCGCCGGTGGGAAGGCGGGAGGTGCCCGAGGGCACGGGTGTGACCGGACCCCAGCAAGCTGAGACCCCCGTGCCGTGCCCGGCAGCCTGCCCGGCCACGCTGGGGGTGCTCCCGAGACCCGGTGGGGGGGCCACGCAGGGACCAGCGCTCTCCCCAGCCGCCTCTGCGAGCAGGGCAGCAGCTGCCTGTGGGGCTGAGCACTGGCCTCAGAGCTGGCAGGACGGCCCAGCCGCAGGGGGTCTCCCGCTGGCACGCGGGGCTGAAAGCACCACAGTGACGCGGCCTTTGTCCACGTCTTCTCTTGCAGGCGGACAAGCCGGAGGGCTGGGAGGCACTGCCCCGCAGCAGGGTCACACGGGGAGAAAGAGCGCCCACGCCAGCCTTGCCGCCTCTCCCAAGGCTTGAAGCGACGCAGGCAGCTGCACCCCGCTACGCACTTGCAGCTCCAGCAGCAGGATCTGCAAATGCAAAGGTCACCGAGCTGCCCGCTCTGCCAGCAGCAGCAACCGCCGGATCTTCTCTGAGAGGCAGAGCGCATGCTGTGGGCCCCGTGGCCAGCGGCCACCGAGACCTTGCCCCACCTGCTTGGGGCATCCTCGGTGAGCGGGGCATGGCAGCGAGGGCTGAGAGATGGGGGCCTGCCCCACGCGGCCACACGACCCGTGACGCGGCTCTGGAGCCCGCGGTCCAGTCGTTGGTGTCCGGGGTCCTGAGGCACGTTGCAGCCGCAAGCCGGGGAGCCGGCCAGCAGCTGGCGGCACAGGGGCACCTTGCGCGCACCACTGCTCTGGCGACAGCTACCAGAGCAGCCCAGGTGCAGGCCGCCAAGGGCGGCAAGGGCCCTGCAGCTCAGCCGAGACCTCATCCCCATGCTCCAGGGGGCACCGGGGCTGCTGGCGAGGCCCGTGCACCGCTTCCCCTGGGCAGCTGCACGGGCGAAGGGCACTCGGCACGGCCGGTGGCAAGGCAGGGCTGTCGTCTGCCACCCTTGCGTCTTGTCCACGGCAAGCCGCTGCGCACACGGCCTCTGGATGCCCCGAAGCGTCTGGTGGTCCTGCGAATTGAGACGCAGCCGGTGGAGGATGAGGACGACGACAAATCGTCTCAAGACCTGTCAGGACAGGGTCAGCTGGAGGAAGACGTCTCCATCCATACCATCTGGGCCAGCCCCAGTCTGCTGAGACTCAGCCAGGAGCCACACGCAGGCCCCCACAAGGTGCCCGGCTCGGCCGGCAGCATGGACAGAGACGCCGCAGGAGAGGCAGATGACCACCCGCAGCGCGCGTCTCCTGCCCCGTCAGCAGACTCAGACCTAGAGCCGGCAGCTTTTTGCCTGGCCGCAGGTCCTGGGCGCCAGGGGCACAGCGAGCCTCCCCCAGCATCAGCGCCTGAAGCTGTACGGTTGTCGGCTCCTCCCTTGCCTGCGGCCATGCTCCAGGCGGCAGATGGTAGTGCCGATGCTGTGGGCACTGCTCAGGGCATCCTGGGCGACCAGGACTCGGCAGCGGGGGCTGAGGGCCAGGGGCCTGCCCCCCTTGGCCCCGTAACCAGTGACACTGCTCTGCAGGACCTGGAGGAAGAGCGGGAAGAGGTCCCTGACAGCGACGCTGCAGGAGAGGCAGCAAGCGACGTGAAGAGCGCGTCCTTTGCCCCATTAACAGACGGAGATGCAGCGCCAGCAGAGTCTTGCCTGGCCGGAGGTCCCAGGGAGCAGGGGCGCAGCGAGCCTCTCCCCGCATCAGTGCCCGAGGAGAGCGGCTTCTCAACTTCTCCCTCGCCTGGAGCTCGCCGTCAAGAGGGCCACGGCGTGACTGTCCCCGCATCGGCGCCTGCAGATGCTCAGGCACTGGCTCCTCCCTTGCCTGCAGCCACGCCCCAGCTGGCAGATGACCGTGCCAAAACTGCTGGCGCTGCTCAGGGCGTCCTGAGTGACCGGAGCTTGGCAGCGAGGCTGGAGAGCCAAGGGCTTGCCCCTGTTGGCCCCGTAACATGTGGCGCTGATCTGGTAGACCTGGAGGAAGAGGGGGAAGAGGTCCCTGACAGAGACGCTGCAGGAGAGGGAGGCGGCGACACAGCGAGCGCGTCTCTTGCTCCCTCAGAGGACGCAGGCACACAGGCAGCAGCTGCTGCCCTGGCCGGAGGCGCCGGGCACGCGGGGCACAGAGCACCTGTCCCCACCCAGCCCCTCGCCTACAGCTCTCCTTCCCCCATAGGCATCGCCGCCCTCCCGCGCGCCCCAGCTCGCCGGCGATGGCCCTCCGTCCTGCGGACAGCTTGTCGGGCTCTGCGCAGGGCTTTGCGCTGCAGCTGCCTCAAGGGACAGTGAGAGCAGCAGCGCCCGGCTGCCAGCACCTCGCCAGCGCGCTTGCCTGTCGCATGCCCCGCGCCTGACACGCGCAGCCTGTCCTCTCTCCTCATTAAATTCCTTCCTGGCTCTATCCCGGCTGAGGGCTCTCTGTCAGGTGTGCACGTGTGTGTGCGCGGGGCTGTGAGCGCAGCAGCTGGCCTCAGACCACGGGGCGCAGGGTCCCTGTGTCCCTGGGGCAGTGACTGGGGTGAGGGCGGGCGTGTGAGGGAGTGTGCTGGCCCGCGAAGATCAAGCCCCGCGTGCTGGTGAGCGGGTGACGTGGCCTGGGAGGGAGCAAGGGCCTGCGGGGCTCTCTGCCGGCCAGCCCTGGCTGTGAGAGACCCTGGGCGTCTCTGGTGGTGAGAGCACGGAGGGTCAGCTGTGGGACCAGGGCAGTCCCGTTCGGCTCGGGGGGGTGTGGGACGGGCTGGAGCAGCGACTGGACAAGGGCGGCGGCCTTGGGGGCTCCTACATGCGGGGGCCAGCAGCTGGGGAGACTGGGATCCAGGCTGGGCCAGCTACTGGGCAGGCTGAGCGTCTGAGCCCAGCTGCTGGAGGGGTGCCCCTTGCCCACGCGTGCACGTGCAGCCTCCCTGGTGGCCTTCTGGGGGATAAAGCCCCCCACGCTGACACTGAGGGTTGCTAAATGAAGAGGGGACTGTGGTCTGGAGGGGCCACTTGCGTTGGGGGTACTTGGTGAGGTGCTGGCAGCCGGGGGCAGGGGGCTGCAGAGGTGGCCTCTTGTGGTGCTGCAGCCCCCACCCCGGGCCACTCTGACATCCCAGGATAAGCCCTCTTGTGCTCTTATCTTGGTCGTAACGACTTGGGCACCCCGGTCATAAGGACTGGGGCGTCAGGCACTCTCTGTCCACGCCTGGGCTATCTGCTGCCCGAGTTGTGTGCCAGAACGACTCAGCACGAATCGTGGCCAGAATGTGAAATACTGACCAAAGCCAATCATCTCGAGATCCTATAAATAGCCATCCAAAGAGGGAGACCTTCCTGAGCTCTGCGGGACCGCAGCGGGCTGTGTGACCCACTATCTCCCCCTGAGCTGGGACGCCTCTCAGGGTAGATTTTGCGAGGATTGAAGGATTGTCCATCGATTTTGCGAGGACTCAAAGGCCTGACATGGTGAGGCTCACCGACCGTCCGTTGATGAAGGCCAGCACATAAAAGCGAGTAATTCATGAAACTCACAAAAAGGGAAATTTTAATCACAGGTTAACCTCGGTGCGTGTGCGCGCAGTTTGGCTCTACATATTCTATGTAGAATCTTCTATTCACATACAGCGTTGACCAAGTCTGAGGCTCACATTGGACCTAGCCGCACCTAGACTCCTCTCTGAAAGGAGCAGAGAAAGCAAGGGGGTCTCTTCTGAACCTCGTGGCTCAGCGGGAGGGTCCGCCTTATCCCCTGCACCCACGGTCCCTCTGTGGATCCTTCTAACTCGAGTGTAGCTGAATTTTCCGTTGTGCACTTCTTCCATGCCAGCAGTAGAGGGAACCTCGCCATTCTCGAATCTTTAACCAAGTCGCTATCTTGATGGTAACAAATTCCATCCACTTGCTGTTTCAAACTGGCTGATGCTTAAGTGCTGCTAGGAATTATACAAGCTAACACTGCGATCTATCTCAAAACTAGTAATAAATCTTAAATCGCTGCTAACCAAAGCCGTGTAAGAAATCATATCGGCGACAAATTGGTGCAGTCGGCAGGATCCACAAATCTCTATTTGCGACGCCTGTGTGCGAGGTAGAGCGGGGGTTGCCCTGTGCCGGACACGGCCGGTGCTAGCTGGCTCCGCCACGGCCCCAGCGCAGCCACAGCTCAGCCTGTCAGCGAGGCTGGGGGCGCCTCTGAGAAAATGCCCAGCAAAGGCCACGGGGGTGACAGAGCGGGGCTGGACTAGAGGCCGCCAGAGGTGCCTCCCGACCCGCACCCTGCTGGGGGCCTGTGCGTCCGTGTGCCCAGGGCGCTGCCGTCCAGCGGGCGTGGGCGTCTCCAGGGTGAGCGCCAGGCCTGTGTGACCAGGGGCGGCATCGTGCCCAGAGGCCATTGTGATGCGAGGGCGTCCCCACGGCAGCCGTGGGGGCTCCTGTGGGGCCAGAGCCCTTAGGGTGGCCACTCCCAGGAGAGCGGCTGCGTCAGGAGGCAGCATCTCCCCTGGGGGCCTGTGGCAGGTGTCCAAGAGAGGAACCCGAAGATGCCCCAGAAGCAGGAGGCGAACGCTGGCTCCCAGCCCGACAAGGGGCTGCGGCACCTGCAGGAGCACCGCCAAGTGAGGGATGGGGCTGGAGGGAGAGGCGGGCGGTGGGACATGGGGACGGCCGGGGGCGAGACAGGCAGCCCTGAGCACCTCCGGCCTGGCCACAGCCGTGCCACCCGCCAGGGCTTTCTCCGGGGCCGGGTCGGCTCTGGGACGGCTGCGGCCTGTGCAGAGGCAGAGAGCAGCGCGCAGCCCAGTTCAGCCTGGCTCTAGCGGCCTTCAAGGAGCTGCCTTGAAGCCGAGGCCGGGCTTGCCGGCGCTGCGGGGGCCGCTCTGCACACGCAGCCGCCTCCATCCCGCACCTCCTCCTTCTCCCCACAGGCAGCGCCGCAGCGCAGCGGCACCACAGCCTCGTCCCTCTGCGGGGACAGGCTGCCACCGCTGCCCTGCCCAGCCAGCTCAGAGAGCACTTGCAGCCGTTGCACACAGGTAGGGACGTGGCGGGAGACAGGGCCAAATGCCTCCCCGACCCCGGGAGGCGCCGGTGGGAAGGCGGGAGGTGCCCGAGGGCACGGGTGTGACCGGACCCCAGCAAGCTGAGACCCCCGTGCCGTGCCCGGCAGCCTGCCCGGCCACGCTGGGGGTGCTCCCGAGACCCGGTGGGGGGGCCACGCAGGGACCAGCGCTCTCCCCAGCCGCCTCTGCGAGCAGGGCAGCAGCTGCCTGTGGGGCTGAGCACTGGCCTCAGAGCTGGCAGGACGGCCCAGCCGCAGGGGGTCTCCCGCTGGCACGCGGGGCTGAAAGCACCACAGTGACGCGGCCTTTGTCCACGTCTTCTCTTGCAGGCGGACAAGCCGGAGGGCTGGGAGGCACTGCCCCGCAGCAGGGTCACACGGGGAGAAAGAGCGCCCACGCCAGCCTTGCCGCCTCTCCCAAGGCTTGAAGCGACGCAGGCAGCTGCACCCCGCTACGCACTTGCAGCTCCAGCAGCAGGATCTGCAAATGCAAAGGTCACCGAGCTGCCCGCTCTGCCAGCAGCAGCAACCGCCGGATCTTCTCTGAGAGGCAGAGCGCATGCTGTGGGCCCCGTGGCCAGCGGCCACCGAGACCTTGCCCCACCTGCTTGGGGCATCCTCGGTGAGCGGGGCATGGCAGCGAGGGCTGAGAGATGGGGGCCTGCCCCACGCGGCCACACGACCCGTGACGCGGCTCTGGAGCCCGCGGTCCAGTCGTTGGTGTCCGGGGTCCTGAGGCACGTTGCAGCCGCAAGCCGGGGAGCCGGCCAGCAGCTGGCGGCACAGGGGCACCTTGCGCGCACCACTGCTCTGGCGACAGCTACCAGAGCAGCCCAGGTGCAGGCCGCCAAGGGCGGCAAGGGCCCTGCAGCTCAGCCGAGACCTCATCCCCATGCTCCAGGGGGCACCGGGGCTGCTGGCGAGGCCCGTGCACCGCTTCCCCTGGGCAGCTGCACGGGCGAAGGGCACTCGGCACGGCCGGTGGCAAGGCAGGGCTGTCGTCTGCCGCCCTTGCGTCTTGTCCACGGCAAGCCGCTGCGCACACGGCCTCTGGATGCCCCGAAGCGTCTGGTGGTCCTGCGAATTGAGACGCAGCCGGTGGAGGATGAGGACGACGACAAATCGTCTCAAGACCTGTCAGGACAGGGTCAGCTGGAGGAAGACGTCTCCATCCATACCATCTGGGCCAGCCCCAGTCTGCTGAGACTCAGCCAGGAGCCACACGCAGGCCCCCACAAGGTGCCCGGCTCGGCCGGCAGCATGGACAGAGACGCCGCAGGAGAGGCAGATGACCACCCGCAGCGCGCGTCTCCTGCCCCGTCAGCAGACTCAGACCTAGAGCCGGCAGCTTTTTGCCTGGCCGCAGGTCCTGGGCGCCAGGGGCACAGCGAGCCTCCCCCAGCGTCAGCGCCTGAAGCTGTACGGTTGTCGGCTCCTCCCTTGCCTGCGGCCATGCTCCAGGCGGCAGATGGTAGTGCCGATGCTGTGGGCACTGCTCAGGGCATCCTGGGCGACCAGGACTCGGCAGCGGGGGCTGAGGGCCAGGGGCCTGCCCCCCTTGGCCCCGTAACCAGTGACACTGCTCTGCAGGACCTGGAGGAAGAGCGGGAAGAGGTCCCTGACAGCGACGCTGCAGGAGAGGCAGCAAGCGACGTGAAGAGCGCGTCCTTTGCCCCATTAACAGACGGAGATGCAGCGCCAGCAGAGTCTTGCCTGGCCGGAGGTCCCAGGGAGCAGGGGCGCAGCGAGCCTCTCCCCGCATCAGTGCCCGAGGAGAGCGGCTTCTCAACTTCTCCCTCGCCTGGAGCTCGCCGTCAAGAGGGCCACGGCGTGACTGTCCCCGCATCGGCGCCTGCAGATGCTCAGGCACTGGCTCCTCCCTTGCCTGCAGCCACGCCCCAGCTGGCAGATGACCGTGCCAAAACTGCTGGCGCTGCTCAGGGCGTCCTGAGTGACCGGAGCTTGGCAGCGAGGCTGGAGAGCCAAGGGCTTGCCCCTGTTGGCCCCGTAACGTGTGGCGCTGATCTGGTAGACCTGGAGGAAGAGGGGGAAGAGGTCCCTGACAGAGACGCTGCAGGAGAGGGAGGCGGCGACACAGCGAGCGCGTCTCTTGCTCCCTCAGAGGACGCAGGCACACAGGCAGCAGCTGCTGCCCTGGCCGGAGGCGCCGGGCACGCGGGGCACAGAGCACCTGTCCCCACCCAGCCCCTCGCCTACAGCTCTCCTTCCCCCATAGGCATCGCCGCCCTCCCGCGCGCCCCAGCTCGCCGGCGATGGCCCTCCGTCCTGCGGACAGCTTGTCGGGCTCTGCGCAGGGCTTTGCGCTGCAGCTGCCTCAAGGGACAGTGAGAGCAGCAGCGCCCGGCTGCCAGCACCTCGCCAGCGCGCTTGCCTGTCGCATGCCCCGCGCCTGACACGCGCAGCCTGTCCTCTCTCCTCATTAAATTCCTTCCTGGCTCTATCCCGGCTGAGGGCTCTCTGTCAGGTGTGCACGTGTGTGTGCGCGGGGCTGTGAGCGCAGCAGCTGGCCTCAGACCACGGGGCGCAGGGTCCCTGTGTCCCTGGGGCAGTGACTGGGGTGAGGGCGGGCGTGTGAGGGAGTGTGCTGGCCCGCGAAGATCAAGCCCCGCGTGCTGGTGAGCGGGTGATGTGGCCTGGGAGGGAGCAAGGGCCTGCGGGGCTCTCTGCCGGCCAGCCCTGGCTGTGAGAGACCCTGGGCGTCTCTGGTGGTGAGAGCACGGAGGGTCAGCTGTGGGACCAGGGCAGTCCCGTTCGGCTCGGGGGGGTGTGGGACGGGCTGGAGCAGCGACTGGACAAGGGCGGCGGCCTTGGGGGCTCCTACATGCGGGGGCCAGCAGCTGGGGAGACTGGGATCCAGGCTGGGCCAGCTACTGGGCAGGCTGAGCGTCTGAGCCCAGCTGCTGGAGGGGTGCCCCTTGCCCACGCGTGCACGTGCAGCCTCCCTGGTGGCCTTCTGGGGGATAAAGCCCCCCATGCTGACACTGAGGGTTGCTAAATGAAGAGGGGACTGTGGTCTGGAGGGGCCACTTGCGTTGGGGGTACTTGGTGAGGTGCTGGCAGCCGGGGGCAGGGGGCTGCAGAGGTGGCCTCTTGTGGTGCTGCAGCCCCCACCCCGGGCCACTCTGACATCCCAGGATAAGCCCTCTTGTGCTCTTATCTTGGTCGTAACGACTTGGGCACCCCGGTCATAAGGACTGGGGCGTCAGGCACTCTCTGTCCACGCCTGGGCTATCTGCTGCCCGAGTTGTGTACCAGAACGACTCAGCACGAATCGTGGCCAGAATGTGAAATACTGACCAAAGCCAATCATCTCGAGATCCTATAAATAGCCATCCAAAGAGGGAGACCTTCCTGAGCTCTGCGGGACCGCAGCGGGCTGTGTGACCCACTATCTCCCCCTGAGCTGGGACGCCTCTCAGGGTAGATTTTGCGAGGATTGAAGGATTGTCCATCGATTTTGCGAGGACTCAAAGGCCTGACATGGTGAGGCTCACCGACCGTCCGTTGATGAAGGCCAGCACATAAAAGCGAGTAATTCATGAAACTCACAAAAAGGGAAATTTTAATCACAGGTTAACCTCGGTGCGTGTGCGCGCAGTTTGGCTCTACATATTCTATGTAGAATCTTCTATTCACATACAGCGTTGACCAAGTCTGAGGCTCAGATTGGACCTAGCCGCACCTAGACTCCTCTCTGAAAGGAGCAGAGAAAGCAAGGGGGTCTCTTCTGAACCTCGTGGCTCAGCGGGAGGGTCCGCCTTATCCCCTGCACCCACGGTCCCTCTGTGGATCCTTCTAACTCGAGTGTAGCTGAATTTTCCGTTGTGCACTTCTTCCATGCCAGCAGTAGAGGGAACCTCGCCATTCTCGAATCTTTAACCAAGTCGCTATCTTGATGGTAACAAATTCCATCCACTTGCTGTTTCAAACTGGCTGATGCTTAAGTGCTGCTAGGAATTATACAAGCTAACACTGCGATCTATCTCAAAACTAGTAATAAATCTTAAATCGCTGCTAACCAAAGCCGTGTAAGAAATCATATCGGCGACAAATTGGTGCAGTCGGCAGGATCCACAAATCTCTATTTGCGACGCCTGTGTGCGAGGTAGAGCGGGGGTTGCCCTGTGCCGGACACGGCCGGTGCTAGCTGGCTCCGCCACGGCCCCAGCGCAGCCACAGCTCAGCCTGTCAGCGAGGCTGGGGGCGCCTCTGAGAAAATGCCCAGCAAAGGCCACGGGGGTGACAGAGCGGGGCTGGACTAGAGGCCGCCAGAGGTGCCTCCCGACCCGCACCCTGCTGGGGGCCTGTGCGTCCATGTGCCCAGGGCGCTGCCGTCCAGCGGGCGTGGGCGTCTCCAGGGTGAGCGCCAGGCTTGTGTGACCAGGGGCGGCATCGTGCCCAGAGGCCATTGTGATGCGAGGGCGTCCCCACGGCAGCCGTGGGGGCTCCTGTGGGGCCAGAGCCCTTAGGGTGGCCACTCCCAGGAGAGCGGCTGCGTCAGGAGGCAGCATCTCCCCTGGGGGCCTGTGGCAGGTGTCCAAGAGAGGAACCCGAAGATGCCCCAGAAGCAGGAGGTGAACGCTGGCTCCCAGCCCGACAAGGGGCTGCGGCACCTGCAGGAGCACCGCCAAGTGAGGGATGGGGCTGGAGGGAGAGGCGGGCGGTGGGACATGGGGACGGCCGGGGGCGAGACAGGCAGCCCTGAGCACCTCCGGCCTGGCCACAGCCGTGCCACCCGCCAGGGCTTTCTCCGGGGCCGGGTCGGCTCTGGGACGGCTGCGGCCTGTGCAGAGGCAGAGAGCAGCGCGCAGCCCAGTTCAGCCTGGCTCTAGCGGCCTTCAAGGAGCTGCCTTGAAGCCGAGGCCGGGCTTGCCGGCGCTGCGGGGGCCGCTCTGCACACGCAGCCGCCTCCATCCCGCACCTCCTCCTTCTCCCCACAGGCAGCGCCGCAGCGCAGCGGCACCACAGCCTCGTCCCTCTGCGGGGACAGGCTGCCACCGCTGCCCTGCCCAGCCAGCTCAGAGAGCACTTGCAGCCGTTGCACACAGGTAGGGACGTGGCGGGAGACAGGGCCAAATGCCTCCCCGACCCCGGGAGGCGCCGGTGGGAAGGCGGGAGGTGCCCGAGGGCACGGGTGTGACCGGACCCCAGCAAGCTGAGACCCCCGTGCCGTGCCCGGCAGCCTGCCCGGCCACGCTGGGGGTGCTCCCGAGACCCGGTGGGGGGGCCACGCAGGGACCAGCGCTCTCCCCAGCCGCCTCTGCGAGCAGGGCAGCAGCTGCCTGTGGGGCTGAGCACTGGCCTCAGAGCTGGCAGGACGGCCCAGCCGCAGGGGGTCTCCCGCTGGCACGCGGGGCTGAAAGCACCACAGTGACGCGGCCTTTGTCCACGTCTTCTCTTGCAGGCGGACAAGCCGGAGGGCTGGGAGGCACTGCCCCGCAGCAGGGTCACACGGGGAGAAAGAGCGCCCACGCCAGCCTTGCCGCCTCTCCCAAGGCTTGAAGCGACGCAGGCAGCTGCACCCCGCTACGCACTTGCAGCTCCAGCAGCAGGATCTGCAAATGCAAAGGTCACCGAGCTGCCCGCTCTGCCAGCAGCAGCAACCGCCGGATCTTCTCTGAGAGGCAGAGCGCATGCTGTGGGCCCCGTGGCCAGCGGCCACCGAGACCTTGCCCCACCTGCTTGGGGCATCCTCGGTGAGCGGGGCATGGCAGCGAGGGCTGAGAGATGGGGGCCTGCCCCACGCGGCCACACGACCCGTGACGCGGCTCTGGAGCCCGCGGTCCAGTCGTTGGTGTCCGGGGTCCTGAGGCACGTTGCAGCCGCAAGCCGGGGAGCCGGCCAGCAGCTGGCGGCACAGGGGCACCTTGCGCGCACCACTGCTCTGGCGACAGCTACCAGAGCAGCCCAGGTGCAGGCCGCCAAGGGCGGCAAGGGCCCTGCAGCTCAGCCGAGACCTCATCCCCATGCTCCAGGGGGCACCGGGGCTGCTGGCGAGGCCCGTGCACCGCTTCCCCTGGGCAGCTGCACGGGCGAAGGGCACTCGGCACGGCCGGTGGCAAGGCAGGGCTGTCGTCTGCCGCCCTTGCGTCTTGTCCACGGCAAGCCGCTGCGCACACGGCCTCTGGATGCCCCGAAGCGTCTGGTGGTCCTGCGAATTGAGACGCAGCCGGTGGAGGATGAGGACGACGACAAATCGTCTCAAGACCTGTCAGGACAGGGTCAGCTGGAGGAAGACGTCTCCATCCATACCATCTGGGCCAGCCCCAGTCTGCTGAGACTCAGCCAGGAGCCACACGCAGGCCCCCACAAGGTGCCCGGCTCGGCCGGCAGCATGGACAGAGACGCCGCAGGAGAGGCAGATGACCACCCGCAGCGCGCGTCTCCTGCCCCGTCAGCAGACTCAGACCTAGAGCCGGCAGCTTTTTGCCTGGCCGCAGGTCCTGGGCGCCAGGGGCACAGCGAGCCTCCCCCAGCGTCAGCGCCTGAAGCTGTACGGTTGTCGGCTCCTCCCTTGCCTGCGGCCATGCTCCAGGCGGCAGATGGTAGTGCCGATGCTGTGGGCACTGCTCAGGGCATCCTGGGCGACCAGGACTCGGCAGCGGGGGCTGAGGGCCAGGGGCCTGCCCCCCTTGGCCCCGTAACCAGTGACACTGCTCTGCAGGACCTGGAGGAAGAGCGGGAAGAGGTCCCTGACAGCGACGCTGCAGGAGAGGCAGCAAGCGACGTGAAGAGCGCGTCCTTTGCCCCATTAACAGACGGAGATGCAGCGCCAGCAGAGTCTTGCCTGGCCGGAGGTCCCAGGGAGCAGGGGCGCAGCGAGCCTCTCCCCGCATCAGTGCCCGAGGAGAGCGGCTTCTCAACTTCTCCCTCGCCTGGAGCTCGCCGTCAAGAGGGCCACGGCGTGACTGTCCCCGCATCGGCGCCTGCAGATGCTCAGGCACTGGCTCCTCCCTTGCCTGCAGCCACGCCCCAGCTGGCAGATGACCGTGCCAAAACTGCTGGCGCTGCTCAGGGCGTCCTGAGTGACCGGAGCTTGGCAGCGAGGCTGGAGAGCCAAGGGCTTGCCCCTGTTGGCCCCGTAACGTGTGGCGCTGATCTGGTAGACCTGGAGGAAGAGGGGGAAGAGGTCCCTGACAGAGACGCTGCAGGAGAGGGAGGCGGCGACACAGCGAGCGCGTCTCTTGCTCCCTCAGAGGACGCAGGCACACAGGCAGCAGCTGCTGCCCTGGCCGGAGGCGCCGGGCACGCGGGGCACAGAGCACCTGTCCCCACCCAGCCCCTCGCCTACAGCTCTCCTTCCCCCATAGGCATCGCCGCCCTCCCGCGCGCCCCAGCTCGCCGGCGATGGCCCTCCGTCCTGCGGACAGCTTGTCGGGCTCTGCGCAGGGCTTTGCGCTGCAGCTGCCTCAAGGGACAGTGAGAGCAGCAGCGCCCGGCTGCCAGCACCTCGCCAGCGCGCTTGCCTGTCGCATGCCCCGCGCCTGACACGCGCAGCCTGTCCTCTCTCCTCATTAAATTCCTTCCTGGCTCTATCCCGGCTGAGGGCTCTCTGTCAGGTGTGCACGTGTGTGTGCGCGGGGCTGTGAGCGCAGCAGCTGGCCTCAGACCACGGGGCGCAGGGTCCCTGTGTCCCTGGGGCAGTGACTGGGGTGAGGGCGGGCGTGTGAGGGAGTGTGCTGGCCCGCGAAGATCAAGCCCCGCGTGCTGGTGAGCGGGTGATGTGGCCTGGGAGGGAGCAAGGGCCTGCGGGGCTCTCTGCCGGCCAGCCCTGGCTGTGAGAGACCCTGGGCGTCTCTGGTGGTGAGAGCACGGAGGGTCAGCTGTGGGACCAGGGCAGTCCCGTTCGGCTCGGGGGGGTGTGGGACGGGCTGGAGCAGCGACTGGACAAGGGCGGCGGCCTTGGGGGCTCCTACATGCGGGGGCCAGCAGCTGGGGAGACTGGGATCCAGGCTGGGCCAGCTACTGGGCAGGCTGAGCGTCTGAGCCCAGCTGCTGGAGGGGTGCCCCTTGCCCACGCGTGCACGTGCAGCCTCCCTGGTGGCCTTCTGGGGGATAAAGCCCCCCATGCTGACACTGAGGGTTGCTAAATGAAGAGGGGACTGTGGTCTGGAGGGGCCACTTGCGTTGGGGGTACTTGGTGAGGTGCTGGCAGCCGGGGGCAGGGGGCTGCAGAGGTGGCCTCTTGTGGTGCTGCAGCCCCCACCCCGGGCCACTCTGACATCCCAGGATAAGCCCTCTTGTGCTCTTATCTTGGTCGTAACGACTTGGGCACCCCGGTCATAAGGACTGGGGCGTCAGGCACTCTCTGTCCACACCTGGGCTATCTGCTGCCCGAGTTGTGTACCAGAACGACTCAGCACGAATCGTGGCCAGAATGTGAAATACTGACCAAAGCCAATCATCTCGAGATCCTATAAATAGCCATCCAAAGAGGGAGACCTTCCTGAGCTCTGCGGGACCGCAGCGGGCTGTGTGACCCACTATCTCCCCCTGAGCTGGGACGCCTCTCAGGGTAGATTTTGCGAGGATTGAAGGATTGTCCATCGATTTTGCGAGGACTCAAAGGCCTGACATGGTGAGGCTCACCGACCGTCCGTTGATGAAGGCCAGCACATAAAAGCGAGTAATTCATGAAACTCACAAAAAGGGAAATTTTAATCACAGGTTAACCTCGGTGCGTGTGCGCGCAGTTTGGCTCTACATATTCTATGTAGAATCTTCTATTCACATACAGCGTTGACCAAGTCTGAGGCTCACATTGGACCTAGCCGCACCTAGACTCCTCTCTGAAAGGAGCAGAGAAAGCAAGGGGGTCTCTTCTGAACCTCGTGGCTCAGCGGGAGGGTCCGCCTTATCCCCTGCACCCACGGTCCCTCTGTGGATCCTTCTAACTCGAGTGTAGCTGAATTTTCCGTTGTGCACTTCTTCCATGCCAGCAGTAGAGGGAACCTCGCCATTCTCGAATCTTTAACCAAGTCGCTATCTTGATGGTAACAAATTCCATCCACTTGCTGTTTCAAACTGGCTGATGCTTAAGTGCTGCTAGGAATTATACAAGCTAACACTGCGATCTATCTCAAAACTAGTAATAAATCTTAAATCGCTGCTAACCAAAGCCGTGTAAGAAATCATATCGGCGACAAATTGGTGCAGTCGGCAGGATCCACAAATCTCTATTTGCGACGCCTGTGTGCGAGGTAGAGCGGGGGTTGCCCTGTGCCGGACACGGCCGGTGCTAGCTGGCTCCGCCACGGCCCCAGCGCAGCCACAGCTCAGCCTGTCAGCGAGGCTGGGGGCGCCTCTGAGAAAATGCCCAGCAAAGGCCACGGGGGTGACAGAGCGGGGCTGGACTAGAGGCCGCCAGAGGTGCCTCCCGACCCGCACCCTGCTGGGGGCCTGTGCGTCCATGTGCCCAGGGCGCTGCCGTCCAGCGGGCGTGGGCGTCTCCAGGGTGAGCGCCAGGCCTGTGTGACCAGGGGCGGCATCGTGCCCAGAGGCCATTGTGATGCGAGGGCGTCCCCACGGCAGCCGTGGGGGCTCCTGTGGGGCCAGAGCCCTTAGGGTGGCCACTCCCAGGAGAGCGGCTGCGTCAGGAGGCAGCATCTCCCCTGGGGGCCTGTGGCAGGTGTCCAAGAGAGGAACCCGAAGATGCCCCAGAAGCAGGAGGCGAACGCTGGCTCCCAGCCCGACAAGGGGCTGTGGCACCTGCAGGAGCACCGCCAAGTGAGGGATGGGGCTGGAGGGAGAGGCGGGCGGTGGGACATGGGGACGGCCGGGGGCGAGACAGGCAGCCCTGAGCACCTCCGGCCTGGCCACAGCCGTGCCACCCGCCAGGGCTTTCTCCGGGGCCGGGTCGGCTCTGGGACGGCTGCGGCCTGTGCAGAGGCAGAGAGCAGCGCGCAGCCCAGTTCAGCCTGGCTCTAGCGGCCTTCAAGGAGCTGCCTTGAAGCCGAGGCCGGGCTTGCCGGCGCTGCGGGGGCCGCTCTGCACACGCAGCCGCCTCCATCCCGCACCTCCTCCTTCTCCCCACAGGCAGCGCCGCAGCGCAGCGGCACCACAGCCTCGTCCCTCTGCGGGGACAGGCTGCCACCGCTGCCCTGCCCAGCCAGCTCAGAGAGCACTTGCAGCCGTTGCACACAGGTAGGGACGTGGCGGGAGACAGGGCCAAATGCCTCCCCGACCCCGGGAGGCGCCGGTGGGAAGGCGGGAGGTGCCCGAGGGCACGGGTGTGACCGGACCCCAGCAAGCTGAGACCCCCGTGCCGTGCCCGGCAGCCTGCCCGGCCACGCTGGGGGTGCTCCCGAGACCCGGTGGGGGGGCCACGCAGGGACCAGCGCTCTCCCCAGCCGCCTCTGCGAGCAGGGCAGCAGCTGCCTGTGGGGCTGAGCACTGGCCTCAGAGCTGGCAGGACGGCCCAGCCGCAGGGGGTCTCCCGCTGGCACGCGGGGCTGAAAGCACCACAGTGACGCGGCCCTTGTCCACGTCTTCTCTTGCAGGCGGACAAGCCGGAGGGCTGGGAGGCACTGCCCCGCAGCAGGGTCACACGGGGAGAAAGAGCGCCCACGCCAGCCTTGCCGCCTCTCCCAAGGCTTGAAGCGACGCAGGCAGCTGCACCCCGCTACGCACTTGCAGCTCCAGCAGCAGGATCTGCAAATGCAAAGGTCACCGAGCTGCCCGCTCTGCCAGCAGCAGCAACCGCCGGATCTTCTCTGAGAGGCAGAGCGCATGCTGTGGGCCCCGTGGCCAGCGGCCACCGAGACCTTGCCCCACCTGCTTGGGGCATCCTCGGTGAGCGGGGCATGGCAGCGAGGGCTGAGAGATGGGGGCCTGCCCCACGCGGCCACACGACCCGTGACGCGGCTCTGGAGCCCGCGGTCCAGTCGTTGGTGTCCGGGGTCCTGAGGCACGTTGCAGCCGCAAGCCGGGGAGCCGGCCAGCAGCTGGCGGCACAGGGGCACCTTGCGCGCACCACTGCTCTGGCGACAGCTACCAGAGCAGCCCAGGTGCAGGCCGCCAAGGGCGGCAAGGGCCCTGCAGCTCAGCCGAGACCTCATCCCCATGCTCCAGGGGGCACCGGGGCTGCTGGCGAGGCCCGTGCACCGCTTCCCCTGGGCAGCTGCACGGGCGAAGGGCACTCGGCACGGCCGGTGGCAAGGCAGGGCTGTCGTCTGCCGCCCTTGCGTCTTGTCCACGGCAAGCCGCTGTGCACACGGCCTCTGGATGCCCCGAAGCGTCTGGTGGTCCTGCGAATTGAGACGCAGCCGGTGGAGGATGAGGACGACGACAAATCGTCTCAAGACCTGTCAGGACAGGGTCAGCTGGAGGAAGACGTCTCCATCCATACCATCTGGGCCAGCCCCAGTCTGCTGAGACTCAGCCAGGAGCCACACGCAGGCCCCCACAAGGTGCCCGGCTCGGCCGGCAGCATGGACAGAGACGCCGCAGGAGAGGCAGATGACCACCCGCAGCGCGCGTCTCCTGCCCCGTCAGCAGACTCAGACCTAGAGCCGGCAGCTTTTTGCCTGGCCGCAGGTCCTGGGCGCCAGGGGCACAGCGAGCCTCCCCCAGCGTCAGCGCCTGAAGCTGTACGGTTGTCGGCTCCTCCCTTGCCTGCGGCCATGCTCCAGGCGGCAGATGGTAGTGCCGATGCTGTGGGCACTGCTCAGGGCATCCTGGGCGACCAGGACTCGGCAGCGGGGGCTGAGGGCCAGGGGCCTGCCCCCCTTGGCCCCGTAACCAGTGACACTGCTCTGCAGGACCTGGAGGAAGAGCGGGAAGAGGTCCCTGACAGCGACGCTGCAGGAGAGGCAGCAAGCGACGTGAAGAGCGCGTCCTTTGCCCCATTAACAGACGGAGATGCAGCGCCAGCAGAGTCTTGCCTGGCCGGAGGTCCCAGGGAGCAGGGGCGCAGCGAGCCTCTCCCCGCATCAGTGCCCGAGGAGAGCGGCTTCTCAACTTCTCCCTCGCCTGGAGCTCGCCGTCAAGAGGGCCACGGCGTGACTGTCCCCGCATCGGCGCCTGCAGATGCTCAGGCACTGGCTCCTCCCTTGCCTGCAGCCACGCCCCAGCTGGCAGATGACCGTGCCAAAACTGCTGGCGCTGCTCAGGGCGTCCTGAGTGACCGGAGCTTGGCAGCGAGGCTGGAGAGCCAAGGGCTTGCCCCTGTTGGCCCCGTAACGTGTGGCGCTGATCTGGTAGACCTGGAGGAAGAGGGGGAAGAGGTCCCTGACAGAGACGCTGCAGGAGAGGGAGGCGGCGACACAGCGAGCGCGTCTCTTGCTCCCTCAGAGGACGCAGGCACACAGGCAGCAGCTGCTGCCCTGGCCGGAGGCGCCGGGCACGCGGGGCACAGAGCACCTGTCCCCACCCAGCCCCTCGCCTACAGCTCTCCTTCCCCCATAGGCATCGCCGCCCTCCCGCGCGCCCCAGCTCGCCGGCGATGGCCCTCCGTCCTGCGGACAGCTTGTCGGGCTCTGCGCAGGGCTTTGCGCTGCAGCTGCCTCAAGGGACAGTGAGAGCAGCAGCGCCCGGCTGCCAGCACCTCGCCAGCGCGCTTGCCTGTCGCATGCCCCGCGCCTGACACGCGCAGCCTGTCCTCTCTCCTCATTAAATTCCTTCCTGGCTCTATCCCGGCTGAGGGCTCTCTGTCAGGTGTGCACGTGTGTGTGCGCGGGGCTGTGAGCGCAGCAGCTGGCCTCAGACCACGGGGCGCAGGGTCCCTGTGTCCCTGGGGCAGTGACTGGGGTGAGGGCGGGCGTGTGAGGGAGTGTGCTGGCCCGCGAAGATCAAGCCCCGCGTGCTGGTGAGCGGGTGATGTGGCCTGGGAGGGAGCAAGGGCCTGCGGGGCTCTCTGCCGGCCAGCCCTGGCTGTGAGAGACCCTGGGCGTCTCTGGTGGTGAGAGCACGGAGGGTCAGCTGTGGGACCAGGGCAGTCCCGTTCGGCTCGGGGGGGTGTGGGACGGGCTGGAGCAGCGACTGGACAAGGGCGGCGGCCTTGGGGGCTCCTACATGCGGGGGCCAGCAGCTGGGGAGACTGGGATCCAGGCTGGGCCAGCTACTGGGCAGGCTGAGCGTCTGAGCCCAGCTGCTGGAGGGGTGCCCCTTGCCCACGCGTGCACGTGCAGCCTCCCTGGTGGCCTTCTGGGGGATAAAGCCCCCCACGCTGACACTGAGGGTTGCTAAATGAAGAGGGGACTGTGGTCTGGAGGGGCCACTTGCGTTGGGGGTACTTGGTGAGGTGCTGGCAGCCGGGGGCAGGGGGCTGCAGAGGTGGCCTCTTGTGGTGCTGCAGCCCCCACCCCGGGCCACTCTGACATCCCAGGATAAGCCCTCTTGTGCTCTTATCTTGGTCGTAACGACTTGGGCACCCCGGTCATAAGGACTGGGGCGTCAGGCACTCTCTGTCCACGCCTGGGCTATCTGCTGCCCGAGTTGTGTACCAGAACGACTCAGCACGAATCGTGGCCAGAATGTGAAATACTGACCAAAGCCAATCATCTCGAGATCCTATAAATAGCCATCCAAAGAGGGAGACCTTCCTGAGCTCTGCGGGACCGCAGCGGGCTGTGTGACCCACTATCTCCCCCTGAGCTGGGACGCCTCTCAGGGTAGATTTTGCGAGGATTGAAGGATTGTCCATCGATTTTGCGAGGACTCAAAGGCCTGACATGGTGAGGCTCACCGACCGTCCGTTGATGAAGGCCAGCACATAAAAGCGAGTAATTCATGAAACTCACAAAAAGGGAAATTTTAATCACAGGTTAACCTCGGTGCGTGTGCGCGCAGTTTGGCTCTACATATTCTATGTAGAATCTTCTATTCACATACAGCGTTGACCAAGTCTGAGGCTCACATTGGACCTAGCCGCACCTAGACTCCTCTCTGAAAGGAGCAGAGAAAGCAAGGGGGTCTCTTCTGAACCTCGTGGCTCAGCGGGAGGGTCCGCCTTATCCCCTGCACCCACGGTCCCTCTGTGGATCCTTCTAACTCGAGTGTAGCTGAATTTTCCGTTGTGCACTTCTTCCATGCCAGCAGTAGAGGGAACCTCGCCATTCTCGAATCTTTAACCAAGTCGCTATCTTGATGGTAACAAATTCCATCCACTTGCTGTTTCAAACTGGCTGATGCTTAAGTGCTGCTAGGAATTATACAAGCTAACACTGCGATCTATCTCAAAACTAGTAATAAATCTTAAATCGCTGCTAACCAAAGCCGTGTAAGAAATCATATCGGTGACAAATTGGTGCAGTCGGCAGGATCCACAAATCTCTATTTGCGACGCCTGTGTGCGAGGTAGAGCGGGGGTTGCCCTGTGCCGGACACGGCCGGTGCTAGCTGGCTCCGCCACGGCCCCAGCGCAGCCACAGCTCAGCCTGTCAGCGAGGCTGGGGGCGCCTCTGAGAAAATGCCCAGCAAAGGCCACGGGGGTGACAGAGCGGGGCTGGACTAGAGGCCGCCAGAGGTGCCTCCCGACCCGCACCCTGCTGGGGGCCTGTGCGTCCATGTGCCCAGGGCGCTGCCGTCCAGCGGGCGTGGGCGTCTCCAGGGTGAGCGCCAGGCCTGTGTGACCAGGGGCGGCATCGTGCCCAGAGGCCATTGTGATGCGAGGGCGTCCCCACGGCAGCCGTGGGGGCTCCTGTGGGGCCAGAGCCCTTAGGGTGGCCACTCCCAGGAGAGCGGCTGCGTCAGGAGGCAGCATCTCCCCTGGGGGCCTGTGGCAGGTGTCCAAGAGAGGAACCCGAAGATGCCCCAGAAGCAGGAGGCGAACGCTGGCTCCCAGCCCGACAAGGGGCTGTGGCACCTGCAGGAGCACCGCCAAGTGAGGGATGGGGCTGGAGGGAGAGGCGGGCGGTGGGACATGGGGACGGCCGGGGGCGAGACAGGCAGCCCTGAGCACCTCCGGCCTGGCCACAGCCGTGCCACCCGCCAGGGCTTTCTCCGGGGCCGGGTCGGCTCTGGGACGGCTGCGGCCTGTGCAGAGGCAGAGAGCAGCGCGCAGCCCAGTTCAGCCTGGCTCTAGCGGCCTTCAAGGAGCTGCCTTGAAGCCGAGGCCGGGCTTGCCGGCGCTGCGGGGGCCGCTCTGCACACGCAGCCGCCTCCATCCCGCACCTCCTCCTTCTCCCCACAGGCAGCGCCGCAGCGCAGCGGCACCACAGCCTCGTCCCTCTGCGGGGACAGGCTGCCACCGCTGCCCTGCCCAGCCAGCTCAGAGAGCACTTGCAGCCGTTGCACACAGGTAGGGACGTGGCGGGAGACAGGGCCAAATGCCTCCCCGACCCCGGGAGGCGCCGGTGGGAAGGCGGGAGGTGCCCGAGGGCACGGGTGTGACCGGACCCCAGCAAGCTGAGACCCCCGTGCCGTGCCCGGCAGCCTGCCCGGCCACGCTGGGGGTGCTCCCGAGACCCGGTGGGGGGGCCACGCAGGGACCAGCGCTCTCCCCAGCCGCCTCTGCGAGCAGGGCAGCAGCTGCCTGTGGGGCTGAGCACTGGCCTCAGAGCTGGCAGGACGGCCCAGCCGCAGGGGGTCTCCCGCTGGCACGCGGGGCTGAAAGCACCACAGTGACGCGGCCTTTGTCCACGTCTTCTCTTGCAGGCGGACAAGCCGGAGGGCTGGGAGGCACTGCCCCGCAGCAGGGTCACACGGGGAGAAAGAGCGCCCACGCCAGCCTTGCCGCCTCTCCCAAGGCTTGAAGCGACGCAGGCAGCTGCACCCCGCTACGCACTTGCAGCTCCAGCAGCAGGATCTGCAAATGCAAAGGTCACCGAGCTGCCCGCTCTGCCAGCAGCAGCAACCGCCGGATCTTCTCTGAGAGGCAGAGCGCATGCTGTGGGCCCCGTGGCCAGCGGCCACCGAGACCTTGCCCCACCTGCTTGGGGCATCCTCGGTGAGCGGGGCATGGCAGCGAGGGCTGAGAGATGGGGGCCTGCCCCACGCGGCCACACGACCCGTGACGCGGCTCTGGAGCCCGCGGTCCAGTCGTTGGTGTCCGGGGTCCTGAGGCACGTTGCAGCCGCAAGCCGGGGAGCCGGCCAGCAGCTGGCGGCACAGGGGCACCTTGCGCGCACCACTGCTCTGGCGACAGCTACCAGAGCAGCCCAGGTGCAGGCCGCCAAGGGCGGCAAGGGCCCTGCAGCTCAGCCGAGACCTCATCCCCATGCTCCAGGGGGCACCGGGGCTGCTGGCGAGGCCCGTGCACCGCTTCCCCTGGGCAGCTGCACGGGCGAAGGGCACTCGGCACGGCCGGTGGCAAGGCAGGGCTGTCGTCTGCCGCCCTTGCGTCTTGTCCACGGCAAGCCGCTGCGCACACGGCCTCTGGATGCCCCGAAGCGTCTGGTGGTCCTGCGAATTGAGACGCAGCCGGTGGAGGATGAGGACGACGACAAATCGTCTCAAGACCTGTCAGGACAGGGTCAGCTGGAGGAAGACGTCTCCATCCATACCATCTGGGCCAGCCCCAGTCTGCTGAGACTCAGCCAGGAGCCACACGCAGGCCCCCACAAGGTGCCCGGCTCGGCCGGCAGCATGGACAGAGACGCCGCAGGAGAGGCAGATGACCACCCGCAGCGCGCGTCTCCTGCCCCGTCAGCAGACTCAGACCTAGAGCCGGCAGCTTTTTGCCTGGCCGCAGGTCCTGGGCGCCAGGGGCACAGCGAGCCTCCCCCAGCGTCAGCGCCTGAAGCTGTACGGTTGTCGGCTCCTCCCTTGCCTGCGGCCATGCTCCAGGCGGCAGATGGTAGTGCCGATGCTGTGGGCACTGCTCAGGGCATCCTGGGCGACCAGGACTCGGCAGCGGGGGCTGAGGGCCAGGGGCCTGCCCCCCTTGGCCCCGTAACCAGTGACACTGCTCTGCAGGACCTGGAGGAAGAGCGGGAAGAGGTCCCTGACAGCGACGCTGCAGGAGAGGCAGCAAGCGACGTGAAGAGCGCGTCCTTTGCCCCATTAACAGACGGAGATGCAGCGCCAGCAGAGTCTTGCCTGGCCGGAGGTCCCAGGGAGCAGGGGCGCAGCGAGCCTCTCCCCGCATCAGTGCCCGAGGAGAGCGGCTTCTCAACTTCTCCCTCGCCTGGAGCTCGCCGTCAAGAGGGCCACGGCGTGACTGTCCCCGCATCGGCGCCTGCAGATGCTCAGGCACTGGCTCCTCCCTTGCCTGCAGCCACGCCCCAGCTGGCAGATGACCGTGCCGAAACTGCTGGCGCTGCTCAGGGCGTCCTGAGTGACCGGAGCTTGGCAGCGAGGCTGGAGAGCCAAGGGCTTGCCCCTGTTGGCCCCGTAACGTGTGGCGCTGATCTGGTAGACCTGGAGGAAGAGGGGGAAGAGGTCCCTGACAGAGACGCTGCAGGAGAGGGAGGCGGCGACACAGCGAGCGCGTCTCTTGCTCCCTCAGAGGACGCAGGCACACAGGCAGCAGCTGCTGCCCTGGCCGGAGGCGCCGGGCACGCGGGGCACAGAGCACCTGTCCCCACCCAGCCCCTCGCCTACAGCTCTCCTTCCCCCATAGGCATCGCCGCCCTCCCGCGCGCCCCAGCTCGCCGGCGATGGCCCTCCGTCCTGCGGACAGCTTGTCGGGCTCTGCGCAGGGCTTTGCGCTGCAGCTGCCTCAAGGGACAGTGAGAGCAGCAGCGCCCGGCTGCCAGCACCTCGCCAGCGCGCTTGCCTGTCGCATGCCCCGCGCCTGACACGCGCAGCCTGTCCTCTCTCCTCATTAAATTCCTTCCTGGCTCTATCCCGGCTGAGGGCTCTCTGTCAGGTGTGCACGTGTGTGTGCGCGGGGCTGTGAGCGCAGCAGCTGGCCTCAGACCACGGGGCGCAGGGTCCCTGTGTCCCTGGGGCAGTGACTGGGGTGAGGGCGGGCGTGTGAGGGAGTGTGCTGGCCCGCGAAGATCAAGCCCCGCGTGCTGGTGAGCGGGTGACGTGGCCTGGGAGGGAGCAAGGGCCTGCGGGGCTCTCTGCCGGCCAGCCCTGGCTGTGAGAGACCCTGGGCGTCTCTGGTGGTGAGAGCACGGAGGGTCAGCTGTGGGACCAGGGCAGTCCCGTTCGGCTCGGGGGGGTGTGGGACGGGCTGGAGCAGCGACTGGACAAGGGCGGCGGCCTTGGGGGCTCCTACATGCGGGGGCCAGCAGCTGGGGAGACTGGGATCCAGGCTGGGCCAGCTACTGGGCAGGCTGAGCGTCTGAGCCCAGCTGCTGGAGGGGTGCCCCTTGCCCACGCGTGCACGTGCAGCCTCCCTGGTGGCCTTCTGGGGGATAAAGCCCCCCACGCTGACACTGAGGGTTGCTAAATGAAGAGGGGACTGTGGTCTGGAGGGGCCACTTGCGTTGGGGGTACTTGGTGAGGTGCTGGCAGCCGGGGGCAGGGGGCTGCAGAGGTGGCCTCTTGTGGTGCTGCAGCCCCCACCCCGGGCCACTCTGACATCCCAGGATAAGCCCTCTTGTGCTCTTATCTTGGTCGTAACGACTTGGGCACCCCGGTCATAAGGACTGGGGCGTCAGGCACTCTCTGTCCACGCCTGGGCTATCTGCTGCCCGAGTTGTGTACCAGAACGACTCAGCACGAATCGTGGCCAGAATGTGAAATACTGACCAAAGCCAATCATCTCGAGATCCTATAAATAGCCATCCAAAGAGGGAGACCTTCCTGAGCTCTGCGGGACCGCAGCGGGCTGTGTGACCCACTATCTCCCCCTGAGCTGGGACGCCTCTCAGGGTAGATTTTGCGAGGATTGAAGGATTGTCCATCGATTTTGCGAGGACTCAAAGGCCTGACATGGTGAGGCTCACCGACCGTCCGTTGATGAAGGCCAGCACATAAAAGCGAGTAATTCATGAAACTCACAAAAAGGGAAATTTTAATCACAGGTTAACCTCGGTGCGTGTGCGCGCAGTTTGGCTCTACATATTCTATGTAGAATCTTCTATTCACATACACCGTTGACCAAGTCTGAGGCTCAGATTGGACCTAGCCGCACCTAGACTCCTCTCTGAAAGGAGCAGAGAAAGCAAGGGGGTCTCTTCTGAACCTCGTGGCTCAGCGGGAGGGTCCGCCTTATCCCCTGCACCCACGGTCCCTCTGTGGATCCTTCTAACTCGAGTGTAGCTGAATTTTCCGTTGTGCACTTCTTCCATGCCAGCAGTAGAGGGAACCTCGCCATTCTCGAATCTTTAACCAAGTCGCTATCTTGATGGTAACAAATTCCATCCACTTGCTGTTTCAAACTGGCTGATGCTTAAGTGCTGCTAGGAATTATACAAGCTAACACTGCGATCTATCTCAAAACTAGTAATAAATCTTAAATCGCTGCTAACCAAAGCCGTGTAAGAAATCATATCGGCGACAAATTGGTGCAGTCGGCAGGATCCACAAATCTCTATTTGCGACGCCTGTGTGCGAGGTAGAGCGGGGGTTGCCCTGTGCCGGACACGGCCGGTGCTAGCTGGCTCCGCCACGGCCCCAGCGCAGCCACAGCTCAGCCTGTCAGCGAGGCTGGGGGCGCCTCTGAGAAAATGCCCAGCAAAGGCCACGGGGGTGACAGAGCGGGGCTGGACTAGAGGCCGCCAGAGGTGCCTCCCGACCCGCACCCTGCTGGGGGCCTGTGCGTCCGTGTGCCCAGGGCGCTGCCATCCAGCGGGCGTGGGCGTCTCCAGGGTGAGCGCCAGGCCTGTGTGACCAGGGGCGGCATCGTGCCCAGAGGCCATTGTGATGCGAGGGCGTCCCCACGGCAGCCGTGGGGGCTCCTGTGGGGCCAGAGCCCTTAGGGTGGCCACTCCCAGGAGAGCGGCTGCGTCAGGAGGCAGCATCTCCCCTGGGGGCCTGTGGCAGGTGTCCAAGAGAGGAACCCGAAGATGCCCCAGAAGCAGGAGGCGAACGCTGGCTCCCAGCCCGACAAGGGGCTGCGGCACCTGCAGGAGCACCGCCAAGTGAGGGATGGGGCTGGAGGGAGAGGCGGGCGGTGGGACATGGGGACGGCCGGGGGCGAGACAGGCAGCCCTGAGCACCTCCGGCCTGGCCACAGCCGTGCCACCCGCCAGGGCTTTCTCCGGGGCCGGGTCGGCTCTGGGACGGCTGCGGCCTGTGCAGAGGCAGAGAGCAGCGCGCAGCCCAGTTCAGCCTGGCTCTAGCGGCCTTCAAGGAGCTGCCTTGAAGCCGAGGCCGGGCTTGCCGGCGCTGCGGGGGCCGCTCTGCACACGCAGCCGCCTCCATCCCGCACCTCCTCCTTCTCCCCACAGGCAGCGCCGCAGCGCAGCGGCACCACAGCCTCGTCCCTCTGCGGGGACAGGCTGCCACCGCTGCCCTGCCCAGCCAGCTCAGAGAGCACTTGCAGCCGTTGCACACAGGTAGGGACGTGGCGGGAGACAGGGCCAAATGCCTCCCCGACCCCGGGAGGCGCCGGTGGGAAGGCGGGAGGTGCCCGAGGGCACGGGTGTGACCGGACCCCAGCAAGCTGAGACCCCCGTGCCGTGCCCGGCAGCCTGCCCGGCCACGCTGGGGGTGCTCCCGAGACCCGGTGGGGGGGCCACGCAGGGACCAGCGCTCTCCCCAGCCGCCTCTGCGAGCAGGGCAGCAGCTGCCTGTGGGGCTGAGCACTGGCCTCAGAGCTGGCAGGACGGCCCAGCCGCAGGGGGTCTCCCGCTGGCACGCGGGGCTGAAAGCACCACAGTGACGCGGCCCTTGTCCACGTCTTCTCTTGCAGGCGGACAAGCCGGAGGGCTGGGAGGCACTGCCCCGCAGCAGGGTCACACGGGGAGAAAGAGCGCCCACGCCAGCCTTGCCGCCTCTCCCAAGGCTTGAAGCGACGCAGGCAGCTGCACCCCGCTACGCACTTGCAGCTCCAGCAGCAGGATCTGCAAATGCAAAGGTCACCGAGCTGCCCGCTCTGCCAGCAGCAGCAACCGCCGGATCTTCTCTGAGAGGCAGAGCGCATGCTGTGGGCCCCGTGGCCAGCGGCCACCGAGACCTTGCCCCACCTGCTTGGGGCATCCTCGGTGAGCGGGGCATGGCAGCGAGGGCTGAGAGATGGGGGCCTGCCCCACGCGGCCACACGACCCGTGACGCGGCTCTGGAGCCCGCGGTCCAGTCGTTGGTGTCCGGGGTCCTGAGGCACGTTGCAGCCGCAAGCCGGGGAGCCGGCCAGCAGCTGGCGGCACAGGGGCACCTTGCGCGCACCACTGCTCTGGCGACAGCTACCAGAGCAGCCCAGGTGCAGGCCGCCAAGGGCGGCAAGGGCCCTGCAGCTCAGCCGAGACCTCATCCCCATGCTCCAGGGGGCACCGGGGCTGCTGGCGAGGCCCGTGCACCGCTTCCCCTGGGCAGCTGCACGGGCGAAGGGCACTCGGCACGGCCGGTGGCAAGGCAGGGCTGTCGTCTGCCGCCCTTGCGTCTTGTCCACGGCAAGCCGCTGCGCACACGGCCTCTGGATGCCCCGAAGCGTCTGGTGGTCCTGCGAATTGAGACGCAGCCGGTGGAGGATGAGGACGACGACAAATCGTCTCAAGACCTGTCAGGACAGGGTCAGCTGGAGGAAGACATCTCCATCCATACCATCTGGGCCAGCCCCAGTCTGCTGAGACTCAGCCAGGAGCCACACGCAGGCCCCCACAAGGTGCCCGGCTCGGCCGGCAGCATGGACAGAGACGCCGCAGGAGAGGCAGATGACCACCCGCAGCGCGCGTCTCCTGCCCCGTCAGCAGACTCAGACCTAGAGCCGGCAGCTTTTTGCCTGGCCGCAGGTCCTGGGCGCCAGGGGCACAGCGAGCCTCCCCCAGCGTCAGCGCCTGAAGCTGTACGGTTGTCGGCTCCTCCCTTGCCTGCGGCCATGCTCCAGGCGGCAGATGGTAGTGCCGATGCTGTGGGCACTGCTCAGGGCATCCTGGGCGACCAGGACTCGGCAGCGGGGGCTGAGGGCCAGGGGCCTGCCCCCCTTGGCCCCGTAACCAGTGACACTGCTCTGCAGGACCTGGAGGAAGAGCGGGAAGAGGTCCCTGACAGCGACGCTGCAGGAGAGGCAGCAAGCGACGTGAAGAGCGCGTCCTTTGCCCCATTAACAGACGGAGATGCAGCGCCAGCAGAGTCTTGCCTGGCCGGAGGTCCCAGGGAGCAGGGGCGCAGCGAGCCTCTCCCCGCATCAGTGCCCGAGGAGAGCGGCTTCTCAACTTCTCCCTCGCCTGGAGCTCGCCGTCAAGAGGGCCACGGCGTGACTGTCCCCGCATCGGCGCCTGCAGATGCTCAGGCACTGGCTCCTCCCTTGCCTGCAGCCACGCCCCAGCTGGCAGATGACCGTGCCGAAACTGCTGGCGCTGCTCAGGGCGTCCTGAGTGACCGGAGCTTGGCAGCGAGGCTGGAGAGCCAAGGGCTTGCCCCTGTTGGCCCCGTAACGTGTGGCGCTGATCTGGTAGACCTGGAGGAAGAGGGGGAAGAGGTCCCTGACAGAGACGCTGCAGGAGAGGGAGGCGGCGACACAGCGAGCGCGTCTCTTGCTCCCTCAGAGGACGCAGGCACACAGGCAGCAGCTGCTGCCCTGGCCGGAGGCGCCGGGCACGCGGGGCACAGAGCACCTGTCCCCACCCAGCCCCTCGCCTACAGCTCTCCTTCCCCCATAGGCATCGCCGCCCTCCCGCGCGCCCCAGCTCGCCGGCGATGGCCCTCCGTCCTGCGGACAGCTTGTCGGGCTCTGCGCAGGGCTTTGCGCTGCAGCTGCCTCAAGGGACAGTGAGAGCAGCAGCGCCCGGCTGCCAGCACCTCGCCAGCGCGCTTGCCTGTCGCATGCCCCGCGCCTGACACGCGCAGCCTGTCCTCTCTCCTCATTAAATTCCTTCCTGGCTCTATCCCGGCTGAGGGCTCTCTGTCAGGTGTGCACGTGTGTGTGCGCGGGGCTGTGAGCGCAGCAGCTGGCCTCAGACCACGGGGCGCAGGGTCCCTGTGTCCCTGGGGCAGTGACTGGGGTGAGGGCGGGCGTGTGAGGGAGTGTGCTGGCCCGCGAAGATCAAGCCCCGCGTGCTGGTGAGCGGGTGACGTGGCCTGGGAGGGAGCAAGGGCCTGCGGGGCTCTCTGCCGGCCAGCCCTGGCTGTGAGAGACCCTGGGCGTCTCTGGTGGTGAGAGCACGGAGGGTCAGCTGTGGGACCAGGGCAGTCCCGTTCGGCTCGGGGGGGTGTGGGACGGGCTGGAGCAGCGACTGGACAAGGGCGGCGGCCTTGGGGGCTCCTACATGCGGGGGCCAGCAGCTGGGGAGACTGGGATCCAGGCTGGGCCAGCTACTGGGCAGGCTGAGCGTCTGAGCCCAGCTGCTGGAGGGGTGCCCCTTGCCCACGCGTGCACGTGCAGCCTCCCTGGTGGCCTTCTGGGGGATAAAGCCCCCCACGCTGACACTGAGGGTTGCTAAATGAAGAGGGGACTGTGGTCTGGAGGGGCCACTTGCGTTGGGGGTACTTGGTGAGGTGCTGGCAGCCGGGGGCAGGGGGCTGCAGAGGTGGCCTCTTGTGGTGCTGCAGCCCCCACCCCGGGCCACTCTGACATCCCAGGATAAGCCCTCTTGTGCTCTTATCTTGGTCGTAACGACTTGGGCACCCCGGTCATAAGGACTGGGGCGTCAGGCACTCTCTGTCCACGCCTGGGCTATCTGCTGCCCGAGTTGTGTACCAGAACGACTCAGCACGAATCGTGGCCAGAATGTGAAATACTGACCAAAGCCAATCATCTCGAGATCCTATAAATAGCCATCCAAAGAGGGAGACCTTCCTGAGCTCTGCGGGACCGCAGCGGGCTGTGTGACCCACTATCTCCCCCTGAGCTGGGACGCCTCTCAGGGTAGATTTTGCGAGGATTGAAGGATTGTCCATCGATTTTGCGAGGACTCAAAGGCCTGACATGGTGAGGCTCACCGACCGTCCGTTGATGAAGGCCAGCACATAAAAGCGAGTAATTCATGAAACTCACAAAAAGGGAAATTTTAATCACAGGTTAACCTCGGTGCGTGTGCGCGCAGTTTGGCTCTACATATTCTATGTAGAATCTTCTATTCACATACACCGTTGACCAAGTCTGAGGCTCAGATTGGACCTAGCCGCACCTAGACTCCTCTCTGAAAGGAGCAGAGAAAGCAAGGGGGTCTCTTCTGAACCTCGTGGCTCAGCGGGAGGGTCCGCCTTATCCCCTGCACCCACGGTCCCTCTGTGGATCCTTCTAACTCGAGTGTAGCTGAATTTTCCGTTGTGCACTTCTTCCATGCCAGCAGTAGAGGGAACCTCGCCATTCTCGAATCTTTAACCAAGTCGCTATCTTGATGGTAACAAATTCCATCCACTTGCTGTTTCAAACTGGCTGATGCTTAAGTGCTGCTAGGAATTATACAAGCTAACACTGCGATCTATCTCAAAACTAGTAATAAATCTTAAATCGCTGCTAACCAAAGCCGTGTAAGAAATCATATCGGCGACAAATTGGTGCAGTCGGCAGGATCCACAAATCTCTATTTGCGACGCCTGTGTGCGAGGTAGAGCGGGGGTTGCCCTGTGCCGGACACGGCCGGTGCTAGCTGGCTCCGCCACGGCCCCAGCGCAGCCACAGCTCAGCCTGTCAGCGAGGCTGGGGGCGCCTCTGAGAAAATGCCCAGCAAAGGCCACGGGGGTGACAGAGCGGGGCTGGACTAGAGGCCGCCAGAGGTGCCTCCCGACCCGCACCCTGCTGGGGGCCTGTGCGTCCGTGTGCCCAGGGCGCTGCCGTCCAGCGGGCGTGGGCGTCTCCAGGGTGAGCGCCAGGCCTGTGTGACCAGGGGCGGCATCGTGCCCAGAGGCCATTGTGATGCGAGGGCGTCCCCACGGCAGCCGTGGGGGCTCCTGTGGGGCCAGAGCCCTTAGGGTGGCCACTCCCAGGAGAGCGGCTGCGTCAGGAGGCAGCATCTCCCCTGGGGGCCTGTGGCAGGTGTCCAAGAGAGGAACCCGAAGATGCCCCAGAAGCAGGAGGCGAACGCTGGCTCCCAGCCCGACAAGGGGCTGCGGCACCTGCAGGAGCACCGCCAAGTGAGGGATGGGGCTGGAGGGAGAGGCGGGCGGTGGGACATGGGGACGGCCGGGGGCGAGACAGGCAGCCCTGAGCACCTCCGGCCTGGCCACAGCCGTGCCACCCGCCAGGGCTTTCTCCGGGGCCGGGTCGGCTCTGGGACGGCTGCGGCCTGTGCAGAGGCAGAGAGCAGCGCGCAGCCCAGTTCAGCCTGGCTCTAGCGGCCTTCAAGGAGCTGCCTTGAAGCCGAGGCCGGGCTTGCCGGCGCTGCGGGGGCCGCTCTGCACACGCAGCCGCCTCCATCCCGCACCTCCTCCTTCTCCCCACAGGCAGCGCCGCAGCGCAGCGGCACCACAGCCTCGTCCCTCTGCGGGGACAGGCTGCCACCGCTGCCCTGCCCAGCCAGCTCAGAGAGCACTTGCAGCCGTTGCACACAGGTAGGGACGTGGCGGGAGACAGGGCCAAATGCCTCCCCGACCCCGGGAGGCGCCGGTGGGAAGGCGGGAGGTGCCCGAGGGCACGGGTGTGACCGGACCCCAGCAAGCTGAGACCCCCGTGCCGTGCCCGGCAGCCTGCCCGGCCACGCTGGGGGTGCTCCCGAGACCCGGTGGGGGGGCCACGCAGGGACCAGCGCTCTCCCCAGCCGCCTCTGCGAGCAGGGCAGCAGCTGCCTGTGGGGCTGAGCACTGGCCTCAGAGCTGGCAGGACGGCCCAGCCGCAGGGGGTCTCCCGCTGGCACGCGGGGCTGAAAGCACCACAGTGACGCGGCCCTTGTCCACGTCTTCTCTTGCAGGCGGACAAGCCGGAGGGCTGGGAGGCACTGCCCCGCAGCAGGGTCACACGGGGAGAAAGAGCGCCCACGCCAGCCTTGCCGCCTCTCCCAAGGCTTGAAGCGACGCAGGCAGCTGCACCCCGCTACGCACTTGCAGCTCCAGCAGCAGGATCTGCAAATGCAAAGGTCACCGAGCTGCCCGCTCTGCCAGCAGCAGCAACCGCCGGATCTTCTCTGAGAGGCAGAGCGCATGCTGTGGGCCCCGTGGCCAGCGGCCACCGAGACCTTGCCCCACCTGCTTGGGGCATCCTCGGTGAGCGGGGCATGGCAGCGAGGGCTGAGAGATGGGGGCCTGCCCCACGCGGCCACACGACCCGTGACGCGGCTCTGGAGCCCGCGGTCCAGTCGTTGGTGTCCGGGGTCCTGAGGCACGTTGCAGCCGCAAGCCGGGGAGCCGGCCAGCAGCTGGCGGCACAGGGGCACCTTGCGCGCACCACTGCTCTGGCGACAGCTACCAGAGCAGCCCAGGTGCAGGCCGCCAAGGGCGGCAAGGGCCCTGCAGCTCAGCCGAGACCTCATCCCCATGCTCCAGGGGGCACCGGGGCTGCTGGCGAGGCCCGTGCACCGCTTCCCCTGGGCAGCTGCACGGGCGAAGGGCACTCGGCACGGCCGGTGGCAAGGCAGGGCTGTCGTCTGCCGCCCTTGCGTCTTGTCCACGGCAAGCCGCTGCGCACACGGCCTCTGGATGCCCCGAAGCGTCTGGTGGTCCTGCGAATTGAGACGCAGCTGGTGGAGGATGAGGACGACGACAAATCGTCTCAAGACCTGTCAGGACAGGGTCAGCTGGAGGAAGACGTCTCCATCCATACCATCTGGGCCAGCCCCAGTCTGCTGAGACTCAGCCAGGAGCCACACGCAGGCCCCCACAAGGTGCCCGGCTCGGCCGGCAGCATGGACAGAGACGCCGCAGGAGAGGCAGATGACCACCCGCAGCGCGCGTCTCCTGCCCCGTCAGCAGACTCAGACCTAGAGCCGGCAGCTTTTTGCCTGGCCGCAGGTCCTGGGCGCCAGGGGCACAGCGAGCCTCCCCCAGCGTCAGCGCCTGAAGCTGTACGGTTGTCGGCTCCTCCCTTGCCTGCGGCCATGCTCCAGGCGGCAGATGGTAGTGCCGATGCTGTGGGCACTGCTCAGGGCATCCTGGGCGACCAGGACTCGGCAGCGGGGGCTGAGGGCCAGGGGCCTGCCCCCCTTGGCCCCGTAACCAGTGACACTGCTCTGCAGGACCTGGAGGAAGAGCGGGAAGAGGTCCCTGACAGCGACGCTGCAGGAGAGGCAGCAAGCGACGTGAAGAGCGCGTCCTTTGCCCCATTAACAGACGGAGATGCAGCGCCAGCAGAGTCTTGCCTGGCCGGAGGTCCCAGGGAGCAGGGGCGCAGCGAGCCTCTCCCCGCATCAGTGCCCGAGGAGAGCGGCTTCTCAACTTCTCCCTCGCCTGGAGCTCGCCGTCAAGAGGGCCACGGCGTGACTGTCCCCGCATCGGCGCCTGCAGATGCTCAGGCACTGGCTCCTCCCTTGCCTGCAGCCACGCCCCAGCTGGCAGATGACCGTGCCGAAACTGCTGGCGCTGCTCAGGGCGTCCTGAGTGACCGGAGCTTGGCAGCGAGGCTGGAGAGCCAAGGGCTTGCCCCTGTTGGCCCCGTAACGTGTGGCGCTGATCTGGTAGACCTGGAGGAAGAGGGGGAAGAGGTCCCTGACAGAGACGCTGCAGGAGAGGGAGGCGGCGACACAGCGAGCGCGTCTCTTGCTCCCTCAGAGGACGCAGGCACACAGGCAGCAGCTGCTGCCCTGGCCGGAGGCGCCGGGCACGCGGGGCACAGAGCACCTGTCCCCACCCAGCCCCTCGCCTACAGCTCTCCTTCCCCCATAGGCATCGCCGCCCTCCCGCGCGCCCCAGCTCGCCGGCTATGGCCCTCCGTCCTGCGGACAGCTTGTCGGGCTCTGCGCAGGGCTTTGCGCTGCAGCTGCCTCAAGGGACAGTGAGAGCAGCAGCGCCCGGCTGCCAGCACCTCGCCAGCGCGCTTGCCTGTCGCATGCCCCGCGCCTGACACGCGCAGCCTGTCCTCTCTCCTCATTAAATTCCTTCCTGGCTCTATCCCGGCTGAGGGCTCTCTGTCAGGTGTGCACGTGTGTGTGCGCGGGGCTGTGAGCGCAGCAGCTGGCCTCAGACCACGGGGCGCAGGGTCCCTGTGTCCCCGGGGCAGTGACTGGGGTGAGGGCGGGCGTGTGAGGGAGTGTGCTGGCCCGCGAAGATCAAGCCCCGCGTGCTGGTGAGCGGGTGATGTGGCCTGGGAGGGAGCAAGGGCCTGCGGGGCTCTCTGCCGGCCAGCCCTGGCTGTGAGAGACCCTGGGCGTCTCTGGTGGTGAGAGCACGGAGGGTCAGCTGTGGGACCAGGGCAGTCCCGTTCGGCTCGGGGGGGTGTGGGACGGGCTGGAGCAGCGACTGGACAAGGGCGGCGGCCTTGGGGGCTCCTACATGCGGGGGCCAGCAGCTGGGGAGACTGGGATCCAGGCTGGGCCAGCTACTGGGCAGGCTGAGCGTCTGAGCCCAGCTGCTGGAGGGGTGCCCCTTGCCCACGCGTGCACGTGCAGCCTCCCTGGTGGCCTTCTGGGGGATAAAGCCCCCCACGCTGACACTGAGGGTTGCTAAATGAAGAGGGGACTGTGGTCTGGAGGGGCCACTTGCGTTGGGGGTACTTGGTGAGGTGCTGGCAGCCGGGGGCAGGGGGCTGCAGAGGTGGCCTCTTGTGGTGCTGCAGCCCCCACCCCGGGCCACTCTGACATCCCAGGATAAGCCCTCTTGTGCTCTTATCTTGGTCGTAACGACTTGGGCACCCCGGTCATAAGGACTGGGGCGTCAGGCACTCTCTGTCCACGCCTGGGCTATCTGCTGCCCGAGTTGTGTACCAGAACGACTCAGCACGAATCGTGGCCAGAATGTGAAATACTGACCAAAGCCAATCATCTCGAGATCCTATAAATAGCCATCCAAAGAGGGAGACCTTCCTGAGCTCTGCGGGACCGCAGCGGGCTGTGTGACCCACTATCTCCCCCTGAGCTGGGACGCCTCTCAGGGTAGATTTTGCGAGGATTGAAGGATTGTCCATCGATTTTGCGAGGACTCAAAGGCCTGACATGGTGAGGCTCACCGACCGTCCGTTGATGAAGGCCAGCACATAAAAGCGAGTAATTCATGAAACTCACAAAAAGGGAAATTTTAATCACAGGTTAACCTCGGTGCGTGTGCGCGCAGTTTGGCTCTACATATTCTATGTAGAATCTTCTATTCACATACAGCGTTGACCAAGTCTGAGGCTCAGATTGGACCTAGCCGCACCTAGACTCCTCTCTGAAAGGAGCAGAGAAAGCAAGGGGGTCTCTTCTGAACCTCGTGGCTCAGCGGGAGGGTCCGCCTTATCCCCTGCACCCACGGTCCCTCTGTGGATCCTTCTAACTCGAGTGTAGCTGAATTTTCCGTTGTGCACTTCTTCCATGCCAGCAGTAGAGGGAACCTCGCCATTCTCGAATCTTTAACCAAGTCGCTATCTTGATGGTAACAAATTCCATCCACTTGCTGTTTCAAACTGGCTGATGCTTAAGTGCTGCTAGGAATTATACAAGCTAACACTGCGATCTATCTCAAAACTAGTAATAAATCTTAAATCGCTGCTAACCAAAGCCGTGTAAGAAATCATATCGGCGACAAATTGGTGCAGTCGGCAGGATCCACAAATCTCTATTTGCGACGCCTGTGTGCGAGGTAGAGCGGGGGTTGCCCTGTGCCGGACACGGCCGGTGCTAGCTGGCTCCGCCACGGCCCCAGCGCAGCCACAGCTCAGCCTGTCAGCGAGGCTGGGGGCGCCTCTGAGAAAATGCCCAGCAAAGGCCACGGGGGTGACAGAGCGGGGCTGGACTAGAGGCCGCCAGAGGTGCCTCCCGACCCGCACCCTGCTGGGGGCCTGTGCGTCCGTGTGCCCAGGGCGCTGCCATCCAGCGGGCGTGGGCGTCTCCAGGGTGAGCGCCAGGCCTGTGTGACCAGGGGCGGCATCGTGCCCAGAGGCCATTGTGATGCGAGGGCGTCCCCACGGCAGCCGTGGGGGCTCCTGTGGGGCCAGAGCCCTTAGGGTGGCCACTCCCAGGAGAGCGGCTGCGTCAGGAGGCAGCATCTCCCCTGGGGGCCTGTGGCAGGTGTCCAAGAGAGGAACCCGAAGATGCCCCAGAAGCAGGAGGCGAACGCTGGCTCCCAGCCCGACAAGGGGCTGCGGCACCTGCAGGAGCACCGCCAAGTGAGGGATGGGGCTGGAGGGAGAGGCGGGCGGTGGGACATGGGGACGGCCGGGGGCGAGACAGGCAGCCCTGAGCACCTCCGGCCTGGCCACAGCCGTGCCACCCGCCAGGGCTTTCTCCGGGGCCGGGTCGGCTCTGGGACGGCTGCGGCCTGTGCAGAGGCAGAGAGCAGCGCGCAGCCCAGTTCAGCCTGGCTCTAGCGGCCTTCAAGGAGCTGCCTTGAAGCCGAGGCCGGGCTTGCCGGCGCTGCGGGGGCCGCTCTGCACACGCAGCCGCCTCCATCCCGCACCTCCTCCTTCTCCCCACAGGCAGCGCCGCAGCGCAGCGGCACCACAGCCTCGTCCCTCTGCGGGGACAGGCTGCCACCGCTGCCCTGCCCAGCCAGCTCAGAGAGCACTTGCAGCCGTTGCACACAGGTAGGGACGTGGCGGGAGACAGGGCCAAATGCCTCCCCGACCCCGGGAGGCGCCGGTGGGAAGGCGGGAGGTGCCCGAGGGCACGGGTGTGACCGGACCCCAGCAAGCTGAGACCCCCGTGCCGTGCCCGGCAGCCTGCCCGGCCACGCTGGGGGTGCTCCCGAGACCCGGTGGGGGGGCCACGCAGGGACCAGCGCTCTCCCCAGCCGCCTCTGCGAGCAGGGCAGCAGCTGCCTGTGGGGCTGAGCACTGGCCTCAGAGCTGGCAGGACGGCCCAGCCGCAGGGGGTCTCCCGCTGGCACGCGGGGCTGAAAGCACCACAGTGACGCGGCCTTTGTCCACGTCTTCTCTTGCAGGCGGACAAGCCGGAGGGCTGGGAGGCACTGCCCCGCAGCAGGGTCACACGGGGAGAAAGAGCGCCCACGCCAGCCTTGCCGCCTCTCCCAAGGCTTGAAGCGACGCAGGCAGCTGCACCCCGCTACGCACTTGCAGCTCCAGCAGCAGGATCTGCAAATGCAAAGGTCACCGAGCTGCCCGCTCTGCCAGCAGCAGCAACCGCCGGATCTTCTCTGAGAGGCAGAGCGCATGCTGTGGGCCCCGTGGCCAGCGGCCACCGAGACCTTGCCCCACCTGCTTGGGGCATCCTCGGTGAGCGGGGCATGGCAGCGAGGGCTGAGAGATGGGGGCCTGCCCCACGCGGCCACACGACCCGTGACGCGGCTCTGGAGCCCGCGGTCCAGTCGTTGGTGTCCGGGGTCCTGAGGCACGTTGCAGCCGCAAGCCGGGGAGCCGGCCAGCAGCTGGCGGCACAGGGGCACCTTGCGCGCACCACTGCTCTGGCGACAGCTACCAGAGCAGCCCAGGTGCAGGCCGCCAAGGGCGGCAAGGGCCCTGCAGCTCAGCCGAGACCTCATCCCCATGCTCCAGGGGGCACCGGGGCTGCTGGCGAGGCCCGTGCACCGCTTCCCCTGGGCAGCTGCACGGGCGAAGGGCACTCGGCACGGCCGGTGGCAAGGCAGGGCTGTCGTCTGCCACCCTTGCGTCTTGTCCACGGCAAGCCGCTGCGCACACGGCCTCTGGATGCCCCGAAGCGTCTGGTGGTCCTGCGAATTGAGACGCAGCCGGTGGAGGATGAGGACGACGACAAATCGTCTCAAGACCTGTCAGGACAGGGTCAGCTGGAGGAAGACGTCTCCATCCATACCATCTGGGCCAGCCCCAGTCTGCTGAGACTCAGCCAGGAGCCACACGCAGGCCCCCCACAAGGTGCCCGGCTCGGCCGGCAGCATGGACAGAGACGCCGCAGGAGAGGCAGATGACCACCCGCAGCGCGCGTCTCCTGCCCCGTCAGCAGACTCAGACCTAGAGCCGGCAGCTTTTTGCCTGGCCGCAGGTCCTGGGCGCCAGGGGCACAGCGAGCCTCCCCCAGCGTCAGCGCCTGAAGCTGTACGGTTGTCGGCTCCTCCCTTGCCTGCGGCCATGCTCCAGGCGGCAGATGGTAGTGCCGATGCTGTGGGCACTGCTCAGGGCATCCTGGGCGACCAGGACTCGGCAGCGGGGGCTGAGGGCCAGGGGCCTGCCCCCCTTGGCCCCGTAACCAGTGACACTGCTCTGCAGGACCTGGAGGAAGAGCGGGAAGAGGTCCCTGACAGCGACGCTGCAGGAGAGGCAGCAAGCGACGTGAAGAGCGCGTCCTTTGCCCCATTAACAGACGGAGATGCAGCGCCAGCAGAGTCTTGCCTGGCCGGAGGTCCCAGGGAGCAGGGGCGCAGCGAGCCTCTCCCCGCATCAGTGCCCGAGGAGAGCGGCTTCTCAACTTCTCCCTCGCCTGGAGCTCGCCGTCAAGAGGGCCACGGCGTGACTGTCCCCGCATCGGCGCCTGCAGATGCTCAGGCACTGGCTCCTCCCTTGCCTGCAGCCACGCCCCAGCTGGCAGATGACCGTGCCGAAACTGCTGGCGCTGCTCAGGGCGTCCTGAGTGACCGGAGCTTGGCAGCGAGGCTGGAGAGCCAAGGGCTTGCCCCTGTTGGCCCCGTAACGTGTGGCGCTGATCTGGTAGACCTGGAGGAAGAGGGGGAAGAGGTCCCTGACAGAGACGCTGCAGGAGAGGGAGGCGGCGACACAGCGAGCGCGTCTCTTGCTCCCTCAGAGGACGCAGGCACACAGGCAGCAGCTGCTGCCCTGGCCGGAGGCGCCGGGCACGCGGGGCACAGAGCACCTGTCCCCACCCAGCCCCTCGCCTACAGCTCTCCTTCCCCCATAGGCATCGCCGCCCTCCCGCGCGCCCCAGCTCGCCGGCGATGGCCCTCCGTCCTGCGGACAGCTTGTCGGGCTCTGCGCAGGGCTTTGCGCTGCAGCTGCCTCAAGGGACAGTGAGAGCAGCAGCGCCCGGCTGCCAGCACCTCGCCAGCGCGCTTGCCTGTCGCATGCCCCGCGCCTGACACGCGCAGCCTGTCCTCTCTCCTCATTAAATTCCTTCCTGGCTCTATCCCGGCTGAGGGCTCTCTGTCAGGTGTGCACGTGTGTGTGCGCGGGGCTGTGAGCGCAGCAGCTGGCCTCAGACCACGGGGCGCAGGGTCCCTGTGTCCCTGGGGCAGTGACTGGGGTGAGGGCGGGCGTGTGAGGGAGTGTGCTGGCCCGCGAAGATCAAGCCCCGCGTGCTGGTGAGCGGGTGACGTGGCCTGGGAGGGAGCAAGGGCCTGCGGGGCTCTCTGCCGGCCAGCCCTGGCTGTGAGAGACCCTGGGCGTCTCTGGTGGTGAGAGCACGGAGGGTCAGCTGTGGGACCAGGGCAGTCCCGTTCGGCTCGGGGGGGTGTGGGACGGGCTGGAGCAGCGACTGGACAAGGGCGGTGGCCTTGGGGGCTCCTACATGCGGGGGCCAGCAGCTGGGGAGACTGGGATCCAGGCTGGGCCAGCTACTGGGCAGGCTGAGCGTCTGAGCCCAGCTGCTGGAGGGGTGCCCCTTGCCCACGCGTGCACGTGCAGCCTCCCTGGTGGCCTTCTGGGGGATAAAGCCCCCCACGCTGACACTGAGGGTTGCTAAATGAAGAGGGGACTGTGGTCTGGAGGGGCCACTTGCGTTGGGGGTACTTGGTGAGGTGCTGGCAGCCGGGGGCAGGGGGCTGCAGAGGTGGCCTCTTGTGGTGCTGCAGCCCCCACCCCGGGGCCACTCTGACATCCCAGGATAAGCCCTCTTGTGCTCTTATCTTGGTCGTAACGACTTGGGCACCCCGGTCATAAGGACTGGGGCGTCAGGCACTCTCTGTCCACGCCTGGGCTATCTGCTGCCCGAGTTGTGTACCAGAACGACTCAGCACGAATCGTGGCCAGAATGTGAAATACTGACCAAAGCCAATCATCTCGAGATCCTATAAATAGCCATCCAAAGAGGGAGACCTTCCTGAGCTCTGTGGGACCGCAGCGGGCTGTGTGACCTACTATCTCCCCCTGAGCTGGGACGCCTCTCAGGATAGATTTTGCGAGGATTGAAGGATTGTCCATCGATTTTGCGAGGACTCAAAGGCCTGACATGGTGAGGCTCACCGACCGTCCGTTGATGAAGGCCAGCACATAAAAGCGAGTAATTCATGAAACTCACAAAAAGGGAAATTTTAATCACAGGTTAACCTCGGTGCGTGTGCGCGCAGTTTGGCTCTACATATTCTATGTAGAATCTTCTATTCACATACACCGTTGACCAAGTCTGAGGCTCAGATTGGACCTAGCCGCACCTAGACTCCTCTCTGAAAGGAGCAGAGAAAGCAAGGGGGTCTCTTCTGAACCTCGTGGCTCAGCGGGAGGGTCCGCCTTATCCCCTGCACCCACGGTCCCTCTGTGGATCCTTCTAACTCGAGTGTAGCTGAATTTTCCGTTGTGCACTTCTTCCATGCCAGCAGTAGAGGGAACCTCGCCATTCTCGAATCTTTAACCAAGTCGCTATCTTGATGGTAACAAATTCCATCCACTTGCTGTTTCAAACTGGCTGATGCTTAAGTGCTGCTAGGAATTATACAAGCTAACACTGCGATCTATCTCAAAACTAGTAATAAATCTTAAATCGCTGCTAACCAAAGCCGTGTAAGAAATCATATCGGCGACAAATTGGTGCAGTCGGCAGGATCCACAAATCTCTATTTGCGACGCCTGTGTGCGAGGTAGAGCGGGGGTTGCCCTGTGCCGGACACGGCCGGTGCTAGCTGGCTCCGCCACGGCCCCAGCGCAGCCACAGCTCAGCCTGTCAGCGAGGCTGGGGGCGCCTCTGAGAAAATGCCCAGCAAAGGCCACGGGGGTGACAGAGCGGGGCTGGACTAGAGGCCGCCAGAGGTGCCTCCCGACCCGCACCCTGCTGGGGGCCTGTGCGTCCGTGTGCCCAGGGCACTGCCGTCCAGCGGGCGTGGGCGTCTCCAGGGTGAGCGCCAGGCCTGTGTGACCAGGGGCGGCATCGTGCCCAGAGGCCATTGTGATGCGAGGGCGTCCCCACGGCAGCCGTGGGGGCTCCTGTGGGGCCAGAGCCCTTAGGGTGGCCACTCCCAGGAGAGCGGCTGCGTCAGGAGGCAGCATCTCCCCTGGGGGCCTGTGGCAGGTGTCCAAGAGAGGAACCCGAAGATGCCCCAGAAGCAGGAGGCGAACGCTGGCTCCCAGCCCGACAAGGGGCTGCGGCACCTGCAGGAGCACCGCCAAGTGAGGGATGGGGCTGGAGGGAGAGGCGGGCGGTGGGACATGGGGACGGCCGGGGGCGAGACAGGCAGCCCTGAGCACCTCCGGCCTGGCCACAGCCGTGCCACCCGCCAGGGCTTTCTCCGGGGCCGGGTCGGCTCTGGGACGGCTGCGGCCTGTGCAGAGGCAGAGAGCAGCGCGCAGCCCAGTTCAGCCTGGCTCTAGCGGCCTTCAAGGAGCTGCCTTGAAGCCGAGGCCGGGCTTGCCGGCGCTGCGGGGGCCGCTCTGCACACGCAGCCGCCTCCATCCCGCACCTCCTCCTTCTCCCCACAGGCAGCGCCGCAGCGCAGCGGCACCACAGCCTCGTCCCTCTGCGGGGACAGGCTGCCACCGCTGCCCTGCCCAGCCAGCTCAGAGAGCACTTGCAGCCGTTGCACACAGGTAGGGACGTGGCGGGAGACAGGGCCAAATGCCTCCCCGACCCCGGGAGGCGCCGGTGGGAAGGCGGGAGGTGCCCGAGGGCACGGGTGTGACCGGACCCCAGCAAGCTGAGACCCCCGTGCCGTGCCCGGCAGCCTGCCCGGCCACGCTGGGGGTGCTCCCGAGACCCGGTGGGGGGGCCACGCAGGGACCAGCGCTCTCCCCAGCCGCCTCTGCGAGCAGGGCAGCAGCTGCCTGTGGGGCTGAGCACTGGCCTCAGAGCTGGCAGGACGGCCCAGCCGCAGGGGGTCTCCCGCTGGCACGCGGGGCTGAAAGCACCACAGTGACGCGGCCTTTGTCCACGTCTTCTCTTGCAGGCGGACAAGCCGGAGGGCTGGGAGGCACTGCCCCGCAGCAGGGTCACACGGGGAGAAAGAGCGCCCACGCCAGCCTTGCCGCCTCTCCCAAGGCTTGAAGCGACGCAGGCAGCTGCACCCCGCTACGCACTTGCAGCTCCAGCAGCAGGATCTGCAAATGCAAAGGTCACCGAGCTGCCCGCTCTGCCAGCAGCAGCAACCGCCGGATCTTCTCTGAGAGGCAGAGCGCATGCTGTGGGCCCCGTGGCCAGCGGCCAGCGAGACCTTGCCCCACCTGCTTGGGGCATCCTCGGTGAGCGGGGCATGGCAGCGAGGGCTGAGAGATGGGGGCCTGCCCCACGCGGCCACACGACCCGTGACGCGGCTCTGGAGCCCGCGGTCCAGTCGTTGGTGTCCGGGGTCCTGAGGCACGTTGCAGCCGCAAGCCGGGGAGCCGGCCAGCAGCTGGCGGCACAGGGGCACCTTGCGCGCACCACTGCTCTGGCGACAGCTACCAGAGCAGCCCAGGTGCAGGCCGCCAAGGGCGGCAAGGGCCCTGCAGCTCAGCCGAGACCTCATCCCCATGCTCCAGGGGGCACCGGGGCTGCTGGCGAGGCCCGTGCACCGCTTCCCCTGGGCAGCTGCACGGGCGAAGGGCACTCGGCACGGCCGGTGGCAAGGCAGGGCTGTCGTCTGCCACCCTTGCGTCTTGTCCACGGCAAGCCGCTGCGCACACGGCCTCTGGATGCCCCGAAGCGTCTGGTGGTCCTGCGAATTGAGACGCAGCCGGTGGAGGATGAGGACGACGACAAATCGTCTCAAGACCTGTCAGGACAGGGTCAGCTGGAGGAAGACGTCTCCATCCATACCATCTGGGCCAGCCCCAGTCTGCTGAGACTCAGCCAGGAGCCACACGCAGGCCCCCACAAGGTGCCCGGCTCGGCCGGCAGCATGGACAGAGACGCCGCAGGAGAGGCAGATGACCACCCCGCAGCGCGCGTCTCCTGCCCCGTCAGCAGACTCAGACCTAGAGCCGGCAGCTTTTTGCCTGGCCGCAGGTCCTGGGCGCCAGGGGCACAGCGAGCCTCCCCCAGCGTCAGCGCCTGAAGCTGTACGGTTGTCGGCTCCTCCCTTGCCTGCGGCCATGCTCCAGGCGGCAGATGGTAGTGCCGATGCTGTGGGCACTGCTCAGGGCATCCTGGGCGACCAGGACTCGGCAGCGGGGGCTGAGGGCCAGGGGCCTGCCCCCCTTGGCCCCGTAACCAGTGACACTGCTCTGCAGGACCTGGAGGAAGAGCGGGAAGAGGTCCCTGACAGCGACGCTGCAGGAGAGGCAGCAAGCGACGTGAAGAGCGCGTCCTTTGCCCCATTAACAGACGGAGATGCAGCGCCAGCAGAGTCTTGCCTGGCCGGAGGTCCCAGGGAGCAGGGGCGCAGCGAGCCTCTCCCCGCATCAGTGCCCGAGGAGAGCGGCTTCTCAACTTCTCCCTCGCCTGGAGCTCGCCGTCAAGAGGGCCACGGCGTGACTGTCCCCGCATCGGCGCCTGCAGATGCTCAGGCACTGGCTCCTCCCTTGCCTGCAGCCACGCCCCAGCTGGCAGATGACCGTGCCAAAACTGCTGGCGCTGCTCAGGGCGTCCTGAGTGACCGGAGCTTGGCAGCGAGGCTGGAGAGCCAAGGGCTTGCCCCTGTTGGCCCCGTAACGTGTGGCGCTGATCTGGTAGACCTGGAGGAAGAGGGGGAAGAGGTCCCTGACAGAGACGCTGCAGGAGAGGGAGGCGGCGACACAGCGAGCGCGTCTCTTGCTCCCTCAGAGGACGCAGGCACACAGGCAGCAGCTGCTGCCCTGGCCGGAGGCGCCGGGCACGCGGGGCACAGAGCACCTGTCCCCACCCAGCCCCTCGCCTACAGCTCTCCTTCCCCCATAGGCATCGCCGCCCTCCCGCGCGCCCCAGCTCGCCGGCGATGGCCCTCCGTCCTGCGGACAGCTTGTCGGGCTCTGCGCAGGGCTTTGCGCTGCAGCTGCCTCAAGGGACAGTGAGAGCAGCAGCGCCCCGGCTGCCAGCACCTCGCCAGCGCGCTTGCCTGTCGCATGCCCCGCGCCTGACACGCGCAGCCTGTCCTCTCTCCTCATTAAATTCCTTCCTGGCTCTATCCCGGCTGAGGGCTCTCTGTCAGGTGTGCACGTGTGTGTGCGCGGGGCTGTGAGCGCAGCAGCTGGCCTCAGACCACGGGGCGCAGGGTCCCTGTGTCCCTGGGGCAGTGACTGGGGTGAGGGCGGGCGTGTGAGGGAGTGTGCTGGCCCGCGAAGATCAAGCCCCGCGTGCTGGTGAGCGGGTGACGTGGCCTGGGAGGGAGCAAGGGCCTGCGGGGCTCTCTGCCGGCCAGCCCTGGCTGTGAGAGACCCTGGGCGTCTCTGGTGGTGAGAGCACGGAGGGTCAGCTGTGGGACCAGGGCAGTCCCGTTCGGCTCGGGGGGGTGTGGGACGGGCTGGAGCAGCGACTGGACAAGGGCGGCGGCCTTGGGGGCTCCTACATGCGGGGGCCAGCAGCTGGGGAGACTGGGATCCAGGCTGGGCCAGCTACTGGGCAGGCTGAGCGTCTGAGCCCAGCTGCTGGAGGGGTGCCCCTTGCCCACGCGTGCACGTGCAGCCTCCCTGGTGGCCTTCTGGGGGATAAAGCCCCCCACGCTGACACTGAGGGTTGCTAAATGAAGAGGGGACTGTGGTCTGGAGGGGCCACTTGCGTTGGGGGTACTTGGTGAGGTGCTGGCAGCCGGGGGCAGGGGGCTGCAGAGGTGGCCTCTTGTGGTGCTGCAGCCCCCACCCCGGGCCACTCTGACATCCCAGGATAAGCCCTCTTGTGCTCTTATCTTGGTCGTAACGACTTGGGCACCCCGGTCATAAGGACTGGGGCGTCAGGCACTCTCTGTCCACGCCTGGGCTCATTTCTCAAGTTCTTCTCAGAGGCCTGAGTGCATTTTAGTAAAAACTTTCTCCTCCGTTTGGCTTACCATTCTGTTACTTTTTTAAGACTTAAGTAGTTCCAGAATGTACTGGTTTAGGGTTTGGGGTTTTTTTAACTTCTTGTGGCAGAAAAAGCCATTAAGCCCAGATTGAACGTCATACACATGAGCAAAATAGTTTTTATTAATGCCTTTAGCTGTGATGAGTGAAAACTCCAATCTGTCAGCTCTAACTGCTGGAAGAGTCCTGACACTGTGCTCAGGTTTTATATTAAAAAAGGATGAGAAACCACACATTAACATGTTAGTGAAAAGCCTGTGAAAGTGAGAACACATGATACATTGTTTATTAATTTTATGGTTCAGTCAAATGTGAAAGCTGTCAAGTGGGGAGGAGAATGCAGGGCCTCAATTTCTATCCAGTCAGACTTTCCAGTCCCTATTTGACTATTTTTTTTTCCTTTTTCACCTTCCAAGTAGGAAGCTAAGGGTCCAGCTGAATGGCTGTTTATCTACCTCCTTACACTGGCAGGTATCAGTGCCTCTCCTCACTGCCTACCTCCTCAGATTACCTCCACTGCTGAGCAAATCCCTCCAGGCTCTTCTGTGATTTACTGGCAATCTCCTCCTTCAGGTAACAAAATCCAGTTTCTGGGTGTGGAAAGGGACTTGCTGAGCAGGGTTGCCTGTCCAAAGAAATGCAGGTGTCCTTTTTTTCTACACAGAAGCTTCATCTCAGCAGAGAGCACTGTGTGGCTGGCTGTCTGGGGGGTTTGATGTCAGGTAGTATTGCTGAGCAGACAGGCTGGAGCCACGCAGCCCAGGCCATGCACATCCCCTCCCTGGTATTGCAGCCCCCTGCCTGGGGTGCCAGCCACTGACCACGGCACCCAGGTCCCACTGTGGTGACAGGAGCTAAACCTGAAAAGTAGGGCCGAAAGAGGGAAACTGCTGTTACTGGGTTATCCATCCTTAGTGGGGCCAAACGTGAGATGGAGGTGGGTTGGGAAGTGCTTCCTTCTTCCAGGGTTTCACCTTAACAGTGGCTGCTGTTGGCCAGCTGGAATTCACACTTGAATATGCAAAAATATTGCCCCTCCTGCTTAACCATGCAGCCTTGTTAATAATGTTTCCATTATGCAGTTGGACAGAGACTGAATCTGGCCCAGATTTGATCAGGGATACAGGAAGACAGCACGCTTTCACCTTGCAGAAGCTGCTATCTCCTCTGCCAGAAATACAGCATTTCTTTATTTTTAAAGTAAATCGCTGGTTGCCATGGTTTCAGGGAAGCACAGGTCTCACATTGCTGAGAGCCTCAAGCAACTGCACAAGAAGTGTGAAGCTCCCTGGCCCTACCATGGGGCTGATTTGGCCACTGTTTTCCATGCCAGCATTGCTGCCTGGGCCACCTCCAGCTGCAGGGGTGCAGGTAGCCAGGTCCTCTGGCCCAGAGCTCAAGGGACTTCCTTGGCTGTAGAGATCTTTCCAAGATCACACCTACCCCATGTAGTTGCAATGCATGGGTACAGGCCAGGTAGCTTACACTTTCAGAGAAATATGGCAATTTGGTTTAAGGAGGCCATCTTGTCCCAAGACTCCGCCTATAGGTTTCAGCAGGACATATAAAATCTATCCTCAGAGCCAGAAGATTTTCCCACCAATGTAGGTTTAGCATTATAATATTTTTCTGCAGTCTGTTTAGCATCCAGGCTGTCAATCAATACATCTTGTCTCAAAGGATTTTGACCTTGGTTTATTTTACACCTGTGGGTGAAATCTTGTAGCCTTTAGAGGCAGTTCATCTGTTACACACCCAAGGAACAGGCAGGTATTATTAGAAACACTATTGCCTTTGGGGCATCTGTAAGGATTGCGAGTAGAAGCAGGGCATCCAGGTGGCTTTGAGAGAGACTCTGGCAGCTTAGGAAATGCCCCTGGCACTGCTCTTGACTTTGCTGTTGGCCAGCACTGTGCTGATTAATCACTTTTAAAGTTCAGTGAATCCATAATCTTGCTGGCAAATGTTGAGAAATCAAATTTGCTCTGAACAGAAGGCAGTGAGTAGGCTCTGAGGGTAGGACTTGCTCCCATTGTAAACAGGTCTTTGTTGGTGCAAAACTGAGTTCATGTAGGATCCGTGTGTGTCTCTATTTTTCCTTCCCTTGGTCTTTTTCCCTTTGAGGGAAGACAATTTCTTCAGTTTTTCACTGCTCTTACCTTTCAGTGAGAGTTTTGGAAATGAGGGATGGTTTCCTTCTCCTCTTTTCAGCAGGGACATGCGGTGGGTGAAGGCAGAAGAAGATCTTAGGAGGACAGGAGGGCACTGCTTCTCCTCACCTGCATGCCCTGCTGAATCTGTACTGGCCACAGGCATCAGCTTTGCAAGCGAATACCTGTCCTTTGACTGGCACAATTTTTTGAGTGCAGGAATGACACAACCCAGAGCAGTAGTTATGATGAACAACAGATATAAAGGGGAAGAATTTGCCCCTTTGCACTTTCTTCTATGAGCAAATGGCAACACTTCAAACCCAGCATTGTTAAACTGTTCAGGAAAAACAGGAGCCCATAGAAAGAGAGGTCGATTCCTGCTTCTGTGTGGACCAGTGCCCCCAAAATGACTCATTCTATGGCACCAGCTCCTCCATACCAGCAGAGTGAGTCCAAGAGGAAAAAGTAGCCAGGGAGGCAGGAAAAAAAAATCCACCTCTACTTTTTTTCTTACCAAATTAAATGACCCACACTGGGGAGTTTCTAACACTTCTAAACAGTTGACTGAAGGTCCAATTTATTTCCTGTCAGACTTTCACATGCTTCAGTGTGATGAAGACTACCCTGCTAGTGCTGAGCAGCCTCTCCTCACTCGGAGCTGGCATCCCTGGTGCAGCACACGTGCTCTGCCCATGCGAGCTGCTCTGGACCACAAGTTCCTCACCTGCATTCAAAAGCCCTGCTCACCAAATGTGCTGCTTGCCCTCACCCCCTTGGACATTTATCAGGCTTTTGAGCTTGCAACTGCTCAGGCAGTGGGTGCAGTTTTTGTTTTGTTTTGTTGTTGTTAAGTAACTGCTGTGTTTGCAGCTTGTTTGGGGCTCCCCATGGCTTCCAGCTAAGGCAATGCAGTATGAGCTGTCGGTGTGGGTAACTCTTCCTTCTCTCAGGCATTCAGGGTAGCTCTGTTGCTGGTGTAAGGACACTGTCTTGCTTCTGTCATAGGTATATGGACACATGAGGCAAGGAGGAAAGTTTGGAAATGGATAGAGGTGGCTTTCGTGATGTCAAGGTGCACTTGCAGTATGCACTGTAGCTCTGGCCAGAGAGAAGGCAGCCAGAATGCAGCTGTATTTCTGACAAAAGCCATTTCTGAAGCACCTGATGATTTTAATAGCTTTCATTTAATGCAAGCAGATGATGCTAAGCCAGGAAGGGCAGGCCAAAATATGAGGCTTGCTGCTTTCCTAGGGAAAGCAGCCCAGTGCTAGACTCCAGTGGGCAACTGAGGTGCTGCAAACCAGCCAAGCTCTGCCAAATGTGATGTCGTGGGGCCATGCCTGCTGGTAGAGGCAGGTGTTGGCGGCAACAACAGCTTATCTGGGTGAAGAGAAAACCAACTCGCAGTGTTCCCAGCCACACAGACCTGCCGCTGCTCCTTGGCTGGCTCAGATGGACCAGGAGGTAGCCATCCCAGATCCTAGCACATTGCCTTTGCCCACCCACCCTCGCATGCCCCAAGAGGTTTGTGGATGTTTAAAATGCTCCATGGTGTGACTGAATAACCCCAGTGGTCCTGAACCTCCCATCCCCAATCTGGATAGGGCTTGTAGATAAGATAGGTCCGGATAGACTCAGCTCCTGCAGCTCCCAGCCTTCACCCAAGACTCCTGAACTGCATGGCAGGAGCAAGAGAATGTGCCTGAATGTCTCCATCAGCTTTTCAAACATGTCTGAGCCCTGAAATCTGAAATTTGGCCAATACAATACTCTCCAAAGAGCTGTGTAGAAGCTGAAGAGCACATATTGGTAAAAACAGCATCACTCTCCCGCACTGCACAGGGCCGCAATGCTGAGAGCTGAACAGCACATTATGACATGCATAAAATTAGTGACATTGTGTTTTTGTTTCTTCCTTTGATTAGGAAAGCTTGTTGTAAGTGGTGTGTTTAAACAGATATTATGCAGGATGGCGATAACCAGTTTTAAGTCATTATACAAGCAGTTTAATTTGATGTTGCTCTAGAAATAATCTAACTCTATTTGCATGCATATTTTGTTGACAGGAAGATAAAAACCATAATTCCTACAAACAACATAATGATGTTATATCAGTGGCAAAAAAGAGGAAAAATCTGCCTTTCAAAATGTAGCGGTTCAATCATTAAAAAGTAGAACTTCATCACATCCAGTAATATTTAAAAAAAAAAGGTACACCTCCATCCATAACCTCCATGGAAGTAGAGAAAAGACTCAGCCATGAAACCTGGAGAGTATGTTTTGCTTCATAGCTGAAAATACTGGCTGATGTCAGTGTTCCCTGGATCAGATCATTACATTGTTGCAGAGGGTGGTATGTCCTGGTACATCACTAAGATACGCAAAGTAAACTTAATGTTTTTTGACTATTCTTTGTAAGAATATCACATGCTTACAAAAGAAGAAAAGAAACGGTTTCATAGTTCGGTCAAGAAAATCTTCTAAAACAGATTTCTCTTTGTTGTGAATCCAAATGCAAATCTCATAGCCAGGTGCTGTGACTTGCGAAGCTCAGGGATCATGTTGCCCCAGCACAGCTGCCAGCATTGGCGAAGACCTGCTGCCAGAGCACTCCCTGCTACCACAGGAGGTGGGAAAAGCTCACAGGGAGTGGAAATAAAAGGCTAGCTTTTACAGATGGCAAAGAAAAATCTTTTATTTGGAAGTTTCTCAACACCTGGTTTGAAACCTCTATATCATACAGCCTCTAAAAATTCATCCTTCTTGCTGCTGTTCTGTGAGCAAAGCTTGGCAGATATAAATTTGTACCAAATAGGGTAAAAGTAAGCTCTGTTGGGCATCCTTTAAGTGTTAAGAGCTCCTTGAAGTTCAGCTCCCTGAAGTTTTGCCCCTTGCTCAAAACATTAACAAGGTCTTTCCCCTCTCTTCAGGCACTTGTTTTCACAAGACATATTGGAACACAACTACCTTTGAGAACCATGCCTTGCTGGTAAGTTTGAATGAAATTAGTTCCTGCAGTATAAACGGTGGATGGGAGAGATCAAAAGAATAAGCACATCCATTCCTTTCCAGGCCAAACAAGCAAAAAATTTACTTTCCTGAAATTTTTCACTACATTTACAAAACTGGCTGCTCTGGATGTTCATCCCCCTAGCACCTGCAGGGGGACCTGGGCACCTTCTCAGATCTCTCCCTGTGCATAAAGATGATTTTTTTTTGAGCTCACATGTGTTTGCTGCCTTGCAGTGAGGTTTTCTGGTCAAGTTTCCCTGTTGAAGTCTCCTACTCAGTGGTGAGTGAAGGATCCCCAGGACAGGGCATCCTGGCCTTGAGGGCTAGCTTGAAAACATTAACTGATTTTTGTGTGGAAGGAAACCTGGGGTGAGGCTTAGCTGTGCTCACCTCAGGGCCACCTAACCTGGCCAACACTGCAATGACGAATTCTGTAGAAAACAGCAAATTCATCTTGCAGATCTGTCTGCCAGATCCCAAAAGCTTCACTACACAGAAGTGACAGCAAACAAAGCTCATTCTCATCAATGGTGTGACAGAGATGTCAGCAATCCTTTAACTAGCTTCTAACTTTTACTTATTAAAGGTTGAGCATTGTTTGAAAAAAGAGAAAAGCATATCCTTCTTTCATGTTTTTGCTCACTCAGTTTCTTCTGAATGAAACGTTAAAGCTTGCATCTGGTGCTGACAGTTTGGAAGAGGGACTCTGCTTTTAGTGTTGGTCTATTAGGTCTGGTTTTTTTTCACTATTTATTAGTCCTTAAGACTTTGCTTTAATTTAACAAACAATTTCATCTGTCTGCAATAAATAAATAAATAAAATATAACATTTCTTTTCCAAAGCCACATTTGCCAAGTCAGGGATGTGCTACCATTTTGTTGAGGCACAGCACCGGTACAGGAAGTCATTGTATCTCTGGAGAACACCATTCATTTCACAGTAGGTGGTTCTTGATCATCCAAGTTGAGTTTCTTTTAAAAAGATTCCTGTTGTTGGAAATAAGCTGTAATTTAGCAAATATTCTTAGCGCAGAACTTAATAACCTGACCATTTTAGAGGCAGCACTTCTGAGATTTTACATCTCAGTTTTGAGGCTATAAGAAAGCGCAGGGTCTTTCATCAGTTCCTAAAAGACAAGCGTAAAAGACATTTTCTTGACTTGGACAGAACCTCCATTTTTTATCACCTTGAACAGCTGAAAGTTTTTCTACTCTCACATAACTTCTCTCTGCTTTTTCTTGTTTTTAAAGCAAGCAATTTCAATGCAGAATAGGTTCCAAATAAGGAACAAAAGGAATCGAGAATGAACAGAACAGAAGTTCAAGCCAGCTCCAGAGAGTTGCCCAAGCAAGGAAGTCAGCAGGAACACCAGGAGGTGAATTTTTAGCTTTTGCAAGGAATGAACCTAGAAACGTGAAATTACTAAGAGTTAATCCAAATGAGAGTTTTGTGTCCCAGTCAATTTATTGCTAGACTTCCACAGAGGAAAATCCAGATGCCCATCTTATTGGTACACGGTGCCTCTTTCTGTAACACTCAGTGCAAGGCAGCAGGTGGGACTGGCACGCATCACCGTGGCTCATGTGGGAGACTCTGCCTAACATTCATTAAATTAAATTTTTCCAAAGAGGATCACACACAGAGTTGGCAGCAGGTCTGGGTAGGCTTTATGTCTTCCTGGATCAAGGACATTCTCCCAGACTGGTAAACAATGACACTTTCTCTGTGCTTCACTGAACATATCTGGGTATAGATTTATTAAGCAAATGCCCTTTGATTCACAATGGGGAATGGTAAGTAGCTCTCTATGGGTTTACCAAACAGCACGCTATGTAAGACAACTAATAAATTATCAACATACAGTATGCATTTACTGCACATCAGGACTTAAACTAAATTGGTCCCAGATCTGAAATAAAATGTGAAAAGCAAACAGATGAGAATAAATACAGTTCTAGTGCGAGGCTTCTGATCCTATGGGCACAAAGATGGGAGATGTGAACAACTATCCACTGCTGGTCCCATCCACCTGGGCATGTTTCACTGACCCAGGGAGCCCAGGAGGTGTCTAATTGACTCTGCTTTTTTTAGCAAATGGATAATTGATGGGTTGTTTGTAAATGAAATTCTCATGGTTGGTTGGATACCCAGTGAAATCTGTCTGAAGCGATGGCTGGAGGCACTGACGAGCTCTGGTCCATTCTCAGAGGGGCTGCGGTAGATGGAGCAGAAGAGCACGTGACCTCCTTGGGGGTGCCTGGGCAGACAAATTGGGAAGGGTGGCTTCTTGGGCCAATTTCACTGTTCTGGCAAGAACAGGCTTTTTCACAGCCAGAACAGAAACCTGCTGAGCACAGGACAGACAGCTCCTGTGTGCTGAACTCCCTGCCCTGCACCAACCCCTGGCTGGCAAGTGTTCGCTCTGCTGCACTCTCTCACTTCCATCACCAGCATTTTTCACTTCCTTTCCTGCTTTTCCAGCTGCTTATCATTTGACCTTTTTCAGGGCATTGCTCTGTTAGGCCCTTTTCTTTTCTGTGGTGCACAAAATCCCCTTGTTCTGTTTGTCTTTCTACCTACAGCATTATGGTGCTGGAAAGGATTGTTGTGAAATCCTGCAGTTTTCATGAATTAAATGAAGCAATGGGAAAGCAAACAAATCCAGGCATCTCAAAGCAATTGCCTGGCTTACAGCATTGCTTGGGCTTTATAGTTCACTATCTGCCAGACATGGAGAGAGTCAGGCTCCCGAGGTAGATGGTGTTGGGTTTGGGGATTTGCCGTCCTTGCAGGAGATTCCTTGACTGTCTCCCAACAGGCATGTTGGACCTCTTTATCTTAGAATATCTTGCTTGGCTGCTGAACTGATGGTCCCTTCCTGGTCCTCTCCACTCAGCCAAGGCGCTCAGGGACATGGCAAATGAAAATCAATTTGGCTGGGGAATGGGTGTCAACAAGACTTTCTGAAGGAAGCAGAAATGCATGTGCAGACCCGTGTTGTCCAGTCCGGTCCTCCAGTAAGCAGGGCTGTGTGTCATGCAGCGAGCATGCAGGGTTGTCTTCACCAGCAGCTCTGAACAGCCTCCTTTATCCAAAATGTGCAGATGTCTGTGCCGTGTTGGACTTAGCAACATTGCCATCTGATTTCTATAACTCATTTGTCTAACTCATTTATATAAATCATCTGATTTTACTATAGAAACAAGTTTGTCTTCCTTCTTCCAGCTGTTTTTCTATACAGCAGGAAGAAAGGCTCTCCAGTGTTTCAAGAACCACAAAACTAAATGGTGAAATATCCTTAAAGAGGTATGGCATTTCACTGACAAGAGAAAAAATACTTCCTTCAATTCAAATAGCTCCTGGCCCTTCTCTCTGGGCAACGTTCATACTCTCCATGCCTAGCACATGCAATTGGAATTGCAGGGCCATGCAGGAGCAGCTGTCGTTGCAGAGGTACATCCACAGATGTGGAAAGCAATTTGAATGGAGCCTTGTGTAAGGAGTGGTGCAAAGAGGACTGCTGTCCCACCAGCTGCTGCTGCTTGGTGCTGCCTTCCTCCATCTCCATAGCTCAGGACCTTTCTGGCCACTTCCGAGACCCCTTTGCATGTCTCCAGTGGGCCCAGGCTCCAGCCCTGGCACAGTGGAGAATTAAAGACAGCAAATCACACACCCCACCCTTCTTTTTGGGGGATTCATGTAGGATAAAGGAGGTGTGGAAGGCTTCTGGGGATGGATGTCAGAACTCAGGAAGCAGCCAAAATATACAAAGGCAAAGGGAGAAACCCAATTTAGGGAACTGAAGCGATGTAGAGTATCTCTGCATAAGCACAGCATGGGAAAGATTTATTCCAGCTTTGAAAATGGCAGAGAGTGAAATGCAAGGACACTGCTTCGGTACAGCACTCCTCATCTGAGTAGTTGAAACAACAGGCCAAAGCATAAACACATGGCTTTTATGTGCTTTACCCTGTCCCAAGATTTTCTGATGTTTCTAATAGCTGGTCCACATGGTAACTTTCTCAAAACTGCAGATTATCAGTGCAAATCAAGTTGGCTCGAGTTCTTCATGTCATATGTAGACTTTTTTGATCAGAAAGTAGGATTTCACATCAGAGAAAACTGTAGCTTCAAATCTGGCAAGTGACTTCTTTGCAAAAGGGCTAGATCCTGTGAAATAATATTAATCTGCTTTAATTGTCATGCAGCTGGGTTAAGCCTTGCCTTGTTATGTTACCATTAGGTGCATTAATACTTTTTGACAAAACTACATTAAAACTGTAGATTGATCTTGGGGCACTGTGAAGACCATGCTGGCTTTCTAGAGTGCCTGGTACTCTTCTAGAGTGTGGTACTGTGCCATTTGGTATATCATGTTTTCAGAGAGGGATTTGACATAGACCGTGGTATGATGGAAGGAGTCCATAGCCAGAATAAGTCAGGATACAGTAACAGTAAGACAAGATGCATAAAATGAAAAGCTCCAAGTTCAAGTGACTTCAAATTTTTAATGGAAGATCTTTGATTTGTAAAAATCCCAAAGTCTAGAAGAGAAGGGTGTGGGTATGCTTAATTTCAGCAGTCGCCTGTTCTCCTGCATCCATACATCTAACATTAAGACTGAAAATCTGTCTGTCCGCAATAACTATGCGTACCAGAAATGTCCCCATGTAATTTTTTCTGTTGGGATGTCCTTATTTGCTGGATTTTAGCAAATAGATCAGTCAGTTTTCCTAGGACAGGGCAGCCTGGGTGCAGTGTAGGCCTGGAAATTGGGGGGAAGCTCAGCCTTGCAGAAAGCTCAGCTCTGCCTGGTAGTTATGGAGATAACTCAAAAAGCTGAAGTCACATGCAGGAAAAAATTATTATTTTTAAATGTGTTGATCTGAAGAGGGAGGGCAGATTATTTGTAATTTTTTTTTAATATAACTTTCAGTTAGAGGAGCATGAGCTTGAGACCAGCCTGATTGTCACCATGGGGGATTTGGGACAGGCTCCTTGATTTCTTTACTCTGAGATGTTTTGTTCCTGGCTCTGTTGTACACTGCTGTACGAACAGCAGTGACTGAACTTTAAGAGCACTTGTGAGTGGGTTTTAGCTCTCTTGACTCAGCCAAGGGAAGCCAACAAGGACTCAGCCTGCATTTTAATTACCACAGCATGAAAACTGTGCAGCAGTGATCAGGTGGCTTCAGAGGAGATGAGACTGGTATTTGACAAGAGTCCACGACTTGTTCCTCATCATCATGCACAGAGCAGCTCTCCCCGCTCGTGCTGAGGACACCTATTGTACCCTCACTTTGTCTCTGGTTTCACTAATCATCTAGAAGCACTTTCTTAGCTATTGTTTAGATGTAACTAAATATGGATCCAGCCTCTCATCTTCATGCAGTGACTCTAATGACGTCCTTTAAAGTGCGATTTCTCATTGCAAAAGCTCCTTGACTGGGTGGAGTTTTGCCTTGTGCACTGTACCAGCTCAGAGCATCATTTGTGTTTCCTTCTGTTACAGTTGTGACCCCTCAGTTCAGGTGCCTTCAGGATATTATTTACAACATCACTGAGCACTCTGTTCAGTCTTGCTCCATTTTATCTTTTAAAAATTTACCTGACCAGCTGGGATCAAGGCTAGAATATTTCTAACACCCCTTTCTCCTATCAAGCAAAATCAAAGCTGCTGAACTCTGCAGGGCTGGCTGCTGATTGAAGTGCAATCACTCCTAATCATTGCAGCCTGTGGTCGATTGACTTCTGGCACTTCTGGAAGCCAATGGCCAAAGCTGACCACAGGGCAGGGTGGATGACCCTCATGGAGATGAGCCCCAGTGGCTTTGGCCCTCTGGCTCAGGAAGATTAGTGAGGAAAATATAAGCAGCCGCTGATGAACTAAGGGAAGAGCTGCAAGAAACCAATTAATATGCGCTTCAGGGACAGAGAGAAATGATGGTTGATCCTGGTGGGCAGGAGCTGGAGCAAGTAGGAGGGTGCTGGGGGTGGAAAGATAAGCAAGAAACAAGGGTGAAAAGAGAGGGATATAACAGGACCCCCTTTCCTGGGGAGGTGAAGGGATGCAGCTCTTCCTAAGGTTATTTGCTGTGTATGAATCAGCAGCTACCTGAGGCACTGCTGGGTTTGCTCCACATCTTTAGTTTCAGGGTGAGCTTGAAGCACCCTTGTCTTAGGGAGGAGGACCTTTCCTTGAGGCAGTAGTTGAAGCAAAACTCCCCAGCCCCAAAAGTGTGGTCTTTTCCTTTGCTACTTTCTGGTACCAACTCAAGAAGGGGGGGGCAAGCCCCTGCTTCTGGGCTCCCTTTTCTCCAGCTCTGTGCCGTGCAGGGGCTTGCTGTGCTTGACCCCCAGAGCCCTGGGATTTCAGAGGTGAGGCAGGGACCTGAAGCCCCTCTCAGAAAGGCAGTGTCCAGTCTTGTGGCAGTGAAGACTTTGCATGGTGAAATGGGTGGATTGGTGCAGTGGTGGAGGCTGGCAGGGTGCGAGAGGGATGCTGCCCAGCTGGTGCTGGAGGGTAGCCTCCTTTGGAGGAGAATTAGCTCCTATTAGAACTAAGCTTCAACTTAATTATTTTAGCTACATTGGGATAATTTCAATTAGCTTTTCACATCTGATGCTATCTCTCCCTTTTTGCTTAGGCAGCATTTGCCCTGATTTTTTTGCTCTTGTGCTAAGACTTTTCCATGATTAAAAGTCTCGCCTGTTTTCTAGGTGCTTTGTATTTATGCTCTGTGTCTCATTGTTTATCAGATTGTTCAGGATATTGAAACAACTTATTGGAAGCAGGTTTTTTTTTTATTAAACCTCATCTGTGGTGTGGAGGTTGGGCTCATTTCTCTGCCTTTCTTATCGCACCAGAATCAACTCTCAGCTGGGTGCATCCTCTCAGATAATTACAAACATTCTTATAAAGTCCTGCTCCCCCTCCCCCCCCATGGTAGTCGCTTAGCAACTGCATCCCTGTCATGTCATATGTGTGATGGAGCTAACATGCAAGCAGTATCTCTTTATTTAGGGGAAAAATTTTGCTTTGAAAAGGAGGAAGGTTAAGCAGAGAAAATGAGCTCTGTGAGCTTTGGTGGAAGTGACTTGTTCCCCTGGGGTAAGACATATTTAAAAACTTCACCCAAAAATCTTTGCTTGGACTCAGGGTTGTCTTATGCAGGTCATAAGAGAAGTAGCCTCCTCTTGAGCGGGTCACAGTCTGTGAGAGACAAAATGGCTGGACATTTGTCTCAAAGCTTGCCCACGTGAAGCTGGCAGGACCTTGCAGGAAAGCGTGCGGGGTATCGCCCGCTCCCACAGCAGCAAGGAGGGCAGCGAGGCCCTGGCAACAGCCCGCTGGGAGCAGATGATCGGGCGTGGGCGTGGGCGTGCGGTCAGCACGTGAGAGCCTGGGCATAGGGGGGCTCGGAGACATGGGCTACGTGCCGTCACCCTGGGCGAGCAGGGCGCGAGGGAGTTCTGCGCAAGCGTGAAGTTGTTGCCTCAGGCACGCAGACTGTGAAAGACCCCCAGCCCAGCCCCCGTGTGATCACTCGCCACCGAAGACCCCAGAAGTGGGGACGCCCGGGAAGCCGCAGATCCATGGTGGTGACTGCGCTTTCCTCTCCCTAGCTCTTGCTTAATTTTCCTCTCTTGTTTTCCTTCCTTCTCTATCGCTATTTTTCTCTCTTCTCCGAGTGGTTAATAAACAGGTGGAGTTACGACATCTGACCTTGTTTGTGTCTTAATCTCGCTCGAAGGGACCGAACCTGAAATGAGAGGTCAGTCTAGCTGCCCCTAGCCCCCAGACTCGTCTGAGGTCAGTTAGAAGGCAAGGGGACCCTCCTCTCATCCAAATGGGATCGTAACACAGCCCCAGAAAGGGCCTCGTGGATCTGTTCTCTTTTCAGGAATGAGGCTGCTGGCTCCCCATCCCCTGGTTTGTACTAAGGTTAAAAGAAAAAAAAAAAAAAGATAATATTGTATGTTGTTTCCCTTCCCCACACCATCTACAATTCTGGGATGGCTGAACCCACTCTCTTTGTCTTCTTTCTTTCATTTACTTACTTCAATTTCTAGGCTGATGTGTGATGCTCTCATTTTTCTTTTCCTTTTTACTTATGCATACATAATTACATGATTTAAGCCACTCTGCCATTCCTGTCCTGCTCTGAGGGGCCAGTTGTTACACAGATGGTTATGACTGACCAGCTGGGTTAGCTCAGTTGGTTAGAACATGGTGCTAATAACGCCAAGTTCACAGGTTCAATCCCTGCTTACTGCAGGGGGGTTGGGCTCGATGATCTCTCAAGGTCCCTTCCAACCCAAAGCATTCTGTGATTCTATGACTTCTTTACCCCACAGAAGGGTGCTGTGCAGCAGCATCTGTTTTGATCTTTCATCAAGGACAGGGGTTCTGTCTGTGTCAGCCTGGAGACCTCTGCTCACTTGTAGTTACTCTCTGTTGGGTTTAGCCTAACCAATCTCTCAAGTTGATCAGAAATGTCAGAGAGGTGTGATAGTGTGATCTGAAGGATTGTCTGTGTTCAATATCAAAGTAAACTTGTGGTTGGCTTGTAATAATTAAAACCAGCTCAGCTACTTGATATGTCTCAGTTTAGCTAACTCTTCCTCAAGTTCAGAATTTCTCTTTAATTAAACTTGCTTCAGTGACCTTTTATTCCTTTGTTTGCATCAATAATGCCATCCGTTTGCATATATTAATGCAATAGGAAGGATGCACTCAAGCCACCTGCATGGGAAATCTTGATTAAACAATTTTATGAGGAAAAGGCTGATTTGCCAGGAAGGTTCATGATGCATTTTCAAGAGAAAGACAGCTGGGAGAAAATAGTTCAACTCCTTCACAGGAACTGGAAGGGTGTTAGCAGTGAGTGTCCTGACTTCTGGTACTGTGAAATATTGTGTGTTTCCTCTGGTGATCTTCCATGGAGTCTTGCTTTGTTTGCTCCACAGCTAGATGCTCATTTGTTATGGAGTCCGCAGGATTTCCCATTTACTATAAATCTTGTTCTAGCTATGCAGAATATAAGACCCCATATGGTTAAAGCTAAGCAGGTCCATATCTAAAACCACGGAGTAGTTTCAATACCACATGGAAGGTGATCTACCAGATCACCAGTGTGCTCTGACATGTCCCTTCTCTTCTGCTGCTTCTGGGAACTGCCCAGATTTGCAGACTGGGAATTTACCATTTGTTAATTCTTTGGCCTGTGTGAAACTGGATCGATCAGGAAACCCTTTGCTATGACTGTAGCAAAATTACATGTTAATGCTTCCATGGTAAGAAGCTGAGTAATACAGATGACATTTTGTCTGGCTCTGGATTCGCAGTCTCTGATGGTGCATGCCATCCTGAGATCTCTTGGCATTACACAGAGACATCTATTGGGCTGGGTTTTTTTTCCTCTCCCCAGTAAACACAGGCTAATCTTTCTTGAATGCACAGCTGGAGAATTCCTATTGGAAATAAGTCCGCTTCATGCAAGCCAGCACAAAAATCCCAGTCCTACATCGTGACCCACTAAGGTGAACGTGAAAGTTCAGAGACTCTTAAAGCCAGTGGGACTGTGGGCAGGGCTTAGCACCAGCCAGCACAGTGCTGGAGTGGTGTTCTTAGCTGGTACGCAAGTTCATCACACTGTGATTCTTCCTGAAATGGAGAAAATAGCTGAACTTTTAAATGACAAGAGGGCGGGCAGCTTCAGATTGTTTAAAATCGCTGTTGCATAGACAGTGCATGAAGCAAAACAAAAGTGCTTTATACATCTCTTGCCAATCTGCTCCTCGGCCCTTTGGCATTAAGGTCACTAGGTACTCTGCAGAACTCATCAAAATCTTACTACATGATGTCTTTCTTTCAGTCTACTCCTCTGTCATTGTAAAGCCCAGTTGAGGGAGGCTGCCTTGGAGTTGGTTATAATTTCTCTGCACCATCTGTCTCCTTGCAGTGCAGGGAAGCAGGAGCGGAGCCATGCATAGAGCTCTGTGCCGGCATGGTGAGGGCTGGCAGGCGGCAAGGCTCTGCTTTGTGGGCACAGCTGGGATTTCAAAAGGCACTTCTGTCCCATGCTGGAACAAAATGAGAAATATGCTGACACTTTTGAGAGTAGGGGAGAGAGGCTGACCAACTCCAGAATGGCTAAAAGGCTGGTGAGTGGGGTTTGCACCCAAAATGAGCATCGGCTGTTGGCTCCTCTGAAGCAGGATGTTTCTGCTGGGGGTGAAGTGGGATGTGGTGCTTCTCTCTTCCTCCCTTTTCTCTGCTTCTGCCCATCCTGCATTACAGTAATCAACCAAGGTCAATTGAAAAGACCCTATTCTAGAGGCTTAATTGCAGAGACAATTTTGCAAAACGTTGACTTTAATGTATTTTTTTATGAGGTGGGGGTGGGACACAGGACGTGTTGTCTGCGGAAGGCTGTCTTGTTCTGGCTGCCCCTGACCTGCTGTCCAAGATCTCATAGTCCCTCTATTTTGAGATGCTCCTGAATGCTCTGTTATATGGTTTCCGAACTGGAATGGTTGCAGGTACTGATGTCAGAGGACAGAGTTCATGCTGTGTCATGAAATGACTGGCTTTGACACCTGCAAAGTAATGAGAACTGTTTATTAGGTTGCTGGTATGGGACATTTTATTTTGTTTTTTCTGAGCATGCTTGCTGTGCTTAGCTCAACATCTAGGTCAGAAACGAGGGGCTGCTGTGCTGCCCTGCCTGGCTCTTCCCCCAGCTGCAGCCAGAGGCGTGCTGAAACTTGGCAGTGGAGGCGAGAGCCCCTGTCCCCTCACAGCAACTTGCAGGTCTCTCCTGATGCTGGTACATGCCTTTCTAAGCCTCTCTAATGCACCTTCTGATGTTATCGCTCCCTGTTCGATGGGATCCAGCCAGATCACGTGTTTTCCCCAAGGAAGGGCAGTGTGGTCGTGTCAGGTCTGTTACAAACATCTGTTTTCACAAAGCACTCAGTCTGCCCTCTATGCTTTTTTTCTTTTTTTTGGTTGCCTGTCAGGGCTTTATTCTGCTTTCTTCCTCATTTTCTTGGGTCTTGAGAGCTTCAGTTCTGGGGTTTTCTAGTTAGTTTTGTTTTGTTTGTTTTTTTCTTTTTTTAACTAGATGTTTTTCCGGTTCTTAGGGTTTGGCCTCAGGTTTTAAGGCTTCAGCGAAGGTGAAGCTGCGCAGTGCTACGAAGTCAGAGGACGTACCACTCCTTGCACGTTTGGATCTAAAGCTGAGTATTTTAGAACAAAGTTCCTGATTTTTTGTTTTACCTTATACCTGTATTTCTAAGCACTACAAGTCTTAGAGAGAACAGCCAATTTCAGAATGGTCACAGCATGTTACATTTACTGAACTACAAAGTGACTTGGGTTTGGCTGGGAGCAGGGTGAGAAAGGAAAAAGAAAATACCAGAACATGTTAACTCCATAGCCAAATGCATCTTCCTGTTCCCCTGAATTTTGCTGTAAAGTATGTGCATTGTGTTGTGTTATTTTGTCTACTTGGTTTAAGGTCCTCCAGACACCAAGACCATTTAGCAAACCCATGCAGTATAAAAAATCAGTACGCTAATGTTGTATAACACCTTCTCCATCTAAAGGCGCAACCACCTGTGTGCTGTGTTCGCCTTTCTGGAGGCCCTTGCTATGAGCTACGCTAAAGGCTTCTGGGTGCTTAAAGCTAAGGATAAAACTCAAGGTTTTGGGGAAGGTTCTGAAGAGATTATTTTTATTTATTTATTTATTTATTTATTATCAAAAGTCCATAAGGCATTTAGTTAATTATTAAACAATTAGTTAATTGTCCCTTATAAGCAGCAGGGTTTTCAGCATCAAGCAGTGACCCACCAGCAGTTCTGTCTTTCCCAGAAAGCATCCCCACCTCCCAAAAGCAAGAGCATGTTCCTTTTTGTAGAGTTTGACGAAATGCTCATCTGCAAGCGTTTAACAACGTTGTTGATATATTTGACAGAACATGAAACCTCAATGCTCCCAGCTATAGAAAACCATTTCTAGGCAGTGCTGGCAGCTATAATAAGATGCAGTTTGGGGGCAGAGCTCCCAGGGGAACTCATGCCACAGCTAAATGCTTTTGAGCCCTAAGAGCATCTGCAATCAGCTAAAAAGAGTACTGCATGCTCTCATGGTAGCATCCATGTCCCCTGAGACAGCACAGACTGTGATCATCCCCATTCCTCATCAGAGCAGGCCTCCTTCACCCTACTGTACCAAGGGCTCACCTTGCACCCAGGCTCCATGGCAGCAAATAAACGCATGGGTGCAAGGTTGCTCGCCCCTGTCAGGCTGCAGGCACTGCCTGAGCAGGTACAGGGGGTTGCCACATGCACTGACGGTGTGCAGCAGAGCTGAGACCCAGCTGAGGCTCTGGCCTTCCGGGGTTGCACTTTGACAGCAAGAAGGTCATCCTCTCTTCCTGCAGCTCTGCATCAAGCAATCTCTTGTGCTGTTGAGACAACAGAAGGTGAAATTCAGGGCTGCTCAGTTCTGCTTTCAGCTTGCTGAAAAGAAGCCTGAAGGGTGGAAGCCAAATGAAGCAAAGGCAAACAAAATATTTTGCATGCCTATTTTCATAAGCACTTAGGTAGTTGAGTGCAGCATCTCCCATATCCCTCGATAGCAGGGTCCTGAGTTGCACTGACAACTACAGTGAGGGCACAAGCTGAAAACTGCCCTGGGTTAGCTCAGCTAAATACAAAACAAGGAGAGATGAGTATGGCCACTCCAAAAGCAAGGAGGAGGCTCAGTTTTGCACCACTCTGGCCTGAGCTCCGTACTGCTGTTATGTTTCCCTCACAGATATCAACATACAGAAGCTGGTGTTTTCAGGAAAAGCTGTGAGCCTTTTCTTGAGACTCCTCTGTGATGACAGTAGGGGTAAGCAAAAATTTAATCCATTAGAGCGATTCAGCTTGATCTCCTGTGTCTGCTGATTTTCTGTTTATTTAGATCTGTAACTTCTAGATACAGTGTGCAAAGGATGCCTGCACAGCTTGGAGCAAAAGCCTTTTCGCTGCCAAAGGGAGCAGACTGGGGTTCACAACTGTTCGGCTGTGCGTAGGAGGACATGAAATGCAACATTCACATGGTGGCGTGTGGAAAGGCAGGTAATGGCCCTGTGGAATGAACCGGGTATTGACCATTGAAAGGAAATAATTAGTGTGCTTCCCATTTGCACGAAATACCCTCTTTTCTATGCGTGCCAGTTGGGGGCTGGCTGATTATATTTGGCAAAATTGTACATTTTTTACCTGGTTCTCTTTTCATTCTCTACCTCCCCTTTTTGACACTAAAATTAAAGCAGAGTAGGATCTTTTTTTGTTATTGAATAGGAAAGCTGTAATTAACTAGTCCTTCATGATTGCTTTTTATGCCTGAGATCATTATAGGTAAGGCAAAGTCACATCTGTTCCTATGATATGCTGCCATGTTGTTGAATGTATAGATACATTTTGAACATTTTCCTATGAGAGTGCTAATGTAACTGGAAGTTCCTGCAGCAACAGGCCTTTATCTAAGCAGGGAGCTTCTATGAATGCACGTGTTTTTTTATATATATGTATGTACGTATTATCTTAATTATGCAACTCTACATTCATAGTTTGGTACTTAATTATAGGGGTTTTTTTTTGTTTTGTTTTCGGTTATGACATCTTCTTTTCACTCTGGATGACCACCAGAAGTTTATTTGGTGTAATACCGTTTCTCCTAACTACAGTCATAAAAATCTTCATTTGTATTACTACAGAGGTAAATGCCCTCTGATTAGAAAAGACAAGAGATTCTTGGCATTTCTGTGTATTAAATGCTGTTTGGATTGATCAAGCCATGCAAAACAAACAAACAAAGATAAATAGATTAAATGAAAAATCTCGTCCAAAAAGCCCCTCTTCTCCCACAGGAGTGGGAGGTCTTAGTGAGCTTGTGGTCAACTTTAGATGGTGGCAGTTTTGTAACCTTTATTATGAACCCCGGAGCTCTTGTGTATGCATCTTTCAGCTGCTCCCTTAAAAAAAAATCAACCTAACAAACAAACAAACAAACAAAACCCTATCTAAAATGCCAAAAAATACCCACCTCCCAAGAGCATCAGAGTTTCTCTCTTTGGCTCAGGCCTGTGTTTCACCAGACTGTAGTGTAGCCAGGCACCGTACCCCAGGTGTAAGCCATCCCACCCCACTCTCCTCCTGCCCTCCTTGCCTGTCCTTGCTGCACTCACTGACACCAGGATTTGGGGTGCCTGCCCCAGGTTTCCTAGTACTCTAACAAGCTGCAGTGGAATGTTTTGCAATGTTTGTTGAGGGTTACATTGGTCCTTCCTAACCCCTCATGCGGGACCCATTCTCAGAGAAGCCCTGGACACACAAGACATGCCCACAGTACTGTAGCACAGGAGAGCTGTGCCTCCGGGATCTCAGAGCCATCTGTCAAGGTGCCTGGCTGCTTCCCAGGGGCTGCTTTGCATTAGAACTGCCAGGCACCAAACATGCCTTTTGCAAAGGCTGTGAGACTTTCTTACAGGGCTTGGAAATTTGTGAACTGCCTCCTCTAAATAAGGAGGAGGTCTGGAGGCATCAACCTGCTTCAGGGGAATGCCCAAGAGTGGTGCCATGTCTCCTCTGGGAGCAGGGTATTTGTGGGGGATGTGCTGTGCCATGAATGGTGCTGTTTGTCAGACCTGCAGTGCTCAGGCCACATCTGTGCCTGGGGGGGCTGCTATTTAACAGCAAACAACAAGGCTGCATTTCCTTTGAAGCTGTGTACGTGTGAGAGGAGGAGAGGCAGGACAGAACTGTACAAATGTTGGAAACAAGATCAGAAAAAGAGTTTGTTTGCATGAATCAAGAATGATGAGTCCCTCTTACAGCTCTCTAGGGCTGATGGCCCAGTGTGGCTGCCCCAGGTCCAATGCTCCTGCTCATCAGCTCCTCACATGAGCAACAGCAGGAGCTGTTTTTCATTGCATGCAGCAGGTAACAGGCAGTAGCACTACTTTATCTGACACTAAAGAACAGTTTATAGCCTGGATGCAATTTTTGCCCTTCTCCCTGCTAAATGTTTCTGTCACACTGATGTGGGGAAGAGGATCCCAAAGGAGAAATGTGAAGGGTTTTCTGCAGGGAAGCAAGAGAGGAGCCATTGCAGGTGAATGCCCTGTGTATTTGATGAACGTAAGGATGGAGCAGGCTGTATGTCTGTATGGGTTTGTAGGACAGCAGGGACAGGATCAGCAGCTTTCTGCCTCCCTGTCTGGCATGGCACATGGTAGCCTGTGATGTTCCTGCTGTCTCTGCTGTTTCCATATCCGTGCTTATTTGTGCATTGGTGACCTGAGCTCAGAAGTGGCTGCAGACAAAAGCTCCTGAGCTCTGTCACTGTGAGTGCCCCGTGTGAAGTTGGGTTGTGATCCTAAACTCCCAACAGCCCCTTGCTCCCAAGCTTGCCGGGACAAGGGCGCTGCTCACTGAGCCTCCTGTTTGGCAGGAGTTGCTGCTCATACTCATACCCCAGCAGCCTCATGCTTGCTGTGGTGCAGAGCAGGAGAGATAAATGACCTCGACACTTGTTGACAGTTACTTTGCAGATGCTGGCTGACACGGATGAGGGGCAGAATGGGGCCCTGCATCTGGGTGCTCCTCAGCTCCAGACCACCCTTTCCAAAGACATTCTGGTACCATTAGCTTACCAAATTGAGTTTTCTTTTCTGGTTAATCAGGAGATAGGAGCAAGTCCTGCCCGTGTCTTTCGTCCTGCTGCAACCACGGAGCTTCTGTCTGTCACTTTAAAACCAGGCACCCAAACAGCCTGGTTGCAAGGTGAGAGCCCTGCTGACAGGTCCAGCAAGCGCTCGGTAGTGTGCAAAGATGAACATCACTGAGGTGCTCTGACACGGATGGCCGCATTTGCTAATGTTGGCCATCAAATGTTAACTAGGTCATAAAAATGTCTGTGGGTTGGCTGTAATGAGCCTCCTAACGAGCTGCTATTTCAGTCCCTTCTCCAGCAACCATGCTTGCAAGAAGGACAGCTTCACAAAGGCTGTGTTTATGAAAATGTTTTAGGGTTAGTAATCATTTTGTTCTGAGTGATGGCAATGGCTGTGGGCTGTGAAATAGTTCTTCAGTTTTTTAGGGGTTGTTTTGGTCAAACATCTTCCTGTCATTTGGCGTGAAGAGTTGGTGTGCAGTTGGTATGCTTAGGTTACACGCAGGCAATTGCACTGCTCTTCTTAGAGCTAGGCAGTGGTATAATAATAGCCCGATATATTTTCACAGCTCTTTTTTTTACCCCCATCCCCCTGGATTTATAAATCATAACATTTTCTTTTGATCATTTGCAGTTTAAAAAAACCACAACACAACAGCTTTCCCATGCTGTACTGAGATTTTTGCAACCTGGCTTAAAACTCTAAGCAACCAAAAAGGCCGAGTGAAGGTAGAGACAGCATTTCTGAGGCAGAAAGTGGTGTGGGAATGCCCAAGGGAGCTCCTTATTTAAGGAGGCATTGCTCATAAATAAGTGTTTGCTAAACTGGCCCTTCCCTTGGGATTACCCTTCCTGCCTTCCCACAGGGAATATTTTATGGTGGTGGTGGAGTGGACCACGGGGAAGGTTGTGTGTCTGTTCGCGCTGCTCGCTGGTTCATCTGAGCTCTCCCCACCCTCCCCATGGAGCTGTGGCCTGTAGCTGATTTGCAACATGGGTTTTGCTGTAGCAGTGCAGAACAACTGCCTGCAGCATTGGCCCATCTTTCCAATCCCACCTGAGCAAACAGATTTCATGTGGCCAGAAGGGAAGAAGTCAGATGCACATACGCTGAAAGCTCACATGAGCTTTGCTGGAGAGCTGACTGTCCCTAGACAGAGCAGTTAAACCCCAAAGTGGAGCAGTCTGAATTTGGGCACCTGAGGCCAACTCAGCAACTGGGAAGGAGCCCAAGAGGTGGAATTGAAACTCCCAAATTACCTGTTATGAGGGGAGCTATGCAACTATCATAAAGGACAACTAAGGACAAAGACGTTTCCCTGTTGTACGTCGTTGTTTTTCAAAAACGAGCTTTCTGCAGATACCATGCTTTTGGGTTCCTGTGGACAGCTCGGCCACATATCTCTCCTATTGGCAACTGCATTGTCCTGCAAGCGGTGCGTGCCCAAGGAAAGCCTGGCCTTCTCCTTCCCCCCCTTCCACCTTGCCCTACGGAGGTTGCCTCCTGCTGTCTGAAATAATTGAAGCCCTAATGCAAGCCCAGTGGAACCAGTGGGGGTCTTTCCGCTGACTGCGTGATATCTGCCTGCTTTGGGTTGCTCTAGGTACTCCAGGGAACTCTTGGTTTCTACCCTCATTCCACCTTTCCTGGCCTTGGTCAATGCCTTGCTGTGCAGGGCTGCGATAACTAGATTTTAATGAAGCATGAGCTTGATTTAGGCAGGGACCACGTCCATTTGCATTGGAGCAAGGGGAGGAAGCCTTGCTGTGATTGCCTATGCAGACTAGCTGAAATGAGCTCCAGGTGGAGCATAAAGTACCAACTATGCTGCAGGGGAGGCAGAAGAAAAAAGTAAAATCTTTGGCTCATTGAATTCAGTAGCTTTTGTTCTTGTCATTGTCCAGATTCGGAGCATGTGTAGATTCCTGAGAGATGGTAAGTTAAACTCTGAAAAAAATCCATTCTTCAGAATGGCTCATAAAAAATATCTTTTGACAGGAGTGCAATTTCTGCTATTATTTAATTCTGCTTTTCTGTCCTTTGGAGCTAAATGATCAGCCAGATTATGTGCTGTGCTTCGTTACTTGAGAACATTGCAGCAATGAGCTGGAATAATGAGTGTGAAGCTGCATTCAGATGGTAGCTGAGATTCTCAGAGCTTCAAAAGATCAGATTTATCCATGAGAAATACTGAAACATCCTTATTTAAGAAGTGTATATTTTCTAGGATGGTTCTGAAAATTACAGCAAAAATCAGCTGAGATGACGGGCATAAAAAGAGATACAAAGCCTGAAGATGGACCGTGTGATTCCCACTAATACCATCTGAACTGTGTCTGTCTTGGCTGCCCTTTCTGACAGTCAGCATTTTGCAGTTCTCATTTCCAACTCTATATAAACAGCTGGATTTGGCTTTATATATGGGAGAGAGAGCTCTCCACTAGCAGTGGAAATAGAAATAACTGACATACTAGCAGCAAAATGTAAAGAATGTAATCAACTTTGCAAGCTTTAAAATCCTTTCTGGAGGGGAGAAACGATAGTACCCATCAAAGTTTTCTCATCTCTCTTAGCTTCTTAACATTAGGTTTCAGGCACCATGTAATCCACAAGAATAAGAACAATATCAATTTCAAAGGCACAAGGTTGCCAGGCTGCTTTTGTTCACGTGAGCTATTGTGTAAGGAAAGATTCAGTTTGCCCTTATCACCTGCATCTTCTCTGAGCTAAAATATTGGCATCACTTTTCCAAAAATACATTTTATCTCTGCAGAAATAAATTTAAATTTATCTTTAAATTAATTTTTGTAAGTTGTCTTTCATGATAGACTTTGAAGAGTATCATGAGCTAAGTGGCTTTGTTCCCGTTCTTCAGACAAAGTGACACTAAGAAACTTTTGGCTTCATCCTGAGATACTTTGTTCTCTCACTGGCATTTTGGACATAATTTTGTCCCTTCCTGGATTAGTTCTACTTTACCAAATCACTCAAAGATTATCCCCCTGTGTCTAGCATGACTCCTAATTCCCTGGTCTGTAACTCCTACAAAATACTTGATTAACTTCTGAGGTATTCTGGATAACGTTGTTCTAAGTAAGTCTGGTTACGTATCCTCAAAGCAATTTAGCAAGCCTTGCTGCCTTCACAGTATTAATGTTCTCTTAATGTAGCATTCTGATAATAAACCTTATTTTAAATAAATAAGTCTGCAACACTGAGTATGCATTTTGATCAGACTAACACTGATCTCCCATGCATTAATATGAATGAGCAGGATTAGCATGGGAAAATGTGCAATTTCTGTAAGTGCTGGGAGTCTGAGCCAGACTAACAGTGTTAAAATTTTGCCTTGGCTTGTTCATCCTTAAAGGTTTTTTTTCCAAGTTATAACCAAGCATATAAACTCAGTCAAAGGCCAAGAGCATGGAATATATTTAAGAAGCTGAAACTTTAATGATGTAAGTTGGAGATGTGATAATTAGCAGGCGGTTTTATTCTGAACTCCTTACATGGTTGGTTTGTGGGTTGTTTTTTTGTTTGTTATTTGGTTTTTGGTTGGTGGGTTGGTTTTTTTTTTTTGAAACACATATCCTGAGCGGGGTAGGGCTGGAGCATGGGATGCATGGGGAGGGTTGAGGGAGCTGCTCAGCCTGGAGATGAGGAGATGAAGCAGGAACTAATTGCCATCTTTATCCAAAGTGGGGGCGGTAAGGAAAGAGGAGCTAGGCTCGCCTGGAAGATACACAGTGAAGGGCCACAAGGCACCTTCCCACCTGATTTATTCAGTTATTTGCATGCGGAGCAGTGTCTCCAGATGTATTTTAACATGGTTTACAAAACATCAGGAATGACAAATGGTCCCTGCCCCAAAAGGCAGTGGGAAGGAGGATGTGCTGGGTGTGATGTGCTAGGTGTGCTGTGCACAGCCAAACTGTGACACTTGTGATCTGCGAGCTGGTCCACCCCAGCCTGCAGAGGGGCTCCTGCAAGGGCATGGGCTTTCATGGGTACCTTGCTTTCATGGCCTGTGCATTTATTTGGACTTAACAACCCTCCTCCCAAAGAGAGACATCAGGCAAGCTTCTGGAAACTGCAGTGACGAATGGCATTTTTTGCTTCTCCTCTTGGAGATATCCTCTTCTAAAACTCTGAGCAGCTGCAGTCTCCTTGCCCAAGCAACTTAATTGTAAACTCTCTGGTGAGCCAAGCGCTCCTCTTTAGGTCATTGCAATGAGGAAACAGCTTTGTCAGAGCATCATCCATCACGGATGAATGCAATGTCAGTGACAGCTCAGAAATAGAATGGGCTTCACTAGTGCAGCCATACGAGCATCACTGCACTTCCCACTGCCCTGACACTGATTTATCAGGGGTTTCTCTGGCACTTGGACCATAACACACATGGAGCTGGAAATTGGAAGAAGACACCATGGATCATATTTGCTACCCAGAACTCTCCTGATTCCTCTGATTGCTGCCTTCTCCCTCTGAGTATATGTTAACTTTCGTTATCAAATATACATCAAAGCATTGTATGTTGTTATCACCCACAAATATTCCCTATCATTATTGAACAAATGAGATGCAACTGCTAGATGAAGTTAGTGAGCACCTAGCTGGAGAGAAGGAGGAAAAAAAAAAGAATAGGAGAAATGTCTCCTTTTTTGGAGTCTTGTTGACTGTGCTAGGGACACTGGATAATTAGGACATGGATTTTCTTGACATACCATCTTAGACTGCACTGTCAGAAAGCACATGTCTCCCCTAGGGTCTGGAAACATGGAGGCAGAGGCCAGGTCTGCCAGGAGGTGGGCTGGCTCTGCAGCAGTCTGGCACTCTGCAGCTCCCTGCCCAGGTGATTTTGACCTTTTATTTGTTATTCTTAAGTTGTGATACTTCTTGTCTGCAGGGTTGGGGCTGATCCCAGAGCTGAGGGCATGCCAGGGAGCAGGGCTGCGCTGCCTTCTCATAAGGGTGCAGAATGCAGGGGATTTAGAATAACTTCCAGGGATACTGAATATGTATCTGCTATGGAAGCTAGCGTCAGCAAGGGGCTAGAGTTGCCTTAAACCAGTATGTTATGATTTCACCACAGTTGTGTCATTTTGACTTTCCACATGTTTCTGCAGAACCATTTATATGCATATATATGAATAGATTCAAATCCCTAGGCTGTTGCTGGGAGCTTAATCCACTAGACAATCCTATTTTCAGACAGAAACAACACAAGAACAAGAAAATTCAGACACTGTGGGATCTGTTTCGGTGCTCCTGAGGACTGAGTGCACGGGTTCCTCCAGAAACAATCCCAGCTCCTTTTTGGGAGGCTTCATGGTGGTCCTGCTTGTGCAGGAGACAGCAAAAAAAATGTCTCCCTCACTGATTTTCTCCGGTGCAGTAGGTGCTGCAGACTTGCTTTCTTGCTCTTGGGAATTGTCTGCTGCTGGGAGTGGCTGCTTCCTCGACCCCTGTTGCTTGCTCAGCCAGAAGAAGGCTAAAAGAGGGCTGTGTGAAGGAAGAGGAGGGTGCATGTGGAGTGGCTTGGCTCTTTCTTCCTTTCCTTCTGTCCGTGTTGGTGCATTTGGGTTTGCAGCAGCTCTTGCGGGTTCCAGGACTGCAGGGAAGTGGGCAAATCCTGCAATCTCTTAGCAAAGCCACTCTGAATACTCTGTAACTCTCTCCACGGAGAAGTGAAATAGTTATGGGCACCACTAAAGTGCTGGAGGCACCAGGTATTTGTGATGCTGACTTTCCATGAATTTTTTTATTTTATGATATTGCAGCATACAGTGAAATACCAGGCTCCCCATGACACAGCAGCCCTGCACCCAGGGTAGCAGCCAGGTTGCTGCCTGCTGAAACGAGCTTTTGTGTTTGAAGGTTCCCAGGCAACCTAGGTGACGTATCTGGTCCTCTTTTCTTTTGAATGTTAATATAGTTTTGCAACTAAAGGGAAAATGCTGAGAAGCAGAAAATGTGAGGCATTAGTGGGTTATTTTGCATGATTTATTTGCTTGCTAGGGTGATAGGGGGCTCAGTCTGTAGGCACAGTGAGGTTTCTCCAGTTGCTTTCATGCTGGGTCAGGGTTAAGCCCTGGGTTTCTCTGGTATTTGGGGACTGGAAACCCTCCAGCACTGGGTGAGTTAGCAGGTGGTTTTGCGCTAACACCCCTGGTGATGAGAAGTCAGACACCTGTAAAGACCTGGTGGGACTGAAGGGACAGAGGTACAGCAAAGGTCCCGCGTTGCCTCTGTGCTGAACTTTGCAAATCAGTGACTTTGGCAGAAATCCCATGGGACAAAATTTCCACCTTTTCAGTTGAGAATGGCCCCGCTGCAGAGGAGATAATGCTGACCCTGTGCCTCCAACCTCCCTTCACGTTCTGCAGACTCAGTTGCTCCAGGGCTGTTCACAGATTTCCAGGCAAAGGGCATGAAAGACAAATTTGCAGCCGCTGTGGGGATGAGCCAAGCCTGCAGTGATGCAGAGTTACAAGTCAGGGTGGCAGGGCAGTTCTGAGCCCTTTGGGTCTGTTACAAAATTCTCTCCCCATCCTCAGGAGGATCCAAAATCATGGAGAAAACTTTGCTGGCAGATGCTCAGCTTTGCAATGGACTGACATTTCTGTGGGTTACAGGGCTGCATCTCGTTCCTCCTCTCCCCTCATCAGAACAGCTATAATCTTGGTGGTTTGTTATGAGGACCGTGTGTGTGTGTGTGTGTACACAGCCAGAAAAAAGCAATTTGGGACACTGTTATTCAGACAGTGCAGTGTAAATTCTGGAAATTGGACCATGGGGTGAGAAAATAAAGCCCCCTGCTGAGCGTGAAGCTATGGGGAATACAGCCTAAGGAAAGAGGGAAAGCAGGTAATGAGTCTGTTATTTCCTGGCGCTGAATTTCTGCTGAAGAAGCAGAGCCGAAAGCATGCAAAGTGAGCATAACCAGGTGGAAAAAACCTCCAGTTCTTCTTGGCTTTTCTGGAAACAGCCTCATTCACTGATGACATGAGGGTAGGGAAAGTGCTCTGTCTGCCTTTCTTAAAGCTATTGAGTGATACTTGATTGTAATTTTCAATTACTCTAAATGTTAGTAATAGTTGAAGGTAGGATGGTAAAATTTTTAAACATGCGTCTTGTATGCAGCAAACTATAACAAATAGCAAATGATAAACATGTGGCTAATAGGAATTGACAGACAGATAACTGTGCTAAAACTTGCCAAACTCCAAAATTTGTGAGCACTTCCAGATCTGCAAGCCAGAATCACCCTTGAGACAAGCCAATCATGCTGTCACCTTCCCCTCCTTGGAAGAGCAGTGGAGCAAGGCAAAGAGCTCTGAGTACCTGTGTGTAGAAACCAGATCAGTAGAGGCAGAAATTGCCATTTTGAAGCTGCATTGACATCCGAGGAAGAAGGGAAACACCGGGTGCAGAGGGTCCCCAGGGCAGGCAGAGCAGGAGAAATGCAGCGTGCACTGGGCTACATGCTCTGGTGTCTGCAGGTGTTTTGCTGTGTCTGGTCTCCCTAGTCAAGGCTGCTGTTGGTTTGCTTCAGGCTGGGATTGAGGGTTTGTCTTTTATGAAGAGAAGGGCAAATTTCCCTGGATTACAGCATATAATGTGAGCAGAGACTGTGCAAATTCACATAGGGGCATTGTGGCAGAAAGGGGAATAAAACTGGGATCTCCTCAATCCCAGTACAATGGGAAATGTCCGGGGGGGAAAGGGCATAGAGATTTTCAAGTTGATTTAATGTGGGAATTATCCAGATGCTTATACACTGGCTTGCATAGCATGAGGGATTACTATACCCCCAGTGTAACCAGTGTGAAGCCCAATGGAGCAGCAGCCTGGTCCATCTGCCTTTCCTGCTGTGCTCAAGCAGTAGAAAAAAACTTAGAGCAAGAAGAGGGGTTTGCATGATGTAACCTTAAACACCTCCAGTCCTTCACCCAGAGTGCTGTGCTGGGTTGTGGTGGGCTCTAAATTAAAAAGTCCAATTTATACTTGGGTTTAATTGAATTAAAACATGCTCTTTAGATTTCCAATGAGAATTCTCTGATACCTGATGTGGATCATGAAAGATTGGAAAGGGGACTCATTTTGAGCATTTTTATATTTGTCAGTCATGCTGACAAATACTCCCAAGTTTTTGATGAATGAGGTCATAAAAGTAGCTACCTGCACAAATGTGGGATCTAAATCTCATCTGCTGGAGAGACTGGCAAAAATATTAATGATCTGAATGGGAGCAGCATCAGGCAGGTAGCTGGACTGTCACTCTGGGGAGCACACTGCTCAATGCCTGTAATCTATAACTTGCATGTAGCGATTTTGCTGCCAGGGCTTTGTGGATTAGGCGTATGAAACCAATCAATTTATGTGATCCTGGCAAGAATTCTAGTCTAAATATGGTCACCCAAAAGTGATTTTGCTAGTAAGTGGCTTGTTTCATTCTGGAAGATTTTGAAGGTGCATTTTAGAGGTATGAATTTATTGGTTGCTGTCTCTACAAACTGCATCTCTGTTGGGAGGGTCTGCTGGTAAAGCAATACCAGAAAACTGCCTCTGATTGCAGCAGATAAAGGTGGTAAGTGGATGAGGTAAAGCACAGGAAGCAGTAAAGACGTAGTCATTTTCCTCCACTGCTAATAAATTAATACAGCTGATGTCCTGTGAGGACTTCACATGATTTCAGCGCACAAGCTCACATGGCATTAGTCACTGAGCCTTCCTCCATGTCATCGATGTACATCGTGGGAAGAATAACAGCACCATTAATCAGCCATCATTCTGCAGGAACCCAGAGCCTGGCTATTTAAGAAGGTGGATTTTTTTTTTTTTCTGTCTTCAAAACTGTAATTAAACTATTGGAAGAACTGTAAGACAGTTCTGCTGAGGAGCAGGTATTTATGCTCTGAGAAGCTGCCCGCAAACACTCTTAAGTAACTAACAAAAATAACCTACCCTGTTACTCACTCATGACTGCGTTTCAGGAGGATTTCAATAATCTCTCATGACAGGCTCTAAACGTAACACGATTATCAAGACAGGAATAATGTCCTATTTCAAATAATGTCCATTTCACTCCTGAATATAAAAATCTAAAGCTGCTGAGAGATAAGGAACCCGTGGCGATTACGTCGTGAATCGCTTTGCTGCTGGAAAGATTTTCTTGTTAGGTTTGCAGACAGGAAATGTTTGTTTAGCTCCTTTGATCTGCAGATGTCGAGTTGTCTTGGAATGGGAATAGCCATTTCTAGTTGCTTTAGAATTTCAAAAAGTGCTTGATCAGGAAAGGTATTAGAGATAAATTCTCTGAATTTCAAAGGGTATAGATAATACATCACATGCAGTAGGAGACACCACTGTTGTTGTCTGAAAGACTAGACAGGGCTATCTTAACATCATCGGGGAATTTTAAAACAGGCATTAAAACGTATTTGTTCTGTCACTTATGAGGACTATTTGATGAAGGTTGTTTGATTTGATTGTTTCACTGCTGTGTGAGCTCGTTTATTTAATTATGGTATTGACCACTTTCTCATTGTATTGAATTTTAATAGTCCCAAGATTAATTAGATGTGCATGAAGAGCAGCTGTGAGAGATGTGAGCCTTTTGTTCTGGATCTTTTTTTGTACTGTTTTGAGAAGAAAGAGATGAGAGATAACTGAATGCAATCAAAATGCAGTCATGCTCTTGATTAACAACGTAATTAGTTAAAATCTGAAAATTTTGCAGGGAATATCTGCACTTGATATATAGGGCTCTGAACAGACTACAGAGAAAGACAATGTCTGGGTTTTGCTTTGTTATTCATAAATGTGATTGACTGTTTCAATAAAAAACCTGACTCTTTTCCATAGTAAAACAAGTAAAAACTAAATAAACAGCCAAACGAGGAAGGTATGTTGGTTTCACTGCTGTTATGCCAACCCTGAAAGGCAGGGTTTGGTCTCCACCTGCAGCTATTTTACAGCTAGCTTTGCTCTAGCTCTTTTAATGCACCCCCAGTCCGGTGTTTCATAGAGAAATGCAGCAGGAAAAGGGCTTTTTTCCTGGGATCAGGATGTTCTCTTTAAAATGCTTCAGCTTAGGTGCACGCTTTTGATAGGCACAGATGAGGGAGGGATGGTGCAGGTGAGAGAGGGCCAACCTGGGGTGGCAGTGGCTGGCAGCAAGTGGGGATGTGCAGGAGGAGGTGAAGGAGGCCATTATCTTTTTAGCTAAGGGCTAGAATGAGTGTCTGGCCTTTTTTACAATTTTTTTATTTTTAGTCTTAATTAGTAGTTAGAATTAGGGAAAAAAAAATCTTCCAGGCAATAGCTGGTGGGGAAAAATCATGAGGGTTTTTATGAAGATTTTTCCAAAATGTCCTCCTGCTTTAGGGAAAACTTTATTGCCAATGAACATTTGAAAATACCTGTTTTCACACTAAGTGAAAATAATCTCTAACATTAAAAACAAAAGAAACCAAATGCATTGTAATTACTATTTTTTGTGAAAACTGTTTATTTGCTAAAGATAAGGCACAGGATAGAGAACTGCAAGTGATGTCTTATTTACATTTTATGTAATGATATGCTTTTACTTTCAGCTTTAAACAGAATACGCTTCAAAAAAAAAATCCTTTGAAATTATGGGATGGCACAAACATGATAGCAATGAATCTGTATGATATCACAAAATAACCACTTTTGGTGGTAACAAGTGGTCAAATAGGAACATTCTTGCTGTTCTAGAGGTATATGCTTCAGTATTTGAGTATCTCCACTCCAAAATTCATCCTGTATAAACCCCTGAATTCTCTTGGTACGTTTGCAGTGCATTCCTTACAAGTTTTTCACCTGTCAATTTTAACTTGTCAAATGCCACTTAGCAGCACTGCTGAGAATCATAAAAAATGGTAGACTAGAAATCTAGGAAATTTATTTTGTTGTGCAGGTGAAACTATTAATTTCAAAGTCTGGAGGAAATCTGGCTCTGCTATAATTATTTCCCCAACAGTTTTGATCTTATTTTTTTAATGAAAAGTAGATTGATTTTTGTTCAGTACGTTTTCAGTGCCCATAAATCCCTATTGTACATGAAGTACTACTTTGCAGAAAGAATTAATGGTATAGATTTCCTCCTTTCACCATTCTTACAGCTTATAAATATGCAAAAGTAAATTCCAGTAAGGAAATTATGAACTTGTATTAATAAATGTCTTTTCTAAGAGTAATTTTGGGTAAAACACCATCTTCACTGATTCACCTTGTAGATTTGCAAACCAGAAAAGAAAGTATCATCATACCTCACACAAGGGATTCCCCAGGGGACAGACCCACCCTTTTCCAGCAGGGACCTGGGAATGACAGGAGCGAGGGTTTGGGCTCAGGAAAAGCCATGCCAGTTTGATTCTGTTCTGGTGTTGTCAATACTTTTATTTGAAGCCTTTTCTCTATCCCAGCATGCTGAACCACAACACAGAGGGCTTGTTCTATTTATGCTGAATGTCTGATAGTTAGAAATTAACTGTGCTTGCAGCTACTTCTTGGTGGGCTCATAAAAATTCCTTTTAACTCTGCATGGCCCTTCAGCATGCAGAAATTCTCTGGTGCACCATCTGCTCAGGGCTTGTGGACATCTGCAAGTTACCTCGCTGTGACAAGGATATCTGACAGCTGTGTGTCTTTAGCATCCGTAGCTAGCCAAAACATTTCAAAGCCGACCACTGGTGAGAATGCAAAAGGGATTCTAGCACAAAATGCATGCGTGCTGTGAAATAAAATACAGGAACATACTTGCAACTGTTTACCTTCTGCTAAGCTTGTTGCTAGTGAATTAATTCTAGAAACATGATCATTTCATTCTGCTAAAACTGTAATTCATGCATGGGATGTGTTTTTAGAGCTTCAGATCATCTGAAAACACTTACTTTTCTTAATTTATCACCTGCTTTCCAAAAATCTTAATTTGTAATTTTTCTACTGTGCAATCAAAAACCTATTACTGAAGAGGCTGTCACTTAAAATTTCCTCCTTCCCTCTTGTGATGTGCGTATTGGAAAATGAGTTCTCTGTCAAATGTGCTTGTGGAATTCACTGGGGCCAATTCCATTCCAGACCTGATCCAGACCTTCACAGCTGTAAAGCATGAGAAACTCCTCTGCATTTTCACTGCAAATTATCTGGTCAGCTGTTATCCAGTCTCCTGTTAGCAAAACCAGAATGTAACAACCATTGCGTGGACTTACAGGCTGCTAAATAGCCTCTTCCTTAAATCATTGCACTCCTAAAAAGGGGAGTCACATAATGCAGGAGCAGAGCTGAGATGAGGATGCCCTGACTATAAGGCACTGAAAGGCCACTGTAATACTTTCCTTTCATCAAGCAGAGAGAACAGATCATTTGAATTCTGTAACCTGTTGCTGTTGATAGCTGACCTAATTTCTGAGTGCAGAAATGACTTAGTAGCAATCCCATCTCTTTGATAAAGGCAGTGAGTAGAAGTGGTGTGTTGTTGAATGGCCTCTGCCAAGAAGGTCAGCAAGTTCTTAAGGGAAAATATTTGATAGATGCTATTAAATGTACAAGGCTTCTGCCTATTGCTTATTGACGGATTCTAAAATGAAATGATTTTCTCTCAAGCCTGAAGGTCATTTCTGATACATGTCTTGGCACTAAGCTCAGGATCACTTCAAATTAAGTGCCAAGAACAGAAATGAAAAATTAAAAATGTTCATATGCTGCAATTACAAAAAAACCCAAACAAATCAATAAAGGAAGCATGTTTAATGAGACTCACAAATGTCAGAATGCAACTTCAGGACAGATCCACGTCCATGGCTGAGTAAGACTTTACTCTGTGCATGCCCATATTGCACAGCTGATAGATAGATAGGAAAATTGAACCTCACTGACACCCTTTATCCATTTAAAATAATTGCTTCCAATATGTTGCAGGGGAAAGCAAAGTGGATGTATAATTAGATATCTCCCTTGTTGGAAAGTCAGTCTATAGGCTTGGATGTGTCTTTATTTTTAACATCCCCAATGCCATCTGGAGGTTACTCTAACCCCCAAAAGTAAGACTTCTGTTGGTGAGACAGCTCTAGAGCAGCTTCAACAGGGTTGGGCCCTGAGGTTCAATTATCATGCCTGGTGTAATGTCATAACTCATTACTTTTCAGAAATATAAATTTATAATGTAATATAGCAGGCATAAATATTTTTGGCATTTGATATGATGGGGATTAGAACACAATCAGAACAGAGCTGTACTTGGAGTGGCCTTTTTGGAAACATTGATGCGATGCCTGCTCATTAGGGGAGCAGCCAACTGCTGGACATGGTTGATTGCATTGCTTTGTGTCTCTGGGAGGTATTTTTCTCTGATTCTACAAGCTGTAAAAATAGCCCCATGAGTCTGGGTTCAGACTTTATGCCGCGTTTGCACATTCCATTAGTGAAATAGGAAATTTGCTATTACAGTGTGGAAGGTAAAATAGGGTAGCACTTTTTGCTTTAATGTATTTGTAAACACTTATATAGCATGCCCTGCAAAGCTTTAATTGGTTTTCTCTCTGTGTTTATACTACTAACCCCTAAACATCCAGCTATCCTGCTACACATTACAAGAAAACTATGTAGTATGCTAAATTTAATCTTACTGTCACCATAGTGGATTTGGGAAATCCCAAGAGACCTTTGGAGATCCCTTGGATCTTGACTCTTTCCCTGGTACTCCCACAAAGATGTAGGCTCCATTTCCACTGCTTCTGCAGTTCCGTGTAGATGCTTATTGTGTGCAGCAGTAATGTGTATGGGACAGACAGCCTAAGGGACAGGATCAGGCATAATCCGGTGCAAGTCACCCGGCTGCAGAGTCTGTAGGGTCTGTACACAGCCTTCCTGCCCCTTGTGCCCCTCTGATGGTTTTTCTAGAAAGCAGCATTTGGAGCTGCAGTGTGTGGTATTCATGGGTCAGCTCACCTTCCTTTCAAATAAGACTGGTGACTCGGATAGCCCTTATCAAGAGTGATAATGCATTCTGGAAGATGGATGGAGAAATTCTTGCTATGCATAATGCATGTTCCCCCCAAAGGACAAAGCTGAAAGTAGCTCTTGTAGGATGCAAATGATCGAGATGAGATGGAAATTCCCACCTTGAATTCAGATCCATTATACCATTTAGCAGCTGGTAAGCCCTGGAAGCTGGCAGGCTGGAGTTTCCTCGTGGATGCTACACTGAGTGCTGCCAGGATGGGGTTTTGGGGCAGGACAGCAGTGTTTCAGCTAGCTATGTGTCCGGATTCAACGCCCTCGGGACCTGGGACCTTCCCAGAGCTGCTGCAGCATTCTGGTGATGCTGTCAGCATCCGAGGCCAAAGATCACTTGTGGAGGGTAGAGATGGCAAGTGCTCCACATCTGTGCCCCTGGATCAAAACTACTGAGTACAGGCCTTGGGACCAGATTCTAGCTTCATGTGACAGGGGTTGGCTGCTGGACTGAGGATATTGCATTAGAAAGGCTGTAAATCAGTGCAGGGGCAAAGAAGATTGTGGAAAAGGATCATTAAAAAAAAAATAATGAAGCAGTAAGACCTGTTTTCTTTGGTGGCGCTGGGAGGCATGGTACATGCATGGACTCACTGTGGGGCTGGCATCAGCACCTGAGACTTGCAGCATGCCCCAGGGTCCATTATTTGAGACATGGCTAGTAAGCAGCTTTCAGATGAATGCAGCTTTAAATGCACTAAAAATACTCAGGGAAGGAGCACTTATTCTGACATTTTTGACAGATGTGCTGCTTACGTTTGATGGTGTGTCTCAGCAACACATGCTGGTGTTCAGCAGCTGTAAGCAGCTGTGTCCGAGCTCTTCTCTGGTTTACCAAAACCTATCTGCCTTTTACAGGCAGAACTTGCAAAAGGGTCCCTTCAAACAAAGAATCTCAATATAGATGTTTGTGTGTCCAAATACAATCAGGACTATTTTCATCCATATATAACAGGTTTGAATTTGTCCCCAACATGTGATATATAGAAAACAAAGAACTCCACGTACATTTGCTTTCTCGGTGAGAGAATTGTCCAGCGTAGCTTTAAGTCATCCTGAAAAACTGAGATAATCTTCTTCTGAGTAACATTTATTGAGCTGCCACTAGAGACAGAAGATGTTTTTTGCTGTTAGCTGTAAAATGTCCTTAATCTCCGGGTGCGCATGGGTATTTGAACAGGAGCAGATGTGTATATACTACTGAACTGCTGAAAAACCTTTGGCTGCAATGCTTCAGTATATGTGAGATTCACACAAAACAGATTAACTGTGGGACCATGGATGTCATGGCAGATGGCCAGCAGAGTCTCTGGTATTAGTCTGGGCTGGGAATCCTGCCTGGTATGGATGCTCATGTGGGTGATGTAATGGAGGGATGATGCACTAGCATTTGATGCATGAGTGTGCAGCTGTGGTATTGCATGGCTCCTGCAGGCAGTGCTGGTAAAACGGAGTTTTTAGATTGCATTAGCACAAATGACCACATGAACAGACCTTCCCTGGGTCCATGTTAAATAAGTACAAAAGCACAAAGTGGTTAGCAATTACTTCTCGGTTTCCCTGTCCTTAGATCAGAAATAACCCTGGCTGTGGCCCTTTGTGTGTCTTGCTCTTGGACATTGCTTCTCCAGTGGCAGAGCCCCTTGTCTTCCTCCCCTGTCCCTGGCTGAGCTGCCACCCTGCAGTCATGGGCTTGGCAGTGGGGTGCTGGCGACGTAGGCTCTGTTTCTGTTCCCTGGGTACATAGAAACCCTGGGACACCTCCCAGGAGTATATATAAAATGTGGCACAGAAGGCTTACGGCACCAGCAGGGAAGGGAAGGCAAGAGCCTGCAAGTCAGCTATGAAATGCTGGGTTTGCACTGTAGCAGGAAAGATCGTCATCAGATACCTGGAAAAATTTCCTAGTGGGCAGTGAAGTACTTGAATAGTCTGAGGAGGTGGTTAAGGACAGATGAGACATATCTCATAGGCAGAGGTTCAGCCGATGCTGCCTGAGGCAAGAAAATGTATGAGCTGGACCTGTGAGGTGCCTTCTAGCCCTGTTTTCTGTGATTCCACAAATCTGTCATTTAGGTTTACACGGCATTGCCCAGCGCACTCTGATGGCCCAGTGGCTCTCAGCCTTTATGGGCCTCTGCATCATGTTCAACACCAGAGCATCTGAGAGCTGAGCACTACATGTCATGCTCAGCCTGAGGGGACTGCTGGGTTCAAAGATGCCTAGTAAGAGTAAATCCAGGAGGAATTTTCCATGCAAATAACACATCTGAGACTGAGCAGCGTGGTGGCACCATGTCCGTCAGCACAAGGGTAAATACCTGGCCTTGCAGTGCTTGTGCAGTGGTGCAAGGTGAGGGGATTATCATTGCACTGACCTGCATGGGGGGCTTGCATTCTCCAGCTCACCTAAAGGGCAACATTTGAGCATGGCAGGTGGGACAGCATCTTTCTGATCCTACACCCAGAGAGCACCTGTGCGGGACAAGAAGAGCGCAATGTGCACTATGAGATGCAGCAGCTTGTTTTTGGAAAAACTGCAGGAGCCATAGACTGGCTGCCACTCTTTATACTCAGTCACCAGGATGAGCAACTCTACTTTGGAGCTTTTACCCTGAGTGGCTTGCCACATTGTGAATGGAATAGATGATTTACTACCACATAAGCATATGACTTTATATGCCACAAAGCATCAATAAGCACTAATTAGCCCAGTTCATGTGCAGTGGCTTTAGTCTGACTCCAAGGACTATTTCCTTTGTCCCTTAGAATTCCTGTTCACGTTGCTGGGACTCCTAGTCAAGGCACTTGGCATGCTGTGGCAGCCCCATCGAAAAGGAGATTTACTCCAAACTCTGCTGTTGTTGCCTGCAGTGTGGACTTAGTAATTCTCCTTGTATCACCCCAGGTTAGAAAGTCTTTTTGCTTGTCTTCATGACTTCTATTGCAACAGAAAGATGAATGTTCATTCACTCTCCTCACCATGGTGGAAAGAGAAGTTGTATTGGGTTACTGAGAAATGCTGCATATGTGGTTGGGCTGTAATAAAAGAAAACTGCTCTTTCCAGGCTGCTTGAGTCCAGGACTTTGATCCGTGTGCTGGTTTTGGCTGGGATAGAGTTAATTTTCTTCTAGCTAGTAGCTCTTATGGGACTATAGTTTGGATTTGTGCTGAAAACAGTGTTGATAATACAGGGATGTTTTAGTTACTGCTGAGCTGTGCTTACACAGAGTCAAGGCCTTTTCTGCTTCTCACACCACTCCACCAGCGAGCAGGCTGGGGGTGCACAAGAAGTTGGGAAGGGACACAGCCAGGACAGCTGACCCCAACTGACCAGAGGGATATTCCATACCATATGACATCATGCTCAGCATGTAAAGCTGGGGGAAGAAGGAAGGAGGGGATGTTCAGAGTGATGGTATTTGTCTTCCCAAGTAACTGTTACATGTGGTGGAGCCCTGCTTTCCTGGAGATGGCTGAACACCTGCCTGCTGATGGGAAATAGTGAATGAATTCCTTGTTTTCCTTTCCTTGCATGCGTGGCTTTTGCTTTACCTATTAAACTGGTTTTATCTCTACCCATGATTTTTCTCACTTCTACTCTTCTGATTCTCTCCCCTATCCCACTGGTGGGGAGTGAGCAAGTGGCTGTGTGGGGCTTAGTTGCCAGCTGGGATTAAACCGCAACAATCCATCATTGTTATTCTGGAGAAAGGACCTGTGTGGAAACTGAAATCTGGTTCCAGATGGTTTCCAAACAGTCAGATCTGTGGCTCGGCTCAGGGCTGAATGCTGTTTGGTTCTCTGCTCTTTTTTGCGGTGTCTTTTTTTGTGGACTTTAAGGTGCAGATGTAATTTTTTTCTTCTTGGTCATCAGCATTGCCAGAAGTAAAATAGCTTTTGATTAAATCACTGATTTGAGGCAAGTGTGCTAAGACCAGTGATAGGCTGTTGTTGGCACCTAGATTCAGTTTTACCTCCTATGAAATACAGATTTCATAAAATGCTCCATGACTTCTCTGAACTGTGTCAATTTTCTTAAACCAGTTTTGAAAAAATATTTTACTTTCTTCAGCCAGCCAATTTTCTTGACTTTTTGACCTTTAAATTTGATCTGTTGTATCCAAATTAGTTGGCATAGAACAAAAATACAATACTGGAAATTTAGCTGCCTTACAGAAACCATCGGCAAAATCCTGCTTGCAGTACAAATCTGGAGCAAATTTAGTGACTTTATGCTGGATCTGAACTGAAAGCAAAGGGGGGCTATTTATTTTGATACCAAATTATATATAAATGCTGTACAAATTGTGTCCTTGCAGAACATCACTCTTTATATATACAAATATTTACATGGTGAATGGACTATATAGCAGAGATACTGTGGCACTAAACTTTCAGGCATTTGTACTGAAACATGTAGCATGCTGGTATTTTGAAAGATGCTGCACTTGTAAGTCTTTGCATCTCATTGTTTTTGTATGGCAAAATTTGCCGTTTTTCTACATAGTTATAAATGTGCCTATAGTCTATCTACAAGGCCATAGTTATTAAATATATAATTAATAAAGCATTATGCAATTTAAAGATGTGTTAAAACTGTAAGTGATGAGATACTACATTTCATTGCTACTTTCATTAAAGCTATTACAAGGAAAAAATCAGGTATCTACCAGTGAAAAGCCCTTGCCTACCTATTGGGAGAGGGGGTGTGAATTTTGTTGTCTGTCTAATTACTTGGCTGAAGATTCTGAGATTTAAAATCCTATTTCCCACCCCAGTAGGGATGTTAGATATTGTTTCCTGGCCCAAATCCAAGCCAAAGAGTGAGTTTCTGCATACCAACATGCCCCTGCTGTTATAGCTGAATATACTTCTTGATGGTTTGCCCTGAAAATATTATGTAGTATTGGTTTTGCTCTCTGCTCCACAGGCAGGTGATGTGACAGAGTACCTAAGCAATATAGCGAGTGACACCTTGCCAGTCCTTCAGAGCCTCTGCCAGGGGACCCTGTTAGGTGCAGACTGGTGGCCTGAGGGTGTCATCACTCCACCAGGCCATTACCCCACTTTTATGGTCAGCAGGAGCCAAAGGGAACCTAGTGTGTAAAGGTAGGATGCAGCTAGGGGCTGGCTGTGAGCCTCCATATCATCCTACAAAACATCAAGATCCTTTGGAAAAGCTCTGTAAGAACTGATGGATAATACACATTGCAGGGGAAGCCCCTTAAGTGTTATTGAGAGAAAACTTTTGTCCTATTGTAAATTACATTTATTAATTGTCTGTGCAATTTTGAGCTTGAAGACGAAGTGCCAAGGTGGGAAATGGCAGTGTCATGCATGTCGTATTAGTAGCTCAGAACTCCTCCAGCTCCATCCATGGACCAGGTGCTGCACCCACATGGGGAAACCTGCTGGGAATGGTGCTTTACCTGCCTTTGTGCTCATTGAGCTCAGGGCAGGGCTCACATCTTGTCTCTCATCGTCAAGGCAAGGATTTGCTATGTAGAGCAGTGCAAAATTCCGAGAAACACAAAGCTAAATTATTTTTTTGCCTGTGTGTGGCACAAGCATTGCAGCAAGGATCTGGTAATTTAAATTGTGGGGACCTAGAAGCCCCACCATGAGGTCTGCAGCCACCCTGCTGATTTATAAAGAAGCAAGAAAAAAAAAAAGTGAACTAGGCAAAACAAGGGATGAGAATAAATATTTCTGATTTTCCCTCCAAAGAGTAGTAATTTATTGAACAGTTAAAGCTCCTAATTAAGTATATAAAACAATCACTCCTTCTCCCTCTCTCTCTCTTTTAATAAGGTTTCTAGAGCAAAGCAGAGGTGTGAAGTCAGTCAGGCTCTCCTCAGAGGATTAAGGCAAATTGTGTAAGTTATATTTAATTAAATTAATCTTTCCTGATAGGTCCTAAATCATGTCATCAATCTATTTGATTCCACAGACATAATCCTTAACACGCAGCTGCCTTGACAGTAAGCCAGGGAGATGCTCGGTTGCATTCAAGTGAAATAAATTTAATTATAAACACATCATAGAGTTGAACATTTCCTGAGTTTGGAATTCAATGTCTTGTCAGCCTTCCAGCCCAGAACACCATCAAACTTTTATAGGGAAGCAGAGTCTGTCCTGAATTTATATGTACTGGCAAGCACCTTAACCAGAAGAAAGCATAAAAACTATGTTTTCTTTTTTTAAGATTTTTAAAGTTACTTTTGTCTTCAGTAGAACTATCCACAGTGTTAAATAAAGCCAGGAGTGCAGTTATTAGAACTTGTCAGAAAAGGGAGAAGTACAAAAATCTACCTGGTCCAGATGGCCACAGTATCATACTCAAGATACTGAGGGCAGCAGAGGGACTGGAGGTGTGGGGGGGTGCAACAGGCCATTTCTAGTGCACGTGTGGCCAGAAATTCAATCTCTTACTGTATTTAAAACTGAAGGGCTTCTTTGGGTGCCAGTTGTTACTCAGAGATTCTACCAAGGACTTTAAATGTGGGGCTGATCTCACTGTGATCACTGTGACTTGGTAAGTTGAGGCATACAGGGACCAGGAGTCACCCAGTGAGCCGTGACCTGGTGTGCAAAGATGGATAAGCACCCTGCTAAGAGGGGCATCAGGCTCTCCCCGGGGTGAAGAAGCCAAGCCCTGGGTATCCACAGGAGGATCGGAGCTCCCGAGCTCCGATACAGCCCTTGCTGACCAGCAGAGTTCTGTTAACACTAATTAAACACATTGTAGGGCATCTGGATTTATTAGAACATGAATAACTCTGTTTTCCTCTTTTATTTACTTGTTACTATAACTCAGTATTGTCTCCTCAGCCGTACAGAAGCCCAGTTCTTTCTGGATTCCTTTAAGAGGAATGATTGACAGGTTTTTTACTGCATGATTTTTTTCAGCATAGCCCCAGGTTTTGCTAAATATTCCATAACTTATAATGGCCTGTTATATAACAGATGTTTTCAAGGAATTTTATGCTTTGGAATTTCTATGAAAAAGGGCAGAAAAAAAATTTTGAAATGCCTGAAACATCCCCTTCCAACATTTTCTCACAATGTTCCAGTTAGGGAGTCAAAATTAGCTTTCATTTTGAAAAGTGAGGTTGTTATACGTTAAAGACTTAACAAAATGCAGTGTTTTCATTGCTCCTCCAGTGTTAAAGTGAGAGTCTAGGCAGCGAGCAGCAAAGGTGTGAGAGACAGTGCAGCTCCAAGGTGCTCACGGAGGCTGAGCTGTGGGTTTTAGTGTTCTCAAAAGAAGGCATCTGTATTAGTGTATTATATATCATAAATGTATAATGGGGGAAAACTGTTCTGCTAATCATTTCATTTAGTTCAGAATAAATTTTTAATCTTCACTTTTTGCAGGCTTAATTATTAAAGCCAGTTTCACACTAGTTGGGGTGTTTCACGCTAGCTTTGGCCCCTCTTGGGGAGGTAACACATAGTTATGTAGCTGTTTTCCAGTGACCTGCCAACTCCCACCTACCATTTTAGCTTCTCCCATCTTCCATGGTTTGCATTTGGCTTGTTGTTTCTCATGCTGCAATGATAAATAGGTTTCATTCATAACCAAACCGAAGTTGTGCTAGTCTTGAGGGCTTGCAGTTGCTTCCACATTGGCCCTTTTTCTGTGCCTGTGTAGAACGTATTGGTGCCAGTTTGTATTTTCTTTTCCTCAGCTGTTCTTCAGACTGCCTTGTGGTATTTTATCATCCACTGAGACTGAGAAATTCTGAGCTGAGGAATCAGAGATCAGACATTTTCCTCCTGCCAGGGAGATGCTCTGAAGCAGGTGCTGGGGGAAAGGCACAGGCTGCTTGGTGGGGCGGGGGGGGCTCAGCCCCAAGCCCCGGGACAGGGGGGAGGCACTGAGTCACCGGCGGTGGGCTGCCTCCTCCTGCACAAGGGTGGGAAGGTGGCAGCTCCCCTGCATCGCATGCAATAACCCCGCCATGCCTACAGTACCGCTCCTACCACAGCAACAGAGAAAAGCTATGAAACTATAAAAACAAGCAAGCACAGAAGCCCAGGGGCAAACCTCAGGGGAGAAAAAGGCCACATTTTCTCCAGTGTGTAATACCTGCTACATCATTTTCCCATACAGACCACCAAACATTTTCTTTTCATATTACATTTTAATTTAGGTTGTGACTACTTTTTTCTAAGTGCCCTTTAAATATTCTTATAATGCAGAGGAAGAGTAGGAAAGAGAGGTAATTATCTGTTCAACCCTCCACTGCAACCTCATGCATGAACTAGAAAATCTCAGTTTTCAGAGGAAAGGAGGAAAGAAGGAGGAAAGGAGAGACCAAGCACCACTTATTGGCTTTCCTTAATATGTAGCATTAGTCAGGTACAGTTACTTCACCTGATATTTTATTCGTGGTTTCCCTGCGCTTGCCTGGGATGTTGACAGGGCAGGTGTAGGAGAGCAGAAACCCACCCACGTGCACTGCCCACGCTGTGGAGGAGGTGCACCCGTGGTTGCTGAGCTGCATCAGGAGCCATTATTTTTAGATGACATCTTTATCTGTACAGGATTTGCATCAGGTAACCCTGAGACACCTTGCCAGCAAATTCAGCTGCTTTCAATTTCTATGGTATTTTTACACACTCAGTAGCTTCCCAGGAAGAGTTAAGCTTTCAGTGACAAAACACTCAAGAATATTCATGATACTTTTTACTAAAGGTTCTAGAAAAATTTTTGTTACTCAAATTCTAGGATATTTTTTATTTACAAGAAACTAGATACTATTAGTGAAAAATAGGTGCCAAGTATTTCAGTGATGGTTTGAAAGTGTTTTCTTAAGCATCTCAATACAACGATCATTAAATCTGTAGAAATATTTTCCACGGCTAATTTTTCTATCGCAATTAATACAGAATACTTTTCCAAACTCTAGGTGATGCCTTCACTGTTATAAGTGTATAAAGCTAAGGATAGCATATATTGAGGTAAAGATGTCACTGTTTCCTGTCATTAACCTCTTAGACTATAATCTGTTTATCTTGAAAACAGCAAGGATGAGCAGGCAGGTCTTGCTAGGGATGGCAAGATACCATCCGACAGTGCAGAAGCAAATGACTGTGGCTGCTTGAGGACATGCTTGCTGGGAGATGGCCCAGAGCCTGGACGCTGACTGCTGCTGCAGACCACTGCGTCCCACAGAAGAGCAGGGCGATGGGCTCCTCATGCACCGACTTGTAAATCTGTGGGGAGGAAAGCTGAGCTATCATGAGGGACTTCAATCTGACTGACATAGGGAGGTCTCAGGCTGTCAGTGCTAAAACGTCCTTGAAATATTTTGTAATTATAGATGACAATCTCCTAACTCAAAAAGTGTTGCACTTGGCACAGGAGAAATGTGTATTTGACCTTCTCCTGATGGGGAAATAGGAAAGATATGTTTCTGAGAACTGAAAATGAGTGATTTGCCTGGGTGCATTTAATTCTGGCTGGACTACACTGCCAAGGCCATCTTCACTTGCCTTCGTGATGCAGAGAAATCTGGTAATGGCAGGTGCTGCAGTGTAGTAGACCAAGTATAATAAGATTCAGTGGAGACTGAAGCTGGTTCAAACTGTGGAAAAAAAAAAAGCAGTGCTTTTTCTGGAGTGAGGAAAATTAACTCTGGGAACAATTTGCAGAAGCGTTGTGGTCATGTCATTATTACAGGAAATTTTCCCAAACACGACCAGATTTTTTTCTCTGAAATCTATGCTCTGGTTCCCACAGCAATTGGACTCGCGGCAGGAATTAATGCGGGGTGGTGCTGCAGCCAGACGAGGCACTGTGTCAGGACGGATAATCACAACGGTCCCCTCAGGCCTGGCAATTTCTGAAGTTCTGAAAATATCCATCCAAGTGGGTATTTCACTCTCTTCTGCTTTTCCCTGTTTGCATTTAAAACAATGTATTTAGGCACAGTGATATGGCATGGCAAAAGCTTCTTTAGACAGAAATGATGTTAAGGAGAAACAAGAGCTGTAACAGAAGTGAGAATGTTTTCCTGATGCTCCTTTGCACCCATGCAGTCCCTGAGAGGGTCTGTTCCCCTCTTGGTGCTGGGCTTATTTGGCGTGACAGATTTTGATTAAAGCACTGTCTTTGTGGGTGGTGGGTGCCACAAACCCCCATGTTGTGCTGGGTAGGTGTAATCTGGCAGTGCCTGGAGGGCAGATTTGCATCCCTCCCTATTTTTAGGCCACACAGAGCCAAGGAAAACCCGCTCAGGCCCTGAGTTTGGCAGCCAGTGTTGCGGCATGTGCCTGGAGCTGGTCCAGTGCCCAGAACAGACAAGCCTGGCTCTAAGGCTTCATTTTCAAGGTAACTTCTCCAAGTTATCTTAGAGACCTCAGGGAACAAATGCACCTTTCCAGACCCCGGCACTTGCTTGGGGATAATCTTTGGGGTGAGATTTCATCTTTATGTTTTTGGGGAGGTTGGGGGTCAGAGCAGCTAATCAAGGTTAAATTAGATCCATGTGACAAATGTTCCGGTTTTGGTGGCATTGCATTTAGTTGCAGCAGCAGAATTTTGACCCGCGATTTGGAGGAAAATGGGAGAGTTTTTGCCTTCGAGATTAACTTTGCTTTACTTGGCTAATATACCAAAGTCAGACCATTAGGTATACTGTTATGTATTTGCTTGTGCTTTAATTATTGTTAACAACAATGTCATGTAACTTTATCGGTCTCCTTGAATTTATATCTGCTCTCTTGGAGACAGCACCATGCCAGTTAGTGTCTCTACTGGTAATTGCTCCTTCAGAAAGGGTGAGAAGTCTGTCTTTTGGGGGCCTTCAAAGTACACAGGCAGACCTGATCTCTTCAGGGTGTGTTTAGGAGGAAAATGTTCCACAGAGAAAACCCAAGGAGAGAAAGCCACCAAGCTGGTGAATGGGCTTAGGTGGAGGTGGAAAAAAAGGTGGAAAAAAGGAGTTTCAAATGGTATCAGGTATGAATAGGCATCTGGGTGGAAGAAGTTGTGACTTGGCTCATTCAAGAGGGATAATACTTCTAAAATATTGATGTAGCTCTGTGCAGGGGAGAGTTTCTAGGGCTTTAGTGCTGGCCATCACCTGCTTCATATTCTTAGAGGAGTTAGCAGGGATGATCATGCACATGTTATGCTACTTCTGGTAGGAAGATATGACGACAACATTATTTTACTCTGCAACCTGGTAGGCAGGTTAGTCGGTGCAGCCAGGCTCCCGATATGGCAGGAGGGAGAAGTAGCTCCCCTGCCAAGGAGTAAGAGCAGGACTCTTGAGTTGCTCTAGACAGGTTAGATAAGCCACCCTGTGAAAGATGCCAGACTGGGCCTCATGGGGCCCAAGAAAAGCACAAATAGCTCTTCTGTGGTCAGAGGCAGCAAAACCCATGGTGTCATCACATACTTGGTTACAGCCACACTCCTGGAGACAGTCACATGACTGCACATTGAGTCATCTGCAAGAAAACTGCCCAGCCAGTCTGGATGGGGAAGGGGAGGGGTATAAATGCGCCTAAAAAGCTTCCCTCCATGCAAAGAGTCACAAGTAAACACTTGTTTTTTTAGCAAGGGTGCAGTGCAATCTATTCACATTCTGCTGCGTTAAATTAACATGACAGATTAGCTCACAGCAATTTTGGATTATTGCGGGGGAGGATGTCTGGAACAGCTCACTGGGAGCAAAGTTCTCTGAAAGTCCTGCAAAAGGCCATCCTTTGACTAGTAAAAGTCTATCAGTTTTGAGTGGAGTCCTCTTTGTCCATGACATTTTAGCTTAAAGACATCACACATAGTCAAATCCTCTGCCTCCATGCTCCATCCTGGTAGTCTAATGGCAAGAGAAGAGATGTTAATCAACTCCTCCCCCCTCCCAATGTATAATATGATTATGTCCCTGCTTGATAAGCCCCTGAGTAGTCTGGAAAGAGGTGTGTGCAAAGGAAATGATGCTTCTGAGATATAACTGAGCAGTACTGGTGTCGGGGCAGGGCTTTGTGCTGAGATGATACCAGTGGTGCAGCAGGGATGGAGAATCAGCTGCGAGGCAGTAGATTTACCAGCTGATGGAGGCTATAATTAAGCATAGCATCTGCATGTAGAGACTGCCAGAAGAGGCTTCTGAAAATACCTTCCAAAAAAGGCTTCCCCATCCACGAGGCAGGAGCTCTCTCCTGTGCCCCCCTTCAGAGTGAGCCTGGCTCAGAGCAGACTAGGGAGCAGAGAGAGACTGGGGGAGTCCAGGCCCCACCACTGGTAACTCAGCACCACCCTGGCATGGTGGGGTGTTGGGGTCCACCCTCCCCATGTCCTTTTCTGCTCCACCTTAGCAGTCGTAGCGAGTGAGCAGCTCTGCTTTCATCCCATCAGAAAACAGAAGAGTAGAGAGCGCTGCTGTGGTTATGGCCCTTTTCACTCCTCCATACCTCTGGAAGTGTATCTTTATTAGCATTATTGTCAGTCATAATGAATTAATTTCCATTCCCATCACTGAAACAATTTTGGTGCCTGATAAGTCACATTATTTCCATTTCTATTCAGAGCTAATTGATCCCCCTGTGTTTATTTTCTCAGGAGCAGAAAAAGCATCGCTCACTGACGAGCAGAAGTTTTCTCCACCCTCAGCCCTGCTCTTACTCCACTGCAGTGTGGTCTCTCCTCTCTTTTCCCAGTCAGTTAGGGGAAGGTGAAGATACTGTGCCTCCATCTCAAGTGTGAGCTCCCTTTCTGCACAGCCCTGAGGGGCTGGTTGGAGGAGACATGAGGAGGTGACTTTTTTTTGTATTGACACCCAGGTCCTCCAAGTGCTGCCAGTCCCAGCTCAAAGCATTACAGGAGGAGCAAAAATCCCCACCAATTTGTAGCTGAGCATTAATTAGCCCATAGCAGATGCACAGACGTTTGCTATTCTCTGCCTAGAAAGTCATCATGTGCAAGTCTGGGAGGAGGAAACTGAAGAGAGGTACAAGATGTTGCCCCCAGGCAGCCAATGTTGCAAATAGTGATGTCTCTTGGCAGGGGAAAGGAGAAAGAATGGATTTTGCTTTTGGATGTCTGTATTTAGGAAAATGGTCTGGTTTCCTTATAACTCTTCCTTATGCTTCTAAGTCCTTAAACCCTTATAAATGTATAGTTATAGGTATATAGAACAAAAAAAAAGTGCCTTTGTACTTGTTTTCTGTATAAGCAGCATAAGGCCTGAGTTTCCTCTTTCAGCTGAAAGGGTCAGAAAAGCCAGTGCCATGCTACAACCTCTTCAGGGAAAAGACTGGATTCATACCTGAGGCTTTAATATTTGTCAGAGAATGGTTTCTTATTTTTGTGTCAAAGAATAGGAGAGAAATAAAAAGAGAGGTACATTTCTTTTAACATCTAAGGGATAATATGTTGAATTTTACATTTCTATAGCAACATACACATTGGCAATACACAAGGAGCTGAAAAACAATTATAGCAATCTAATATTAGAGATCAAAAGTAAGGCAAAGCAGGGCAATCAAGCATGTAATTTGTTCATTGTTCATTTATCACACTCAACATGAATATTTTTGTATCTGAGACTTGGACTTGGGAGTTACATCACGCAGTCATGGAGCCTTTCTTTGAAAAGAGCTTTTTATATTAAAAAACAAACAATAACAACAGCATTCTTTTAACAGATCACAGCTGAAGCAAAGCAGTTTTATTTCCAGCAACAGAAATTGGTTAAGAGAATTAGTGGCTGTCTGAGGCATCAAGCTGTGTGTGATAATGAGATGGGTTATAAATAATGTCATTAATTCACATGTCCTTCTAACACATGCCTCTCTGGTTAATGTACAAATCCCAAATCCCTCAATGCAAAATACACTGACCTCTTCATTAAAGTATCTAATGGCATGAAGCCTGGTTTGCACGTATCCACTGTCTAGTGCTCCAGATCAGGAATAATTACAGGGCAGCAATTCTGCTCTTGAGCTAAGAGGCAGAAGTATTTGTAGGCAGAAGATAAGACTTTTCTCATGTCTCATGTTGCCAAGTGTTGGGTGTGTATTAAGGGGCAGCACATCTCCCTGTGCCCTGCACTCCAGCATCTCCAAAACCTTTGTCTGTCTCACAACATCCCTTGACATCTTGCTGCTGGGCCCCTAAAGCTAAATATACCTTCTTCATTACCCTTCTTACTCCACTAGCAGCAACTTTTCTACCAGGGAAGGGTCACTGCTGATGGCAACTGGCATTTTTCTCTGTTGAAGGCTCAGCCAGGTTCCAGGGGATGCTGAACAGACAGATTTCCTGCAGGCTGGCCCCATCCCTCATAGGCAGCCCCAGGTTTGTCACTTGTGGAAAAGAAACGCTCTTTATGGGGAGAAGAGATTGGGTGTTTGCTTTTCCTGGGGTTATACAGAAAGGGCCCAACACCTCAGTGTGCTCATTGCTAGTGAGCAGCCTTATCCTGGAAGGAAAGGCAGAAGCAACCGTTTTATCTTTTTTCCCCCCACTGTTTTTCTGATAGGCCTCTAGAGAAGTAAACACACTTCTGGGAAGTGCCTGGAGAGGGAAGTTATCTTCAACACAGTCTGGAGTTTCCAGCAAATGTATCCTGCCTTGCCTCACTCAAGGCACTCCAGGATGTCAGTGCCGCAGATGTGTACAGCTGGTGCAGCAACCAAAGGAAACTGCCGTTGCAACCCACAAACTCGTCTTTTGTTCTCTGTCAGCATCACATGCAGCCTGAGTAATACTTGTCCTGTTCCCATATTAAGAGAGACAACGTGCTGGGTGTTTTCAACAGGCAGGCAAACTACCTCTGTGGTATTATGGCTTTTGCTGGTGACAGTTTCCATGGTATTCATGTCCTCTTTCTCAGTCTCAGATTTAGCACAATTTCATTATCACTAAAGATAGTGTTTAAATTGCCCATCTTGTTAATAAATTAAACCCTGGTAATTATGGGCTTTTCTAAATAATCTAATAAGGATGCTTCTGCTTTGATGGAGAGAGTTTAACTGTAAAAGCAATATTTATGGTGTACTTATGGAAACTGTGATCAAGAGGAATGACTTGTCTGGTGTGTAAAGGTCCTCTCTGCCCTCCACAGCCAGAGTCTAACCTCTTCTTGATGGGAAAGGAGCTACTGGTTTAAACACAGGAACCATTGAGCCAGTGGTCATTTCATCGAGGGATTCAGGGAATTTTTGGTTAAAGCTCTCCTTTCCCACTCCTGACACCTTCTCCAGCTGATCTGATCGCACTGCAGCTGCACTGGGCATGGCACTGCCCACAGGACAGGATGCCCTGTGGAGTGGGGATGGTGCATCCCCACTGGCCACCTATGTCATGGAGCTACAGTCTGGATTTGGTTGATTGTTTTTTTACCAGTGGCATTGCTGGTTTTGATGTTGCTGGAGTCGATCTGCACTGTAGCAGAGCATGGGGCTGTGTCAGAGAGGTCGTGCTGCTCAGCCCTCTCTAATGTAAAATATTCGCAAGGCCTAGAGCTAAGGTGGAATAGGACACTTCGGCTGTGTGTCCCTCCCATGCACCGGCTGCACTGCCCTGATTCAGCTGTGGCTTGGAAAACCCCATTCAGAATGAACTTTAATTAGCCTGGCTATTGTTTGAAAGAGCTGTTTAAAATGCATGCATGCGTATGAGTTGGAGCAATAGGATGATAGATGGTACATGGGATGAGCGCTGCCTCCAGCTGATCTACATTTTGGGGTATTTCATTCCTCAAGGTATCTTCCTGGAGGTTAAGCCATGGAACCAGAACAATGTGAAGGACCCACAGGGACTGAAGTTGCTCCTTTCTTTCCAATGACTTTCCTGGCACTCAACTCTGCATCCCTCCTGACAGAGACCACAGGCTGTTCTTGCACTGCTGGGACAGCCAGTCTTAAACCCTCCTGCACTAAGGGACCCTTGCTTTAGAGGGAAGCCTAATCCCGCAGTCACCAGGTCACCAAAACATATCAGCATTTGCTTGGGCAGAGACAGAAGGGTCAAGCCCATGTTGGAAAATCTCACTGTCTGGGGTCTGGGGGGGAAGCGTTCTGCTCTGAGACTGCTTGCCAAGCCTAAATGCCCTGCAATTGTGATACTGACTTACAAATCATAAGATTCAGAAAATAATATAGCTGGGGGGTTTTGATTTTTTTTTTCTCCTTCTAGGATTTAAGCTGAGTGCAGGTATTCAGGCTTTATTCTGAGACTTTCAGACTTGATGGGTAATGTGTTCGCTGTAGTGACAGGGAAGTGTTAGTGGTGTTGTGCAAGAATATTCTGTATAATTCCCAGTGCACACATTCAAAAAAAGAAGCCAGAAATCCACAGCAGAAATGTGGAAAACGGGTCCAGGTGACCTGTTTGGGCACCTCCAGAACTAGGGGGTACTCGGGGCAAACAGAGCAGAGAGGGAGTTGGACTGTGATTTTCGGCTGAGGACCCAAAGGTCAACCCAAGTGGCTCCCCCAAAACCAGCCCAAAGTCGTGAAGAGCCAATGTCTATGAAACATCTATGGATGCCTCATTATGTAAAATTATTCCCTTTTGAATCTATGCTAAAATAATCTGGTTTTGTAATATGATGCTGCTGGCTAGCCAGCGCTGGCTTGCAATGCCTCTGCCAGTGTTTCTTGTTCAGTTTCTGCAACATTGGGATGAAGATAAGTCTGTGTTGGGCTTGGGACTAATGTCAGAATAACTGATTTAATTCTTGGTCTGGCCTCAGCAGTTCCTCCATGGATTAGGTAGGACATTTTGCTTTTTGGTGTTCATAACCTAGTCCTGAGGACAGTGGACTTTGCCTTCATGACAGTTGCAGGCCTGCCTTTGTCTTCTGCTATTGCTGCGAGAGCTGCCAGTCCTGGAAGTGACATGAAACATATATAGCTTTTTCTCACAGAAATTAAAAGTGGCTCTTTTATATTGGTAGATGTCACACACCAACTGGCTTATAAATATAACTTTAATGCCTAAAAAAGATTATAATCACCTTTATACTTGCTTAAGAGCATCGTTTTAAAGTGAATTACTGACATCATATATTACCTTCTTCCCCTACAGTAAATGGTTTCTCCCTGCTGTATTTTATTACTTATTGTAAATTCATTCAAGCAGTATATTTTGCTTTCAGCAAGGTACCTCAGTTACTTTTTCTGTCCAGGATAAATTGAGATAAATTTTGCCTGTGCCTGGGTTTTGCTCATGGCATCCATCTTTGCCCATGAAAAGTTACAGCTGGAGTTGAACAGGACTTGAGAAATGATAATATCATACTGCAGAAAGTTACAGATCACCAGTCTGCAGTCAAGCTGTGTACAGGGGGCTCATTGAAGCAGCTAGGAATTTAATAGGAAGTGAAAAACATAAAGAAATGTGATGTATTCTCTAATGTTTATCCTGATAAGGTAATAAGTACATTACAAGAAAATGACACTAGTTATTTACCATGCCATCATAAGATTATACAGTAGCATATCACCCCAGGCTGTTTGTCCCTAGTTACCATTTTTGCCTTTGGAGGTCTATGGCTTTATTGCTAGAGCTATAGAAATGTGATTTTTTTTTTTTTTTGGGGGGGGGGGCAGGATGGGGCGGGACACGGACTTCAAATAAAAGAGATCTCCATCCCTTTGCTGACAATTCCGTGCTCCCAAGGCTTAGCAAATCTCGTAGCTATGGCCACTGTGTTGACAAATCAAATAAAAGCCAAGAGGCTGGCACCTTCCTGCAGAAGCTGCGGAGCCTGTGTGAAAACCAGTTGATTGAAGGCTCTGGTTTCACAGTCATGGGAGTAAGATGTGACCCCAAGGTCAGTCAAGCTTAGCAGTGGCTCTGGGGAGACCTGCCTGTGGCAATGAAATCTCCATCTTGGCATGCCTTTTAGGAAATCCTACTAGGTGCCCCTAGGTGCAACACTTTTACGGGTCCACTTAGCCCTTGGTTTGTGCTTCCAATTCTAGAAACCCCAGGATCGGTCCATGGTGGGGTCTGGTGGCTGTGTTGGGACAGATGTTGGCAGATGTCCCATCACACCCACCCTCGTTGCAAAGCAATGCCTGCTGTGGTTAGTCAGAGCAGTAGCTCAAACACAGAGTTAATATGGATGGAAAAATAATAATTATCCAGGTCCCCCAGGTTATGGGGCTGCGTGCGGCCCTGGGACGGGTCATTGGCACTCAACATCCCAACGTCTTTTCCTGCAGCAGTGGAGAGCACGAGCGGCAAAACTGTTCTCCCCTCTGGAATTATCACTTGCTCCTCACCAACATCAAGTGTTTTAAATAAAAATGCTTAAACATGCAAAGCTCATTTTGGATTTGTATTATTAGAATTTTTAAGTGGACAAGGGCATGATTTTCTCATTACAATGGAGAAATGTCACATTTTAGGTCAAAGTGAGTTTTCAGTGCCAGGTTACAAAATGCAGGTAATGAAATATGCAGACTTTTAACAACAGCATTGAAAGCCTGGCAAGGCTGCATGTTCTCAGGGAGGCAAACCTCTCTTGTCAGCTCAAATCCATGTGGCAAGGGAAGGGAAACCTTCTGGGAGCTCCTGCTCATCTTGTGGAAGAGTGGTTCAAAACATATTTTTGGGGATACTTCTGGGCATTGCTGGAAATCCCATTCAAACCTGACTCTTTTTGAAACCAAGCAGTGTGTTTCCCGTTCCCTCTGTGAGGGCTTACAATATATTGCTCTGCAAATTTCCCTTTTTTTTTTTTTTTATGGTACTGATGAAAGGGCAGGTCTGTATGCTAGAGGGGACCAGAGCACTTGTGGAAGGAGATACATGGGCTCTACTGGGCTGCCTCTTTTGGCTAACCACAGTAAAACCTCTGAAGTTTATTCTGTCCACACACCCTGCTGAGAAGAGAGGAGCATTTACTCTGGAGGTTTTAGTGTACTGTAAGTAAAATCAATTGATTTTTGGATCACGGGGCTGAGAGTTGAAAGCCAGTTGGGATGGATTTTGTTTTACTTCCCTATTTAAATAGCTCATTCTCTTTGAATACTTATACCTGCCTTTTTATTAGCTCACCCATGTTAGCAATTTGTATGTCTATATCTCGTGTCTTTGAAACAAAATAAGAAGCTGACATGTAGGACTACAAATAGGTATTAGCCAGCGTCTGATGAGAGTTGATGTTATGGCCTCCTAACCCAAGCAGGGCATGAAAACCTAGCTCATCAGGTGCCACTGGGACATTTTGCCATTCTTGCCAGCCCTTCTCACTGCTGATTTCTCCTGTGGTCGGTGTCTTTTGGACTGTCAAGAGCACCAGGATCACCACTGTGCTATTGTTATCTTGCAGTAACCCTGCACATCGCTATAATAGCTGAGTTGTGAAGGGCAAGGTCACCTCTGATACTTGCAAAGCCAATTAGGACTTACAGAGCACTAAACTCAGATTTCTTCAAGCCATTTCATTTTATTGATCAGACACGTTTTTATTTCCAGACTGCTCACTATTGGGAACCATCCAGGTTTCACAGTGCGAAGGACTGTGTAAAATGTAATGAGTCAGCACTCCCAGTGTGGCCGTCTGTGGATTTTGTTAACCTTGCAAACTACATTTAAGATGCAAGACAGGGCTTGAAGAGCACCATTATATATCCGATGCTCTTCTGAAAGAGTTCTCCAATTTGCATTTTCCTCTTGTCCTCTTTAAAATCAAAACACATCCTTCACCTCTTTCTGGGTTAAATCCTAGGATTTTCCTGGAGGGGAGATTCCCAGCATGCAAGAGAGTTCAGCAATTCAGACAGTGGATGGACTGATACTTAACTAACTCATCTTCCAAAAATTTCTGTACAGGTTAGCAAGTTTTTCCCTATGGCTAATGGGTCTCAGATCAGACAGGTGGCACTTCAGGCGAGAAGCTGGAGCTCACCCTCACCCACAGAAAGTGTGGCGCAGCTACATGCTGTCACTGCTTACTTACCAGCCTTGTAAGTGCTGACTTCACTTCAAGCACACACAAGCATTTCTTGGAGACTCTACTGTGAGCAAAACAACTTTACTGGCAATTTAATGCCTTTTTGCACAGGAAAAGATATATTCTTTTTGCCTCAACTGAATGAGAGGCTTAAAATCCCAAGAAAGGAAATACAGTGATTCTAGATCAATAGAGAGAAATATACAGTAAACGCTTCAGTATGTTGTGCAATAAAAAGAGCCCTCATACCTTATAAATACCAGTGCTTAGCTTATCATGTGCACACAGTCAGTCCTTCAGTATCCACAAGCTGCTCGAAGGGCACACAGCTGAGCAGGTCTGAAGCCACTGAGGCTGCCTTTGTATGTGTTTCTCCCACTTGGTGAGATACCTTGGACTGAGAATGACTCTGAGAAGAGCCATTGTCATTGTCCTGGACCTGGGTGTACTGGGGGATGCAGGGCAGAGAAACCTGTGCTGGCTCTGTGCAGATCTGGCTTATAAGACCAGTAGCAGCCGTTCTCACTACTGTAGGTAACACAGAAATCCCTCTTACACTGCTGATGACACACAGGTTGCGTGAATATAGGAAGCAGCAACAAAAGATAGGTGGCTGTAGAGTAACAGCTGGAGCACCTTTGTGTGAGGGATCTACAGAAATATCTGCAGAACTGAGAGGGTTGAGCTATCTGCAGAGTTATTCTCTCAACAAAGCTATCTGTGCCTTCAGGGCTTGCAGGTTTTTCTTTCTGTATAGACAAGTAGTCCTATAGTCCAGTGAAATTTGGCTGATGGAAATCCATACTACCACACTTCATTAGAGGATGGCCAGGGACAGGGAGAAAAAGCTAGGCTGATTGCAAACACCTAATTTCCTTCAGAAATCAGACTAGAAACCTTCGCAGCACACATGGGCTGGCTGTGAGCAGCTCTGAGTGTATGTGAGATGAGAATGGTGGCCTGCAAAGTGAAACAAGAGCAGGATGCTGAGAGCTGCTGACATATAGAACCTTTCTCCAGCAGCAGCCCAGCCTGAATATTGTGGATTTCCATGGTTTTTCTTCTCAGTCTTCAGTTATAATCTCCTTCTTTGAGGTTATTATGGCTGTGGCTGCCTGGTTTCCCTTCCCCAGGCCATGCAAGTTCATCCCAGGGAAGCACCAAGCCCTTGCACAAACCCAGCCAGGTGCTTGCGGGGCTGCTGGCACTGGGCTGTCAGAGGGCCTCTGCAAGACCATGGGCCACCTCTCCTCTGGAAAAAGTACTGCCAGTGCCTTGTATTTTGATGTGAGATACTGTATTTCTGTACATCACAGAAACATAGAAATTGGACATTTATTTGAGTGGCAACCGCAAGCTGCAAATTACCACGTGCCAAGTACTATTCCCCTGGCCTTGTCTACAAGCCAAGGAGGAAATGATCTGAATAGATTTCTCCCTTTGCTCACCTGAGGCTCCCATTCCTCCTTCAAAACACTTTTTCAAATTTCTTTTGAGAAACAATACCTGCAAATAAGGTAGTAGAGAATATATAATGAAATACGAGATTTCTGTGGAATCCATCATAGTCATGCTCCCAGTTCACCTCCTTGCCTCAGATTCCCTTTGTTCCCCCTACATCCTCCCACCAGCCCCCCTGTTTGTTCTTTTTCCTTTTGACTGCCCACTTTCACATTCATTTTGGCTTTCCTTCAGTCTTTAATGCTGTATCTATTCCTTGAATTTACTATAGTTTGACATTCTGTTTCATGAGTCACCGCTGGGGATAGAGTTTGAAGTAGATCACACAAATTCTTACAGCTCCCTAAAACTAATTTGAATTCATGCTCTTTTTTCCCCCTGATAAACCTTTGTGGATTCTTTCCTGCACACACTCCCCCCAAAAGATGATGAAGTAAATATATGTATATATTGCACATGGTGATGACTGTATCCTGGAGGTGGAGGGGACCCACAACTTCTTTCCTTTTCCCTCTGCATGGGTGCTAAGTTAACACACCACAGAAAGTCTGAATCATGTCTCCTTTCTCAGAAGATTTCTCTAATCCTTTTTTTCCCCAATTAATTTAACTTTATGACCCACAGTGAGGAAATTCAGTGGTAGCAAACTGAGCATGCATCCCCACTTACATCTTTCCTAGTGAAATTCTGCATGGCAGCAACACTTAATCCCCAGCACTTCTTTGGCCAAAAATTACTTTTCCCCACCTTTCCTTCCATCATGCTTTATTGAACTTGTTTTCTCTAATACAGTAGGAATAATGCTGGTGCTTAGAGGAATGCACGCTTACCAAACAACTACTAAATTCTCTGTACAACCCCACTTTGCTTTGGTGTTTAATCACCTTCAGAAATTGTTCCTAAGCTTGTATATGCTACTAAGAACATTAGTCTTTAAATAACTTTGTGCTATGGTGGTGTGAGATGATTAGGTTGGGAAAGATTTCTGTTGTGGTGTCATCGTAATTTTCATTAGCACAGTGAATTATGACAGCTTGTTCTCTGCTCACATTGATGTGATTACTACTCTGAAACCCTGGCACATTTCGCTAACACCTGACATCTGGAAGAGAAAGGTGGGAGGCAAAGCAAGCTCTCAAAGTTGCTGCGTGATGCACACCGATGGTCTCCTCATTTGTTCAGCAGCTGCTGCAGCCAAGGGTAATGGCCTTTGTTGGTCAGGAGAGCTAATGCGATTCTTGCAGTGATAAATAGCTTTTGTGATTAGTGATGGAAAATACCATCAAACGATGTGTTGTGCTGAATAGGCAGCGACTGGAATTAGCAGCACATCCCTATTTAAACTAAGGTAATGTGTCAGAAGCGGGTGGACGAGTTGGAGAATTATTTTAAAAAGAACAGAAAGCATGCATCAAGTGTACATCAAATTGAAGGCCCATATCGGAACAGAAATGATTGTTATAGCTTATTAAATGGAAGATTGTTCTACCAGCAAAACTGTAAAGGGATGAATTTCTAGCTCATCTAACAAAGGATAAACTCTAGCCCTTGCATGATCACAGTCCCTGGCAGGCTGGTACTGCACAGGTGACATTGTTTCTGCAGGAACTGTGCAGACACACAGCCTGGTGCAGCACACCTCTGCTTTGTGCCCAGCTGCAAAGGGGCAGACAGATGTACCTGCTCTTCTGTGGTATGGGTACAGCTCAGCTGGATGCTATGACCTGAGTGGGAACAGCCACCACCTCATCCTTGCTCTCCCTTTAGGGGAGGCCAGTGACACGGACAGATCAGTTTTCGCACTGTAGCTGCCTGCAGGAGCCCCTCGGTGTGGAGTGGCAGTAAGGGCTGCCCAGTGAGACCAGGGATGCCCACACTGCCCATGGCCACAGCCCTCCCCGTGAGCCTTGACAGCCTGCAGTTCCCCAGTGTGCATCCAATGCTGCTGATAAAAAAATGATGCTGTGTCATGGTTTAATCCCAGCTGGCAACTAAGCACCCCACAACCACTCACTCACTCCCCCTGCCTTGGTGGGATGGGGAAGAGAATCAGAAGAGTAAAAGTGAGAAAACTCATGGGCTGAAATAAAGACAATGTAGACAAGATTGTCAGATCACTGCCTTGGCAGAATATACTGCTCTGACACTGAGGAAACCACTGTACGGGTAAAACAGCCCTGACCCAGCCAGTGACTTGCATGAGTGTGAAACACCAGCACTGCCACTGCAAGACCTGGGGACCCCTGGGTGTGCCACACCTGAGACACCACTGCTCGGGGACTTGGCCAGGACCATGCATCTCCAAGCAAAGCCAAAGTGCCTTCATGCAACCTTTGTGCATGAGCTGCAACTATATGAAGCAAACCCCCCAAAACCCCAGTGGTGTGGTGACCCTCGCAGAAGATATCTTAGGCTGCTGGTAGCAACCGTGCCTGTGTCAGGCTGCAATGCAGGCACCAGGGAGGCTGCAGAAGGCCTTGGCAGTGCATCCAGCTCTTAGCAAAAAACACATGCAACTTTCATAGCTCTACATCCAACTTTTCTTACAGGTGAGGTCTTGTGGCTGCCATTATCACAGATATTTTCTGTACAGCTACGTATTAAACTTTTAAGAAAGTAACCGAAACCCATTAATCACTAGCATATTTCTTACTGTACTAGCCAAGGATTACTTCAATACTTATTTTAATGGATTGCTCAGCTATGAACGATTTTAAGGTTAAAGGTCTTGCAAGACTCTTTTTATAAGCTTTCTAAAATCTAATCCATCACTAATTTCCTTATGTCTTGCATAGCACTAGGCTAATGTAATGCATCACCACATAAATCCCTGTCTGATAAAATTATCCGGGGTATTACAAAAATTCAAAGCATTGCTCTTAACTAGATGTGCCTTTTTCAGATGTCTCACTAGTTGAGACATAAGCCTAGTGTATTCAAGATTTTTTTTTTCCTTAATGGTAGCTGGAATAGGAAGTTTAAGATGACACCGGGCAGCTTAGATTTTCCATTTCAGCAAATGTCACAGTCAAAAGTGGCTTTTTTAATGACACCTTTTAATAAAGAGCAACTAGCTTCCTACCCTTGTGTCCCCAGAATGAATTTTTGGCCCCAGTTCCAGTGTTTTTCATCCCACAAGCCAACCTGCTTTCTCTCGCACCATGTAAAACACTGACACGACTCCTTTGTTGTTTCATCATCGATTTCCCCAAATAATTCTGGTATTCTCTACTACCCAGGATGTACAACCAACATTCTAAGCATCAACAGTGTCTGCTTCTGATGTGCTGCAGATAGGTTAGTACAGAGCCAATGGAGCACAACAGCAGTATCATGGCCTTGGTTATCCAGCCACGATCTCCAGCAAAGGAGGCAGGGAATGGTGTCATCTAATTCTGTTACACACCACAACTGTATGCTGAGCTAAGACCAGACAGCTTTTTGCCTTCTTTATCCTTGGGTTACTAAGAAATTTCGTATAAATGGTGGGAGAAGGGCAACATGAGAAGCAAGGCCAGGTCTACCATGGTATATGTTATGTTAGGGGAAAGTTTGTGTCCAGATGCAGAGTCTAAGAGAAGCAGGCAAAAATTTGATTTTTCCAAGAAGTGTAAGGAAAGCTTGAAAATACAAGCCTGTTAGCACCTCACAAAGTAAATACAACTCCTGCAAGAGTATAGAAGAGGAGATAAACAAACTGGAAAGGAAGCCTTGTTAGTACATTGGTAAAAAATATGGTAATGGAAAAAGTCTCTTACGTGGAGTCATATGCAATGATTGTGGCAAGAGAAATCATTATATCAAAGCCTGCAGACAAGAAAGACAAGAAAAAATATACACTACATTAAGTGAACAGTGATTCAGACACAGAGACTATGCAAGTATCTGACATTACCCCAGCAAAACAGCAAAAATAAATTGCATATATTAAGCTATCTTCAGATGCAAGAACCAGCCCCACGCAGTCCCCCAGGAAGCAGCACACTGAGGAGGAGCTGCAGGAGGTTACCTGCAGGGAGTTTGAGTAACTTACCCAGGAATAAGTAAGTTCAATAGTCTGTAATGCAGCTGTGTCACATCTGTACTATGCCAAAGCAGATTGTAAAGCAAAGCTGAGCCAGCAGTTCAGAATTAAAGGTGGCTGCAGAAGGCAAAGGCAGACATGAATTTACAGAGAAACCAAAGGCCTCAGAAAACATCTTTTAAGAGATTTTTTGTTTTAACCTAATACACCTGTCACCTTAAAGTCCTTGAATACCATCACCAGTACAGCTGCACTGTGCATGAATGGAATAAAAAATTCACCTTCAGCTGGCTAAGTATCACCTATTCAAGGCTGCTCGGTGCTTCTGAGTGCTAAGGTATTTCAGGTATTTCTGAAATTATGACATGCCCAGGCAGCTGGGCCCTTGCCCTTACCAGCAGTGAAGGTGGTTACTTTCTGAAAACAAACTTTGTTGGGGCTTGCAAGGGGGAGAAGTCTCCCCACAAGGTTATTTAATGCAAGGCCCATGACAGTTCTTAAAATTGTAAGCTGCCAGCCAGGTTTCCCAAGCTAATATTTAAGGTAATGTCTGCTCTCATCTCTCGTTCAAAATCAAACACAAGCACACTGTAGAGCACAATGGGCAGTTGCTATTCAACACACAGCACACCAACATGCAATGAATGCTGGCAATGAGTGGATACAGCACTGGTTTATTTGTTGAAAGATAATCCTTGCAAGGCTGCTTTGTGGTATGGGTTGTATAACTCTCACCAACAAGCCTTTAAAACTTTACCTGGAAAGTAAATGCAAATATTGGAGCCCTGTTACAGCCTTTCCTTATTGAAGTACAGGAATGTTTGATGGGGCAGGAGTTAAGTGGTGGTGGTGTCATCAAATGTGAAGAGCATCTGGCTGGCTCAGCCTCCGGTGGGAGATTTGCCGTCCCAGAGCATAAGAGTGAGCAAAGACTGAGCTTTTCAGAGAGCTTCTCTCCATCCCAGGGTCTGCTTGGGAGTTTGTCTTTCCCAGAAGAGCAGCTCTGCTGCTGGTGTGCCGGCACAGCTATCTACATGTTAGCCAAACAAATGACAGCAGAGCTCATTCCTCCACAAATAAGCTGACCTTGCATGACAGAGTTGGTAGCAAAAAGACATTTCAAGACACACCTGAATGGGGACCCCAGGTAATTTGTTTGGTTTTTTTGAAATGATACCTCACTGCCTGCAAGGCTATGTATTATGCCACTGTTAAACCTTCCCAAGCAATATATATATATATACACATATATATACATACAGACACATACACACACACACACACATATATATACATAAAACACATTCTGCACAGCTACGTTTGTGTGTTCTTCTCATTGTGATCTCTTGGACATATTCCTGGCCTATGACTGGGCTGTCAAAAACACAGTAATCTGTCCCCAGTGCCTGTGGGGTTTGTGCTGCCGAGCTACCAGGAGATGCACATGATGTAGGAGGGATGGAGGCACAGGGGAGGGAGAGCACCTGCCTTTGTCACACAGCTTTTTAGGAGAGCATGGCACATGTGAAAGCAATCTCTATCCTGCTTCTGCACACCCTGGGTGAGGTATTGGAAATAATTCAGCCTGCAAAATAAGGACAGGCTTGAGGAAATGAGGCTGTTACACTCACAGGACACTGTGTCCTGATGTATCCTCCCTCCCTCCCTCCCTCTGCCTGCTCTACCTGAAACCTCCTGTGGACTTTCATGTACCCGGGGCTAAGTCATGGCTCTGCTCCCTCCTTGGCCATGGGGACTCTGCCAGAGCTGTGTGGAAATGGGATTGCCCCAGGGTCTTCCTGAGAGTAGCAAGAAGGGTGCTGAACACCCTCCAATTCCCCCTTGCATGGCACATCTGCTTTGTCCCCATCCTACAGTATCACCCTGACACTGGGCTAAGTCTACGGCTCACCTTCATCAGGATGCATGGCCAGTGAAAGGGATCAGGTTCTGCCAGCTTTCCAAAGCCTTTGCATGTTTTAGGCGCTACAAGGAAATACCAACATTTAGGCAAAGTACTATAAGTGTTTGTGTGCCCCCTGCCTCCATTTTCTTACCATAGCTCAAAGTCAGGTGGGAGCCCTGTTCCTTCCTCCTGGGTTGCTTTTCACTCTGTGTAAGTGGAAACTAGGGTGTCACAGGACCATTTATGATGGAGGGAACAGCCCTATCCATCTCCCCATGCTTCCTTGGTTCATTTGTTGCAGTCACTCTTGCTTGGAGAGTGCTCTCTGCATTTGAAAAGCTCTCCCTGCTTGTACCCCCCTGGAAACACCACTGTGAGTAGCTTTGCCCATCACACAAATTACACCAGCCCATTGCAGATTTAGAGAGTTTTCATCACCTCTGGCAGTGTCAGAGCAACACCATGGCAGCCTCACCTGCAGGCAAAGTCACGCAGCTACTGCCCTTGGGCCATGTTGGGACAGAGACAGGAGCCATGCAGGTGACAGCCACACTGAGACCAGGGACATCCTTGTGTGCCATTGTAACCACAGGCTCCAGCTGTAACATTACTGTCTGTTCAGAACATCCTCTAAATAAAATCCTGTGTATTGTTCACAATTTTTACATCTGGGGACTCTCCCAGGAAACCTCCCATTACACCTTTGGAAGAAAAGAAATACTGTAATTGCACCTAAGATTAGTAATGATATAAACATCTCTATTGTGCAAAATCCATAATATTCACTCCCATGAAGTTGCGTTTTTGTTATATTCAGTTCCTGATTAAGGTGTTGGACAAAGCAGACATTCTCCAGGATACTTCATATGTGTGTTGGGAAGCTAAATAGTAACCTGTGTCGTTGCTGTAGTTGCAAATATTCATGTCAATGTATATGGGAAATCACATTCTTCAAAACATAAAAACAAAAGTTAAGGGTGTTTTGTGGTTATACAGTCAAAACATGTGCGTAGAAATAGCTGGAAAATGTTCTGGTGGTTGGTCCCAGCTTGTCTCCCTTTTAAGGGGAAATAGTGAAGGAAGTACAGGCCAGTTTGAACCTGCAGAGGATTTAACAAGATGTTGGTGTGCAGCAGTAGAGTTTATAAAACAGTATGTTCTGTTTAACTGAAAAAAATGTTCATTGCAAGCAGTGATATAGTGAACCTGCCAAACAAGAAGGAGACTCCTTTACCCAAACAGTGATCAGACATTGGAAAAGGCAACCCCCTTGGCTTCAGCATGATTTATTCACAGCGCAATCTGCAAATCCTCTGTGCTGCTTTGCTGGCATAAAGAGCCACCAAGTGATGAAGGGCTTCAGAAGAGACTGAGAGAGGCGTGCTGTGCCTTTCTGGGCTTCTCCCCATTGCTCACCAGTCCCTGGGCAGCAGCTAAGCTGGGCACCGCAGACCCCTGGCTCTGCTCCAGCACAGCCTTTGCTGGCACCCTGCGCCATACAGCAAGTGAGAGCTGGTGCCAAAGCAAATGCATTATAGCACAGTCTGCTGGCAGCTTGTTCTCTCTATTACAACTGAGATGTTTGAGAAATATCCCTGGTTTTGTTCACAGGAATGTTGGCAACAAAGCAGGGAATCTAGGGGAGCATCACATGGGGAATAATGACAGGCTAAATGTTATTTTCATTACAGCTGCATTAGCGTGATTAGAGAAGGTGGTCACAGTGCAAGAGGAATTTTCTGTCCTCTCTTAGTTCTCCAGTACTGGAGACATTAATCCAAAACCAAACCCACTCCTCCTTCCCAAAATCTTATTTGCATCTTTCATTCTCCTTCCCTGCTGCAGTCTGTGAGCCTTCAGCTTGCTGGCATGCTTCAGATGATTTTTAAAACGTCATCAGACAGTAGCCATGGATAGCTAACACCCATGGATGTACTTTCTGTGCATAGGTTTCCCAACACAGGGACTGCCTTCCTCACTACACACCACCTAAATACAGAAATCTTCACCTGTAAGATGGTCCCATGGTATTGTCAAGACAGAGCAGCTTTTGAGCCCTGTTCTGTGCTGTCATGCACCATGCTTCACATCCCTAAAGCATCTGGAAAATGGGCAGAGGGTCTCCCCCTTTCAGAAAAGGGAGAAAGAAATACACTAAGTCTGAAGGACAGAAAGACAAGCAGTGGGCAAGGGCAAATGGTGCCCAGGGAAATAATCACCCAAACTTAAGAAGCAAGAACCTTGAAGGAAACAGAAAATTAAGCTTGGATAATTTTCCATTTCATTAACTGTTGAAATGGGGAAAATTCCACATCTGGACCTGGCTTCATTAAATTGCAGGTTTGAGTCACATTGACATCTTACTGCCTAAGCCCATCCCTCTCTAACCAGACTAGGAAGTCTGACCCTTAGAGAGGCAGTCGCTCAGCAGTGCTGTCCATTGCAGACATTGCCATCAAGCAGTTCCAATTTGCCCATCCAAGATGTACTTACCAGCCTTTTGAACCCAACTCTGCTTTTCAAAGCCACAGCAGCCCACATTACCTCATGCCCTGAAATTCTAGAGGTAAAACAAGCATCACCTGCCTGCACAGAGCTAACATAGCTTGAAAATGCTGCTGCCTCTGCTCTTCGATCCCACTGAGATGGTCCGGAAATGCTGCATTGTGGCAGTGCTGGGCAACCCAGAGAACCAAGGTGCAACAGGACAGTTGGCTGCTAAATTGTGCAGCACATAATTGTCTCCATGATTTCTCAAAAAGTTTGTGGCCAGGAGGGCCAAACAAAAAAACCAAACCACCCCACACATTTCGGCAGCCTCAGTCCATATTTAGGCACCTACATACATTGCCCACTTTCCAGCTGGGACAGACAGGATTTTAGTTGCAAGGAACTGAGATCAAGCTTAGCAGGATGCCCACACATTTCAACATCCCACTCACTTAATACCCATGATTGTTACAACATAGCAACTAGTCTGTAATTAGTACAGATGTTGCCAGAGCTGCCTTTGTATTACTTATGAGTCATGCTACTAAAATATTCTTTATTCATTATCCAAGTCCTTCTCATTTTAGTGCCAGACATTACCATGTTGCAGGCTACATAGGGCTCTGTCAAGCTTGTCAAAGCCAAGTGCTTTCTGATAGGCATCTTCATATTTAATCTGACGAAGAATTACTTTACAAAAGAGTGAGATCAAAAAGGTTCATCTCTGCACAAAAGAGGAAAGAAAAACTTAAATGCATCTCAAAGTAAGGGTTTTTCTCCTTGTTGCTTCTCCAGGCTCACATCTACAGTTAGAAGAACCACTTTCAAACTCGGTTTAAATTGTTCTGTCATTTAATTGTATTTTAATGCCTTTCTAGTTAACTAGTGAGGAAAAGGCCTCATGAAAAACTCAAACTGAATATGAAACTTTTTTTTTTTACCTTTAATATAATATATGTAACAGAAAGGGGAAAATGTAGCTGAAATGTATTATGACAAGCAAATAGAAGTAATATCAGAAAATTCCTTTGGGCAGATTCTGTTTTAGGCCACTAGTATTTACTAAAATTTATTTTTTTTTTATTCACCATGTTATTAAATCACTGTGTTGGAAAGTCTTTGGGTCATTTCAAACCACTGTCTCATTGATTTCTTATTCCTAAAGTATCCTTAATATAGGATTCTTATTAGATTGTCATCCCTCGATTTCCCTGGGCAGTGGACTAATTGTCTATACGTTCTTGCTGTTGAAGAGGAACACTGACAGATTAATTCAGGCCCCAAGATCAGGTTTGTAAATAAATGGGTAGGTTAAAAAAAAAAAAAAATCTGACAACATCAGAAAAGTTCCTATAAAAAACACAGTAGAAAATGAATGCCTTGGCTTGCTGTTTCCCAGCTTGCACACAGCCAGCTGGATGCAGGGGGCAAGCAGAGACTGCAGCATGGCAGGAGAGCATCCTGCTGCACAGCAGGACCCTTGGGTGCTGAACTACTGCTGGTTTAAATACTGTACATTTTGGTGCTTTAGATTACATCTATTATTTCTTACTGCTGGAATGCAAGTTGCAGACAGAGGTGTCTCCCCTGAGTCTAATATTTTATTGGAATGGTGTTTTTCTATACAGTTGATTTCATAATCTCATCATGTTCTGCTTTTCTAAAAACTTTTAAAGTTTTTCTCGGATGTTGTTGGTCTTTTCAGATGTAGCTGTATAATTTGAAGACTTAGTTTTACCACAGAGTGGAATTCATTGCTTTATATTTTGGAAAATACACTCTCAAATGCATCTGCTTCTGAAGTCAAAAGAATAGCTTCAATTTATTTCTGAAGTTTCTTGAACCCCTTTTCAATGAGCATACAAACTTCGCTCTGCAAACAGAATTCGGTACACTTTCCTGTTTAGTACATCTAACTGGTTAATGTCTTCTAACTTTATTCTTCTGCTTCTGTTTTCTACTCCTTTGCTAATTTACTTAGCATTTCTCTTTAGCCTTTGGAAACCTGCTGTATCTATGCTTCAAAGAGCAACTGTTCTCCCTCCCAGATCTGCATCAGAGCTAGAGCATTTTTACTGAGCCATGCAAGCCCTGGAGAAGAGAAAAGGCCAACCAACCCTGGTACCTGTTGTTGCAACACTGGACCAATGTAACAAGATTGCTGATGCTAGTGATGCCTGAGACAGGCCTGTAACGTATTATCTGTGTCGGAGGAAATCAAACTGCAGTCAAGAATAATCTTTGAACTATTCAGTTTAGCAATCTAATTATTTCCCAATTAGAAATGACATGGCAGAAATGCAGTACAGAATGCTATCAAGAAGACAGAAAGAAAACTTCCAAAGCATTAATCTGGAAATAAAATTAATTTTCTATTTTTAAGCTGAATCAAAATTTTTTTCCCCATGTCATCCATCTTCCTCCTTTCAAGAAAAATCCCTGGGTGTATCCATTTCTGAAAGCAAAAAATCTCGGCATTAGAATGTATCTGCTGCCTTTCAGGAGAAACCAAACTCAGTGTCATTTCCTGCAAGCTTTGCAGACCTGGAAAAACACATCCATGTCTGTATGGGGAATGGCACCAGCTACTTCTCCCAGATCAAAACCCAGCAGCAGTGGCTTGCCAAGGAGCTGAAAAGGTTGGGCTCTATGCTACACAGAAATGGATGTGGATGACTTGCCCCGCACTGGAAGACCCCAAATTCATGTCACACAGGCTACCAAACCCTGACACTTTGCAGCGTGGACTGAGCGGGTTGAGGGTCATGTTTCTCACCTCACACCCATTCTGGGACCAGCCTGCACATGGAGAGGGTCTCTTCCCCATTGGGAACGTACCGCTGCATCGGTACAAGGAGGGGCAGGACCAAAGCAACTGGGATGAACCACCAGATGGACAGCCGAAAAAATGCTGCTTTTACTCAACTTTTCTCCCTTTTGCAAGTGCTTTAAAAGCACCAGTACTAAAAGCACATGCACCTGATTAAAGGCCCAGTGGTCAGTTTAGGGCATCATTTGGCTTGAGCAAAGCGAGGTAGGTAACTAAAACGTTCAGCTGCAGGAATGATTGCAGCTGCCATTTCCAAATCATGGATGAAAGAGTTTAAAATAATGGAAAATAACACAAAACTACTTTTGAGAGCCAGAATAAGCTTCTCTATAGCACTAACAGACACTAAATTGTAAATTTCTTCATTAACTCATCTTGCTACAGAAGAAATGGGGTTTCAGAGGGAATTCAGAAATCATTTCTTCCACATGAAAAATTTGTGCACTTAATTTGTTGCAGGAAACCATGATTCTGAATGCTGAGGAGCTGTGTGTTAGCCAGACGATGAAACAGCATCTGCCTTAACTGCTTTTTTCTCCATTTAACTAGTAAAATATTTCCATTTCAGTGATGACATGAAAAGCACTATGGAGAAAATCACAGAAGAAAAGAAATGCCCAGTTTTCTAACCAGGGCTTTAGGGTGAAATAGCTGATATTGCCAGATTCAGCACAGAAGAAAATGATGGAGAATTCTTTTACAAAACTTGTTACAATGAACAAATACAGTAAGAGCATTTTGGAGGAGCATATAGCACACAAGTGGGATTTCAAAACAACGTAAGGGACTTACAGATAACAGAGATACATCTCTTTCATTACCCAAACTGCTAGACTTATATTGGATCTAAAAATAAACATTGACAATGGAAGGATTTACAGACTCAGGAGTCTGAAATCTGAGTCTGGTTTCCACAGATTTCCAGGTATTCAGAATAAGAAGATAATTGGAAACTACAGCCTCATAATTGTGCCTAACATTGGCTCTGCGCATTGATAGCATCTACCCCATTGAAATTCCCTCCAGTAACACACATGCAAGATGCAGACTGCATAGAAGGTGGACAGTGAGGTCAGTTTGAGCTCACTTAGGACAATTCTGGTGCAGCACAGAGATATTAAGGACCCTGGCCTTTTTTCTTTAAACAGTGTCCCAGATACTTGCTCATTTCATGTCATTTGACCCTGTCTTTTTTCACCAAATTCTGACTAAAATATTATTAAAGACTTTTTCCAACTGCTCCTTCCTTTTCCCCTCCTTCCAAATACTCTCTTCTCATATATCACACCTAACACCTTACAGCATATAAAAATACATTATTGAATTTGAAGTGAAATCAGAAGAGTTTTAATTGCTCAGAGTCTTGGGAGGCCCCAGCCCCGTCTGCAGCAGGAATGCGTTGAAGGGTTCAGCCTCTGGATTAATCGCAAGGCTCAGTGGATGGATCCAAGGTTCAAATTAAACAGTCTTGGAATAACCAGGTCACTGAGCCCAGAAATCCTTATGGTCAGTGATGTCTGGCAGTGGGCTGTCCCCACAGGTTTCCTACTGCAGGGTTTTTACTGCAATCCTCTTCCCTGCATTAAGGCCAGTGTTCAGTGCGTAATTGCCCCACTGCTGTTGCACTGTGTACAAGGGACCTGTAGACCAAAATTATTGGGAATAACTTAATTATTCTGCCAAGGCTTTGAGAGATGATAAAATGGATGACTGCTGAGCATATTTCTTTTTCTTGCAGCATTTTGGCAGAGTTCTGAGCACAGAAAAGGCACCATTCCCAACAACGATCGGAAGGGGCAACTGCTATCCACTATTTATTCTCCATGGTTAACACAAAATTTTGGGCTTAGTCACAGAGTGACAAGCTCTCTTGGCATTGCAGATGTTGTTTAGCTCTTTTCCCTAGTGCATGTAACACATGGAATTGGAGAACCAGCACTTACAAATGTTCACATATTGAAGATGTTACATAGAGAAGCAGTGAACATTAATGTGAGGGGGCCCTGACTGAATCCCTTGCTCCTTTGGGGGAGTTTCCAAAGCCTTTCTCTGCTTTTCAATATTTTATCTTGCTGGGAGACTGCATCTCAGCAAGGTGCTTTGTACCATTCTCTGGAGGAGTGAACTTTGTCCCCATAGGAAACTGGCCATAGATAATCAGACGAAGTCGGCATACAGATTTGTAGCTTCATTATCTGCTTTAGCAGCTACAAGTATTGCAAGGATAAATCATGAGGGAGATGTATGTATATCTATAAATGGCCGAAAAAGCAGAAAGCATTTGTCAGAACTTTTTGCTGTAATTAGCAAAATGTTCTTAAAAATTGGTTACCAAGCATACCCATCTGATCACTATGTACAATTTCAAAACATCATCCTGGTTATACCCTGCACACACTGCTTAGCAGCCATCTTGAAGCAGTCGGGATTTTCTCAGTAAGGAGAAATCAGAACATGTCAACTCATTTACCAGTGTGCTACAAGCTTTGCCACAATCAAATTGCATCTACCCATCAGACTTGCTTGAGTTACAGAAAGCACAAGATAGTGTCAGGGAAGAAAATATGTCCCTAGGAAAAAGTTACAGAAGTGATCTTGCTGGAAACAGCAGAGCAGCATGGATAATGAGAATCCTCCTGAAATGTCAGCGGGTTGAGCGGGGACTCTCAGGCCAATGCTTGGTACAGTTCAACCACCTCTTGCCATTTAAATGATATCACGACAATTCCTGTAAGTTTCTAAATTGAAAAAAATAATGATCAGTACATAGAAATTAATCATTGGCTTGTACTGGGAAAGCAGCTAGCCAAAATATAAAGGACCTTTGCAGTGTCACAGAGATGTTTTTGACATAGTAATGACTAGGGGAAGGGTTTATGTTTGTCTCTGTTCTGCTGCCAGCCTAATCAGATCAGCACCGCTAATAAAGCATATTTCCTTCTAGCTGGGTTTGAGCTTGCAAACGTGTGTGTAGCTCAAATCAGGGCAGAAAGAAGAAAACAGTTTCCTCCACTCTGACCTTCACAGGTTTCAGGAGAGGGATGACACCAACTTTTAGGAAACCTAGGTTCAAATCCTGACCAAGATCCATGGAGGCACAGGTGAATGGAGTGAGCTCACTGCTGAGCTCTATTTCACCCACCTTGGCTAAGCTTTGCCTATGCAGAGAGCAGCTGCTGTAGGACCCTGCCCAGCTGTACTTGTGCAGAGAAACTTTAACCTCAGCATGGCCTTGGAGGAGTGGGGTGCCTGTGCAACCGATCCCACCTTCCTCGCTGTCCCTAGGCTGGACCAGTCCCTCTTGGCGATGCACACTGTCTTAAATTGCCTGTGCATGAAATTCCCATCAGAGCTGATGTTTTTATTTTATTTTATTTCCCTAAACCACTGCTAAGACTGCTTTTATCAAGTACCTTTTGCTAGTCTAATAAAATACCGTTATCATTTATGAAGAAAAGCCAGATGCGCAGCAGATGAAGCTGTCCAGGAGAGTACTGGTGACAGTACTGCAGATGCACTTAGCTGCAATCAATTTATGATAACAGTGCTGAGCAAAGGAGCAGATGTGCCAATCTCCTAGCTCAGGTTTGGGTACCGCACATCTTGACACCTTTAATCCTTCTTCTCTCCATCACGTTTAGCTGTGAATTTAGCCTGTCACCAGGCTGAGGGTTATCTGGCACAGACAGCAGCCCCACCTTCCTCACCATGCACTGACAGTGAAGAGCAGGCAACGCTTCAGTGCATGTGCAGGCAGGCTCCTGCTGTGCTTCACTCAGTGAACAGATTAATTTTTTCTTGTTGGCAGCCCTGAAACAGTTTACTTTTGCCTCTGTGTTGGGCTGGATGTCAGTTTGTGTGACTACAAGGACTGGCTTACTGCAGAAAAGCAGGTGTCATGCTGATTTTCTTTAAGTGGCCTTTCATACAAAATATAAATTACCTAGTCCACCGCTTCCCTGACAAATACCTTTTCTAGCCTTTTTATTGCACAGCTGTAAATACATCATTTCATATGGTACATGTAGAACCTGCTTAGAGATCTTTCTACCAGCAGTATTTCATCTTGCAAAATGTGGAATATTGACAAAATATGTGGTCTTTGAGGTAAGGTGTGGTGGCCAGCTGGTCTGAACCCATCATTTAAAGGAGGAACAGTCCCATAGAAATTCAGATGTTTTGGAACAATCATGCTACCTTGGCTCAGTTTTCGAGAATAGCTGGCTTCCCATAGTTTTTATTATGCCTGAAGTTGGTAGTAGGATAGACACCAAGGCTATTTGATATACTGTCATATGGTAGTGGTAAAATTAAAAATGACACAATGAATACTGTGCTTATGAGTTATGGCATTTAGATTCATTGTGAATCAACTTTGAAATGGCAGCTCAACGGGCTACATCATGCCTTTGGGTTTTTACTAGTGAGGGTTTCTAACCCCAAGAGCTGCCCTGTGTACTCTCCCTGACTGGGCCACACTCAACACCACTCCTCAGCAGCCAGGCAGTAGCTGACTGTGCTTCGTATTTTGTTCCCCCAAACACCTGGAAATGGTTTGCTCACAGAGAAACTTAAACACAGCACCTCCGAATTGCACTGTGCTCAAAGGAGCCCCAGGGTGCATGACACTTGCTGGGACTGAAACACCAACAGGACATTCTGGCTCCATCTTCCTGCAGATTTTGCCACAGCTCTGTCACCCAGGATTTCCCAAATACAGAGCTGTGATGTGGTCCCTTTGCATGCTTCCCCTCTTCCACAGTTGCTAGCCTGAAAGAGCCCTCTACTACATATTCATTGAACTAAACCACCAGGCACCAACACCGTGGTAAAAACTGCAGTTGATGCCTGGAAACAGGGAATCACCAATGCTATTAAGGGGATTTCATGTGCTTTACCATCATTTCTGAAGATGAAGCTGAGTTGCCTATTTAGATGGGTAACATTATGGGGTCACACAGTGCATAACCCTATGGCACCTGCCCCCTGACAATGTCACATTCATGAAGTCAAAGATTATTTTGCATTTTGTGATATCTTACACCAGTCCTAAGCATAGGAAGAAGAAAAATGCTTGTTTTGCACATCACTAGCTATTAGGCTATGCCTGGTTACACGACATCAGCTGACATAATGTAAACCAATGTAAGCAGATAAAATGTGACACAAATGTCATGTTGCATTGGATTTTAAAGGAGTTGGCAGCTTTTACACCATGGATGAAAAATATCAAGTTCAACCATCATACCTGTAGGCCTTCAGGATAAAGCAATGTTAGCCACCAACTGTAATCCATGTTTTCATATTCTAATGGCACATTTCTAGCTTTTGAAATGACCATTTTTACTCTCTGTTATGCTCCTATTCCTTCCCAAAAGACATACAAACACGATGATGGCTAACCTTGACAAAGCACACATCATTAGGGAATTCATCTACTGAAAAATGGATAAAACATAGAGCCTGTCTCAAAAAAACACTGAAATCAATAGCAAACTTTCTATTGATTCAAACAGGAAATGGATCAAGGTCTCCACGCCTCAGTAAATATTTTTAATGTACAACTAATTTCCCACTAGAAGGAAAAGCATACTTTTGTTTGTAGGCCAGGGGAAAAAATTTTACACTGAGGAAAGAGCAAGTCTGATGTTTGCACCAGCACCAGGACCATGACTCATGTAGATGTCCCTTCTACCTACAGCTGGCAAAGCAAACATGGTACCTGGGCATCACAGAGCCCACTGGGCACTGGCCACCTCCTCACCCATCTTCTGGAGCAGAAAACAGCTCTGGGACCTTTGGAGCTCCCCTACCCATGGTTTCTAAGCTACTAATTTCAGAGCCACATCATGTAGGAGCTACAGAGGAGACTGACAGTCCTTTGCAGGCATTCCCCTTAGCCACGGCTGCAGCTTATATCAATTACTTCCAGCAACCTGAGAGTATTTATCATGCAGTGGCTTGGTAGGATTCTGCCTTTACAGCAGATTATTGTTATGGGGCCGGAAACTCTTGTGCCACACTAATACGATAACGCTCTGGTAACACAGCTGGTTAATAACTTTTGTTATAAACAGAAGCTGAGTCAAAACTACAGAATTTCAGCCTGACAAAGGAAAGAAAACAGAAAACGGCCAGCATCAGCATTGCCTATGTTCCTCACATATCATTTGCTCACCAGCACACTGCCTGCACACTGCAGCTGGGAGCTGCACTAGCATGGGGAGGGCACGAGCTGGCTGAGGGATTCTGCTCCCCAAAATACATCACCTGGATGGTTTTCTTATATGCTGATTTTCCTCCTCTCACAGTATCATGTATACATTGGAAAAATTTCCCTTCCCTCATTTGCATTTCTTAGTGTGAAAGAAAAAGGACAGGTATCCCTGCAGTGGTAGGGCTGCTGAGCAGTGAGCTGAAAGTGCTTATCAGAGGTGGCAGGGATTAGAAGGACACTGTCCAGATTATGTGGTTCTCTATAAACTTTCAGTAACCTCCTCCTTGGCTTTGTGTCCATCACATAATAATGTTCAGGAGAGGAGTTGTGTTTAACACCCCTCTGCATACCAGTTCTTGCTCTGCCATGTCACTTATTTCACTATGAATCTTCCCTTTCTACTTGGCAAGAGCAAAGGCTCATCTGTTGCTTGATTTTTTTTCCTAAAGGTTCTATAGCTCCACTCCTCAGCCCAGTTCTGGGGGAAGAGAGCACACATAGGGAGATGCTGGGGGCAGAGGTGCAATTTGATAATTGTCGAAGTAATGTTCAACTAAGATTTTCAGTATATTAAAAATGGTATTTGTGCTCTTCTCCAGGCTCCCCGCAGTAGCTGCTGTCAAGGGCAGGCTACACAGAAGAGAGACCACATTACTGAGGCCAGTGCTGCCCGGTGAGAATTTTCCTTTTGTACAGAAGCTCCGATAAAGGGCAGTCGAACAAATCAGACATTTTCTCTGAAGTGAAAACATTTCTGGCTTATCCTCTTGATCCTTCAGATTGTTATTCATTGTGTGCACGAGAGCAGTGCCTGCGGATGGACCCAAGCAAAGGTATTAATTCAATAATGAATCCGGCAGTTTACCAGTAGACTAAGACTCAAATTGCAAAACAATTAATCTTAGAACCTGTTTGTAAGTGAAAAACAGGTATCTTGAGGCTGGTAACCTTTTAGAAACACCACGGTGACAGATTCTGCCTGACAGATTTGATATGAATTTTGCCTGCTGTATAAATATTGATGGGTTTAATGCTTAGCACTGCAGACTTAATCTTCTTAGCAAGCATATTTCCAGATCTAGAGCTGTGCTGAGTGCAAGGTGTCCCCCCCCATCCTCCCCCCCCAGCATGGCAATGATGCGGCGCGGCGCTCAGGGTGTTATTTAGAGTCATTAGTCCTTGAAAGGAGAAAGTTAATTGACAAGTGTTCAAAAATGTTGTGTATTTGAGCATCTCAGGGGAATTGCCCAATTAATATACTCTCAACCAAGCAGATTTGGGATCATTAAGAACCCCTGACACATTAAAGAAGGTATTGGGAAGGCACACAAGCAAATGAAGCCTCGTGTGATCACGTTGCCCTCACCGTGATGGGGAAAATGAGCCACCCTGGCACTGCCACTACACTTCCATATTCCCTACAGATCCTCTGGAGATTTCCATGATCAGGACAAAAAGAAAGCAAAGAAGAGCAGGACTTCAATGTGAGTGATTATTTTTAGGCCCTGATATTGTGACCAGCTCTTCTGAGAAGGTCTGTGTCTGCGGAGGCTCAGAGCCCATCTCTACCACACAGATGCGTAATTTATAACTCTTTTCTTCAATGTCAAAGCTAATTGCACAAAGGACATACAATATTGAGAAAGACCCAATTTTACTGACACTATGAAGGATTAAGGAAGCAAGACAGCAAAAAAAAATTTAAAAATCTGTACATCTGTTTGCTTTGTTTTCTGGTTTCTGGATGGCTCCTGTTTGTTTATTCCACCCGTACATCTCAGTTCACCTTTAGATAACTTAGCTGATGAAAGCTCATTCTCACTTTTAAAATAAAGAATGTTTTAACCTAATTGTTAAAGTTAATGAGCTGCCCTGCAAAATTTCTATTTTGAACCAGAGCCACTTTCAGTCAGTCCTGCCAAACCAAATTCTTTGACCTGATTTCTAAGAATAAATTCTTTCTCCTGAAAGCTGAACACAGCCACACCAATCCATATTGTCCAGCCGGCTGAAACTGGGTTTTTATAACAAAAATATGCAGAGCCTTCAGCAATGGTCATGCAAATTAAGCTACTGTTTTGTTTTGGGGTTTTTTTTGCCAAGGCTATTCTGAAATTCTAAGGTCGGTACTTACATGGCTTGGTGACAAGGGAATTAACTGCACAAAGAGCAGGTGATATTAGAATGGAAAAAAAAGCTCAGTGGGGAAAAAATAGAAGCATTCAATAATGTATGAAGCATTGATATGCCATTGTTTAAAGTAAAATGCTATTTTTTATTTTACACTGACAAATGGAAGCAAGAAAAAAAAAGGACTTTGTGTTGCCTATTAACAAACATTCTTTGAAAAAAATACAATCAGAGCTCTATGATCTAACTTTTAAAGATGTATTATATAGAATGAGACAACTGGCTATCATATTTTAACTTCCAGTTACCTGCAAGCATACAGATCATTTTTCCTTGCCTCTCCTTTCTGTTTAGGCTACAAACCTGCATGTCATGGAGTATATCTCACTGTGACCTCTTGCCCACACCTTAAATCAATGGTAGTTTTGCTGCTCAGCTGCTGTGCTTAAATCAAGCCCTATGTGTATTAATAAATATAAAATCATGTAGCAGCTCGGTGCTATAATCCTGATGGGACTCTGAGGAGGTTGTCATCAGAAGTGTTGTAGCCTGGTAGCAATTGCACCCTCGCACCCAGGATTTGTATTTCTGCTCAGCACTGGCTAGAGCAAGACTCTGGTTTGCTTCAACTAATGTAGATTAGGCCTCTTTAATCTCTCCTGGTGATATTATTACGTGCTATTTTTCAGAGGAGGTTGTGATAAAGGGAGAATACATGATCAGCCTTTCTACTGATCTTGCAAACTCCTCGCTCAGTGAGACCCTGGGGTACCCAGTGCAGAGTGAGGTCTGCCTGCACTAAACCAGGGATAAAAGGAGCATCTCAGTGAAGAGCTGTTTGCTGCCACATCCCTAAATCTCTCGGAGCAGAGGCTGCAGCAGCGCAAGTCCAGGCTGTCAAAAAGCAGAAATCGCCACTCTCCCAGCACAGCGCTTGCTTTAGATGCAATAACAAATACGATGCCCAAGTCTGGTAAGACGCTGGAGTGATAAGGATTTACAGGCAGAATTGGACCCCTGGGAGAGGACTGGCAGCAGCACCTTAAATACTTGCTGCGGTAACCAGGTTTTCTGGCTGAGCCATTTACCTCTTTCTGAAGATGCAGTGTCGTGGTTTAGCCCCAGCCAGCAAGTAAGCACCACACAGCTGCTCGCTCACTCCCCCTTGCCCCAATGGGATGGGGGAGAGAATTGGAGGAGTAAGAGTGAGAAACACTCCTGGGTTGAGATAAGAACAGTTTAATAATTGAAATAAAGTAAAATAGTAATAATAATAACAACAATACAATAATGATGATGATAATAATAATAATATACAAAGCAAGTGATGCACAATGCAATTGCTCACCACCTGCCGACCGATACCCAGACAGTTCCTGAGCAGCAATCGCTGCTCCCCGGCCAACCCCCCTCAGTTTCTATACTGAGCATGATGTCATATGGTATGGAATAGCCCTTTGGTCAGTTTGGATCAACTGTTCTGGCTGTGCCCCCTCCCAGTTTCTTGTGCACTTGGCAGAGCATGGGAAGCTGAAAAGTCCTTGACTAGCATAAGCAGTACTGAGCAACAACTAAAAACATCAGTGTGTTATCAACATTCTTCTCCTACTAAATCCAAAACACAGCACTATGCCTGCTACTAAGAAGAAAATTAACTTTATCCCAGCCGAACCCAGGACACAGAGGCACAAAACAAATTTGGTCAATATGAGCATCTCATGAAACATGGATGAAATCTTCTGTAGTGGTGTTCCCATCCATGCATGCTGACATGTGGCAGGATGAGGCTCAGGCTGTGCTCCAGCTATGCCAAGCTCACCCACTACCCAGCACAGTCACCCAAAAATACCACCCAGAATAATTTATGATTAGCTTGCACTCTGCCTTGTCTCTCAGAAGTACTTTTTTCTGCTGAAAGTATACAAGTATATTCAATAACACTGATATATCTTAAGACTAGAAACTTTGCAACTCTGTCGTTGCTATTTGCTTTGGGGAGAGGATGTATCTCTGAATCAGTGCAAAGTAGGGACTTTTCTTCTAATTGATTTGGAAAATGGTATTTGTACATTTCAAAGAGAAATATTTAACAGTATTCAAATGGGCTAAAAATGTCACTGGAAGTTCTTGTCTAGATTTATAATTCTAAACAAAAATAGCTAAAAATTCTTCTTTAATAAAGCCAACAAAATAAGACAGCTTTGAAGGAAAACCAGACAGAACTGTGGTTCTATACAGCAGCAAAGATACATTCACAATTTGAAAGAAAGAAAATACCCAATTTATTTGCAGTCTTTTTTTTAAGGGAGAGGGAGGTTTTTGTCTCCAGCTGTAGAGCAGTGACTTATTTCCAGTCCATCAAAGAGAGAAACTTGGTACAGACCTGGTCAGCCATGCAATCAATTTCCATTATTATTTTTTTCCTAAAAGCAACAAGCTTCTGAGAAGCTGCATTTGTTCCATTTTTTTTCTTGGGTGAATGATTTTGCATTAATAACAAGATTATCAGTAAAAGTTATGCACACACTGATTTCTCAGAGTGTCCTATGTGTAACTGCGGGATTTCTTTCCCTTCAAAGACAAGATGTTGATAGTGAAAACTGTGCTGCATACGTGATGGCCACTTTCTCTGGTCAGTAGAAGACAGAGCTGAGGTGAGAGAGAAATGATATATTAGAAGATCCTGCACAGGTGTATGAGCCAGTAGACAATCTTAAGGATCTTGCTCAACTTGGATCAAGATAGCTGCCATAATTGCTTTAAATGGCAAGATTTGTTAGGATGCTGGGAAGTTTTGTTTCCACATGCTGTCCATGATCCTGTCTGGATTTAGCTGATAGCAGCATCAGTGCTTGACAGAAGACCTCAGCAGCAGTTCTGAGGACTTACATTTCCTCCATCCAGAGCTACTTATCATGTACCAGCTGGAGAAGAGCTCTCCTGGCATATGGGACTGGCATGATGCTACAGCTGAAGTACTGCAGGCACAGCAGAAGGTCCTGTCAAATCAGTATTTTACTTTCATCCAGAGTCTAAGGACATATTCTGACCACTGCTATCTCCATAGCTTCTCCTTATTCTTTTGGAAACAGCAGCACTGGTTTACCACCCTGCATCATCTCCCCTTGGGAAACAGTGAGGTGTTTCTGCGGAACAGGGCCCATTAGCTAAACCTCTGCTGCAGGGCACAGCTCAGTCGATCCATTGAATTTTCTGTGCACTCCCTCAAAAGCCTCTGGGAAGCCTCTGGAAACTTAAATAATGTAGGGACACCAAAACCAAACCTACTTCCTTTGTTTTTTGAGTTCAACCACTTTGCTTTCAGCCTCATCACCCAGTGGGTTGAAGAGGGAAGCGGTGTTTGCAAGGCTTGCCTTGCAGCAGGGTGACAGCATGTGAAAGGCACAGGGAAGCACTCCGATGTGTGGGCATGCTCCTCAGCAACCTCCATTTCCTTCTTCTTGCTTCTTAGGGGCCCGCAGTCCTCCTGGGTCTGGGAATGCAGTGAGACTGCATAACGATAACTTGTTTGTACAGGGACTTGCAAGGAGTGAGAGCACCTGCAGGGTAAACCACAAGAGAGAGCCGGTAGGGGAGAGTATTTCGTGCATAGAGGTGATCTGGGCCGTGATTTTGCTTCTCTACCCTTCCTGGAGTGAGGATGCTGTAACGATTTGTATTAGTGGAGAAGAAAACCATGGCAACAGAAACTTAGTTCGCACTTTAATTTATTGCCATCAAGATATTTGCCAAGTGCCAGCTCCCTGGGAAAAATGCATTTTTCATCAGTACTACACAGAAATTAACATTGGAAGAATTAATGCACTTAATAACTGTCAAGGAACACCGAGAAATGTGCCTGAGACATGAAGACAACTGTATTTATGAGTCCCTTCAACCTATAGCAAACATCAGCTAACTGGATAAATGCCACTGCAAGGTTGAATCACGTTTTGGTGTCATTTTAAATTTAAGTGAAGCAAGGATTTTCTTTATTTAGCTAATGCTGGAAGTGACATAATGAATAAAGGGCAGAAGCTCCTGTTTGTGTTGCAGATCTTTCAGCCTTCAACCTAGAAGAAGGTGAGGACATTTCCCAAACAGGTCAAGTCATAAGCAAAGGTGGCTATTTTGTACCCAGAGAAGAAGGGCTGTGTAACAGAGTTGAAAATGGTCAGACTCTTTAGCTAAACAGCCTTGGCACTCACCTCATCTCCTCCTTCTCAATTTTCCTCCTTCATCTAAGCAAGGAGCCACTGAAGCCCACTGGCATTGCCATGCAAGCACCTCCCAGCCAGGAGACCTCTCATGAAGTATGTGCAGCCAGCTGGCTGCTATTTCACAGGTGGAAAAGCAGCAACACAGAAAATTTATGGGTGGCTATAGGATATCCAGGGGTTAGTCTGCTGGGCTGAGTGCTCCCAAGCCCACTCTGGTGCTCCATTGCCTGGCTTAACTCCAAGGTTTTCGCCCTGCTACCCCACAGGCCCAACAGCACAACTTCTCTGCATTGCTTTGGTATCTCCACTCCCTACATATCACAGCCTACTAATCTGAAGTGACAGAAAACAAGCAACCAGCTGCCCAGAGCATCTCCAGGCTTTACATTGTTATCTCAAGACAGTCCACATCTTGGTTTTGGCCCAGGGACAAAAAGAAGTAACTTTTTTCTCCAACACTTATGTTGAATCACAGCTAATGCATTAAATAAACAACACATGAACTTCAAATACAATTAAGATGAATACAGGTAGCATCATATTTCTATGAATATTTTTCAAGGAATGTCAATCTCTGCTTTTTTTTTTTTTTTTTTTTTTTTTTAATATACTGCATCACCAACAGATAGCAATGCCTACTCTCAGACACATACTGCAGGACTGAGTCCTGGGTTTGCTTTCAGGACCTACAGAGACTTTAGGAAATCAGGGTTGTGATGGGCCTGTTTTCCTATCTGAGACAACAGCTTGTTCATATATTTCTAGAGGATGTTGTTTTCAGATGTGTCCTGACCTGGAGCCAGACTTCCTCCTCCAAATTATTAAACACCATTTTCTTACACTGAAGGCTGTATTGCTGAAATTCATCCTGCGTGTCAGTCTGCAAGCTGGTAACAAACTGATCACTTTATTGAGCCTTATTGTTTTAGCAGGGAACATTATTTAGTACCACATACAAAATGGCATCTTTGCTATGAGAAAAATAGCAACTGATTCATTGTTCAGCTGATGGGAGGAATTACCTCCATCACTGTGCGATTCATCTTGATTCATCCCACGCCTGGAATCATGAAGGAAGAATTTAAAGTCAACTCAACATATCAGTAAGCTCTAAACTAAGTGCAGCCACTGGGCATCACTATGGGCAGCTCAGGAAGGCCTGTGCTTTGTACACATTGCTGATGGGCAGAAGCAAAATGTGAGGATATCTCAGTTGCAGTACTGCAAAGATGGAAGTATAGTTATAGAAATGGATGATGTTCCCTTACCCAGGGTTCACTGTGGAAAGCCAGCTCTCAAGAAAGAAGGTAGAAAAAGCAGCAAGCTGGAGAAAAGGAATCAAAATTTCATTGTAGGCAAAGCAAGATCTGTGCAGGGAAAGAGTGACAAAAATTGAACTGTTACATGTGCTGATGAGACAAATAGGACAGGACACGGTAGATCAGCCTAAAATAGTGCAAAGCCTGGTGCATGCCTGTTTGCACATAAGACAAGTAGAGGACAGGTAACAAAAGCAAAAGCATGCAAGGCAGAAGCAAATATGGAGAAAGGGGAGTTAGAGAAGCAGCAACACAAAGCAGATACTCCAGGCCCCAGTAACATTGAAAAATGTAGGATAGGGATAACAAGAACAGCAGCGAGGAAAATAACTCAAAGACCAGAAGGATTCAGGTCCCCTGATGGGGTGGGGTAACGGGGGTGACCGTATAGACAAATCACAGGATATTTATCTGCCACAGAACACCATTTCTTTCAGGATCCTGCTATTGTCTGGACAAAGGGCTGCATAAGACAATAAAACAGTGTATATCGCTCCCATGGCACAGCTTCAGCGTGTCCAGAAACATGGGGTTTTCTAACACTGTTCTAGCAACAGGATGGAAAGTGTGCTGTGGTGCCAAGGGGAACACACACAGGGCAGCCCTACGGAATGGACCACATTATTGATTCACTAAGTGAATACTCTGAAACACTGTAATTGCTGTCTGGGATGCATTATTGCAATATGAGGGTTTTAATGGAGAGTTAAGAGCAGCACTGACCTTTAAATACCCTATGCATTCTAAGGCTGCACTAGATGATTTTACACCAATTATTTATTAGCATTATAAGTAAATGAGTTATTATCATTCATGAATTCTGTAACAGTCAATTTGTTTCTCTGCCCAGAGCCTTGAAGTGCTTATTTCACAATTTCTTAGAGATGTAACCATAGGAACTAAGTGGTTGCCAACATAAACCTTCATAATTAATGATGATAAGCTTTCACCCTATTGAGTGATACTGAAATGTATACAGAGTTGATGAAATACACCTCAAGGGCCATGGGACCCTGAAGGCAGCGGTACATCGACTTACTGTATGTAACACTTACATACTGCCTGAGTGAGTACATTGGCTCAGCTATGCATTTTTTAAACCCTCCCACAAAGAAGCATGCTGTGAAATGGAAGACCAAGAAGGCAGATTTTCTGCCCTGGAAAGCAGAGATCCCTCTGAGCTGTAATAGAGAGCAAAGACAGTGCCCTGACCCTCTCCCTGAGCATCACAGAGGGATGGGAAATGGCAGTGGAGAGGCGGCACAACCCCCGCCGAGGCAGTGGGAGCAGCAGGGGAGTGCCAGGTCTCATGCCCTGGATCGCTAGGGTAGCTGCAGCACTGAAGGGTCATGCTCTGCTATGCAGTTTGGAGCAGCCCCCAGAGCTGGAGCCAAGTCCCTTCCGATAGCATAGTACTCACCTCACAGGAGGTATTTAGCTGTAGATACCTCCTGCAGGGCCAAGCACAAAAAGGCAGTCAAATAGCTTCTCTGGGTATCCTTCCTGTCCCTGTCACACTGGGATGAATATTTCCACTCTGTTCCACTCCAGTGTTTTTTTCCTAAGCATCTAGTGCTGGAGGATAGACAGCTCCACTGCAGATGATCATCCTCAAGTGGGTGTGTGGTTTCCAAGCAATAACTTGGCTTTTCCTAGGAACCTATACAGGGACACAAACACTCCATCTCTGGCGGTGATAATTTTATATACTTATATGCCAGGCCATGAAAGAATGTTTTTGGTTTTGCTTGCCTGTGACCAGCAAGGCACAAGACATTCTTACAGGGAAAATTTTTTAGTAACCCCACCAATAGGGCTGCCAAACTACTTTCTTGCGGAGGACAGCATAGTCACCAAAAGTGAGGTGGGGTGAAGTCAGAGGGCTCTCGCAGATTGAGCCTGGTACTCTGGGTCCAAAAAGCCCAGCTGTGGTTCGCTAGATGGCCTGATCAGCCACAAGGACTGCCTGTTTTAACATGCATTTAAAAAATGCAACCCAACCAAGGTGCACTGTCCACTTGCAAATTGGCTCTGCAGTTACTAGCAGCAGATTGCAATACTCTTTGGGGAAAGGGGGGAGAAACCTACAGATATGAGATGCCTGTGAGATTCCCAGTACACTTTGCTTATGAACAACTGCAGCAGCTCCCACCAAACACAGCCCAGGACAGTTCAGTGCAAACTGCATGGACCAGCTAAGATGACAAGCAACAGCACGAGCTGAGAAGCAGTGCCTGTGCACAGAGCCTGGGTCCAGCCCTGCTCCCCAGCGAGCTGGGCTAGGAGTGCTGGAGTCTCTCTCAAGTTGCAGGCAAGAGGCACAGGAGCTTTTGACAATTGTGATAAAAGGCTCAGAGCACATATTGCAAGACATCTTCATTTAGTCCTTCAAGAGAAATATCTACAAGGATCAAATGTCCCTTAAAAACCAGCAACAAGATCCAGATTACTTTTCCCACAGCATGTTAGTGTGGAAATTGGAGGCATCCTTGCAAATGGTTTGGGGTTTCATGAGGTGGCTCTATCATAAGAAGATATAAGAGACTTTCCCATTTTTGAGATTCTGCCTAGAGGGATGCTGTAGAAAAAGATAATGAGTGTGTTCCAGTTTCAGAGATTGAAACTGTTATTTGCCTACAAGGAAGTGGAGAACACAAGAACGGTCACTTGGGGCCTGACCAAAAGTGATTGGAGCACCTGTGCTGCCAGGATAGCTGCTTAGGGAGAGAGTGCGGGGCAGTGCAAGCAGCACGTGAGGGGCTACAGATACATCTCCCACCTTGCAGCATACAGGGAGCAAGGGGCTTCCTCAGCCAATGGGATCAGCCTTGCAAAAGAACAGAAAGGAGAGCTTGCCATTTATGTTTTCTGAAGGAAAACAGACACAGCAATAGCTTCCTTTCGTCTTTGGGGATTGCTACTACAGAGGTGAAGTGCTTCAGGAGAGAGGTAGTATAGGCTGGGTACACTTCTGCACATAGATATATACATACACATCAATTTCTATCTAAGCTGTCTATGTACAGCACCTTGCATTAAAAAGCCCCCATTTTGCTTCTGTAGTGCAATCATCCTAACAATAAAGAAGCTACACTGATCCTTTAAGCAGGTTATTGGTTATCTTGATCATCAGAAACACTCAGAATCCTCTATGTTTAAATGTATCTGTCTTCAAAAATATAGATACACAGTCACTGGCAGATAACATTGTCACACAAGATAATAAGTTCCCGCTGCTAAATAAACACTTAGAGGAAGATGCACATTTGAATGTTTATTCTGTTGGCTTTAATGAGATGCCATCAGCTCAAGTTTGGCCCCATATTTAGATGTCATTAAGAGAAGCTCTATACAATCATAACAACAATAAAAATGTTCCCAATAATTTTTACAATAATTTCTACTGGAAATAGGGTTTTCTTGCAAACACGCATTTCTTTGCAGATTTCATGCAGCATTGTGTTGGCAGATAAGGAACCCCTCATAGCGAGGATGGGACTGAGGGATCTTATGGAGTGACCCAGGACTTGGCCACCTCATGGGGGCCAGGTGCCCTCCACAAGCAGGGATGCAGCCTGTGCACACACAGTAGTGATGTCCTCTGTCCAAAGCACTGGTGTCAGTGCATGACATGGTGCTGGTGCAGTTATATTCAGCATGGGCATAGTGTGCAAATCTGGCCACCTAGCCACACAGGCAGGAGAGGTTTGGGCCTACTGAGAGACCCCATTTACAGTGGTTTGAGCTCCTTCATGCTCCAGCACACAGAACACTGTCCATTGCTTTCCAACAGTGGCTGCTCCCTGCAGTGACAAAAGGCTCAAACTAGCCAGGTTTACTGTTTTTCCTCTCTTTTTCTGCCTCATATGCTGCTGAATTCCAGTGTGTCCAGCTCCACATCCCTTTCTTGGTGACTTCTGAGGATTTTAAGATCTCCAAAACTCATCTTCTCCTTCATATTCCAGCAGGGATAACTTGGAGGAATAATAATTTGGCCATATACAAATATTTATATTCTATCATATTATACTCTAAATAACTGCCTCTGGGTACAAGAAACCACATTAAAATGTATGCAAACTAAGTTAACAAATGTCAGCTAGAGGTCCCAAATACAAACTGTGCTTCTCAGCCCCTAGGCTAGAAATCTGAATAAACAGATGTTCTTTGCACTGTGCCCTGAAGGTTAAACTTAATCTTTGTTAGACAAACAAGGGACACTGATATTCTTTTCTAAATAAGAAGAGTTGATGGCATATATAATCGAGGCTTAGACCATTTGACATATTTTAGGTTAAGGATTTTAGCAGAGGAAAAGACGTTACAATATTTCTAGGAGAGGAGAAGCAGATTGTACACAATAAAGGAATAAAACTAGAGGTCAGAGGCATCCACTGAGACATACCATCACCCTGTTTCCATACCTACTTTCTTTGTGGCTCAGGGTCCATAACAGTTGGAGGGATGATCTCAAAGTCCCCTTGGAGGAACAGCTCCCCTCCGTCATGCTGCTCTTGGCAGGTTTCCAGGTTCGTTCAGAAGAAGACCCAAGTTTTACTCTTTCACTTTACCAGTGAGTTAGGGCTTGAGATGTGGATGTGAGTAATTCCACCAAAGATAAAACTTGTCAGAAGTACTTTTATCCATAAGAAGCATTTCAAAAGCCAGACCCATGCCCATGTTGCAAAGACCCCAGCTCAAGTTCTGGGCTTAGCCCACTGATTAACATCCATCTCTAAAGTCTGGTAGTTTAGACAATCTCTACCTAAGTAACCCATCAATTTTATGCATGCCTCTCCAAAGTCAATGCATGTTAACAGGATCCTGCCTAATGCAGATAACACTTAGACACAAGGTAAGAATGATATAACATTTCCAAAGACTATTTTCCTTATTAGCTCAATATGATGTTTGCCTGGAAAGGTATGTCCAGCCAGGGCTTTGTTAGATGTAGCATCTGTATCTCCCCTGAGCAGCACAGATTGGCTTGCACCAAGGTCAAATCACTTCTGTGAGCTGCACAGTCAGTGAGATGGTGCCTCTGTGGGCTCTGAAACTGCCACACTTTTGAGAAAGGCAAAAGCATCACAACCACAAACTCAGTTCCACCTAGCAAACACAAATTTATATAAAAATATGGTCATGTGCAGCAGCTATACATTTATATAGCTTGCAAAGGAGTTATCATCTCTGAGCTCCTCTCTGTGCTTCTCCACACACAAGGGAACTGTTAAAGTAACAAATACGGAAAAAAGAAGAGAAGCTCTAAGGGCCAGGTGGTGCCTCTGGCTGATGGAGGAAAGGTTTACAGTCTAATACTCACAAAGAGCCTTAAAGAAAAATTCTGGAATGACCTATAGAGAAAACTGCAACACTTTCCCATGAACATAACAACCGAAGAGAAAGTTGGGGAGTATCCTAACCACTGTGTTGTTTTTTCCCCTGGAAACAAGAAAACTAAATTTACTGAAAGACCATTTGCTTCCTCACAGGTTGGTCAGCAGGGTTTCCACTTTTTCTTGGGTTCTTTTTGGGCTTTGCAATATGAAATCAAGGCACGTGTTCATCTTGGGTTTTTTGCTGAGTATCTCCATTGCTTCATATTTCTCTGAGCTGTTCTGCCTTTTCCCTGCTTCTGTTCTGCTCTAACCTATCCTGCATGTCTTTCTCTGTGGACTTTTTTTATCATCTGAAAACTTCTAACCCATGTACATATCCATCTTTCTATCTCAGCAATAAATAATATGAATATGAGCAGTCCATGTTCCAGCTATAAAGTGCTGTGTGTGGTAGGGGCTGCCTCCCACACTTGATTGCTTTAATTTACCCATTTTATTTCTCTTCACATAACTAAGTGAATTCTTTCTCTACCCGGGCCATGCTTGCTGACCTTGGAGATTATTTTTTCTGTGGTTCTTTACAGGATGCTTCAAGTTCTGCTGAATTAGTTCCAAATTTTCTCAAGTTCTACCAAAAGACATTCTTCTACTCTGTATTTGGCAGTGAGATAGGCTGCTTTATTCTGCATGCCTGAATGCTCTGAAAGTGAGATATGAGAACCTCCTGGAGAACAGAAATGGCAGCTTGACATAGCTCTGATGGAACAGCAGCCCTGTCCTAATTTAAAGGAAAGTGTTTGGGACATTCTCCTAGGAGCAGGGGAACAGTGTAGATTTGAAGACTATATAGGCTTAGTTTTCGTAGAGAACCAGAATAAAACATATACCCCACTGTTGCTCACCTTGAGAGACCCTGTGGCCAGAGGCTGGCCAACCCTACAAGAGCAAGGGTTGCAGGACTGGGAGAGCCATTAGGACAGTTACATTCCTTGCTGCTTTCCTAAGATGAGTTACACATCACTACCTAATCCATAATGACTCTCATGGACCACTGTTATTCAACAGAGGCCAATCAACAGGATCTTTTAATGTTTTGCCATGTTGTTTCAAGAATAATAGATTCAGGTGCAGAGACAATGCCTTGTAAACTGTCTGCAATAAGATAGTTTTTATTAGGAAAGTACAGAACTATGGTTGTTGATCATCTAATTAAATTTCAGTCTAAGTTTGCTGTAATTTGAGTTACTGATGTGTTCTGAATGAATCACAAACATTTTGAAATAAGAGGCTAGTACGACAACTGTGCACAATGATACAGAAAATAAAGACCTTTTCCATGCCAATTGGAAATAAATCCACAGTTATTTAAATAAAGACATGAATTATTTATGGAACTTCTGTAGCACAAAGATGCTGATACAGACACTATCATAACAGAGAACATAAAAGCAGAAACCAAATATGTGACAACTGCCAATAATTCTGTAACATGTCTTAAAAATACAGTACATTGTTTACTACAGCAAGCTATTCCCCCCACCCCCCAGACACTGGACATGAGGTTTTCTATATTACATTCATGCCATCAACTAGACTACATTAATATCCTCATACTAAATATTTTTGTCCTAAAGCTGAATCTTTGTTAGTGCTGAGAAAGTATCTGTTGAATACGTCAAGCCACATATGCTCATTTCCATCATGAGCTTTGCAACAGTTTTAATGCCTCCCACTGAAAAGTCAGCATTTTGCAAGATTAAAAAAAAAAGTAAGTTGAAAACAATTTAAAAATACAACTTTCATAGCCATTTTCCATGGGAGCAAAGTCTTCTATAGTGAGGGCAATTATGCCTTTTTAAACATAGCTTCCACTGTTCTGTTGCAAGTTGCACTTCTATAGGGACTGAATTCATCATCTCATCATTTAAACCTCTGTAAATAGTCTAAATACAGGACATTAGATCTGGATAAGAAATCTCTGCAAAAATGTTCATTGATATTTTGTGCAAATTAGAGCTAACTCCATTTTGCACATGACAGCATCAGAACTCTCTGCTCCTCACAAATGAGCTGGAACAGTAGATATTTCTGCTAAATGGTGACATTTTGGCTGCCTTGAGCAAAAGTTGAGGAAGCATGGCTGATGGAAGATGTAGTTAAATATTGGTTAAAATCAGTAACTAGGCCCTGGTAGATTCAAAACACAATGCATGGAAAAGGGTGTGAACTGCACTACCCTGCTTCAGAGACCCACTGCTAGGGTTGTATTATTTAAATTATAAGCTGTCTTGCAGCTATAAATAAAGGAGACAAAATGACAACCTAGAGATATTGCACTTGCTGCTTGTGTAGCATTAATGATGGTCAAATTCCATCTCATTCCATCTGTAACAGGGCATAACTTAGGTAATATCCTTTTAAAACACAACTGGACTCTCTACTTTTAAGGAGAGGTAATCAGTCCCCTGGTGCTCACATGAGCCGCACAGGAGCACAGCAGCCAAACATAATTTCCAGAGGAGCTCTTAATTGACTGCACATGTGGAAGATGCATCAATATGTCCCAAAATGAGCATGATGTTGTTTTTTTAATTTGCTGACAGTTTGCCCCCAGGTAAACCCCTAGCACACTAACAGTTTTTCTTGGCCAACGTAACTGATATAGATTTAGTATCTTTCTTTGCTAAATAAGAGGAACATTTACAATAGCTGCTGGCTAGAAAATTAGCCAAGTGAACTCTTCGATTTGTCTGTCCCTGTCTGTCTCCCTCATTAATTTTTTATGGAAATCGAAGACTCTCTGCTTGTAATCACATTCAAAACATGCTCATGACTCAGTAATCTGCTTATGAACATTGCCGTTCTCTGCAGTAACTCTGCAGACACCCACATTTGGGGCGGTCTGAATGCTCACACAGCTTGCAGTTGCCAACACAATTTTTTTTTCCTTGCTGTTTTTGTCATCTTAGACTCTCCCCTCCGTTATGAAAGCTAACAGGATGAACAGGAAACCCATCAAGCCAAAGTTAGAAGTCATAAGAAGCTATTCACCACACTGCAAAATCCTGGTAAGCAATTTCTGATGGCTTTATTCAAAAAGTGAAATTGCTGCTGGTGCCTTATCAAAACAAGCCCAGCCTGAAAGGCCAGATGTGAAATCCCGCACTTATTATCTCAATGCAAGGGAAGTCTGATCCAAATTTGATATTTTGGCTTGAGCAAATGCAAATAGCACAGTTTCTTTGCATACAGAACATACTGTGGATGAAGTTTTATTTTAAAATTAAACTAGTTGCCAAGATGTTAACTTTCTGAGCTGTGTTCAGCATCATAATTATCTGCTTCAACTAGTAATCGGTTGCCTTTGTACAGCAGGGCCATCTAGTTATTATTCCTCATTCTGCCCCAGTCAAAAAGCCTCTGGGGAGGAACTGTGAGCAGGTATCCATGTCACCTTCCCACGAGCTACTGGAATAAGAATTGGCCAAGGTGAATTCATGTTTAATGGCAATATCATAATTTGTGTGCTCTTCGATGAGAAGAGACAAAAGGCAGCAAAGAACAAAGGACAAGGAACGGCTCCACACGAGCACAAGGTACACAGCTGGGCTCATCATTGTTATCCTTTTAGCTGCATTTTGATGGCTTAGCAACACAGCTAATTTTACCTAAGAGAGAAATGGTGAAGCAAAGTGATAATACTTCTCTATTAAGCAAATGCACTTTTATTTATAGCCAGATTTTGGATCACAAAAATAAAATAGAGGAGCATAGAGCTTCTTTTCTATTTTTGTATATAATCAGTATAAATGCTTTTCCACATTCAAAACATGCACCAAAATCAACTATCCTGCAGCATGCAAATTTTTGTCTGACTCTGTGGACAGCACAAAGACACTGTTAAGAGAGTTTGTAGCAAAATGATTTGAACATTTCTACTTAAAACCTTGCTCTGTACACAACAAATGTACATGTATGTATTGCACAGGGCTCTGGTAATGTATTCTAATGTTCTCTCATGCTTCCTGCAATCATAATCCCCAGAGCATAATATTTTGGAAGAAGCTAATTTGTCATATCATCTAAAGAAAACAAGCACAGTCTTCCCAGCTCCACTCATGCAACAACACATAAAAACAGAAAGGATTTCTTTATTCCTAAAGAATGAGCCATGAGTTGCCTAAAAATAATCTTTGAGAAGCACATAAAAATGAACACCACAAATATGAATGAGAGAGAATTCTAAATGAGGCCTTTATTAGATCCAGAAAGGCAAAGCAATAATGCAACAACATGTGCCTTCTCTTCAAAACTAATTCCGTTTGATTTGACGTGTTCATTTTTGTGTGTTTACAGCTAGGCAGGGATTTGCTGAAGAGATGTGGTCATAGGAATGTGCAAATGGGTCAGAATGACACATTTCTGCAAGCTGAATCACATCATTTTTTAACAATTACCTCCTGGAGAAAGTGTAAGGATGGCTTACACGGCTGCCAGCTAAGCAAAACCTCTCCTGCAAGTTCTTGTGCAGATCATACTGTACCTCTGCTTATTTACCCACTTCTTTGTTTTATTTTGCCAACTACAGTATTTCCACATTAATTTAGAGCATGCTCATTTTAGGCTTTAAAACTGGGTCAACACACCCAGAAAATTCACACCAAACTGCAGTTCCTGAGACAGATAGGCAGAGTTGTCAGAATATTCTCATCACTGAGTAAATTTGTGCTTAGAGCAAAACCAACAGCCTGGAAAACACAAGTGCCCTGAAAGCTATCAATTAGCCCTTACATCAGGATAAACTTGTGTCAAGAGGAAATTACTTCCATTTTACGTGAAGAAATTCAGCTCTGCTATGACTTACAGAAAAGGACAGCTGTTGTGGTTTAGCCCCAGCCAGCAAGTAAGCACCACGCAGCCACTCGCTCACTCCCCCTTGCCCCAATGGGATGGGGGAGAGGATCAGAGGAGTAAGAGTGAGAAAAACTCTTGGGTTGAGATAAGAACAGTTTAATGATTGAAATAAAGTAAAATAGTAATAATAATAATAACAACAATACAATAATGATGATGATAATAATAATAATATACAAAGCAAGTGATGCACAATGCAATTGCTCACCACCTGCCGACCGATACCCAGACAGTTCCTGAGCAGCGATCGCTGCTCCCCGGCCAAGCCCCCCCAGTTTCTATACTGAGCATGATGTCATATGGTATGGAATAGCCCTTTGGTCAGTTTGGATCAACTGTTCTGGCTGTGCCCCCTCCCAGTTTCTTGTGCACCTGGCAGAGCATGGGAAGCTGAGAAGTCCTTGACTAGCATAAGCAGTACTGAGCAACAACTAAAAACATCAGCATGTTATCAACATTCTTCTCCTACTAAATCCAAAACACAGCACTATGCCTGCTACTAAGAAGAAAATTAACTCTATTCCAGCCAAAACCAGGACAACAGCTTAGGAAAGACTCTACTTGCCTAAACAAAGGATATATTCTTGCTGTGCTCTTTGATAAGATCCTATAGGGGAGCTCCTATACCCTCAGTAGGGTATGATTTAATCTGAGTGTCTTCTGAGATTTCAAAGATTTTCCATTCCTCATCAAGATGAAACAAAAATGCTTTCAGGAGATGTTTTCACAAAACCCACAAAGTCTCCCCAGAGCAACCCAAAGCTTCATGACTGGGGCGGCAATTTGGATGCTGGACTTTCCACACAAACCCCTGGTCTAAGTTAGATGTAGTGGGGTCATAAAGCAGTTCTCCCAGACCTTGTGCAGTTACCTGTCCAAGGCAATTTGCAGTTTAGGGGAAAATACTGCTTTTCAGGGAATGGGTATTTTCCAAAGAAAATATGCCTCCAGACATCATATTGCATAAGGTGCTTGCAGCATCTTTATATGAACTAGGGATTGCACCTCATCCCAGCATGCCTGCCAGGCTGTGTGGCAGCTGGGTACAACATTAGGGCTGAAGGTTCGCTGGGATTTCTGAAAGTAGAGGGGTTTCTGCTCATACTGCCTGTGCTATACTGGACCTTGCAGTTTGAGCAGGAAAATTTAATTTGCCATGTATTGTTAATCTTGGTAACCCTGCTTATGGATCTGGCAGCATGAACAGGGACTCAGTGTGTTTGGAAATGTGAATGACATGTAGGTGACCAAAGAGCAGCCATCAGTGAAACCTCAGCTTTGGGTGTAGTACGAACTCTGGTCCTTCTGGGGTCATCCAGATGAGTGCACCCAACACAAACTGTTCTAGTCCACCCCAAGGTCCACTGCTTTCAGCAAGGGTGACTGCTCCAGAGTCCGCTCTTCACCAGAGACACGTACCAAGCTAACAAAAGCTATGCAGTGCCAGTGCAACCTATAGGTTAACTGCTTTTCAGTGAAATCACTTCTCAACCACAAATACTCCGGAGAGCCCCCTTTTTCCCCAGCTAGTCTCTCCTTGCTTACAGCCTTCTAGTCCCATGAGCCCTTTGCTTCAGAAGAACAAGATGAATCCAAAATACTGAGATATAACATAACTAAAGCTGCAGGAAGAACACAGCATTTTAAATTTTTGAGGTTTCTTTCATTTGCAGTGGCTCAAATTGGACTTTCTGTCTTTTTTAAGCTTCTCTTACTCCCTCTAAGAAAAGAATTATTTTTATTTGACTAATATATGCAGAGGTATTCCATAAAGCTGTACCTGAGCCACATTTTTTTCATTAACCTTAACAAAATTGGCATCTGTTGGTTTTTTCCATTCTTTGGAACAGATCTAAGATAAGAAAATATTCAGAGCACTGTTGTCCCAGGTTATGCTTACCAACCATGCTTCTCAGCTCCATATCAAACACAGAGCCAGATAGTAATAAGCAGGTGTGCTTTTCCCTTCCTGTAGATATTCACACAGGTCTGTATGGGTAGTAATGAGTTCTACTTAGAGCACGTGAATCTAACAGTGGGTGGTTCAGATGCAAAGATTAAACATTTCAACTGAAGGGTAGGTAGAAATATATTAAAGACTATTGCACTACCTCCAGTTATAGGAGGTGTATTACTAACTAGTGCAAGTTATGCTTAGATGGAGAAAAGCATCTTGCTCATGATTCAAAACATGCCACCACAAGCTAAAAGGCAGAAATGTCAGCTCCATAGAATCCAGCAGAAGAATTCACATAGTCTTGGGTGAAGCCAGGCTTCCTCCCAAAACATTGGCCACATCTCTGCCTTCCTGCGCTGACATTTTCCTGCTCTAGTATCACTTTTTCCTCTTATTTTACATGACATCCTCCTAGCTTAATCCTTCCTCCATTTATTATATCTTTTATGATGTCTCTTTTCAAGGCACCACCTTGCCCCAGTACATCTTTATTTGCTTCTCTTTCCTTTCTCTTTTTTCCATTTTTTTCATCTTTTTCAGAGCCACTGAAAAAAAACTTAAAGTTTACGATGCAGTGTCTTCCCAGCCAAATGAGGCACGAGAAATCAAAACCCACCACCCTTTTCCCAAGCAAGGACCTTTTGAGAGTTTCGGACCTATGAGGAGACTGAACTCACAGATCTGAAATTTGCTCAGATGTATTTTCCCACACTAGTCCTAATTTAGTGTTATTGACTGTACGTGGCTCCCAGTCCCAGTCCTGCCTGTCTAGTCGCTGAATAGCACTGCAACACATTTCTGGTTGAATGTCACAAGGCCACCTCCATCTTAGACTCCAGTGGGATTTAATGAACAGGAAAATAGCCCTTTTGAAACACATAATGGTTTTTAGGCTACTGAATGGGGTAAATGTAAATTGAATGATCAAGATCAGTTGATTTAAAAAAAAAAGTGTAATGGATAAACTAATTTCTAACAAGATATATTTTCTAATAAGACATCTATTCCCTCTCCAGTTTCAGTACTGCCAATATAGTGGTGCATCTATTAGTATGGCACACAGGATCGATGGGTCGGAATAGTTCAGTCTTAAATTTGTAGGAAAAATGATGCTGTATGTCTTTTCCAGTTCGTGTGTGTGTTAAACTCTCCATCTTGAGATATGCAACATTTACCAGCTTACATGTTTGACATTTCCTGCAGTCCTTGCTTTGACTGAATGCCCATTCTCCTTCTTCTTTGGACTATTTCTGAACCTGTTAACAAGGGAAAATAGAACTGGGCAGGAAAATAAATTACTTTTTGAAAAAGATCACAGTAGTGCAGACATGTTTCTGAGTAACTGGATTGAGAAAGGGGACAGCAATTGCAAACCATATGTTTAAATGTACCTGGACAAAGTGATTTTGCATTACAAATTGGGCTTTGTGTTTATTCAAAGGCATCAATTTGTCTTGTGTTAATAGTTAACAGCTAATTCAAGTAGTAATTAACAATATTCAGTAACAGTTAATAGTTAATTCAAGTAGTAATTAATAATATTCTGTAAGAGTTAATAGTTAATTCAATTAAAAATAACAAATATTTATATAAAAGTTATTTTAAAATATTATTTAATACAAATATTAAATAATTAAAATCAATAATAGTAACTAGTTAATTCAAGTCACCTATTAATCTTTAATAGGCCTGTGTAAAGAGAACTTTTCAAGACTACAACATCAATGAGCTATTGCAACATCATGGTATTCCCAGGGAAGAATTTGCACCAGAGCTAGAAAGCTGCTCACCAGAAATTCATTACAAATATTCAAAAACACTCTTAACCCACAGGCTGTATCACACTATCAATTGGTACGCAACCCTTTCCATTAATATCATTGAGGATTACTGCTTTAAAATGTTCCTGAATTGTTCACTGCTAGAAATAACAAACCTTCTGCTGGTGACACTGCAAAGCTCTCCCAGACCTGTGGCATGACATAAAACTGAGCCCTGCGGTCTCTGCGCAGGAGTGTGTGCACTGGGGATGAGGGCTGCCAAACACCTCCTGTTAGCCAGCCCCTAACCTATATCAATAGCTAGGGCTTGTGATACCAAGGTCTGTATTTTAGAGGAATGTTGGCCAGGTAATGCAATCCTGACACCTGTATTACAGCATTGTGCTGTGTCTTTGTCAGAGCTTTGTAATGCATAGAAACAAGGCTTACTTACAAACTATCCCCCGCTGACAAGGGGCATGCAGAGCTCTATTGCAGAAAGTTTCTGCGCTGCCTCAGAGTGGGTGATTTTTTAGCTGCCCAAAAGGGTGATTTTAAAAAGTTAAAAGTAAATTCCTAACTTTACACTGTTACCCAACAAAATAAGAGTGCAGCCCTCTCTGGTGCAATGACCAACACAGCACTGATCTGATTTTTAAGGAAACATTCAGCATTCATCTCCTCTTGTCATTAGAGAATGAAATGAGACAGGCCATGCATGGCCTTTACAGCTGTTAGCAATGAGCTTGGCAGGACAATTCGGACCGAGTCCTCTCTTCCTGCACCTCAGAGCAGGCTGGTATATCTGTTCTCCAGCAACCCCCCCGACCTACCCTAGCACAGGGGGCAGAGAGGTCTCAGGTGATGCGTTTCCTTTCCTCACCTCCTCTGCAAATTCCCGCTGGGTAAAAACCACCTCCATAGACTCCCTCCCTGCCCCAAGTACTCAGGTCAGACTCCTGTCTCTTGTACATGGCTCTGCAACAAAAAAACAAGAGAGAGAGAAACTGTCTCTTGCCAAAGAAAAATTTGCAAGAATGAAGAGATTAATGTGGAACAGCTGCGCTATGGATTTTATGAATAATTTGCTGAAAATAAACTTTAATGGCAAATTAAGAACAGAGATTAGCTCTGCAGTTCTGTGTTCTCAGTGGGTAACTTGCTTGCACAAAAGTACACGACAAAATTTGGCACCACGAGCAGCTCGACTGTCAGTGTCTCCCCAGGAGCAAGGCAGCGACGGCCTGCCAGGGCTGCTGCCTGCCGGGGTGCAGGCAGGCGGCTGGCAGGGAGCTGCTTTCCCACAATCTGCTCAGCTCTGGGCAGGCTTTTGCTCCTGGGAGCTCTAAATGCAGTGAGCTCGTTCAGCAATAAAAAGGGGACAATGTCGAAGTGGATCAGCTCAGCTGCTCCTCCCCCCTCCATGTCGCTCCCAAGAGGTGATACGGTTTTGGAGCAGCAGTTGAACACCACTGACTCTGCCCATTTTAGTCTTTGCTTTCCTGGATGGAACTATTTTCCCCTGTTGCATTCAGGAGAGCATCACCAGTTCAGGGCCCCAATTGAACCAATGCCAGGCCTTTCAGGTCTCTACACCAATTTTGCTTCCTACAGCACATGTCACAGGGAGCTGATAACTAGTGGGCAGCGTGCACCCCACTGGCCTATTTGAATGCATTTTCTGAGCTCGTCAAGAGCTCAAGTTCTTCAGTTTGCATCTCCTAAATACTCAGCAGCACAAAACCCCCACTCTCTGTCCTGCTTTCCACTCCTACCCCAGGTCCTTAGCCCCATTCCCAGCAGCAGGGCACCAGGGAGGCGGGCTCAGTGGTGTGACAGCCCCTTCCCATAAGCAGCAGGATGCAATGTAAGGCACGCTTTGCCCGGCTCATGGCATCTCTGCTACCTCCAGCAGTGCCCATTTCTAGGACCACGCTTGGTTCAATTTGCCCAGAAAACACCTTCCTGCTGGAGCCCACAGTTTCAGATACAGCACTGTCAATGCCGAGCGATTTGGCTCCCCTCCTGCTACCCCGTGCCCAGGGCCAGACTACATGGGAGGTGGCCCCCCTGCCCCGGACCTCTGGGGCTCAGGTCCCTGGCTGGGAGGCAGGTGGAAGCTCTCCCTGTGGGAGGGAGGTTTCTCTGCTGCATGCCTGTCATCTGTGAATTAAACCCCTTGGCTCCATCATCAGTTTCTCCCATAACAGCTGGGCACTGACAGGGAGAGGGATGAAAACACCAAGCCATTCCTCTTCCTCTGAAAGGATAAAGGCCAATAAAAAATGGATATTGGCAGGCTGGCATGAATTACCATGCGGGCTGACATTCTGAAATGTCCCAGCTTTGCCAACATGCCTGACTGCTTCGAGGACATTGAGTAACATGACCCCAAACACAATAGAAATGACTTGTGTCTGCAGAAACGATGGCGATTCATTTTGTGGTTCATTCAGCCAGCTCTGATCACTGCTTTTGCTTCAGCTGCGAAAAAGCATTAATCTGCCTAATTTTTCTCTCTATAATTCAGATCAGACAATCTCCATTTAGTAAACGTGATTGATAAATGAATTAATTGCACAACATTCATTCCTGACACTAGTTCAGAACACACAAACTGGAAACAAGTCACTAGAAGCCTCTATATATGGAAGATAAATTATGGATCATTCAGGATATTTTCGAGCTTAGTACCAGGGGAAGATTGAAAGACTGTTTAACCTTGTCCAGTCCAATTCTTCCTCATCTTACACCCTCAGCAGCCATAAGAGATCACTGGAGATGCATGGCCAAATACAAAAGCCTGTTTGGATGGAGGTATTGCATCTGGCAGAAAAATTTTCCCCCATATTGCTTCATGCTTTTCTGAATTGTATTCTTATTCCAACAAGCACAAGAAGTCTTTTTTTTTCCTTTTTGAAACAATAATATCCAGCCAGCAAGTAAAAAAAAAAAGTGTTTTGTCTTCAGTACTAAATTTTTGTCATTTTTTATGTTTGCTTTCTTGTTGAAAGAGAAAATTTGAAGAATTACATAGTATGTAACAGAAGAGATCATCACTGGCAAGAGGCAGTGGTGGAAGCTTCCCAGCACAGCCAGCAGCAGACCCAGGCTCACAAGGAAATGACACTTGCTCCTTTACTAACGCAGAGGCACACGGGGCAGGTTGTGGTTGAGATATACCCTGATTAATGGAAAATTGTTCCTTAAAGATGATGAATCACTCATCAGGAAACACGAAGCACATCCAGTTCCTTCCAAACAAGAGGATGTTTACTAGCTGCTCAATAAACTTTATTACAGTATCTCCTACAAGTTTTATGCATGCAATCAAAGCGTCTACATCAAGTTCTGCACATTTTAGATACCTCCATAAAACAATGTAATGACCTTCACAAAAAAGTTAATAAAGGCCAGTAATAATCAAATTTTACATCCGTGAGGGACAAATATTAACCATATGCAAATTGCACTGATAAATCTGAAAGGAGCAGGCAGCATCCAGCTCTTTGCATAGTCACTGGAGATACTGGGACCAGGGGCAGCATCAGGAAAGACTCTGGTTGCCAGTCCTGCAAGACAAGACACGGGGTAGACATGCGTCTCGAGTTGGGAAACTAAATGAAAATGTGTTCATAGACCCTTCTCTAGAAATGAAAGGAGCAAAGCGATAATTCAGATGTCACTTAATTTTTATGACTTCAACAGCCAAACAAATGCCCTTTCCCAGGATTGGTTAGAAGTCCTCTAATGGCATACAATTAGGAAAGGCATTTAATAAATCAATATCACCCTCTGCACGCCTCGGGCTGACAGGCACCTCTGTGCAGGTCCTTGCAAGCTGTCCTGCTGAGAGATGGAGCTGTGAGCGGTCAGGGGACACAGAAAGGACTGTCATGGTGAGGAGAGCATAGCAGGTACAGCAGGTTTCTGCAGCATTGCCTCTGGCTTATTGCATGTTCCTGCTGAACAACCCTTCTCGCCCTGAGCCCATGCAATTGATCACTAGTGGGAAAGCCTAGCAAAGTGCTCCCTTTTTTTTTAAGCCAGAGTGATTGCATAAAGATGTACAGGTAATCCCACAGCTCCTCCACAAAAAAAGGTTTGATATATCACTGTATTTGCTGGCTGTCTGCCACTACCCAGCAAAGGACCCATACTCACATGTCTTCATGCATTGTGCATCTAACAGCAACATTTTGGCTGTTTTTCTTTGCACTGCAGTACAAGCTCATCAACAGAGTAACAAGATCTACTTCTTTTGTAAGTAGTGGTAAAGAAAACTGAAAAAAATACTGTCATTGCATTATTATCCCCTTCTTCATCCCCGCTCCTTCTCCTGTGCTCCAAGGATGGAGTCATCTGACAGAGGAGGTGTTTGAGACGGAGACAGTTTACCTTCAGCACATTGCCATGACCACAGCTGCGAGGCCCTTGCCTCTCAGACCAGTGCTGAGAACACAAGAGGGATAAGTTTCAATGGCAGAAGCATCATTGCATCAGACCACGGATCAGATTTAACCTGCTTTATCTGTATATTCACAGCCATGCCACAGGGAGCGTACTACCAACATCACAGACCCACCAAGGATCATCCCAAGGCCAAGCTGCTCTGTCCACATTAGAAGAGAACATTTCACATGCATTTTTGCTCCTTCTGCACACTGTCATGTGCAATCCGGCAGGAGTCCATAGCATATTTAAATACTTGGAGGAAGGCATTGTCTCTCCTTCCTCTGCAGAGAAAAGGCAACCACCTGTTCCACCCCATCCCATCCCACCCCATGGTGAGGGTGCCCAAAGCAGTTTCTATCTCCATGCCTTTGATGGTATCAGCAGATCTATCAGTTAGGTGCTGATAGCTTGCACTCAGGCTGGGGGCTGCAGAAGCAACCCAGCGGCATCAAACCTGCGTTTTAGATAAACAATTTCCCATCCTACCTCTAATTCCAGCCCTTGCCCCACTTAAAGCTGAGTGAGAGGTGACACTCTGGAGTCACAGACTGGAGAGCAGTGCTTCCAGAGGCCTGTGATTGCAGCACAGCCACAATTGATTTTCCTTAGGTGTCTTCCGTACTGCTAGTCTGGTCCTATAATTACATTTCAAAACAAAGTTGCCTGTCAAGATGAAGTCTGCTCTCCTGATGATGCTGATTTTCTCTTCCTTTCATATTGCAAAATAATACAAATAGGATGGGAGCACCTTTTTTTTTCTCTCGAGATCTTTTTTTGAATCTAGGCTGCGTAATTTTAATGTCCAAACTAGGTCAGCTCAGAGAGGGAGCATTTAATTTAATCTGTTACAGTGATTAACAAAGCTGGTTTATTGTTAAAGATTAAATGTGAAGGATTTACCAAAATATCAACCACTTTATGTAAATGGTTCCTAGATGGTGCTAAGAAAAAGCAGCCAGGATGCAGAGGAAGACTAAAGAAAAGAGCCTGACAGAAGCCCATCAGTCTGAAACTCTGACATTTTGGGCATCTTATCACTACCTGGGATTTGAAATTATGTTATCCCATCCATTAAGAAATGCAGCACATTCCACAGCACACATAATTGTAATGCACATCAGTGATGGGTCAAGGGTAAGGAAAGCCTTGTAGATTCCAAGATTAAATACAGTGGGTCTCATATGTTCTGTTGTTAACTTACATCTTTTTAAAATTAATCAGGAAATGTAGCATCCAGCCCTTTAACATAAATAAAACCAGAAACAAAACTGTCTTCTCCCTTCCTCTCTTTCTGGCATTTGTGCTACCTGAAGATACAACCCTAAGGGTGAGCGGTTTTGGGGGTGCCTGTCAACAAGTCCTGGCATCTTTATTTTGGCTATAGAGCAATAAGTCTCAAGCATACGACCACTGGCTGGAGACATTTAAGCAGGCTTGGGGTCCTGGCTGGGCAGGAGGCTGCCCATCAGAGGAGCCACACTCACTGCTCTAATTTTGCTTTGGCATTTCCTCATTTTGGTTTGGCAGCCCTTGCTCTGTGGGCTTTTGTACATTTTTTCTCACTTAAGAAGAAACACTCCCTGTCCCGTCTGTGGTCCTGCAGGGTCAGGTACAGTCATGGATGGACGGCGCCTCTGCCTGCAGCCCTGCTCCCCGCCAGGACCCTGCTGCCCCAGGGAGGCTGCACATAAGGGAGTGCTCCCTGGACCAGAGCACACACCCGTTGTCTGCATCCTTGATTGAGGTATGGTAATGGAGAAACATTTTATTACCCTTTAATTATCTTTATTAAGAGTCTCAGCAAGGGAAATGAGCGTTCCTATGAAAAGCTTCACTGTTGTGCCCAAGTCAGGAAAACACTTGTTGCAGCAGGCTCCCGTAGGTGTCTGTACATGCCACAGCCTCCAGCAAGGTGCAGTATTTGCTGCCTTGTCTCACTTGGTTTTCTGGCTCTCCTCATTGCCTCAGCATGTCTGAAACACTGGAACAAGTGTGCTGAGAAGAGCCTGAAGCTCAGTCTAGCTTCCTGCAAAATACACGCCTCCATCAACTTCAACAGGAAAAGGAGCTGATCTTTAAATCTCGTGTTGCATTAGGCTTGGAATAACTCAGACCTCTTTTTGTACAATGATTTTCAAGTATATTAATCATATACAACAATTCAGGGAGGTTTTGTGTTAGTTCACTGCCTTCTTATTTCCCCAAACCCCTGGCAAATAATCTCCTCCACATATGGTGGTGTCTGGAGTATGGATGCTCTTCAGGTGCCGTCCTCATTTTTTGCCAGGGAGTGGGGGATGTTTTACACCTTGCAGTCAGGGATTTTGCTACCTTTGCAGATATGTTCTGAAAATCCTCAGCTCCTTTTAGGACTAAAATTAAGCCTCCTTCATTGTGCATTTAATTAACTTTTATTTGCTTGACATTTCATTTTTATTATTTTTAAGCAGTCTGAGGTTCTTGGCATTAGAAGCACATGTAAACTAATCCAACTGATAGACTATCTTCACAAAGGACTTTTTTTGTCACACCACTAGGAATATTCTTCTGGGGAAAGAAAGTGGCTGCAAAAATTCACCTTGATTGCCTTGGTACAACTGACACCATGCCAGACAATAACAGGAGGGGAGAAAGTACCTGCTGAGAACATGTGGACACTAAATCAGACACATTATGCTTCTGCTTGATCTTCTACAGGTACTGGTAAGGGAGTGGAGTGACTGCAGACTATTTATTTTATTGGAAAGAAAGCATTTGTTTTCTGAGTGTTTTAAAACCTGATTTTAGCCTGGTTCCCTAAGGGATTGAAGAAAATATCTCTGAACTCTTCTGCCTGATATTTCCATGCTCCTCTTTCCCTCCCTGCCCATTTGGGGTCCATTTGGGAAAGGACCTGGTGTCTCTGAGATGTGAAGCCTCTTCTGCCTGGGTGGACATCAGTGGCCTCTAAGGAGCAGGAACAGGAGCCCGTCCTCACTGTGCACATTGCAGAAAGAGAGTGGGGAGCAGCCAGGCTCCACCAGCATTCACCCATCTCACCCAGGGCTCACTCAAGAAGAAACCTTTCACTGCAACAATGCCCTCTCCAGTGGTCTCATCGGCTTCTAGCCTGAGCATGAATGACCCAAATAAAACAAACAAACAAAAAAATTAATCAACGTGAAGAGTAAGCCTGAGGGGAGCAGAAAATCCACTGGTTTTGGTAATAATTTTGTACATATATATATAAACACAACACACACGTACCTGAGAAGAAGAGGAATAGTTTAGGAGAAATGTTGCATATCATAAAAAAATTGAATCCATTAATATACTGGGCATTATCAAGACACGAGCTTGCTGAAGTGCCCTCATGAGAGTCAAGAAAAAAATACTACTTCTGCATTTACAGATCATCTCAACCCACAATGTTACCCCTACCCATTTCAAAGAATTCATAATTCAGCAGAGAGAGGAAACCTGGTACTTACTGCATATGAAATATTTTTGCAATGGCACAGTTCGTATATTGATTACATTACTTCTTTTTAAATATTTTAACACAGTCTTTGGCTAATGGAGTATTTAATTAAAGAGAAATAAACATTAGTTTTCAGTTTATGGGTAAGAAATGCCCTTACCAGTATGGGTTGCAGGACAAGATCCTCACTGTCTTTGCAGATATATCACTTGTACCAGACATGGAGGATATAAATAATATCAGCCTTAGACTGGTGGTACCCACTCAGTCTTCAACACTTCCTAATATTCTGCTGAAAAATCAGTGTTCTCTGAAATCCTACTCCTGAATAGCAGGCAACTTCTCAGCAGAATTTTAAAATTGTTGGGAGATGAGCAATGGGGGTACAGTTGTCATTATTTAGCCATATAGACAACATAGACTATTTGGATGATAATAAAGCCAACATGCTGTTTCCTGAGAATAGAAAATAACATTTCATAAGCATCAGGCTTGCAAACACCCATTTCACTCCTGTTTTTTAATTAATTTTTCTTCCATTTCCTATAATCTGGTGGATCTGAAGTGAAAAATTCAATTTGCAAATTCCACCCCCTTACCGAAAAATTATATTCCAATCTGCATGGATGTGGAAAAGAAATATTCAAATGCATCGCTGCGGACAAATGGGTCCTTTGGAGCTTTTGTTGTCAACACCTCCACTGAAATCAAACTAATAGGGATCAGCCAGCCTTTTCTGCAGCCTGACAATAGCTTCAGACCTCACCAAACCCAGAGGAGATACCTCAGAGATCAGGGAGGACTCCTCCCAACACAGGACATGGGGTGGAAGATAGAGCTGAGCTCTTAAGAGAAAAGAAGAGACTTCAAAAAGCAACTTTGAGCAAGAGAGAAAATTGAGGATGATCAGCCACAAAGGCATTATCTTGGCCACTAATGGTATTTGAATGCAAACACATACATAACACATGGTTTTCACAGTGTGACAAGGCTGACACAGGGAAGGGACAGCCATGGTATGAAGTGGCTCAGATGTCTCCACATGGACCATAGGAAGGAGTCTGAGCCCTTCAGAGCTTCAGTCCTTCTCCGGTGGCTCAGATCCAGGCACCCACAGCTCCCTGCCCCTTGCCATCAAGGCGAGTCAGTGTCCCTGCGCCAGTGCTGAGGTGATCAGGCTGGGGAAGCTCGGAGCTGGAGAAAACTGGGGAAAGTGAAGAGTTACATAAGGTCAAACCAGAAATCTCCACCTAAAGGACATAGCTGTTTGCTCTGAGGTTGTTCACCAAAAGACGGGAGAGGAAACCTCTCCCGAGGCACCTTTAAGATTTGGGCATTCTATTTAATGATGTCACCATAACATTTTGAGGGCTGTCACCTCTCCCATGACACTATGACATTTCTACTTCTGCACTTTGAGATGTGGTTTTTCACCGAGCTGCCGGCAGCATGACCCAGGTGTCTGCAAATGATTTGGAGCTTTGTATTTGCAACTCAAATTATTCTTCTTGTGCAGCACCTTGCAATTGTCAACACTGATTTTCAAAGCTTGCAGCACAGTGTTAACCAGGAGCTGCTCTTTCCAAGGGATTTCTGCTGGCTGTTTTTCTTCTCTTTATTTTTCTCCCCTCAAACAGACCTTTGGGAGAGACCGCCTCAGCACAGAAATACTTTGTTTGGGTGCCAAATCCTCATCACAGTGGGGTGTAGCCAGGAGGCTCGCGTCCCTCTGCCAGAAAAACTCTTTGCTTTTCAGTAGTGCTCAACCCCCAGCATCCTTCTGGCAGCCAAAGGCACGAAAGAGCAACCTTATTCCCATGCCAAAGCACTCTTTTTTTCCCCTCCTCTGCAGGCTTCAACTCCACAATATGCATCCCAGCTCACAGGTGTTACTCTGGTCCAGGTCTTTCCCCATAGTGTCCACACAACTGGCCTCCAATTTGCCACTCTGGCTCCAAACATAGTTTTTAAAAACAAAGGAAAGCCAAGGCATGGAGGGAGAATGAGCAACGCAGCTCTCAATCCAAGTGAGCCACACAGCACAGCCAGCCTGCCCAGTCCTCAGCACTGTACCAGGGGACACGGATCCCCCCATGCCTGCTGGCTCACTGCCCTGCTTTAGAGCAGATTAGGTATCCAGAAACAGAAGATACTTTTTATTTGCTACTTCTCTGGAGAGCTCTTCAGTTGCTCTCTGAGCAGCTCTCATTTAAGAGCTGGCATGGCAGCCATTCGATTTTTTTTTAAGCAATCAGCAGTGGAGGCAATTTTAGAAAAGGAACGTAATTCTTGTAAGAACTATTTCTTCTCGGGTGAATGCTGCTGTCAGCAGTGGCACAAAGAAAACCAGGAAAAGAAACTTCTACCTCCTGAGAGGTGTGGAAACAGCAAAGGCTGCACCAGCATGCTGTACCCCATGGCTTGTGATCTCCCCAGGACTACAGCTGGTGCTTGAAGGACGAGTGAGCTACCCTGAGACATGGAGATGGTATCTTATCCAGCAAACCCCACTGAATGTCCCATGGGTCCTTCTCCTCTCAGAAATCAAGCAGATTATTTGCCTTTCTTTTCTGCCTTTCTTTCACTGCAATTTCTTTCTTGGTTTTCTTTCCTCAGCAAGGAAGCAAAACCTCCACAGCAGTGCATCAGGTCAGAGGGTTTTAACCTTTGCATCATCAATCATTTTCAGTCATGCTGATTGCTCAGATACCCTGGGGAATGGCTGGGTTGTGGAGCCGCCCATGCTCCCTCTGAAGCACTTCTCTCGGGAATGATAATCGCACAGGGTAATACAGCACAGTTTCTGCTCTAGTAGCACTTTCTTTCATGCTTTGAGACAAACATGCCATTCCCTGTTTCACACCCCTGTCATTCACTTGCCATGTGCTGCTGGCTGATTGTCCAGCAGAGCAGCTTGCTGGTGGAAAAGGTCTGGATGCAGCAAATAAACAGGATTTTAGATTATTAAATTCTTGGGCGATCAAGGGGAAATATATATATAGTTATCCATTTTACCCATTCTTTCACATTGTTTTTAATGAATACCTATACATATGTTGAAACATAAGGAAAAGTAGAGCAAAAAAAAATGCTGAAACCTGCAGGAAGATCTGGGTGTGGTATTCATGACACAAGAAGGGACCGTGCCGTGCGGCACTGATGAGAGAAGCAATACTAACAGTAGCATGAAGCCCAGCCAGCTCCTCCACTGGGATTCCGTAAGCCCCGGCACAACCAACCACAACAGCCACTACCTGCAGAGCTGGAGCTGGCACTGCAGCTTTCTGAAAGATTTTAATCAAGCCACTGCAGCTATTTTCTTTTAGAAACAATTCAAAGAGATTTTTAATCAACATATCCACCTGGGAAGGAACAGGGCAGGAAAGAAAAATTGCCCCTGCAGAATAGACGTTAATGCCCCAAGGGCATGGCCGCAGGGACCAGCCAGACCTTCTTCAACTTGCCAGAGACTCACTGACTAAGTAACATTGTGCCATTTTTCTTTGCTTTCCTTATTTCCTGCTTTCATGACAGAAATCTCTAAAGGACAGGAGGCTCTGGCAGAACATTGATGTGCCTCATCCTAGTTCTTCCTCAGGTTAATTTCTATCCCTTCATCACTTGACAGCTTCTGGTTATTATTAATTTCAGCAGGTAAAAGAGGACAGATCCTCCCTCCCCCTGTCCAAAAGCCTGACTTCTAAAAATCTGTGTTAATGAGCTGAGAAGATAAACCTCAACATGGCACATCTGGGCTATGCTGGAAGAGAGCTCTGCCAATGGCAGTGTTTCTCCTAATAAAGTTTTGTAATGATGCATTTGCAGCAAAAATATATCAGGCCCCAGGAAAGCACTAAATTGCTTAAATCACTGAGTCTCAAACATCCACATTTTCAAGGCTAATAGCTCTGAGAAATGGAGCACGCTGCACCATAGAGCAGACAAAAATGCCCAACTTGTGAAGCCCAACAATGAAAACCAGTTTGCAATTTCCATTTCCAAAGCGATTTGGAGATCACATTCAGCAGAAAAGCCAGAAAAAAAAAAAAAATTAAGACCCTTTCTTCCCCCCTGAAATGCATGGTTCTGGGGGTCTGACAGCACCTGGATCCGTCCAGCAACAATGGCAGTCACGTGGTGGTTTGTGAACCCAATGGAGGCACCAGCCTTGCCCAGTCTGCAGTGACCACCAGGCTCTGGACCCTGTTTTGGCATGTTTTGGTTGTGGAGATCTGCCCCCACCCACAGGCCCCCACGTTTAGCAGATATGCTCCTAAAACCACATTGGAGAATTGGAGTTTGCATAGCATTTCCTCTCCCAGATGTCTTCGGGAACAATGAGCGCTTTGGCAGGGAGTTTGAGAGGGCCTTTGCCTCTGCTTAGTGCCCTCATTAAGCTTATCAGTGAGTCCAGGAAAGATCTGGTGTTTGCTTCAATCCTTCCCTTAGTACTCTGGGGACCAAGGGAATTGGCATCTCATGCCAGGTTTGCACCAGGCTCTGCCAAGCTCTACTAGTGGTGGAATTTTTAAAAAATACACTTGCTTCTATCTGCCACATTTCTCTGCTGGCAAAATACTTAGCAGAGATGTGTAGCACCAGCATGAATTGCTTTTGCCAATTGAGCTTATTTTGCTCGCTAAAACAGCTTTGAAACTGTGTTTGTGTTTTGCTACACTGGCCAAATTTCTCAGCACAGACAAAGCTGAATTCCCAGCTCCCAGCTCTGCTGGGGCGCAGGAAGGGGTCTGGCTATGCAGACCCTAGGGCAGCCTGGGAGGCTCTCCCACTCCTGCCTCTTGCATGGCTCCTCCATTCCCTGGCTTCCCTACTCGTGCCAATGGGGACAACTGACCTCAGATGGGTCGATTCAAGAGATGATTTTTCACACTGCGTATTTCATCTTGCAGTTTGTATCAGCTAAAAGCTGCCCTTCTTGCAGTTTTGAGAACTAAAATATTACCCAGCAAAACCCAAACATGACTCTCTGTTAATACAATCTAAAACACATTATCTTTTTAAGGAAGGCTTTGAAGTGAAGATATATTCTAGTTATAGCAGCAAGGACAGTTTTAATCAATGTTGAACAGCTCAGTTTCTCCCCTAACCCTTGAATTAATGAGCATGAAATACCATCTACCTCATAACTACTCCCAAACACCTAAGTATGTTAAAGAGCCTTTTGATTCTCTCCAGCTTTTTGAGTGTGCGTGAAGCTTCAGCTGAATCCAGTTTGTACCATGAGCAACTGGAGTTATTCTGCATTTGTCACTTTGGCATTACATTTCTCTTAACTGTAATGAGGTGACACTGAATTATAGAACTCTTTATACTGTTTTAATACTGTGATCATTCGGGTGTTATGAATCTGAAGGAATATTAAGGCATTTAAGCTGTACATCTACCCAGATGAAAAGGTAATAGTGTTTCCAAGGAATTTTTGACCAGGTAAATTTAATCACAGTTTAAGCCAGAAATGGCTCTCCTGCACTTCCCCTGCAGGCAGTCAGGAGGGTGTCTTCTGAGGGACTTGCTAAAACTTCTCAAATACATGTCAGCTATCAGTGGGAGCAAGACAGGCACATGGAAAACAGCTTTTGTCCAGAGACACCCAGGTCTAGCAAAGCCATGCACTCAGAGGGTGGCTAAAGATACCTCTTGACAAATTTAGGATCCAGTGGCTTGCTGAAAGTGTGGGTGAAGCCTTGCTAAACCCCATATATGGATGCCCCTGACCCCAACAGCAACTGTATCCTCCCACCCACCTCCTCCCAGTTTCTTTCACCCTTTGGGCTTGTAGCAGCCTCAGGGTGCTCATCCCTGCTCTGTTCTTCAACCTGTGACCCTCCTTTCCCTGGCACACATGAAGGGTCAGGCCTTTGACTTGGACCACACAGCCAAAACAGCCTATCTACCAAAACAAATGCAAGATTTCTGCAGTCCAGTTACAGTCTGGGCTAACCACAATGTGCCCACAAAAGGGCTCTCCTGCGTTGTCCTGCAGAGGTGGTAACATGAAGTACACCAGGTCCACATGAGCCAAAAAAATCAAGAGCACTGTATTTTGGTAGTCGAAAAATGTAGACGTGTTCCAGGGTAGAGATAGAATGAAACAGTAGACAGGCATGAACATCTGCATGAACCTCTGGCTACAAACACAGCACATGCTACACATCGAATATGCATGCAGATGAATGGGGTGATTTTTAAACTTTGTGCCAAGCAGGAAATCCATGCTGTCTTCTTACCTAGAGGAGAATGCAAATATTCATGATAAAGCTTGAATGAAAAAACTACTAAATATTTTAATCAACTGAGTCATCATACGAAACAGAAGTAATTTTCCCCTCTCAGGGCCACATGGATGGGTGCACACTTGCTGCCTGATGTAGCAGCGATCATCTATTTAGGCTGCTTTAGCTTAATAGCTAAAATTCAGCGCTTTGATTTTCTGTGCTTAGAAAAGAAATTTATATACATTTTTAAACCTTGAAATAGAAAGAAGCCAGTAATAGCCACAAGGAGTGGAAAAAAGAAGAGCATTCAGTGCAAAACACAGCCTAGGGTAATCCAGAATAGGTTTAATAGTGCTTCCCCTCATATTGCCCATTTCTTTCACTCACTTAAAATCTCTCTTTGAAGATCCCCACAGTCCTTCTTAAATCTTTGTGTTGTCTACATGATGGTTATGTTATACCCTATCCAGATCATCAAAATAGGTGTTGAGCAGCGTGGTACCTAGGGCAGGACATCAAGGTCCTGGCTGCCAACCTTTACCATGAAGAAAACCAGCTATTTCATCTCAACCTTTGCTTGCCATTTCCTTCTGAATTTTTGATGTGTGTCTTTCATCCTGTGGGTTCTTCATTTCTCCAGTGCTCCCTTGCCAGCAGGGCTAAACACCAACTTCTGCCACAGTCCTTGTCCAACAGCAACTCAGGGAACACTGGTCCCTACCAACCCAGATATTTTCCTCTATAAATAAAAACATTGGAGCTGCTTCCCTAGCTTCTTTACTACTCTCATCTAGCTTTCTTTAATCTCTGCATGTATTTTCTAATATTTACCACATGCGCGTGAACAGTGTCAGATCTTCTTTAAAAGCTTTAATCTTTCTGTAATATAACTTGAGGTTTTTTTGTTCTTATCTGCCTCCCTACTCCCTTTCCATTGCCAAATAAAGAAAAAGAGTGAGCAGGAACCTGCCACCCATTAAATTATCTTGACAGCAGAGAATCTGAAAACAGAGAGTCAATCCAAACACAAACTACTGAATACTTCATTTTCATCATCTTTCAGGCAAACCTCATTTGATTCTTAATGGTAAATCTTAACTATTTAATCCGTGAAACTAGTTAAGCAATTGATGAGAGAGGGAAAGCAGAGATAACGGGGGAAAAAAAGTATTTTCAGGTGGGATAAAAAACAACATAAAGTATCTCCTAACTTTGGGCTGCTTTCAGAGGTGCTGTGTACAATGAAGTCATCTACCCCCCTGATTACTGCCCGCTGCCCCGCCTAGCTCCGGTGACACCCCATATCAGCCCGTAATGCTGCAGAAATAGTTGGTATCCCTTTTCCCCAGTGCAAGGCACTGACTTGCACATTTAACTGGCTGTTGCCCAGTGTAAAGGCCAACATGAAAAATGAGCTGCTTATCTAAGGAGAGGGTTTCCCTTTCTTCTTAAAGACAAATTTTATGTTTTACTTGCCAGGATGATAAAAAAATCCACTGCAGAATCACAGCTGCCAACAGCTTGAAATGAGTTTAAACAGCCATGGGCAATTAGCAATCTTATGTTTATTACCAAGTTCATTATTTGCCATATGAACTTTTTGTTTTCATTCTCTCTTTATTAGTGAATTCAAAAGATAAAAAATGCAATGAAAACTAAAAACAAAACCAACCAAACAAACAAACCGAAAAAAAAAAACCCCAAAACCAAAACACTGCAGGCTGCATTTAGAATAACCAGAAACTGGATTTTATTTTTAAGCATCCATTTAGACAAGTGCTGTGCACAAATATTTGTCTACACAAAGTGCACACAAACTTTCATCATCTTGCTTTCCTGAGGCTAGGAAGAATGAGGATGTCACAGGATATATTTCAATTACATTCACCCAGAGCTCATGTATGTCTTACCATTATTACTAATTTGAATTTGCAGTATTATAATATAGATTGTAATAATAACTTAGACTGGAAAGTACTTCTAGAATTCTCTAGTCCATCCCCTGCTCAAAGCAGGGCCAAATTCAGAGTTGGACAATGTTTCTCAGGGTTGCATGCTCAGACAGAACATTTTCATTGGAAACCCTGTTTTCGGCTGTATTCAGACAACCATTTACAAGTTTCAGATCTGGCAGATGTATTACCAGTCCAAGCACATTTTCCACCTCACTACTATGTTCTTAGCAAATTTCCATACAGGTTGAATAACAGGGCAGGGAGAAAGACATGACTGTCACCAACTGAGATGCTTTTTGCAGAGATGAGAAAAAAAACCACCTGAATTGGGTCTTGCTACAGAGCCTTTGGAAAGCAGTCCAAAAGAGACTTATATACCAGTGGGGGGCCAGACTTAATGCCCATCTCCATATAGATTAGTGAACCTGAAGGTATAAGTAATTAACTTCCACACAAATGAGACATAACAGCAGCAAATTTTGGCTCTGTCTGCCTGCTCCTGAAATCAGTCAGTGTTTTGCTATTGGCGTCATTGGCAGCAGGACCCAGTTCTCAGTTCAGTGTGAAGCTCATTTTAATTCCCCAAAGCAGGCTGTGCCGCAGGCTGGGTGCCCCGTAACAGCCCCATGCACCCAGGCTCTACAGCTGTGCCCAAGGCAGGCTGAGCCACGGCATGGGGACAGAGGACAGTGCCACACATAGATGCATGTCACAGACTGCTGGCCCTTTGCCCTGGTGCTCAGCATTACCTGGATCAGTTCAACCCCTTCTCGTGGGGTCTCCTAGGGGACATACTGAGCCTCGGACAGAGGCCACAGAGTCCCTGCAATCCCCTGCCTGGGAACGCACCATTTTTTGCACCTGCATGGCAAATCCCAAAATGCACAAATACCCAAACCAAAGCAAAGCCCTCCATCCTTCAGATGGAAAAAAAAAAAACACCCAAATGCATCACTTTTTCCTTATTTGTTTCCCATTTCCTTTGTACATTTCTTCTTTGCCAATGTCTCCAAAGTCAGTTTTCCCTCTCAGATTTTGCAGCTATCCCAGTTCCCACCAAGAGCAGCCAGACTGGCAGTCCACGAGGGAGGTGGGACTGAGCAAACTGAGCAAAAAGCACATTTAGGGCTGTGCCTAAAACTGGATGTTTCCCTGGCAACATGGAGAACATGGTACATCTCATGACTTGCAGCAGGCACAGATTTCCTCACTGTGGCATCAGCCCAGGGAGCTGCAGGGAACTGGCTGGAAACAGTAATTCCTCCAGCTGCTGCAAGCAGCCAAGCACCTCCAACCCAGCACAGGTCGAGGCTCACTGCTATGCACTGAACAGCATCTGGGGGGACACGGGCCCTTCAATGGCTTGTGTCCCACAGAAGGACAACACAAAAGCCATTATACTTGTAATGCTCTTCATCCCAGCACACAGCAATGCCATAAAATGAAGAAAACATAGCAGCAAAGCAGAGCTTAAATTCATTTCCACTTGAAAAAAATTATATCTAGTTTTAGTTCAAGGAACTTTGAAACCACCAAGCAACTTGGCTTTTAGTAGAGCGAAGCCTGTGAGAAACACATACCCCAAATCCTAAAATTATACAAATGGAAACCTCAGACATGTATTCACTAGGAAATTTGCCCCAATTCCCACAGCACAGCTGGAAGTGGAAAGACATCTCCTGACCCAAGACAAATTACACAGAAGCCTTGACCTTTGGTAATAAATCCTGGCTTCCCAAGCTATAGTGTCACAGGCAGTGGCAGTATATATGTATTTGGAGTCAGTGTTTGTAGGGAAAAATGCATGCAGTGCAACCAAATTAATTAGAAAACATAAGAACTGACATGATCATGTACCAGAAATGAACAAAAAGGAATCCAAAATCACGTCCTTTGCTGCTTCTTGCTGAAGATGGTTTAGCGTATTGTTCTTCAATAGAATTCAAATTATCAGCTGGTAGAATCTAACTGAAAGATTTAACCATGATTGAAGTCTAAACAATCTGCTGAACAAACACCTACTCAGCTTCACTTGAAGTGAATTTCAATTCCCTGCATGTTTAAGCACTTTACTTACTGATTCTTGTGGTGATCAGGCTAGCAGGGTACTAGGCAGCATCTCTTACCCTCTCGTGCACAATTTACAATTCCTCACACAATCACCAGGAGGACCAGTGCATTGGTTGCATTTCTTTGGCTTGGCCCAGTCCATGCAATTAGCTCATACCATGTTTCAGGTTCCCATCTGTATGCAGTTTATTTCTCTCTCAGCGTAAAATCCAGGGAAGCCTAAAACAAGACATAAACTGCAACAAAGCAACAGGGTGCTCCAGCTATTTCTCTTAGAGGTACTGCAAAATCCCCCACCAATGCCTTTATGAGTATATGTATTCAGCAGACTGAAATAGAGATAGAGCACTGAAATTCCATTTGCAGACAAAGAGCAAGAGCACTAGTAGAGGGAAAACAGGCAAAAAAGTGTGTTTACTGTGCTGGGGAGAGGCAGCGCTCTCAGCTACAGTTTAAGACCAGGGCAGCATCCCACAGCTAAGGGGATTCTCACTCTTCCATGCTTGGGGCTGTTGCCTACACTCACCTTATTATGCTGATGCAGCAGTATTGACTATTATTTCCATTTGCCCATAGCTCACAGCTGGGTTTGTGGGTTGTTTTTTTTCTTTTTTTCTGATAACTGGCAAATTAATGAAACATCAACAGAAAAGCCTGGGGAGTGCATAGAGAGAGGGAAGCAGGCTCACCTTTGCAATAGGTGAGGAAAAAGGGCACAAAGGTGATCAGCAGCACAGCAGGGCACTGAGGGCTTGACGGGTCTGCTTAAAAGGATGTTTTAGGGACCCAGTCCTACTCTCACCACCTTCACGATGCCAATGGCACCCTAAGCACAGCAGGTCCCCTCCACAAAGCCCTAGATGGTGGAGGGGTCTCAGCGATACCAGCAGGAAATTGTCCAGAAAGTTTTCATTGATGTTTTAGAGTTTAAATTGCTGTTTTCATTAAAATAGAAATGGGCAGAGCAGTGCCCCAATTTCCGCCACACTCTGTTCACGTTGGGATTTTAAAAAGAGTTTGTTTCAAGGAGGATGGAAGGTCCCAGTGTTTTTATATGGAATGTGGTAATCTTCCATTTTAAGACAAAAAGCACTTTTTCAATAAAAAACATTCTATAAATATTTTTAAATCTTGCAGTCACATGAAAAAGTATGACTTGTTTTTAAAAGTTCATATCACAGAAAATTTAGAAGCTTTCATTTCATTCTGTTACAAGAAGTTATAAATTTATTAATCAAAACTGAACAATAGTTAGTGAAAGTAACAGTTTCAGTTTCCTTTTATTAAGGTCCTTAACAATCAAACTATGAGTTCAGGAGACTTTGAAATGAGGAGGTGTAAGCTGGATCCACTGCTCAGAATCAAAATCACTACATCCGCTTTACACATTGCACATTGTAGGATTCTTTTGTTACTTTGTTTGAAATTTGAACACCAGTTCCATGGCTTGTAAATCCTACTTTGCTTTGAGGTCATTCCAGCTGTTCCTTTACCTGATATATTCACAACTTCTCTCAAGTGCTCTGCATGATGAAAGGAAGAAAGAAGAAGGATCAAAGACAAATTTTCCTGTCCTTTGCACTCAGTAGTGCCCAAGCAATTAGATATATCGTTTACTGAATAAAAAGCTATTAAAAGATACTCATTCCTTACTGCTATAAACATGATAGAATATTATTACCCTTACGTTAGTGCACTGATTCAAACAGGACACATCTGCAATAGCTGTAGGCAGGTAACATGTGTTCAATACCCATATTTAATTTTTTCTTTTTATTTCATTATCAATAAACAAATTATAGGATAAAACTCTTATAAGTAGGCCACTATTATACACCAGTGAAAGACAAACCTGAAATGCATATGCAGTGTATTCATTGTGTAGACTTAATGATGAGTATTATTACAGACATAGCAATTTTTTTGAACTCCACTTAATTTGGTGACTAAAGCAGCACTCATAATGGATCCATTAGCTCAGTGCAAAGGACATGTGCCCAAGTATATTTTGTTCTTTACAGTGCAGAAAATTTAATCAAATCAGAGGATCAATGAGTTGATAACAGGAATTACTAGCTTAGATTTTTAGCTAGGTGAACTCAAAGACTTTGTTTTCTTATGGACATGAAATGAGACAATTGGCTTAACTCCATTTTAATAGAGTTATACAGTAATTTTTTGCTATTCTATTCAAAACTTGTTTTATAAAGCTTTTAAATTCTTTGATGAAAAGATCTTAATGAAATAAACTTCTGAAAATGCATTAATGCATTTATATAAAATTATATAGTACCACAGAAATTAAGCGAGAAAACTTCAAGCCCTCAATAATTCCCTTTCATTAATGATGGTGAAATCACAGTGAAAGGGTGAGAGCCACAATGCACCCCACAGGGATGGAGAATGATGATGAAAAATCTTCCAGTCCCATTATTACTGTGTCGTGGTTTGGCCCCTGTTGGCAACCAAGCACCACACAGCCTCTCACTCACCCTCCCCTCCCCAGTGGGATGGGGAGAGAATCGGAAGGGCAAAAGTAAGAAAACTAGTGGGTTGAGATAAGAACAGTTTAATAATTGAAATAAAATTAATAATAATAGTAATAAAAATTGTAACAAAAAGGAGAATGATGAGAGCGAGAGAAACAAAACCCAGGGAAAATAAAACCAAGTGATGCAACCACTCACCACCCACCGACAAACACCCAGCCAGTCCCAGAGCAGCAATCACTGCCCCCCAGCCAACTCCCCCCAGTTTATATACTGAGCATGATGCCATATGATATGGAATAGCCCTTCAGTCAATTTGGGTCAGCTGTCCTGGCTGTGCCCACTCCCAGCTTCTTGTGCACCTGGCAGAGCATGGGAAGCTGAAAAGTCCTTGACCAGTGTAAGCACTACATAGCAACAACTAAAACACACATCAGTGTGTTATCAACATTATTCTAATACTAAATCCAAAACACAGCACTATGCCAGCTACTAGGAAGAAAATTAACTCTCTCCCAGCCGAACCCAGGACACTGAGGCAGTTACAGCTGCCCTACACTTAAACTTTCAACTCTCTAGAAAACGCAGCGCCATCTCCCAGAGCTAAAGCCCTGTGCTAAGGAGCTATCAGGATGGGGATGTACTTTCCAGTAGTCCAAGAAAAATCTAGAAAACTTCTTAGAGCTCCCATTATAAACCACATCCCTCTGAGCTAGATCCAGATAATCACTGGTAGGTGCCTAAACACCAGTGGCTCCCACAGACCCCACATGCAGAGGTATCCATGTGTGCCATTATCTGCCCAGCATGAGATACCCGACCTTAGAAATCATATTCCTATTTTCAGTTTAAAAGCTTTCAAATGATAAAGCTGAACAGGATGGGTAATGGCAGACACACTCAGGCATCTACTCAGGCAAGTTGCAGCTGGGAAGAAACCTTATACTTGGGTAAGTGCAGCACAGGAGTTCAAGTCAAAGGAAGACTGGCCATGCAGCAAGTCTTTCTTCAAATGTCTTTTCACAGACCCATCATGAGAAACTTAAATGGAAACTTATTGAGAGAGCAACAGAACTCAAATTTGGTGATGCCAAAACAGCCACACACCCCAGCAATGCCTTAATGCCGGGAGCCACTTGGCACCATCAATGCCATGCAAGGCATCCAGCTTGGTCATCACAGCTGAAATGATGCAAGGATGTCACCCGCAGCCAAGGTGACATTATTCTTCCCACGGAGAGGCTGCAACATCCCCCCTGTCCCAGCTAACAGCCTCCCACAGCAGCCGCCACATTCAATCACCTGTTTCCGGAGGTCCAGCAGAGTTCTGCAGATCCTTTTGGAAAGGACCAATACATTTTAATGGGTGATTTCTGCAGAAAGGGCCAGCCTGCCCGGCCAAAGCCTGAAGCAGAAGACAATTTTATAACCCTGTGTAATAAACAGCGTACTAATGAGTGATGGCAGAAGGAAACAAGAGCCAGCGCTCCTCCTTGCCATACGCCAGCCTTCCCTGGTGAGGCAGTCATGGCTGACCTTTCTGTGGACAACAGGTGAATGAAGCCATCAATTTGTCCACAATAAATGATAGAATGCATTAAATTAAGAGTTTTACAGCAGTGAAATGTCAATATGCCAATATGCACTGGTGGCTTTCCATATGACTAAACAACACATTCACATCCAGAAAATGTCACTGTCTTGTGGCAAGAGCCGACAGGCATTCAAAAGATGTTTATTTAGGGACCCATGCAGCCACGCATCACCACGCTCATCATTACCTGCCGCCACACATGGTTCAGCCTAGAAAGACACCAGCAAAGAGCAGGGATGATCCACTGCTGAGGGCAATAAGAAATATGAATGCAACCTGGGCTTACTGCAGCTGTTGGGCTAACTTTGAAGCATTTTAGAAAATGCTCAAGGGCTCATACCAACACAATGTTATACCATGGGTGCATCAGCTGAAAACAGGGACGATTAAACTGACAGTCTATAGTCGGATTTATGACATAAAAATGGCAGGATCTTTACTCATTTGGCTTGATAAATAGTTATGCTGCTTGACTTTTTAATTAAATTGCGAAGAGTATTTATTATATGACCATAAATTGTTTGTATAACTAGTTATGGTATTGAGGGATCTGAGAGCAAAGGCCAAATAAAATAAAACTAATAAAAATGTGGTTTTTAAGCATAAAATCAATAGTAATTTAAGCATGCTAGGGGTCACAATTCTATTTGAGAAATATTGAGCATCTCACAGGAAGAATTTTTAAACATTTGGCTGGTTTCTTCCATTTTCCTAGAATCACCTTCTTTTGGAGAACTGACAGCAAAATGTTAAAACATGTTGATTTTAAAATGCTGGGCTTTGAAAATCACTCACATTTGTGTATATCAGACAAGTGATGGGGAATATATATCTAAACAAAACTGCCCATAAGCTTGCTAAGAAAGGTGAAACACAACATGACGACATACTACATATTCACATACAGCAATAAAAGTAACCTGTAATACCTATTTCCCTACATATGAATTCAATGCCAGCTAATAAAAATCAATACAGCATAGAAGAGGATCTACAGGCATAATTATGGATCTGATTTTGTACCACTGGTATAAAAAAATCTGTTAACTTACAGTAATGTTAGGAGACTTTCATGCCAGTTGGATGACAGAAAACTGCAAGGAAAAACTACATATGAAGGAAGCTAATTATGGAAAGTCCTGTACAACATAACACTGAATGCAGAAGTAAGTATAGCTTCCACACTTTTGTGCATTACAGATGTACAGATTTGTTTAGGCAGATATCCCAGAACAGTAAAGAGAAATGGGAGCATAAAAATATTAAATACCTGTAAAGAGAATAAGAAACAGCAAGCTAGCACTGGTTGGGAATGCCTCCCGTTCTTTCAGCACATCCTTACACATACACAGGGATATTCCCCACAAGGACCATGTCTTGACAGATACGACAGGTTCAATATAATTTCTTATTTATGTGTACAAGTAAATAGAAAGAGCCAGGGAAAACTTTACTTCTTACAGAACATTAGATATGCAAGTCTAGGGAGCAAAGCTTAAAGGGTCTCAGCTCATTTAGTCTTTGACACTGAAATCATTACTGCACCTAAAGCCTGGAAACTGTTATTTATGCGAACTGTATTTGAAAGCAAACCAGCTCAGAGCACTCACCTTTCCCTGGAACCCATTTCTTGAGTTTGTCTAATACTTTCTATTAGAAATTATGCCTGCCACCTATTTCTGAGAAGGTCTTACACCTCTGCCATTTGCTGCCAGACACTGAAATTCAGCAGAGAGAAAAGCCCCCAGCTAAGACAAGTGCTTTTTCTTTGGGCTGCTCATGTTCCTTGTGGTCCTGGTGCCAATAGCAATATTTTTTTGCAGTCTGTCAAAACAGTGATTAAATCCAAGACTGCAATCTAAAGTCAGGCCTCAGCAGCCCCAGAGAGCCCCAGTGGAGGCAGCCAGGTCCAGCCTGCACCAAGGGTTTCAGCAGGCACCTTGCATGGGGAGGGATGGGAAAGATGCGGGGACTGAGTCCAGCAGCACATCCCATCCCCTCAGCGGGATTAATGTGCTCCTGTAACAAGCCCATCCGAGGGCCTTACTACTCCATGGGCACTGAACCAGCAACACTTTGCACCACAGCCTCACCTCCCCTGTACGGCCCCCATGCGTTGCACTGCTTTTTGTGGATTCCTGCCCGATCTATATTGCAACAGAGGAGCCCCAGCCATGTCCACACAGTTTTCCCAGTTCACCCTCTGAGGGGAGGTGTCCAAGATGTGGAGGGGGGTGGCAGCAAGGCATCCCATAGGGGATGAGGGAAGGAATACAGTTGCCAGCTGAACCTTCTTCAGAGACGGGCAGAGGATGCTGCTGCTAGCTCAGAGATGCAGAGATAGAAGTACTCAGACGCATGTTAATTTACCAGCAGGCAGAGGCACAACTTGCTAGTGAGGAGACAATTATCTCTGCATGAAAAGGAGGGTCTGGAGCTTGTAAATGTCTAGAACAAACCTTAGCAGCCTCTCAGGACATGCCACCCATGGCAAATTATTTGCCAAGAGCCCAGTGCATGTTGTAGCCCAGCCCTGGGTGCTGAGCACACCCTGACCGTTTTGGGCCCACACATCAGCTCTGCACTGCTGCTCTTATGCCGAGATGTACATGAAAGCAAATCCACCTGGAGCAGGTACCTTTCCCAGGCCACAACACGCAAAAACCCAGACCTACTCACTACCTCTCCGAGGTGTTATTGCAATAACAAAATAAAGCAGTAATTTGCTTTTGTGGAAAGCGAACTGTATTTTATTGCAATGTCAGAAAGCATTGACTTCTGCAAAGATGAAAAAGCACCAGCCTAACAGAAAGTGATGCTGCAACTTCCTTAGGTTCTCTAATGTTTGTGATTCCTCTGGCAGAACCTGGTGAGAAAGTAAAGATTTTGCATTATGCAGGCCATATTCTTTCACTAATACATCTCATTCAAAGGCAAATTGATGTACTTCTAAATATTTTTAAGATATTTCTATATCCACACTTGCATTATTGTGTATCCTTCTCCTCCTTATGAACTTAATAGTGCCAATTAAGTTTAAAAAGCTGTGCAAGCTGGATCGGTGAGGCTTAAAAATGTTTTGGCTGATTAGGTTTGGAAAGATGCCTGCTTCAAAAACATTTTCCTCTTCCCTGTGTGTAGAGCCAAAGGTGACTCCGCTTGGCAGTGTATTCCAGCTGAGCTCCAGATAAGTAAGTGGGCTGCTGGTACAACAGGAGCTCCTAGAGAAGATGCGAATTCAGATACCGCATAGCTTCCTTTCCTCCCAGCCCCTGTTTCATGTTCCTTACACATGCCAAGTCCTGTTTGTGCATGCATGAAGTCCCACGGAGGGACTTTTCAGCACAAAGTTTGCAGAATTTGCCCTTTACCACCTGCTACAGATGTTTAAAAGGATACATGCAAGCCAGGATTCCAAGGAAAGTGGGGCTAGAAACCCAGGACTCTCAGCAAGCTAACTGGCAAAGCAACAAGGAAGGGTCATACATCTGGCAAAAGTTCTGTAAAACATTTCATTTTCAGTGAATTGGAATTTTCAAAGGAGAAAGTGCTTCATCAGAATATTCCCCTTTAGCTCTAATGTGAGGACACGCAACAATAATTTGATTTGCAACAAATCCCTCAATAAAAATGGCTGAGCTAGCAGAGCTGTTTGCCTGAAAGGTTATATGAAAGGTTTGTACAAACAGCATCAAAGATGAAATGATGTGTTAACTTTTCGATTATAACTAATCCCTCTGGAAATAATCATTTATTCAATCAACAAAATAAGATCAGTTACATTAACCTTGAAAGATCTAATAGCTACTTTCCAAGCTTCACATACACAGATGATAAGGTTTAGCACTGACAGTTCCCAGAATCTGTTTCCTCACTCTATTTTCACCATAAAACAGTGAAAAATATCCTCAGGCCTTTTTACTGTTTTGCTTCCATGGAATGAAATAACATGGAAGCTAATTATTTTCTCACATGCTCGTGTTTATCTCAGGCTTGACTTCAGCAAAGTCGCTTTACTTCATGTAAGCATAAGTGGGAAAGCACACAGGGATGCAATTTCTCCATACAGCACTATGGATTTTTAGGAAGCCTAATTCAAAGTATGTACTGGAGTTGAGTCTTGGTTTGAGACACACGTACCATCTTTTCAGGTATTCAGGAGACCTTCCCAAACCTGGGCACCACCAGGTCAGACAACTGGCACAGGTTTTGAACTCCTTATGCCCCCAAAACCACCATGAATAAGGGACTTGCAGTGTTTTCAGCACGTGCTGCTGAGTTGCAGAGCAGATGGACAGAAGGCTGAGAGAGGGATTTGCTTTTATTTTCTTTTATTCTTCCTAACATCCATAATTTAATCACACCATCCAGTGCGGTGTATTTTTGTCTCAAGAATAATTCTGACCGGAGATAGCTTCCTATGGAAAGTGTCACGCTGTGGTATCCCTTGATTCATGTTGTGCTGCTGCTCCCATGCAGGCGCTGCTGTGCCTTCCTACACTGCACCAAATGCCTGCAAAATGAGAGGCTTTGCAGCAATCCCAAGCTCAGCATGGCCATTTCTGGAGTGTGGCCATTCCTGGCTCTGGAGCACTCCATGAGCACCAAATGGATGAGCTCTGAGATCTTGGATATAACCTATCTTCATGTGAGCAGCATACACACCTCAGTGAGCTGGCCGGTGGGAAAGGCAAGGACATTCCCCCAGCCGTCTCCTATTTCTGAGTCCTTGATTTTTTCTCAGAAGGGAAATTCAGAACAAATGAAACAGACAAGGTGATTCAGATTCCCTGGCAGGTAAAAACTACAGGAACATCAGAGCTTTTTGCAAAGCCAGGTCTGTACCCTGCCAGAGATCCACAAGTGCTCCAGAGGAATACATGGACAACAGAAATTGCCGAGAAAGGATGGTTCAAAAAGAGCCAACAACCAACTGGAAGGCAGTACAAAGCTGTGGTATACTGCAGACAGGCTTCAGCTACACTCAAAAAATTGCAAGTCATCAGCTTTGCTCAGTATTCTTATAAAGCAATGGTATTCAGCTACTGGCTATGAAGAGGCACCAAGATGGCAACGTTTCCTGGAGAGCTGGAATTACCTGGGAAATGGTCACCGAAGTTCAGATGCATAGAAGGGTTTGAGGGCTGGACTCCATTTTAAGCATGATAACTGGAGACAGCAGGTTGCCACAGGATGGCTTCTGCAGCTGCTGCGTGGTTACAACCAACCAGGATCTGCCTGCAAAGATGTGGAAGAAAAGCAGATGTTTCCTGTTGGCCAAGACTTGGCCACAGCATTCATATGTCCAGGTGCAAAGTGTAAATATTGAAAAATGTTGTATCTACAGACTGGCAGTGACCCTGGAGACAGGCAGCAGCTGAGCAGAAAGCCCAATGGCTCAGTTCTTGGGTGTTCAATCCAGCTCTGACTGAAGCCAAAAAGAAAGTTCATTCCAACGCACTAAGGAGCAAACTTCACTGGTGTTTATATTTATAAATATATAATTAATATTGCTGAAAGATTCATTTTGGGAGCTCTGGAGAACAGCAACATCAGAAGAAAGTAGACTTGAAAAGAGAAAGGAGATGTTGAGTCAATAACAGAGTGTCATTATCATCCATATATTTAACTGCACCTTTCTGTGCTGTTTTTAAAAGAAATCACCCTCATTTGCTATCTGTGCATTTGTGAAACACCTTTACCCTGCAATCCTCTAGGAAAATAATTAAATTGAATAGAATCCACCCACGTTCTAAAGCTGAGATGGAAAGTACTTATATTTAATAGAAACTACAGCTTCTAAATGATTGTGCTATTTAATTTCCATTCTCTTTGCTATTTTAACTGCAGCTTTATTAGAATAGCATTGTTGGCTGCAGTGTTTATCTGTTACCACCATTGTCATGATAAGAAAAACATGGAAAGCAGATGAAAAACAAGAAAATATAAAAAGACAGAGCACAAGCAGATTAGGCTGAATATTTGTGTTTGGGGAAAAAATATCTCAGATCTCTGCAAAGATCAAATCCCCACTCACCCTCCCTGCGAGCCTCCAGGAAAGGAAAAGAAGATGTAGGATGTTGCTGGCTCATTTCCATACCAATTAAACATCCTTTTGCTTTGGCAGCGAGGAGCAGACAGTCAGCAGGTGAAAACTCAGCCCTTCAGCAAGCTGTGCCCCCTGGCACTGGTGGATGAGGCTGCTCACAGCCTGCCCACTTCCTCCATCCTTGGATGGTGGGACCAGAAGTTCCCTTTTCTTTCTCTGCTCTCTCCCCCTCAGGACCCACTAAGATTTGTGGGTTGGACCCGGTGCCAGATGTTTGTGTTTCTCCAGTTCAAATCCCTAGCCAGGAGATTACGTACGTCCGCACTGAGAGGATCGTCTTGAATTTCCGTTAATGAAATCATCACAAACGTCAAGAGACAATGTTGTAACCCTGGGCCCAGCACACCCAGAGTGTCTGGCAGAGGTGAATCACAAAGGGGTGAGAAGGGAGGTGGCCGATGGGGTGGGTGAGCCAGGACCAAGCGGGTGCCCAGAGCCCCCCTGCCTCCTGAACCCACAGCCCTGCTCCAGCCCCACGAGGCTCAGCCACAGGGGTTATTAGGAGTCAGAGGATAAATTGCAGAGGGAGAAAGGTGAGCAGAAAAGGCAACTTGATCACAGACCCCAGTAATCACTTTCTGAGCTGGAACCAAAAGGGTAGTCACCACTGAAGTGGTGAATAATCATACAGGGTGATAATGATGCTACGCAAACTGAGCTGCGGTCTCAACATCCACGTTCCACTTTGCTACCAGTTCAGTACTATTCCCCAGATATTTTTTAGAGCAGCTCTGCCAGCTCCCCAGCATGTTCTTCCTCCCTGCCTGAGTGCAGATGCACCTCTGCCTGCTTCTGGCAGTGTAGTACCAGCCCGGTGCAATGCCTGTGGAGCTGCTAGGTGAGCAATATGGATCAGGCCACTTGCCTAGAAATCAGCACAATTCAGTGCTATGGAAAGGGCTGTCATCAGTCTGCATCCCCCAAGCCCTCCCCAGGCAGAGAGCAAGGAAGGGATTTAAAGAGGGAAGTTGGGAAGACTCCAGCACTCACCGCAGCGTGAGACACTGGTGAAACACAGTATTTTTAAGCAACCAGAGCACCCCAATAGCATTCACAGCTCAGTTACGCAGGATGACCCATGTGCATTCAACCAAAAGATGGTCCCTGTCCCAAATCCCGGTATAGGAGTCTTTTTAAAAAAGGAGGGAGACAAGACGAAGGACTCTGAAGTTACTCAGCTCTTCAAATTTGAAGGAAACGTCATGCTGGACAAGCAAAATATCATATAGGAGGCTTATCTCTGCTGATTCTGCAAAATTCATCATTAAATTCTCCTTCAACTTTGTCCATAGGTGAGGATTTGCTCGGATTCATTTAGTCATCTTTGTTGCTTGCTGGATGGAGCAAGGAGCACCAGCTCACCTTTTTATAGATGTCACTGAGTTTATAGGCCCGTGAAACCATGCAAAGCAGGCAAGGCAAATGAAGCAAATATTATGTCTCCATTTGCTAAGAAATCAGATTCACACTAGAAAGTAATAAAACTATAATGATTCTTTTACTGGCTCTCTTTTTAATAGAAAAAAGTTACTACAGTAACAGCCTCTATCCTGGGGTTCCTGTGCTGCAATACATACAAAACATTTCAGACAGCATAATTCAGATAATATTTCAGATAGCGTAATTAATAACAACTGTTTTAATTAACCCTTGTCAAACAACACAGAACAAAGCACCATAATACCAACACACCAAGTCTGGTGCAGATTTTTTAAGATTTGCAGGTTGTCATCAGCAGCTCTGTCCTGGCAGGAAATTCAAAGAGAAGAGGGTAACTGGAGCATTTATGCAGAGACACATGGGCTTGCAACTATTAAATGCAAACCTAGCAAAGAGCTTACTAGGAAGGGGCAACAGAGGTTCAAACCAGAATTAGCCCTTATTGCCACCTGAGAACAGCTCTTCAATGGTTTCTCTGTGCCTACTGAATGTCTGTCTTCAGCCTTTCTCTAAATATATTCCATATCATCTTGGGAGAAGTATTAGAAAGGAAAAAAGACCTTCGGTACTTGTACTCTTGCTCGTGAAAGGGCTGCTACCACCTCCACCCCCCTTCTTAGATCTGCTACACAAAGTGGGTCTGCTGCAGAGCAAAACTTCTTAAGACGATTATGCCAAAGCATGGAGCACAGCAGGCACACCCGTGGCCTTCACTTGGTAGCAAGGGAAAACAAGGTGCCTTCAGCTTCTGAAGTCTTCTTTTAAGCAGGTCAGTTCACGGGATCAGAGGCAGAAGTAGATTTTGTAGGAGATTATAATGGCAGAGAAATAAAATTTCAATACCCCATTTCAATTTAATTAATTGACTTGCAATTATCCAGCATAATTCATCCACAGTTCTGCCAGGATGAGGCGGAGCGTACACGGGCACACCAGTGACAGGCACATGTGGCCTCAGGAGTGCCCACACTGGCCCCAGTCAGCCCCAGTGACTGAACTGGGACCCAGTCCTCTCAGAACACAAACCTTGGGGAAATGCAAAAGGGTTCAAATCCTCATTGTGGCTCCTTTCCAGCATGCTGTTTGAACACTGCAGGCTGTTCACAAGGGGTGTGCATGGTCAGGTTGGGTCTTACAGCCCATCTCTGACCTCTGGCAATACACCAAATCACTCCACTGGCACAGATGAATGAGTCAAGCCAGGTGTTGCCATACGCGAAGATGTTGTCTGCAAGGTACCTTTGATCCAGAAGAGGTGTTACAATGCAAAAAGACCACGTCCCATTGCACACCATTGCCCCAGTCCCCTGCCAAGTCCTCAGATCATGGCTGCATCTATCAGGCTCCAGCTGTACTTTGCTGTTTTCTAGCAGTGGATCAATAGTTTGTGTTCCCTTCGAGGTGAGCTCTTCCTTCAATTTTAATTTGACCATGTCGGCATGTTTTTGTGCTCACATTCAAGTGAAGCTAATTTTACATGGCAATATGCCAGTTCAGGAAACCAATACGCAAATTCATAATTATTCATGCATAATTCAGGAATTATTTGCATACAGTAAACAGGCCATCATCCTGATGAAGTGTCAAATGGTATAAAGTGTTAATGAAAGAAAGGAGAAGAGACAAGAAGAGATCATGAGACCAAGAAAGAGAGAAAGTGGGAGTGGAAATATATCCTCTAATGAACTTTCAAAAGTCTCTCCAGGCTCTTGTGCATGACAAGAGACACCTTTACACACAGCCCCAGGAGCCATCCTTTCTCCCACATTTGTGTCCAGGACAGAACAAATATTCCCAGCGAGCAAAGATATATTTTCAGTCCAGCCCAGGGTTTACTGGGTAAAAATCAGATCTTTCAAATCGAACCAGAAATTATTTCTTCCAAGACCTAGCAATTCAAAAGACCCATCATTGTCAGAGGTGAAGTGTTTCAATATTAAAGGGTTCCTCGCCTGTCTCAGGAGGGTACCTACACTCTTACTATATATTATGTATGGTGAGATTATTTTAATCATTTCACCACAGGAGCAAACATTTCCCAGCCTCATGCAAGGCTCTCTTTCACTCTTATCCTGGGGTCTATGAGTGAGACAGAGTCCCCACCTCCAGCAACTGCAAAAATACTCTATATTACTAAGAGTGCTTGTTAGCAACGTGTTATTCACTGAGGAAGAAAGGGAGAAATAGATTCACACTCTGCAACTGCGGCACTGGATTCATTTACAGTGAGCGTTGCATCCAGTGCAGAGACCCAACTCTTACTGAAAGCATGCTATTCACAAGGAAAAACAATCAAAGGTTTTCATTGGCAGTAAATTCTTCCTTTTTAAATATGAAGACTTCATTATTATTACCTCAAGCTTTAAAATGTAAATATTTTAGAAAAGGGCTTTTAGCTTTCAAGATTCAGAATAAATGTGCCTTGGTTTTAATGTGGTTTTATGTAGATTAATATTTCTACCTAACCATAGGTCTAAGTAGTTTCAATATTCATATTAATAAAAACCTCAGAGAAAAATGTTGAAAATTGTTGCGAGAAGTATGCTTTTTCAATTGACAATTTGACAGAGGAAGGAACAGTGCAAAAACAAATTAGAAAGCACAGTTCCTGTCTTGATTTATGGTGTATGAACTTGTTGCTTTGTGCACATTATAATTGGCATAAAATTAAATCAAAGTGATAATGTATTACACCTAGTAGTAACTCCTGCTAGACTGAAGGAAGTCCAACCAGACTGTTTTAGGCTCACAGGGGCTATTGGAGCTTCTAGCACTTTCTGTGTTTATGTGTTATTGGGTAGTTTTTCATTGATTAGGTGTCATAAAAGACCTGACTTTGCTATCTGCTTCCATCGAAGTGGAAATCAGTGGTATCTACCCAGACTGGCTATAGATTTATTATACTTCCACTGAACTGAAAACATACCTATTATTAACAGAGGGGCAGTCGACATTGTCACTAAATACAGGTACCAAAACATTCATTATCTCTAAGCGTTTTGATTATATTATGGTTTGCTCATTTCTACTCTCACATCAAGAGCAGCAAGGCTGCATTCAGAGGACAAAAGGCGAGACAGGCTTTCTTTGTGTGCATTTTTGTTTGTTTGCTTGCTTTTTAAGCAGATAATATTGCCTCTCCACAAAACCTATTTATAATCAAGGCTTCAGTCTTGCTTTCTTCTTGTTTATTTCCACCCCTGCCCCCCATGAATGGACTGCTGGGGGGAGCTGAGATTGGGAGAAAAATACATTGGCTGCAGTAACCCTTGAGAAGAGCTGACGATTGGCGCGGCTCTCTCTTTCACGCTGCTGTATGCATGATAAAAAGGATCTTTTCTGGTGAAGACGCTCTAGGAGAAAATGTTATAAGCGCGGTGCACAGTAGAGAGAGAAGGAGGGAGACAAAGTCTGGAAAAGAAGGCAGGAGCACTTTGTGCCATAAGAAAAGATTTGAGCTTGTCAGAATGAAAGACAGGCATTTTCAAAGTGAATAATTTCCAGAGAATTACATGGGATGTGGGTGGCTTCAAGGCTACATCTCCTGCTCTACCACAGAGAGATTTCAAGGTCAGAGTCTAATTTTATCCTGTGATATAACAGTCTGTATTATGAAGCTGCCGAGGCATGCCTGAACGCCTGTTGCCCAAAGTGATTAGCACCTTGGTTTCCTTATTTCTCTGAAGCTGCAGACAGTGTGAGAACAGGGGAATTTGGGATCACTCTGTGACTTTTCTCACATCAGCCTTGTGAAGTACGCAAGTGACATGGTCACAGCCACAAACACCACTCCGAGCAGCAGCACAACCACCATTGGCGGCTTTTAAGATGAGCCGAAGGTGATGAAGGGGAAGGAATGAAAGCAGAAATTCCTGCAGTGGACACAAGCTATGGAAGATGCCTTTTTTTTTTTTTTCCAGTTATCCCACAGAAGCCTCAGCTTGAAATTTAACCACTTCAGTGCAAGAACTAGAAGTGCAAGACAGGGAGATAACATTTGCAGTGATTTTGTGGTCATAAATTCAAGAGTTAGTCTCAAATGAGCTTGGCATCACCCTGGGAAAAACACTGGGATGAAATTTGATTTCAAGCAGACTTAACCAAAAAAAGAAAGCAAAGAAAAAGCAAATTAAATGCCAACAAGATAGACCTTGAGAAAGCTGACATGGATGAATGTATTTTGACGTCTGTTCCTCACAGAGGAAAAGGGGGGTTTGACAGGAGAACAGGGCTGGATGGTTGTGACCTCTGGAAATCGGTCCATTGGGGTTCCTAGGATGGGCTCTCTGAGATCAGGGCAGGCAGAGATCTTCACATAAGCAGCTCCCGCCTTGGAGCAAGCAGGGGACAAAATGACTTTCTGCATTCCCTGCCAGGCCTGCTATTCAATAATTTCTTAATATCCATGAATTCCCTCTAATTTCTCTATTGGCATCTGCAATGCATCCCAAAGAGACACAAGAAGCCTGTGAAAGAAACTCTGGTAATGTTGTTTTGGTGCTTAGAAGCCTTTGTCTGATTCTCTGGAGTATCTCATGAGATAAATCATGTTATTGCGTGGTGTCTAACAATGCATTGACAATTCCCTGGGAGATAGTGGTCCTGTCAGCCCTCAGAATTTAAAAAACAAAACAAAACAAAACAAAACCACAAAAATATCGTGATTCTGGGAGACTTACTGAACATCAGCAGAGAGATCAGCAAGGGGCTTGTGTTCACACACATTATGGATAGACCTAACTGAAAAGAAACAGTCAATAATCCCCTTTACTCACATAAAAATAACTGCTATCACCACACAAGCTAGGAGAGCTGTGTGGAGCAATTAGAAAAGAAAAAAAAGAAAAAAAAGGAAATAACTTCTCCCTTTATTACTTTTCCTATAAATAACAGAGACACATGCCAAGAATTAATGTATTTTTTTTTCTCTTCCCCCCCCCCCCCCCCCCCAAAATAAACCTACAGATCACAGGGCTGTGCAGAAAATGCTGGAGAGCTGAATACATCCCTACAGCCCAGGGCCACTGCTCTGCAACTGTCAGACAGAAAATGTCAGGTTTTGCTGTCACTGCCACTTTCCAGCGCCAGCTCAAAACATGGTTAAACAGAAAGGCAAATTCTGGAAGGGTGGTCTCTTCCCAGTGAAATTCAGCCCATCGGGTGTGTGAGCACCCTCGGAGGTGTCTGTGCTGAGCATCCATAGCTGCCTGCTCAGCCCTGTGCTTGCAGCCTCCAGACACACATGGGTTTTTTTCATACCTTGCAAGCCTGTTCTCTCCCGTGAGCTTACCTGTAGCAATGTTAAAACGGTCTCCGGATGACAAGCTCAGAGACAGATTTTTCCTTGCCTACGCAAGATCACTGCAATTCCACCCACCAAAAGTATTGACCACCACTGGGACGGGGTCATGCCTGTAGCAGCGAGACAACAGAGAGCTGCAAATTGTAAAAGACAAATTAAGTCTCCATTGACAGTTCTGCACACTAGCACAAAGAGAGCTTTTCCTCCCAGCATAAGATTTTGTAAGACTTTGCTAGATTGAAAAGAAAAACAACACATAGCGACAACGACCTTTGGGCAAAGGAAGAGCCAAGGATGAAGCTGTTGCCTCTGTAACAGCCAGAGGAGGTGCGCGATGATGCTGTGGAGCACCAATGGTGCAGAGAGTGGTGCGGCCACCTCTCGTTTCTACAGCACGGACAACAGAGATCAGCTCAGTTTTTTGGCTCTAACTGAGCCGACACCAGCCCCCCAAGTCAGAGACCCAGGGACACTGCAAACACTAAAGTATCTGGCGACTGTAAGCCAAAAATTCTTCTCTGAAACACTCTGTTAAAGCAAAAACTTCACTATCTTTCCAACACAGCCTATATTTATTTTGCCTTGTATCTCACCTTGTATTTAGCTGTATTAAAATCAGCTTATTCTACACCAGTCCAGTGCTGACTATAAATTATGCTGATGATGATTATAAATTCTTCATGTTGTTATTTTGAAAGTAGGAAAGATTTGCAAGGTGGGAGAGTCTCTCCTATAATCCTTTTATCTTAATCAACCAAGCTTGTAAACTTATTATAAAGAAAACAATCAGAAAACTAGTATCAAATTTGGCTGACAAGGTTGTCTTGCCCTCCTTTAATATTTTACTGGTTATGAAGTAGGATTTAAAATAAAGATGCCTTCAAGGTACCTTCACCCCTAGCAGATGGCAGAAGTTGCAAGGGAAGAGCTGTAATTGAAAAATCAATAGCAGTTTCATCATTTACTGCCCATTTCATCAGTGCTGAAAAGAAAAAGAGAGGTGTCTGTTTGCTGATGTTGAGGGTACCCGTTTTCCCGTTTGATGCTCATTGCCCACGGTCTCTGTGGAGGATGACCACATCCCACTGCAGTTGTTTTGGAAATGTCCAAACTGCTCAGTTGTTTCCAGGACCAAATCCAGGGGAAGATTTGTCAGTTTGCCTGCTAATAAGGCCCCAGTTGCTTTTTCTTTAATGCCTTTGGAGCCATTTCATGAGGATTGGCAGGGGAAAGGCACTTACACTGGCACTGTGCCTTTTGCATCTCCCTGAGAAGTGACCGGGCTCAGCCCAGAATTTCCCTAACACTAAGGTGAGTGCATGTAGAAAACCTGTGCTCCAAGAAATGCCCCATGTGCATATGGGTTAGACTGATTTTAGTTACACATTTCACACTATTTTTCTCCCTCAGCTTCCCAGACTTGTGCAAGACCAGCAGGACATGCTGCAGGGCTGGCTTATGATCCTCACATTTAGAAGGAGCTGTATTCATAAACCATAAGGATAAGGTCAGACCTGCATCCTCCAGGCCTGCTTCCTTAAGTATCAAATCCTTAGCAGCAACATGGAAGGCTACGGAATGAGTAGCACCTTGCTGCCAAGCTTTTCAGCAAGGGCTGAGACCCGCTGGCCTGGCACGAAAAAGATGCAGAAGCATCCAAAGCACTGTCTCCACTGTGGCTGCAGCACTGCCCCCAGCCACAGGCTTTTGCATCTACATTCTGCAACCAAGTCCTACCCGCTGGCAGGCCTCCAGCACATTGCACAGCAGGCTGGATGGGTGGGAAACAGCTCCAGAAAAGGGGTACCGGCAAGCAAAGAGAGTATCATGAAGAAGGTAACAGGGCAAATGGTGCAGCGGTACAGGCAGTGTTCACTCAGGAGGAATTCTGGAAACATCCTACAGAGCAGATAAATGCCAGGGAAGAGAATTTTCCTTCAATAGCCCCTTCATTTCTCTTTTATTGAATCTGAAGTATGCAATAAAAGGAAAAACGAAGCCATAAACAGCCACAAAGAAAGAGGCTGGCATCTCCTGAAATACTGCACGGGGTTGGACCCATGCAATTTCAGGAAGGAGCAGGGTGTTGGTACAAAGGAATAGTATCAATGGGCCCATGCTAGGGGAAAACTCATCCTCCCCTGAGGTGTCCATCTGAATGAAAATCCCACACTGTCTACTCCTCATCACTTGTTCTGCTCCAGGACACTTGCCTGCAAGCTCCATGGTCATCACTGGGGCCCACGATGCTACCTGGGGAAGCAGAGCTGGTGGATAGACACAGGGGTGCCTGCAGTGAGACAGCCCCACAGCAGCACCATGTGTTGCAGGTCCCAGAGATGTGCCAAGACGAGATGACCCTGGACAAGGTCTTTGCCACCACACCGCAGCATAAGGAATCAAACCAGCAAAATTCCACCCCCATGAACAGTAATAATGCAGTAATTTCAGAACACCTGAATGCACCTCATTGGCAAAATCTTGGCCCTATATCCAGAAAATTGTGGGAAAATTGTGGGGGTTTTTTGGTTGGTTGGTTTTTTTAAGAAACTGGTAAGGTAACAAAACTCCAGATTGTGCGGGATGCTACGGAGCCCATCTAGGGGGTTAGGATACCTGCTCCAAGCAGTACCTGGAGCAGAGCTGCAGGATGGGAGCATTCTGTGCTGCAGATACTGCAGCACAGCATCACCAAGTCTCAGTGGGACCAGAAAGCTCCAAAAGTGAAAGGTTTCAGATGAGACTCTCGGTTTCAGGAAGAGTCCATGCTGAACTCACTAGCTACTTGCAAGAACCTCATTTATAGGAAAGACAATTAATTATAAGCAATTTTTCTGCCTATACATGCAGGATGCTGCTGTGTGTAAGGCATACCTGTTCTCTCCAGCTCAAGCAGACACACCTTCTGGACAGATCATACACGCTGCGGAGTTATAAAAAGGCTTTTGATTTTGAGAAATTAAAGCCTGGCTCTGCTGTGCTAATGAGCAGTCATTATTTGAAGATGCTAGCATCAAAGTCAAGGGAGAGAGATCCTGGAGCAGGGTGCAAACACAAAGAGGTGTCAGGGAGAAGCACGATTGCTTTCCCTTTGGAAGCAGGGTGCTCTCAGCCAAAGGCTGCCATAGTATATCCTGAAAAGCAGCTAAAATGAAAGAATTTACCGGAAAAGGTAATGAGGAAGCAGCTGAGCTGGAGATGGAGCAGCTACAACGCAGTGTTTCCAATTGCCTGGCTCGGCTCTGCCTCAAGCATGGAAGTTGCTCACCAGCTCCAGGAAGGGGGAGCAGCTGCAGCTGGCTTGACTGAGTATGGGAGTTTGATCAGGGTGGCCCTGATGCTGTGAAGTTTGATCTTCTCCCTCCTTTCAGCTGCACTCTCTCCTCACGTAGTCTGTGTAGGCTCTTGCTGCCACATTTTCCTGTCCCAGCAGCACTTTCAACAACAGGCAAATATCTGTTACCCAAAACTCCTTCTCCCTCCTACCCTTTATGCCAGGGGCTAGCAAAATCACAAGAAAATCAACCCACAGCAAGACAAAATAGAGCTGAAATCCCTGGTGGGAAGCAGGGGCTCTGCGCCAGGTGCTCAGGTGGGATAGCCTCCAGCTCTTGCCCAAGCAAAGCAGGCAAGGAAGGGAAGGCAGGAGCAGGAAAGTCTTCCCTTGGGGGGCATGGAGGCAGCAGGAGGGGTGGGAGAGCACGGAGGGGGCTGAGAAGGTGGGCACCTACACCAGGGATGGCTGTGGAGAGGGCAGGTTACTCACCAGGGCTTTCTGGGAGAGCCCATCCACCTGGGTTATTCAATCCTACTGATTTTTGCTGTTAAAAGAGCTTCATAAATCCAAGAAGGAGGCAAACAACATAATTAGCAAGCAAATTACACATCGCAACATGATGAAGAGTGAATAGGGGAGAGGTAACTCGTTGAGATCTATCTCCTGTTGGAGCAGGCTACATAAACAATTTCTCAGAAACTTATTACATCTGAATGAGTTAGAATTGGCTTGAAAGCAGGGAAAAAAGGTAAAAGTTCACCAAATCCTAATTGGCAACAAACATTTGATCAGCCTCAGAACTAGTATCATAGCTACAGTGATATAAACAATACTAGCTTTCCTATAAAGTATGTAGAAAGATGTTAAATAACATCTTCTGCTGTTTTTAATTTAGCTGGATGCTGTAAAGTAATGCCAAAGTAGAAAAAAAAAAAAACAAAACACAAAACCCAAAACAACCCAAAAGACCAATTTCCAGTACCCAAGTGTCAGTAACCAAGGTCATGAAAGAGTTTAATAATAATATTTAGTGCAGACATGCATTATGCTATTGGTCATCCAGCCAGCAACACCTAATTGAACTAAAATTACTCACTCTGCATATCTAATTAGAAGGCACAATCTCAAGGCTGCAATATAATCAGTCACTCAGTGTCAGGCTTTTATATGAGACATAGCTGATGACACTCACTTGTGCATGGCACAGAGGAAATGCCACTGCTGGAATCGCAGCTTTCGTTTCCAGCAGATATTACTGTTTATGATAGCCTTGATCTTTTTGTCATAAATTTACAGATCCTACTGCTGCGCACAGATATCACACACTAAATCTATCAGAAAACATTACACAGTATAGCTCTTGGCAACACCAACTCTGCTATGTCGACCAGCCAAAACAGGGCTCTAAATGAGGAGAACAACTTGCATCATATGTTTTGCTAATTATGCACAAGGCGATGTAAACAAGCTCCATTAAGATTATTATGCATAAGTTCATGTTTTTGCACAATTCACAAATTACCTATAACTACTCTTCTCAGATGAATAATGTTGGAACAATAAAGCTGACATTTTGTGCTGAAGACTATGACTTCATTGTGGCTTTCAGAGAAATAACCCTTCAGATTTTCGCTCTTATTAACCCATGACCCTGAAAAATGTCTGATGAGACTTGTTTATCATCCTAGTCTGGTGGCTGAAAACAGTCCTTTTCTTGATCCAGATGACTCTGTGCAAAAGTAATATAGCTCTGAACTGACTCCTTAACAAGGTGATCTGAAAAACAGCAGACCCAATTGTGTATCAGCATGGATGTCCCTGTTTTGCCTAGGAGAAAAGCTGTCTCAGGAGGATGAAATGTAGGATAACTTTCCTTTTCTGATTAAAATCAATCTTATAGAAAGCATTTGTCCAGCAGCATCCCTGGATCACACCAAGCTTGCACTGCTCCTGCAGAGCAATGCACGTAGTGTCTGTGGGGTCAGGACGAAGACACAGGGCTCCTGCAAGCAGCGTCTCCACTTCCTGGACAAACATGGCTCCAAATGCATCAAGCCGTGGCCTCTCCCTGTGACTTAGATCACAATGAGCATGTTGCTTTGCAGTATCATTCCCTTTTTAAAGCCCTTCATCCCCATCATTTCTGGCTTCACTCCTAACTCCATGCTTGTTTGGGATTTGTGACTTTTTTAATTAACCAAATTATTATTTTGATACTGTTTTCTTCTGGATTGTTAGATAACAGGAATGCCTTTCTAACCCCATGTTACTCTGCAAATTGCTTTAATTTGTACCTACTAAGCACTGGCCCACTGTCCAACACTAGAAAGAGTAAATTTGATTTGAAGAGTTTGCCTGTTTTTCTACAGTATGTCCTGGCAGAGCTAGAAGGAGGAAGGTACCTCCCTGAGATAAGAGTAACACAGGTCCAGCGCATCATTTCAGCTAGCACTGCAGGTGGCTTTGTTGGAGGAGAGTGGTGGTCAGCAGGCTTCTTCCCTTGACTGGGCTTGTACACATGCAGGAAGCCTTAACTAACATTTGTTAGATTTGTAAATCCCTAAATGACCTTCATGTGTCTCTTTCTTTAAAATAGTTCTGAAGCACTGCCAGGTTCACCAACCTTGTGTCATTTCCAAAATGATACTGAGAGCCTTTGCTTAAATTGGTAGTGGCACAAGAGCACCTTGTCCCAGCTGCTCTCTTCACACCTGAAGGGCTTTATAAAGATAATTTGAGGATTTCTGCAGAAATCTCATCCATCTTCCATAACTGGCCATCACAAGTGACACAACTGCTGTAATACTGAGTGCCTAGTGGACTGGAGGGCAGGGTGAAAGTCCAGACGGATACAACAAGACCTGTGTGTTACCCCAAAATTAACCCACACCTCCATGAGCTGCCACTACCATCGAGTCAGAACAAGTGTGTGCTTTCCTACAGATGTGTTCAGGCATTCCACTTTGAAATTCAGCTTGCTCAGGGGCTCCTGCTCTACATAAAACTGCACCCAGACCCTGAGCATAATGTTTGCTAGTGGCATCCATGTTCTCCTTGAATATGACATTCAGAGCCTTTAGCTACAGGTATTTTAGAATTATACTAATGTCTCCTATATTATGTAAGGCAGATTAGAGTTCTGTTCCATTTATTCTTGCTCATCCATCATTTATTTAACTTTGCACATTGTCATTCAAAGCAAGTATTTTAAAATCAAGGCTCCATTAAACCTATTCAATTATCTGTTGTTCTGTGTAACTGTTATCACTGGGTGCAATAGCTTTTAATAACTGAAATAGAACACTATGAAAATAAAAATACAATTGTTAACCTTGGAGCATCCCCAGGTCCTGATTTTAAAGCAGCTCAGGCATTAATCCTACAACTTATAAATAAATTATTATTAAAAAAAGACTAGGAAAAGTTGTAGAAACAGACAACTAAGCAATGTCGTCCATCATTGATTTTGCTTTTTTAAGCAGGTAGGTCTTTTTTCCATGCAGCACACAGAATGGCTTTGATGTTTTATGTAGTGCTGTCACTCACTGAAAGGCAACTTGGAGTTCAGCATAAAATTCAGACTGCAAGGAGAGTCTAACCTCACAGCTCCCGCACTCCTATTTATGAAATGTTTTATATTTAAGAGTATTAATACTGCTTGAAAACTATGTTCAGAAGAGACACAACTGTGGTGATTCAGTCTTAATCACTTTGTAATTAGATGTGGGCTTAGTAACTTCAAAGTAAGGGGAAATACTGGTCTATTTCCATACTATTCTTACTCTATTTCATGCTTGTAAAAACTTCAAAGTGTTTAAAAAACCAGTCTGATTTCATACATAATTAGTTATGGAACTCATACTGCCAAACAGAAGCCTAAGAGAATAGCAACCCACTTTCTAGCATTTGGCAAGGAACAAAACAAGGCAGAGACAACAGCAAGAATTAGCTGATACCAGAAATCACCTCGCTGCTTTCTAGAGTGGGAAAGCTTGGGATCAGACAAACCACGTGGGCTGCACATCTTTAGACTTCTCATTTGTGCCAGGAACTTAGCAAGGAAATCTTATGGACTGAAATATATGAGATATATATCAGAGACGGGTGGCTAGATCCAGAAATATGTTTGAAACATGGAGGTGCAGAAAAGTAACATGCTCTAAGGGGAGATGCTTTCAGCCCAACTCTCCAGAGGCCAAGGGTACCTGGTACACCATCACACAAAGTAGCTAAAAACAAGGTAAAATTGCAAGTCTGACTATGAAATTTTATGGTGCTTCGATACAGTCATTAGCTTTATCTGGGAAGAAGTGTTAACCCATGCCTCTTTGTTATCCTTTCTTTTCCTAGCGCTGGCCAATACCACATCACCCAAATAGCCCAAACTGCTCTCCCATGGACAGCAGTGCTTGCACAGCACAGCCTACCATCACCTCAGCAGTTCTCTGGTGCAAGAATCAATGCAAACTGCTATTAAGACATATTTTGTTCTGTTGTTCCTCCATCACAGCGCAGAGAACCAAAAAAAAAAAAACCTTTGAAAAGATGTACATGTGAGATTAGATGAATTATAGGCAATATGAACAAGAGACGTACGTGGGTATTGACTAACCTTCTTGCTCAAAGTAATTATTGCAGGCTACAACGAGGAAGCTGCAGTCTCCCAAATATTTTCAATCATATCTCATTGGCCTCCAGCCAGATCAGACTGCAAGAAACTTTTCAATCATGCAATCCTATAAAAAACAATTTGGTGTCATGATGGTGATGAATCTGTCCTCTGACTAACCTTATTATTTGCTTCCTTGTTTTAAGAAGACCCAGATCAGACAGCTTCACATTTATCCATACATTTTCAGTGTTTTGTTAATCACTCTATTACTTTATCGATGTTCCCATATTGGACAATTACATCCATCTGAAGAACACTTGCTAATTGTCAATACTTGGGAGGCTGGGCATTTGTGATAAATCTAATTAGGGAGACAGCACTTCTGTTGTTCTATCAGAATGCAATAACCAGCTGTAAGACAACAGGATAAAAACAAGTGGAAAACAGAATAAAATGCCATGTGTTCTCATCCATAGGAAATCATGCCAGACCAATAGCACATCATTCCTTATAAGAAAACTACCTTGTTGGACTGGGGAAACACACTTGTCCTCATCTATCCAGAGTGCGGCAGTGAGTGAAATCTCCCTGTGTGAGTTACTGCTCAGAGGTGGAGTGGTTGGGAATTAACAGCGGGAACCAGCTCCATGGGGATTGTCAGCAGGCTGTGCTGAAATGGGACTTCTCAGAACAAGGACCTTATCAGTGATGACAATCCTGTTCATGGTGGCCATTAAGGATCCTGATCCACAAAGCAGCTGTGATGTTCAAGGAACATGCCAGGCTCATATTTAAGGCAATAGCTGTCTTACAGAGGAAGATGTAACATCAAACCTGTGTAAAACTGCACTGTACTACCAGGCTTTTCTTTTCCTTTTTTTTTTTTAAACCTTGAAATGGTCAGCCTGAGAGTCAGAGAAAAGGTGGTGATATCAGAGGGACTAATACAGCTAAAAAGCAGAGTGTGCTGCAAAGAGACATGGCTCACCTCTGCTCTTCATCGGGCTGGTAATTACTGCCCCAGGCCCCTGGGAAGGGAAGCAATAAGAAACGTGTTTCATCTCCTGAAGAATCAAGGTCTGGGGGAGGGGAGGGAAAAAAAATGTAATCAACGATGCAATTTGCTTCTAATTCAGAAACTTTCGAGGTCTGCTGCTGTGAAATAGTTTATAATGAAGCAATTTCTACCACCATGCTGAAGAGGAGAGATGTATGGGCCAGGAACAAATCGAAAGCCACTCCAACAGAATCATCCCTCTTGAAGAGCCATCAGTATTGCTGCTGAAGTGTCTTCAGTGCACGTGACTTACTATTCATTACCCACACTGATGCTGTGCTAACCAGCCCGTGCAGGTCGGTGTATCACTGGCTCATCTCTGCTGTCTGTGCTGCACTGAGCCTGGGGGCTCAGATGGCAATTGAGCTCCTCTGTGCAAGATGTGCAGGACACGGAGTATGAGATGCTCTCATTTGCCTCCAGAAAAACTTCATGTCTAAATAATCAAGCACTGGAGGAAAAAGGGGTTTTACAATGCCAGCTGCTGAAGCCTATGTCTGCAAGGCCTCTGTCCCATAGGGAACACCAGCAAAGGCTCAGCTGGTGCAAAGGGTTTAGTCCACACAGGGATGACAGCAACTCCTGCACCAAGCCAAGGAGGCCTTGCGGTGACCTGCCTGTGGTCACCAAACCCTTGGAGGTTCGCAGGATTTCCTCAGCTCAGCCGGGACCATCAGGGCACAAGGGTAAGCAGGAGCAGCAGCACAGGCAGAGCTGCCAGGACAGGCACCTGGGGCTGAGGCTGCCGGTCCTGCCCCAGCACTGGGAAGGCTTGGCTGGGGCAGCTTCTGGACCACAGCATCATGGTGAGGCAACCTTAGCACTCACCCTAATGAGCTACCAATTACATCAACAAACTGCATTAATTTTAATGCTCTCCCATTTATGCCAGAGTCATATGCTTTCGCACTCCATTTACCTGACGGTGTCTGCCGAGACAAACAGCAGCTTATTATTAAAGTAGTGGCATCTCTGTACCTCCATGAGCCCAGGGCTGGAGGACCAAAGCTCAGGCAGGAACTCACTGAGACCCAGGGGGTCTCAGCACGGGGGATGCAGGGGAGGGTGGACAGGCACCATGGTCGTTGCCATTGCTGGATTTCCCCAGGGCAGGATCAGTGCTCGGCTGAGGGCAGGCCATGTTTTTGCATCCAAAAACATCCCAATCCCTCTGCAACTGCAAGGCAGCTGGTGGACTGGAGCAGGATCCCAAGTGGCAGCACGCTGGGGCTGGACACAGAGACAGCCCTGGGCTCTTCACGGGCAGGCAGAGCCACCCAGTCCCTCTCATTGAAGCACACATCTGGTAGAGGATGTCTGCGCAGCAGAAACTGCAGTTTTCACAGGAAAGAAAAACAGCTGGCATTTTTGCACTCTTTCCCATTGAATTTTTAAACAGAAAATACCACAATTTTCAAAGAAGGCCAAAAAGAAAAAAATATTACAAGACAGTGCATAAACAGAAATTAATAGAAGTATTTCCACAGGATTTTTAAGCATAAAAAAGCTTTTATAAGTGTCTATGGAAAAATTACTGCTATTTCAGATCAGCTGTGGAGTCAGCATCGAGCAACAGATTTTGCTGAGCATCCACTCCTCTAGAAATGCCCCAGGATGGAAAGCAAAACTCTCAGACTTCTCAGCACCCTCAATTTGCTAATTTTGTCCAAGGAAATCTACTGACAAAGCTGATCCCTTCATGTTTTAGAGGGAGCAGTCCCAAGGAAGACCAACAGCACTGCAGACACTTCAGTCACCGATCAGCCCTTCCTGAGGCTGCACTACAGTGTACATACAACACTGTGTACATACAATACAGCATATGTACAATATGGTGTACATGGCCTCAGTGGGGTCTGTGGGAGCCTTTCCCTTGCCAAATAGACATTTTTAACCACTTTAATGCTCATCTTCTCTGCAGCCCCGAAACAGTAATAAGGGGCTGAAACACGGGCAAAGCATGGAGGCAGCGATGAAGCCATTCACAAGGTGTTGGGGAGCACTGAATCCTCCCTGAGAGCCCTGGTGGGAGCTGAGCTGCTCCTTGGAACAAGTGACAGGAGTCAGAGTGGGAGAAGTTCAGGGAACTTCTTCCAGCTGCCCAGAGGGGTTCAGCATCGCAGGCAGCTGCGCCGAACTGGGGCTATCCTTAAAGGAAATCCAGCAGAGAGCAAGGAGAACGAGACCCTTGAGAGAGGGCAGAACAAACTGTACAGCCATGGCTGTTGACTAACAAACAGTGGCTTATTATCTATCTAATGATCAGTTAGTGTTAAAGCATGAGGTCTGTCCCATTCGCTGAGCCAGTGGCAACAGCGTCTCCCTTCAGAGCCTGCGGCACCCGGCTGCATGTGAAAAGGCCTTTCTTCATGGGAGCTACTAGCAAAACCAGCAACCTCCCATGCAGACAGAAAAATAATAATAATTTTGAATAGTGGAACTAATGTGATTTGATGGCACATTTGGGGTTTTCCCCTCCTCTGGATAAAGCCCTTATATTATCATTTATTTATTAGCATAAGCCCTTATTGTTATTGGGATTAACCTGCTTTGCACTGCTTGGAGTTGAAGAGACATAGGAGATGGGTGCAACACAGGGACCCACGTCCGAAGGTAGCCAGCATTTTGTGCAAGCTGCGGGGACTGGAAGCACTACCAAAATGGCACTGCCAGTCACAAACGGCATTGGCGGTGTCCATGGCTGGTACTGGAGAGGTGCTGGCAGCTGCAGTTTCACCCCCAGGTTGGTGCTGCATCTTCTGGCTGAAGACAAGCGATGCTCCCCCAAGCAGGGCCTGAGGCACCGGGATTGGCCAGCATTTGTCCCAAGCAGCTCCTCCAGGCTCATCATCACCCACACATTCACCCACATTTTCTGACTATACCACGATTGAAAACAACTGCACTGCTGATACACATCACCACATCATCCACATGCAGATGTGAACACAGGGGGGAGAGCAGCTTCCAAAAGTACTGCAGATTTTGGGCATAAAAACATTTTTGGGGATAGAGTAGGTCAGTATACAGAGACAAATCTCCCCAGCTACTGATAAAGTTTCTTTCCTGACAACATGCAGTGTAGCAGAGCAGCATTCACTCTTAGTAATTCTAGTTAAATCAATGGAAATACCCAGAAAATAATTTAGTCCCAAGAGTTCATTCATATTCAGCCAGATGGGACAAATGACAGTGTGGTTCCTCACTTGTTTGGTTGTTTTTTAACAAATCTATTGTCTGGACTTGAGTAATAATCTACCACCTGGACTGTTAGTAAAGTATTGATGCATTTTTTGGTCCAACCCTAAATCTGCTCAAGACAGAAGGACCATTATTTCTGGCTTTGGCGGGTGTTGGTCAGGGCTCACCTCCTGGAGGCTGTGCTGCCCCAGGCAAAAGGCTTTGGTGCTCGTTCACACGCCTGCCTGGACCAAAGCCAGCACCCACCAGTCCCAGCTATAGCTCTGCAGAGCAGAAACTCCATTAAAAAAAAAAAAAAATTGATTAAGGATTATACAAGCACACTGTTGTTTTTTTTTATGTTAGCCAAAATTAACTCTGTAAACTGTCAATGCTGCAGCAAGCTCTGCAAGGCAGGATATTTATAAGGCTATTTTAAAGATTTTAAAAATTGGAAAAGTAAAAATAAATAAATAAATAAAGAGTTCCAGCTGAAAACTTTAAAGCCAGTTCACCAGCTAAATAATGCAAGGACAAAAAATAAAAACAAAGTTAGCAGGCCTTTAATACTACATTTAGCAGAGAAGCTAAATACAGCAGCATTAGACTAAAACACTGTCTTTAGCAGGCTTAAATTTCAGCAACTCATTTGCTATTTTGCATCTACATGAAATCACTCAGCACCTTGATTTTTTGAAACAAAGACAAATAGTAAATTTTTATCTGTTTAAAGAAGCCCAAACCCTGGTGGGCTAAATATAGAAAAGGAGAGTGATACCAGAGAATGATGTAAAACCTAATTAAAGACCTTTGGCTGCCACAGAATTGAAAACTGATTAAAAACCTCTTTTTGCCTAGAAAAGTCCCAGAAGAAATTCCTAAATCTTAATTTGCTTCTGTCCTTATCTCTGTTGTGACAGGTCTCTGAAGCCTCCTCTGCCAAGCCAGGAAGATAAGAGAGAAGCAAGCAGCAGTGCACAGGGTCTGCCTCCCCCTCCACAGGCAGAGCCGGCTGGACCACGATCTTTAATTATGGAGCACGATCGGATGCTCCATTAGAGAAAGGGCTTTTAAAACCCTATTTAAAATTTGATACGCAAGCCTGAATACTTTGCTGCTAGGTATAGCCCTCACGGACGATGAAGGATGATGTTCAGCCCACGCCATGCCTCAAACCCACCTACTCCTGCCAGCAGTTTCAGCTGCTCCCAGCTTGAGCCACTCTGGGTACACCAAGGAGGCAAACTGAAATTTTCAAGTTTATTCAAAAAAAAAAAAAAGACATTACAAGGATCAGCGCACTTCTGTCCTGCTCCTTGGGGGTAGTGCCTCAGCACTTTGTCAGACACTTGATACCATTTTGTTTTACTACTGCAGAGAATTATCAAGGAGACAGGCTGGGAACACTCAGAAAGCCTTTTTACAGGTTTATATTTAATTTAAGAATCTAATCTAATTCCTTAGTAGCTTTTCCTTTTTGTTAAATTAACACTTAATTCCTTCCTTGCTATTTGAATGAATTCATATCTGTGGTCAGCCAGAGAAGATGAAATTGGAAATCACAATTCTGGAGGTGGTGTGCTGCATACAGGTAACAAGAACTATGTTTTTTTTACATGGATTTTGACATTTATTAGTTTTCTTTAATACCACTTTTTGTTCCGTATGACAATCTCATTACAACCATGGATTCACAACCACAGCAAGTGCAGAGACCAGAGGTAACCAGAGGGCTCAGCTCTGCTCCCAGTTCCACCACTGGAAAGATGTAGCCTGCCCACTGTGTGGCCACTGGGCACAGCAGTCGTCCTCCCAAGTATCACCAACACACGGATCAGAAATTCCAGGCCATTGAGACCCTCTGAAGCATGATCTAGGAGCTGGTGTCATTCCAGAGGGGGAACATCCGAAAGCAGAGAGGGTGCGGTACCAGATGTGCCAGGGACCTGATGTGCCCTTGGAGTGATACAAAAACACCTTTTCTCCTGCACATCATCCCCTTTTGTTGAATGCTCCACTACTCCTGTTACTGCACTCCTTTTTCCTTCACTTTTTTAGACCTCTAACATATTCCGTATTTTCCTTCCCACCAAGCCAGACTCAATCTTCCCTACCTCTGCTGAGCCATGCAGCCAGGTCTGCTGTCCCCACCGCAGGCAGCCGGTGACCTTGCTCACACCATCCCTCTCATGAGCTCTAGTCTCACCTGGAAGAGGGGAATAAAATTTTTCTTAGCAAAACCCTACAAGCTGATGGATGACTGACCGCTGCACTTTGCCCCTGGAGATCCCACAGGCATTGCATGAGCTGGCTGCTTGCTGGGATTTTCTTGTTTTAGTGTGTGTCCATGAGCTTCCCAAAGAGCAGCTTGGTCCTTTCATTATTTTTCCTGCTGAAGCCCCAGGCTCCATCCAAGTCACCAGCTGCAGAGAAGCAGCCTGTGCCTGTTCAGACACAAGGAAATATCACAGTGCTAGTATTTACCAGCAAAAAGCAAACTTTCACCTTGAGAACATATTGACATAATTTAAAAAAATTTTTATTTTATTTTATTATTTATTTTATTATTTATTTAAAAATTATTTAAAAAAACCCATTATTTAAAACAAAACATTGTGCTCCCCGTGACTTTGCTCCTTTTGCTTGGGCACATCATGATGGCAGCTGCAGCGGATTACTGCCTTGAGCATGCCATGCCAGCGGGGCTCCGTTTTCTTCTCACTCCCAGCCCTGGTGCTTTTGGTCTCCACGGACAGGTCTGGGCACTCCCCTTTAGGTCTGCAGCTCCCAAAACAACTTACACATTTGGTCACTCAACTCAAAACCCTCAAAAAGAGCCACTTTCTCCCCTATGGTCACAACCTGCCAGGCCACATTGGGCACCGATCCTGCTGGAACCCCCCCCTTTTGCACAGGTGCCTTTCCCACATGCAGGTTTCGCAGTGTGGGAAGGAGCTGTGAGGGACTGTTTTGCCATTGCCCACCAAAGCAATGCCCACATGGCCTCAGTGCAGGGTAAATGGCCCCCAGGTTTCCTGCAAGCTGCTGCCCAGAGAAGGGAAACTTATCCCCCAGCAGGAGGGGATGGCAGCTGTAACACAGGGCAGCACAAGGGAAGATGAGCAGCAGGGCCTGAAGACCACAGAGACATGTATCCCTTCTTGAGCAGCTAAAAATCTCTGCAGAGAACCGGGTACAAACCTGGGCTCTTCCCCTGCACACAAGGAAGGGAGTTTTCTGCTCATGCAGAGGTTCACAGCCCCCGCCACCATCGGGGATATGCACACAGGGCCCACCATGCACAGGGACCTTGCTGCACATGGGAGCTCAGCGACATGGTGCCACTGCTGGAGATGTCCTCATGCAAGCGGGTGCAGGCTGGGGCCCCTCCACACAGAGACCAGGCAGCTGCAAAAGTTTACTAGGCAGGTGCTGCTGTCTCAGAGCCTAATTACTGAGCCAGAGGCAGCAATGTGTTGGACATCAGCGACTCTCTTGCTCACTCATAGGTGTTATGCACCAAGATGAGTGATGAGAACTGGAAAACCCACCTGCCCCGGGGGCCAGCTTTAATTGCAGCATCTTCCCCCCAGGACAGGGGCCTTGGAGGGCAAAGTTTTTCCTCCCCAGGGACCAGCTGTGATCCTGAGCTCTCACCCTCTGGCATGCTGGGCAATGTGATCCAGGGCTCCGGTGGTCCTTTGCTTCAAGTGGGTGAACTTGTCATTGCTTAGCATTTGCAACCAGCCCTGAAGGATCATTTCAATGAACGAGGGCGGTGAGCCATCTGATCAGTTTGCTTCCCATGCCAGTGAGTTTTGCTGCTACACTCCTTACATGAAAAAGGCAGCTTTAATTTGGGGAAGGCAGCTTTAATCCTGCTGGAGGAGAAAAGCCATCAGGAGTTCATTTAGTGCAGTTTGGCAGGAGCTCTGCCTGTCGGCTCTCATGCCATCAGATGCTTAGTAAGAGGCAACTCCAACTGGGAATTAACCCATTTTGCAGTTACTGCTAAACCTCTGGGTTTAATTATTTTAAAGGAAGTATTTTAACCCTCATTGCTGGTCTTTCCCAGAGACCTCCCAGCCTCAAAGCAGGTTCTTTTCTACAATGACAACTTCAGGACCTTAGAGAAGGTAGGCTAGATCCAGTGCTCAAGGGGCCCCAGGCCATCAGACCCATCCAGGTATCCCAAAATCATCAGCTTCAAGGGCTCTTCTACACACAGAAACAGGCTTTCCCCCCGCTCCATTGGTACAGCTAAAGTTTGTTTTCCTTTATGTTGTTCCTGAACAACAGACTGCCCTGAGAGAAGGATGGAGAGGGACTGTTCTAGAGGTTTGTGTATTGTAAGGTAAGAGCAGGCTTTCCCTGATGTAAGTCACTAATAGCATGGCTAGACACGTTAAATGACATAAAAGTCTAGAGTGGACAATTAAATATAATTTCAAAGTCATACTTATCCTACTTGGAAAGACCGCTGGATTTACAATGTCTAATCCATTGCAAAATGTCCATATGTTAAATTGCAATATTTAATGCAACCACACATCCTCTTGGTGGTCTCGTTAGTCTACCCTCTTGCTAAAAATACTCTTGGTTTGTCTCTAGGAATGCAGCAATCATTAGGAAATCATGGTTAGTCTTATCTAATACAACAGCACAGTGATATACATGGAAAGAAACCATGCAACAAAGAAACTAAATGATGGCTGTATGTCTGAGTGGTAAAAATAGTCAAAGGAATCAGTTATTTTCTTGTGAAAATATAACAGAAAAAAACCCCAAACCACTACATGCAAAAGTTAGCAATAATCTTGTGTGTATATAACTTAGAACACACACATCTCATTGTGCTCAGACCATGCATTGCACCCACAGCTACGTCCTTTCATTCCCTTTATGGCACCTCTTGGATGTCCTCGACACGAGGCATACCGACCTAGCAGGGTTATGTGCCAGATGGAAACAACACCTTACTGAAGTTCTCTACATCTACACCAGGCTCATTTTGGTTTCTGTAAATCGTAGCTTTCCAGTGTCTCTTCCTTACAACAAATTGGCCTCCGAATCACAGGCAGCTGCTTGTTGAACTTCTCCAAAGCGGGTGTTGCATTCAAATCACCCCCGCAGAAATATTCCTGCCTGCAGGTAGAAGCACGAGCCCTGTGTTGCCTGTTTTACAGAAGTGTTAAAGCAAGCGACTGGGAATTCTCAAGACTATACACAAAGCACCTCCCATGAAGCGTGCTGGTCACGGGACCTGCTGTCAGACACTGTTTTGGGCTCAACCGTTGCATAAATCGGCATCTACCCTTCGCCCTCCCTGCCCCTCAAGGTCAGTTCCCTCATTTACCAGCAACTAGGCTTTTTGTTTCAATGACTTATAGGCAAGAGAAAGCACCAGTTATCTTGCAAAATAGCATCAGGAAGACAAAACCAAATCACACCCACAGGCTTATTTTTATTGTCATAAAGACTACCCATCAGCAAATAAATGTAATGACACTTTTTGAAATACATGGCAACTCTTTAGGAGGAAAAAAAAAAAGAAAATATCAAGAAAACCCCTCAGACTTACAGATTTTGCCTGGCAGTGGGACCTTCTAGGGATCTGGTTAGACAGCAAATACCACTTTGCATACAAGAGCTTGTTTGCCTTCTCTGCTTCATTTAGCATAGTGCTAAATACTGCTTCATTTATTATAGTGAAAAAATGAAGTGACCAAAGTAATTCTCATATTCTCCAGAAGGCATCCAGTTTGAACATCACCCACTCAAATAGCACAGTTGAGGGAGGAGCAGCCAGTAACGACGGAGGCAGCCCAAAACTGCTGGACAGCTGAATCTGGCCCCTCTTACAAATGGAAACAGAGGCTGCAAGAGATGAGGCTGAACACACCTGCAGTGAGCCTGGCTGCAGATGAGATGCTCCCTTCTCTGGCGAAAAGCTGTGCCCCAGGAGGGGCTGAAGCTTTCGGGTACCCGGCAGCCTTGCAAAAGGGCATGCACAAGGCCCGAGTGCTTCCCTGGCCTCCACCACCTTTAAGAAGCAAAACCCTCAGAAACAGGCTGAAACACAAGCAGTATTTTTTACTAAAATTGCTTTAAAATCACTGTAGCTTTCATAAAACTCTCATTTTACCAGTAATTTTATCACGTTGTTTTGGTAAAAAAAGCTCCCTCACTGCTTGGTGGCAGCCACAAACAAAACTCACACCACCCTGTGCCTGTAGCAATGCTAGGAAGACACTCCAGATCTTTTTTTCTGAGCTTAAAATTACTTGAAATAGCTTTTCACCAAGACACATAAATCTGATCTGTGATCCACACACAAACATCTCACGTTGTTTCTCATCATGCACTGGAGCTGGAAGGAAAATGGAACTTAAAGGAACATTAAACACTGCATCTGAGTATTTAACATTGCATCTTTTTCAACTGAGAGAAACCACTTCCCCTGTTACATCCTTCTTGTTTATCACTTGATTCAGCTGTGAACAACCAATTATTGGTGATAGATACTCTAATAAGTAACCAAAGTTACTTTTACTGAATAAGTAAACTGTAATTCTTTCTTGTGTGCCTACAGGATGTATTTTCTCTTATATTGTCTGTGATTATATTACCAGTCGTCCTATTACGCAAACCTGGTAAATGAAGCACAAAAATATCAGACAATTTGAAAGGTCTGAATAGGACAAATGTTGCTGGTGAAATGGCTGGTGGGGCTGCACAGTTTCGAAGAACAAGTTGCCACTAAACTACTGCACCTCTTTCCAGTGTCTTAATGATGGAAAGCAAAAGTGGGGGCTTGTTGAGAAGGGGTAAAGCACTTCCTACAGGCAGTGAGAAGAAGCAGGGCTGAAACTGCCATATATTTGCCACTGTAGTGCACATTTTTACAACCAAATGTTGATATATAAGCCATCATCCACCATCTATGCTGGAGCAAGCACTAAAAATGGAAGAACAAACATTTAGCTCATATTAAGCCACTCAAGTTTGTTTAGCCCTTCAAGGTGGTTAGATGTTTTGCCCTTTTTTTTTTTTTTTTAAACAATTCCACTCCACCTTGACAGCTTGTTTATAATTTGTTTCTAGCCACAGACAGCTGACAGATGTGATGTGATTAGCAAGACAAGACAGCCTAAATACAGAGCCAACAGCACAGCAGAAGACACACAATGGGACTGCAAGCTACTTTGCACACTTCAACATACCTTGAAGTTTTCATCTGAAAGAGATGGGCATTAACCCCTGCAATTCCAGGCAAGGTTAGGTTTCACACCTAACTGCATTTAGGAGCAGACCCAGTTTCTGTTGAATTATAGAGAAAAAGTAGATGGCTTTCTGTGGCTCGACTCTTTCAGACAAGAACATTTTCAGCTCAGTTCCACTATCGTTAGCAGAGTTACTAAAATAATTATTGCAGTTCAGCTTGCGCACTGGTGACCTTCTCCTTGATGCCACCTCCGCAGTGCTATGGTAACAGGAGCCCGCGCAACAGGCACTGCAGAGTGCCACAACTGCTCTGATCCGCAGGAGCAGAGGTGCCTGTGGGAAAACACTCCCCTCCAATATTCTGAGTTGTCAGATGTAAAGTCATCTGTGTATTATTTTCCAAGCAAAGGGGTAGGGACCAGGAGGAAGAGGAAAAAACAAAGATATCACCTAATAAACCCAAATAAGTATGTCTAGTGGTAGTAATCTCAGATACCTGGGGTCTCCCTTGCTAGGGTCTTGACATCGCATGCTTTAGCTTCTCAAAAAAACACCAAGTAATACATCCAGAGAAGCAGCCACTTTGCAGTCTTTTGATTGGGCCCTTCCAAAAGATTACTCTCCAGTTCTGAAAGGCACACAAAGCTATCTGATATTCATACATCAGTGTTAACACATCTGAGAACATGCTGTCCAGGATCTGTAGACAAGGCCACAAGCCTGGTCAGACTGCTTTACTTACTAGTCTGGTTGAGTAATTTTACTGAAGACTGTCAAATCACATGGATGAAGTCTTCAGCTAGCAAGCAGACACCAACAATTGAGCAAGGGGCATACCACCTTCCGCAAGAGCAGCACAGGTACGTTCAGGGGCTGGTGGTTCACATCACACAGCAGCGATGCGCAGCATTTTGGCAGAGGCATTAACCAACAGGGACAAGCATCTCTTGGCTCAGAAGACAGCTGGCTGAGATGCCACCACATTTTTTTAAGTGGTTACTCATCTGAAAGATGGGGAAGCCCTCTCACCATGCATGCGGCAGTGCTATTTCAGCATGGTAACCCAACCATGTTGCAGCCACCTCCCACACCTGAGGAGGGATGGTTCAGAGCCGGGAGGGGCAGCCTGTACTGCGTTAGACATTTGATCTGTACCACACCAGACTTTCAATCAGTTACTCCTGCAATGAGCCCAGTTACTTGCAGCAATTCAAGAACTGCTTTCATAAAACAACCAGTGCTTCCTCATGGGGTTCTCCTATGCCTTCTGTGTGTGTTCAATGCAGCTAACTTGGCAGTGTAGTCTTTGCTGTTGACATCAAAAAGCTCTGAGCCTGACCCATCATCTACCTTCAGGCAGATCACAAGATGTTAGGGCTTTTGAGAAAAAAAAAAAAAATCAATAAACAGTCAAAGAAAAGAAGTCCTTCAAACTTCAGATGATAACCAGCATCAGAAGAGTGTGATAAATTATTTGCTCCCATTTCATGCATAAGGGAACACAGACTTTCCAGGTAGCTTAGCAAAGGAACAGCAAAGAGAAAGGTCTTCCTTTAGCAAACAGGAGAATTGGGAAAATAAAGATGTATCACACCCTCCTACCAAGACCCAGTCCCTGAACTCAGCTCATGGACAGCCAGGGCCAAGCATGCCCCTACAAGACTCTCATCCTGCTCTCCCTAACAGCAGTGCTTGTTCCTGTGGAACTGAAGAGACACACTGTTGGGTGGTCACGTACCACTGGAGCTCATGATGCTCCTGCTCTCAGGGCACTACTTTTGCCCACCAGTAGCAACATACGGGGCTTCTTCCAGCAAGTCCCTCCCTCCACTCTCAGTCAACATTGTGCCAGTAAGATGTAGTAAAATAGCGGTGTCTTTTGTCTGTTAGCGTTCATATTTGCATCTTACACATCGAGCATTCCTCTGCTTAATTTTAAGCCATTTCCAAAGGCTGAGTAGTAAGATGAGCACAGGGTTTAATGGCTTGATACTGCAAAGTCAGCTCTGTGTGGGGCATGGGGAGGAGGAGAAGACTCAGAGCAGAGGCTGCTGTAAAAAAGGAACTTCTGTAATTTTTAACTTGTTTGCTAATTGGTAGGCTGATTTTACACTGCTCAAAATAGTAACTACTATTTCCCTTCAGTCAGTGGACCGTTAATGAAGCTGGAATTTGTCCCAGCAACCATATGGCACACGTCATCTCTATCAAGTTATCTAAATTCCAGAAAGTCCACATTTATAAGTGTATAAATATGGAAGAGGAAAATGAAATGTGATTCCTTACAGAGTGCATTTTCTAGAGTAACCCTAAGCTGCAAGATGCAGCTGTTTATTGAATGGCATGGTTTCTCATGCCATATGGTGTTAACGGAAGACTAAAAAAATTCATTTTAATTTGGAATAGACAGCAAAAATGAGGAGTGAGATATAGAATGTGCAGCATCTTTTAAAACCCCCAGATCTAATGCCTGGTCTAATGCAAATGTATGTTTACTAATAGGATGGGTTTTCTTTGGGGAGGAAGTAAGGATGGGGAGAGCAAACAGGGCTTTTTTCTGATCAGCATCACTAAGAACAGGACATACGCTTGGTGACACAAGGAGGTCACAGTCACGTTCCTAACTGCTCAGCCTCTGCATGCCCCAACCTGCCTAGAATAAGAGACAAAATATGTGAGAAATATTTGACTAAGCAGAAAATGGGGAACCCCCCCCAACCCTCTCCAAAGTCAGTGGCTGGCAAGTGCTAAAACTGAGTGGTCTTGTCTAAACATCCTCTTACAGTGATCTCTACATGCAATGATTGCAGCTCAAGTTTGTCCTACGCTTTAGAGAGCCAAGAGTCAAATTATTCCTATGAACAATCAAGGATTTAAAAAAAAAAAAAAAATCCTTCTCTTCCATGCTGTCAGATGAAGATATTTTCAGGGCTCCACTGTCTGTGCAGGAGCCACACTATGAGCCTTGCTTATCCCTCCTCAGACTCAGACAGGCACAGCCAGCACCCTGCCCTGACAAACTCATGCTCTCTCCACTGACCTTCAGCTTCCCAGCACCACAGGCTGGAGCCCCAGCCGGGGCAGGGGCGGCTGCGCGACCTGTCCTTGGCTTTGGGTGGCCGCTCTCACTGCAGGAGCGGACCCATCCCCCAGGAAGGTGCACAGAAATGGGATTCGAGGCTTGCTGCCTTGGTGCAGACAAGTGTGCATTGTTATTCCACAGCATATGACAAAAGTCACAGCTCAGGGAATAACACAAAGATGTTTGATTTTTCTTCCTTTCCCAGCACTGTGTCACTGCAGGCCAAATGGAAACCTCCTGGGTTATTAAACAAGATAAATTTGACAGGATTGTAAATCATAAAATTGTCCCAAATTGCAGAAGTGCTGACAGCATACACTATAATCTGGTTGGCATCTGATGTTTCCTTTTCTTTGTTTTTTCTTGCCACAGGAAGAAACATCCCCTCCTTAAATCTCTACAGCGAAAAGCAGCAGCAGCAATGCCAAAAAACCTCAGTGATGAACCAAAACCTGACACTTCATGTTGTCTTTGGCAGGTTCAAGTAATGCAATAATGCTGTAATAGAAATACAGAAAATTGCTTTAAAAATTGTTTAAAAAAACCCAAAAAGTATACCCTCTAATATTCTAGATAATTTTAAAACATTATTCAGAATTGACTATAAAGAACACACCATGACTCTGTGGGAATTAGGGCATCATTCATGTGATCACAGCAGAAAAGTGAGGCATTTGTTATATATGAGCACTTGAGACATCCCATATATACACACAGTCAAATGTTAACAGTGTTGCATATCAATAGAAGCAATCTGTCACTGTTTTGGGGACAGGCTGGGGGATTTACTTAATTGTCTTTATTTACAGCAACAATCTTTTCATTGTTAATACCCTGAACTCCCAACAAAACACGCCTAAGGGACAGTAACTCTCCCTCCCCTTTCTAGAACACAGGCTTTCAAATTGAGACCTTGACTTTTCTTTCTTAACTGCAATTAAGAAGCTGCTTTGTTTTTCCATCCAAGTTCAGTTCTCCTGTCCCTGGTGCAGGTTCCTTAGTTACACAAGGTTGTTCCTTTGAAGCTGGGAGAGCATCGCTCACAAAGAGCCTTTGTGGGCAGAAAGGGAGCCTTGCAGGCAGAGGCTGAATAAACCTCATAAGCCAGCGCTCTACCCACCTATTAGCAAGGAATACACACTCTCTATAAAAAAGTTACACAGGCACTATTTGCAAAAATATATCTGAGACTAAAATATTCAAAACTGAAGTTAACAAGCACAGGCCCAAATAATCTGCATGTAAATGTCTGATCCAGGGCAGGTCAGCTCTCCAAAGCAAATTATTTTCCGATTTATTCCATTGTTAAGAAAAGGGATGACCCCTCTTTACCATACCTAACGATGCAGCACAGGTGGCTGTGCCCATTAGCAGGAGTTATATGACTTTGTAATATTTATTGACAGCTGTCAAAGGTTTGGGTAAAAATATGGGAAGATACACTGGCAGGCACTGTGTAAGAAACATGAGGGAGGGACTCAGGTGATTAGTGGTGTGTTTATTTCAGTGCATAAAACATGTTAAGGAAAATTATTTCCTCACTTCTAGGAAAAGGTTACAAGCAGTGAAAAACAAATGGAAAAGAAATCAAGCAATTTTTTTTACAATGATGTTGAACAAGGGAGGTAAAGGCAAACTTGTTAATGCAACAGAGGCCAAGTAGTTTGGAACAACACTGGATACAGGGGACACATGTTAACATGGACCATTTTAAGTTTTTCCTTCATTAATAGATACTGTTCTGTAGTTCATGTTTAAAATCTGAAGTGTTCCTACAGTTCTTTTTCCCCACAGTGTTGTGCAGACAGATGAGAGTAAACAAGCTTACTCTCTACTGAGGTCTGGAAAGCCTGACCAAGCCCTGACCCTCCCTCCTGCAATTTCCATAGGGGCACAGAAGAAAGAAAGGGCAGAAGCAATGGCCAAGAAAGAAGTATTGCATTCCAAAGAGTTACAGTATTTATCCCCTTTCAGAGGACTCAGCAGCTCTGGTACATAACCCTCCTTGAAAAGAGAATGAGGAGATTCTGGTGGTCTTTAAATGCCAGGGTAACCAAAATTTTAGGTCAGCCCTAAGAGATTTGCCTCCTGCACACAGATTTTAGCTGGGTTTGGGAGTATTTGCTTGCAGGGCAGCAAGGGGCTGGTGGGAAATTAGATGTCAAAGCCATGGTCCTCATGCCACAGCTCCACATGATCTTTAGCAGGCCAGAGTCATAACGTAAGAATCAAAGCTCAGATTTATTTTGGAACTCAATCAACAGGCAGTATGGAAGACAGAAGTGCTTTTACACTCGCCCAGAGACAACAGACCCCAGCCAGTGCAGAATGCTGCAGTCTAAGAGAGAACACCTAACGCCCACACAGCAACAGGCCAACCAAGAGGCCAAGCACGTATGAACAGCTGAGGTCTGGTTCACCTAAGCCAGCTATAAATTATTTAAAAACAAACCTCCAAAAAACTAAACAAACCCCACCCCAAACCGAAAAATCACTCCAGACAGCCTGTGGGAGCTCAATGTCCAAATGAACCTCTGAACCATGCCAACAAACTCTAAAAAATGCTTTCTTTCTGCCTAGAATTATAATTTTACTCTCCAAATTTACTAGCTTTGTGTGTTTCCAGTCCCAAACACATTTTCATCTGAGATCTTTTCACATTGCAAACTGAATTCTTTAAATGCTTAGGAAAGAGGCCCAAATAGAAAACTTTTTAATGAATATGTGGAGAGCATGACAGCATGTAGCTCAGAAAGAACCAACTGAACCTTTCATTCCCACTACAAATTCAGAGAGACATTACTCATTTCATGAATAAAAAGTCACAAACCCAAACAGCAGCAATAAATCCTCCCAAAGATTGGGAAAAAACCCAGCATTCAAAAGCCAAAATAATACACAGAGGAGGAGGCAATCCCCATTCCAGATCATCCCTTCTGGAATGTCAACCACACAGGGCTCCTGCTGTAGCACCACTCGCAGGTTATCTGGGCTACAAATCCCCCAGTCATTAAATAGCTCTGGAGGACTCCTGTGTATCACTGATGTTGGAATTCCTGACAAAAACTAGCCATGTTGCTTTACTAAGATCCCACCACATTTTCCCCAGAACAGGTAATCAGCAGGTCCAACAGAGCTATGGACTGAGAAAATAAGTTCATTTAATGATGTGTAAAAGACTGGCAACAAGAACGTGCAAACCAGGGCCAGTCACTAAAGTTATCCTAACTCCCCAGCTTGTTCTCAAAACTGTGATCACCTTTTCACAGCTGAATGGGTCCTGCAATCCTGATGGGACCAAAAACTTTATCATTATGCAAAGTATACATAACTGCATTTTAAGACCTTTTTTCCTGAGCACATCTGTACACCAAGAGCAATCATTCACATTTTAACTAAAAAACAAAAGAAAAAATCTGACAAGCTACATATGCTGCGCAAGTAAAGAACACTTTCACAGAGCATGGAAAGCATAGAAGTGCTACATGAGAGCTGGACTCACCCTCCAGATCTCTGGGTAACTTATCACTACACACAGCCTAAAACAACATATAAGGTGCAAGCCAGGAGGAAATGGGACATGCATTACTCCAACACACATACCTTTTCCTAGGTTAAAATTGCTTATATATTTCCAAGTATGCACAAGCTGAATTATGATTACATTTATCAGAAGTATGTTACATACCAGCAGTGGGCTATTTTCTCCCTTGACATGAGGACCATGCCACTAGAAAAGCTTCAGCTTTATCGATTCTGATTAGGAGCAGAGGAAGTAACAAAGATGTCAGCTACAAAAAGGAAGAATTAAAAACTAGCAACCAGCAGAGTCGGACACCAATGCAAAGATGAGGTAATTACCACCTGGAGGGGAAATTAAGAAGTAACAATTCTAGTAGGCAGAGTGAACTTTGCAAAAAAAGCGCTTGGATCTTTCCAGATCAGATAATCCCCAAATCTTTGGCTATAAACTTCTCCAGACATTTGTATTGCGCTTATTGCTGTGGCATCAAATTATTTTTGATGTCCAATCAACCCATCAGATTAAAACTGTGAGGCTTTGGGGAGAATTTTCTTTATCTGTATGCAAACTGCCCTAATCCAAGATTTCCATTATTCCGCTAAATAATCAGACTATTGGTTTAAGCTTCTGACCGTTACTAAAACACTACTCCTTGAAGATTCCCCCCCTCAGAAACAGAATGGGCAATTTAAAAATAGCACTGGTACGAGAACCAACTCATTTTTGTCCTGGGAACAGGTTAAGACTCACAGTGATCCTTCAGCACAAGGGAACTCCAGAACCACAGGTCAGGCTGTTAGCTGCCTTCTGCTGCTCCAGTTCTCACCCCTTCATGGCAACTGCATTATCTCAAGAATGCCAAGACTGCAAATGCCCCAGGATCAGTTGGGTCCTGCCATGAATTGCTTTCCCTGGGCCAGACTCTTAGACTTTATACAACTTTCTAACAGAAGGAGAACCACAGAAAACTGAACATCTGCAGATGATCAGCTCTTTGATGTGAGCAGGGCAAAGAAACTTCAAATAATCTGGGTTTGCCCAGGCTTTCTTCCCCATCGTTCTTGTCATATTTCAAAACATAGCACAAGAGAAATGTCATCTCAGATGTCTCAAGTCATCCAGAGTGCTGTGTTTCTTTGCAGGGATATCAGCTGGGCCTTTTGACAAGTTGTATATGGAAGTGAGCACTTTCGGCATTTGCTGCTAATTGGGCACCAAAAAATGCAAAGTCCAAATGAATTCTGAGATTGCAGTGTGGGTCTGCCATCATCGGGAGAGGGCAGACAGCTCCAGTGGCTCTTCCTGCTAGCTCACTAGTGTAGTCTTATTTGCATTCAGGTCAAATATCTACTAATTGCTTTTTATCCAGATGCTTTTCTAATTTAGGTACTAAAACTGCAAAAATGAAAGCATTCAAGATTTATGAAAAAAGAGGTGGCTGCTTATCATCTGCACACTGCTGGCTCTAGATACTATGACGGGCTTACCCTTCATAAAAGCAGCGTTACTGAAAATGGGAGACTGAATATCTAGTCTATCTATACATACACCTACAGCTGCGGATTCAGAGATGGAAAGGGTTTGTTATGCTATGGTTAAGACAGATGTAATGAGCATCAAGTCATTTTACACTGCATTACAGCAGAAAACAGTTTGCAGTTTTTGGCAAATCTTTGTTATTTGCTTTTCAATCCTGGTGAGTAGATGTTAACTAATGTCATTATGAACACTTTAATCCAGAGGGAGGTGTAAGAGATGTAAGTGGGTCCTGCACTTCGGTCACAACAACCCCATGCAACGCTACAGGCTTGGGGAGGAGTGGCTGGAAAGCTGCCTGGCCGAAAAGGATCTGGGGGTGTTGGTAGATAGCCGGCTGAACATGAGCCAGCAGTGTGCCCAGGTGGCCAAGAAGGCCAACAGCATCCTGGCTTGTATCAGGAATGCTGTGGCCAGCAGGAGCAGGGAGGTGATTGTCCCCCTGTACTTGGCGCTGGTGAGGCCGCACCTCGAATACTGTGTCCAGTTTTGGGCCCCTCAATACAAGAAAGACATTGAGGTGCTGGAGCGTGTTCAGAGACGGGCAACAAGGCTGGTGAAGGGTCTGGAGAACAAGTCTTATGAGGAGCGGCTGAGGGAACTGGGGTTGTTTAGCCTGGAGAAGAGGAGTCTGAGGGGAGACCTTATCGCTCTCTACAACTACCTGAAAGGAGGTAGTAGTGAGGTGGGTGTTGGTCTCTTCTCCCAAGTAGCTAGCGATAGGACGAGAGGAAATGGGCTCAAGCTGCGCCAGGGGAGGTTTAGGCTGGAAATTAGGAAAAATTTCTTTACGGAAAGGGTGGTCAAGCATTGGAACAGGCTGCCCAGAGAGGTGGTGGAGTCACCATCCCTGGAAGCGTTCAAAAAACAGGTAGATGTGGCACTTCGGGATATGGTTTAGTCTAGTCTACCCTTGATTGGTTTAGGTGGGCTTGGTAGTGTAGGTTAATGGTTGGACTGGATGATCTTAAAGGTCTTTTCCAACCTAGACGATTCTATGATTCTGTGATTCTATGAAAAAACCTCAAAGATTAATTTGATTGAAGCACTACATTTAATCCACTATGCTATGTCCAACACTGATGACAAAATGACATTCAAAAAGAATTCTCCCGCTTTAAGTAGAATAGATGAATCAAAAAAATAAATATCAACATTGTAGCCATATACCAGCTCCTGGGTTATCCTCTAGGCTCAGACACAAAATGCTGACATCCTGACTTCTAACTGCCTCGTAATGGTTTGAACCCACCCTAAGCTTCTTCCAAATGTATACCAATGTATTCCAAATGAATACCAGTGAAGATACCCACTTTTAAACAGTGCATCTCCTCATCCCCAGCATACAGACAGCAGGATGTATTTACATTATCCAAAAGGAGTTGCAACTACTTCAACTACTTTTTTCTTTAATTATTAAATAGAAATGGAATATGGATTTCAGGGGATTTAAACTCAAGCAGGCTCTAAAATCTGGTCTCTGAGCTGGAAAAAAAAATTAGTATCATGTGACACTTAAATGACTGACACATACTTAAACGACACAGCAATATTTTCCTGTCTGGTGCTTTGCACAACATTAGAAGAGTATTCTTAAGGTGATGAGTCAATTCATTTTGACTGCTACTTTCCAAGAGTATCCACTAGTGCCACTATTAACACCTGTAACAACCTTGCACAGCTACACAGAATTAAGATTATGGTTTTTTTAAAGAGGAAGAATTGCTTTTGATTTTAACCAAAACAATTATAAAACCTAAAGCTTACACATACATTCTGGTAGTGATCATTACTAGTAAACTGCATAAAGAATAAATACCAGTACTTCCAAAATTGACACCGTAGTAATACTGCTGCTTGATGCATCAAGCAGGGACAAAATACAAATAGCATACTCCCAAAAAAGTCTATTAAGCTTTACATGGTTATTGGTAATAAGTAGCACAATAAAAAAGCTAACTGATTTAAACAGCTTTCCCCAGATGATGCCCCTCTGACTGTGTTTATTAGCAAAACCACTTGTAACATATGATGGGAAGTTCAGAACAAGCACAATGGTATTAGCCTTCTACAAGCACTCAGAGCTGCAACTTGTCAGCAGCGCACTGTATTCTGGAGCAGCTAAAGATTTCTGTAAATTTGCATGGCTGCACACATAAGCAGTAGTTCTCCCAAGGGAAAAAAAAAAGAAAAAAAAAAACTTTTCTCAGTCCTTAACAATAAACACATCAGGCCAAAATAGTTTCTTGAAAGTAGGTCAAAAATACCCATTCGTGATCACTTCTGCATTGGTTTTCTAGCAAATTAATCTACCCACACAGATATATGTAATGTGTACCCTGGAGACAGTAAGGCAGAGGAAGAAAACCAAATACATTAATGAGGTAGCTTAGACCGAATAACTGCAGTTAAAAGTTTTATTGAACAAAAGAAGGTAAAATGTGGTAGTCCAAGTTCACTGAGCAAAAGCAGCTCTCTCGCTGAAGCTGCACTTTGTGCTAAATAACCTTATTAACTGAGACTATACAGAGGACACATTATGTAAGTTATCTCAACAGCAAAGGAGAAAAGTTAGATTAAATTTGATCTGATGGAACAATTTGGTCAAATTCAGTGGCTTAAGTTAATGTTTCTAGCCCTTATCTACCTATATTCAGTACAGGCATACAACAGAAAATATACAACTGCACTGAATTCCCGTTTGTTAATAGCGTGTGCTCCCATGCAAGCGGAAGCGAATTCCTGAAAAAAACCAAATTAAAAAACCCAAACATTTTAAATCTTTTGTTTGGAGCATCACTCAACCGACTCAGGAAAAACACTTCATATATGTTATAAAAAAAACCTCCTGGCCTTTACAAGGTCCACTTCCTGTATAGTGCTAGTATTTTAAAATTATTTCTCCCCTCTGCCTAAGAAACTTCATATGCTCTGAAAGCACCCACAACATCAAGTGGGTAAACGGATATGTCAAAATTACTCTGTGAAAAGAGGGATGTAGCTCACGCCCCTTGGCAACCTTCTGTCATAGTTCACATTGATGTGGTCTACCTCCCCTTGTAATCAGAAGTCAAAAATGAAAGGAAAGGATTTCAAATATGAAATTTAGTGAAAGAACTTGTTCAATACAAAGTCTTCAAAGACTCATTGGGCTTCCAAACGTAAGCTGTAAGGTACCTCACACCCAATACACAACATTAATAACGTACCTAGTTCATCCATTTTATAGATAATATCTTCTCATTTGTTAAACATTTGGCTTGGGTGAGTACATCTTTTTTTGTTAACCACTTGACAAACATTCTAGGCCAAACAAACAGCACAAATAATGTCAAAGTCTTTTTTTTTCCAGTAATTGTACGAAATGCTGTAGGATAAGCCTAAATAGACTCCATGATGCAGTGCAAAGGTGTTACTACAACATCATAAGTCAAGGGATGTTTCTAAGGTGCTGAAAGAGGAGATTCTCTAGACGGCGACCCTGTATTGTCCTCCGGTGGGAAAACAGTAAGAGTGCAGGCTCGAATGCCACCAAGTGATTCTGGAAGGTCAAATACTTTATGCCACTCATCTTTTTCTGGATCATATTTTTGAACTATTTCCACCATACACCGATTATTCCAAGAATATCCTCCAACAACATAGATTTTATTTTCAAAGACAGCAACCCCAACATCACTTTGCCCACGTAACATGGCAGCAATTGGAGTCCACTGGTCTAGAGTTGGTGAGTAATATTCACAGCTTAGAACATCATCATAATCACTTGTTCCTCTGAAGTGATTTCCACCAATAACATACAGCTTGTCTCCTACAGTACACATGCAATGCAGACCTCTCACTGTCGTCATCGGAGCTTTTTGAGTCCATTTGTCTGTATCAGGGTCAAAACACATAAGTTCCTTTTGGAACGTATCATGGGTAATTCCCCCTAGAGAAATAAAACACATGTTAGAGCAGTGCTCACCCTAATAAGCAATTAATAGCAAAACCATACATTTTTGTGAGTGAATTCAGCCTTCCCTAAAACTTTTTCACATTAGCTTAGATTACTATCACATATGTGCTCCATTTCAAATGACATTTTTAATGTACCTTGCTCCTTTAAATCTGAATATGGAAAGAAGGCATGTCTCACAGTACTTCATTACATAAGATGATACTGGCAGATTAAAAGAACAAAAAAATTGTTACCTATGCTTCATTCTGGCAAAATTTATTTGCTTACATTTGTTCAGTTTGCTAGTTTTATTTCTCACCATCAAGAAAACAGGAATCCATTTCCCTTTCAAATTTTGATACATTATTGTGTTTTACAGTGGTGCTATCACATAGCAGAATTTTCTTCAGAAAACTTTTTTTTTTTTTCCACTTGGAGAGAGGACAAAGATTTCAAATATCCTTCTGTTAATAGATGCCTATGGTTCTCTCTATATTTACCTTCTCCATGGTTCCCTGCAAAAGCAGTTGGAGAGGCTTCAGGGGAAATCACAGGACGATTTCCCATCAGTGGATGAAATGTCACACCTTTCTGCAAGGTCACTAGGCAGGTCAGAAAGCAGTCACACCAATTTCAGACACTGTAGGCTTATTAGCTATGGTTTAAGACCATAATGCAACTATATTTGAGGTGCTAAAAAATATGCAGAGAACACACTGCTACTGAACAACCTCCTGCTGGGCTGACCATTCAACATTGAATTATCACGCTTGGATTATTAGCAGACAGAGATGGCACAGTGTCTACAGGAGTTATGCAAGAAAGTACTTAATTCTTCAGTTTGACAGTAAGAATTAAATACAGAAAAAATAGGAGGACTGTCCAGCCCTAACACTTAATGACAGCCATAGCAGTGGCAGTGCTTGGCAGCCTGTCAGAGAGAAGAGGCTTTAATGACAAAGGAACCAATCTTCACATTTTCAACCCCAAAAATGTCTAGACTCACAGGGGTACCTGAGAGGACAGGAGGAAAAGAAAAATCTGTGGGAAATGCACAGCATCTACATGAAGAAGCACATCAAGGAACTTATACATGTGCCACCAGCAGTAAAACAAGCAAAAAGGGGAAAAAAGTACAAATAGCAGCACAAAGATTAGAAGCTAGCTTAACGGACTTGCTCATAGAAAAATAAGCGGCTGTACCTTACAGTAAATTTTAAAGCAAATCCCTCCTAGTCTACTGGCACAAGACCCCCTGATTCAAAATACCCTGAGGATCAATCTGCTCCAGTGCATCTCCCCACCAGTTCTTTACAGCTAAGCAACCTTGTCCCATCTCCTGCCCTGAATTTCAGCCAAGTTATTAGAGGACATCCCTTAAAATCACAGTAGGAGAACATACATCGGTCTGTGATCTCTGTAGAGGTCACTGACAGACAGATTGAACCTTCTTTAAAAAATTGAGCACATACCAGGTTTTCAGAAAACCTATTGCCCCTAGTTTGGAAAAAAATGGAAAGAAACTATAACCTCGGTGACATGCAGGACTGAGTATATTAGAAATGAAAGACAGGTGAAAGTACAGACATCATTTGTATATTGCAATTAACATGAAGACTTATCCCTTTCCATAAGCTCAATGAAGGCAGATGTTCTTCTTTAAAGTATTAAAATTTCCAATGTTTTCCAAAATGTATCAAAGAGTATGTGTTTAATGGTCATTGCTATATAAATGTATATATGTGGTGTTGCCACAGAAAAATATATTCTGATTGTTACAGTGAAAAGCTGCTTTGGAACCCAGAGTTGTCATTTACTATGTAAACACGTAATATTATCTAAAATAATTTTCTCAGACTCTGCAGTATATACGCTATTTGACTGGCTTCATATGAAATTGCATCACTGCTTATACCATGGCAAACCTACCACAACCAGAGACTAATTTTTATTGTGTCCCACTGAAATAGGAAAGTTATATAAGTACTTGTTTCATAGAGATGATATGATCATAGGAAATATTTACCTGAAATATACATTAATCCCCCATACACAGTTCCAGCATGACCATAGTGGGGTTCATTCATTTTTGCGACATAGCTCCATTCATTCATTCTGGGATTGTAACATTCCACAGTGGCTGTTTAAAACAAACGAGAATATAAAAATGTTGAAGCTAGCATGGCAGTTTGGTTTTGAGTACAGTCACAGTGGCAGTAATATATTCATAAACATAGGAAGTATCAATGAGAAACATTGTTCAGCTGAGAAGGTGTCAAGGGAATTATTGAGCATTATGTTGAGACACAATACAGAAAAACCTCAAGCTTCGTCCCAGAGGAACAAAAAGGAAGAAAAGACCCTCTTCCATTCTTGCCTTCCACTTGTTTCATTCCCATTCCTGCTTGAGACACAACCTGCCCTGGCTTATGAACCCTGCTGGAGGTACAGCTGTGGGACATCAGAGAAAATGGCAACAAAGCTGGGTGAATTCAGCTTTTCTACCCTTTCCTCTTGTATAACTCCCTTCAGTGTCTGCTGTAGAGAGATAGGGAATAAACTTAAAACCTATCACAAAGAGCATCAATACATCTGGAAGATGTACAGAACAGACCCATGTCTTCAGCAACATCCCACCCATGCAGAAAGTCAGCCTAGATTTCCTTCTTGGTATTTCGCATTGAAATGGTCCCATGCCCTCAAAAGGGGGCAGCAACTGTTGACTAATTTTCTATTGCCTTGCAATGTTTTATTGTACTTTATATGTACTTGCACAGCAACATACAGCACAGCATATGCAAGTCACTAATTCAAACCATTTACAAAAGCCAAGCTTTAAAAAAAATACAAGAAGAAACATCATTGAATCTCGAATGGAGAGAAGCTGTTGATACACAGCTCCGTTTGTGCAGTTTTCTTTGTGAACCAGAATGTTAAAATGATCAAAGGATTTATCAAATCAGAAATCACAGAGGTTAGTACTAAGTTAAAAAGAAACCCAGAGCCCAGATGTCCTTGCAGAAAGCATTTCTGAGACTGAATCCTCTCTTCGAATAGGGATGGAAGAAATGTGGGGTTGCAGGAAAAGGACTATGCAATAAGTACAGAGAATAGAAATAGAAAACAGATTTAGTAATGGATCTGAGCAAGCTGTAGAGATTGGCAGCTTGAATAGTACAATATGACCAGAGCGGCAAGAGATCCTGAAAAACCCTGTAATGTAGCGACCTTATGATGCACAAAGCAATTATCAATAATTGTGTTATCTTAAAGACAAATTAAATCTCATTTTAAATAATTAAAATTAAGAATCAGATTCTCATGCTCATTACACAATGCTTAATCTCGGAAGAGAGATGTTTATGAACTATGTGTACAAAATTGAATGTCTTTGAAAGTGGAATTTTACTTGCTCCAGAACAAGCTTTTTTTTCAATTAAGGGTGGAAAATGTGAGCCAGCTCTATGGTGACTTACAGTCCAGGATTACACATCAACTGAAAGAGACAAAAAAATTTAGAAGCTGAGAAACTTGCCATTTTAAAGGCAGAAACTATTTAGTGTTAGTATAAGCCTGCAGAGTTAGCAGTACTGGCCAGGCCAGTAAAATACATCAATCAGTAACACTCATACAGCAACTATAAGGTACCTCACCCTAACTCCAAATCTGTCATCTAAAAAAGGAAAAAAAAAAAAAATTTAATCCTTTGGAGCATTTTGGAAAGTAAAGTATAGCTATTGTCTCAGCCCACCACCAAAAAATCCCTAGTCACGGAAAAATTTAGCAAAGAGCACACTACAGTGACCTTCTGAATTATCTTTTAGCTGCTGTAAAACGCACAACCTCCTTGTTGTTGCAAAACAGGATGACATTTTGTAATTCCATGCAATTAGTATCTCAAGTAGACACACTCAAAATAGAAGCTTCCAGTTCCAGTGTCAGGAATACTGTCTGACAACCAGTTCAGCATCATCTAAGGTTAAAAATAAAAAATTCAAAATAAAAAAAAACCTGTATTGCACATAAGAATTGCTAAATTGTTACAGTACACTGGATTTTCTTCAGCCTTTCCCCATCCAGGAGCTGAAATTAAATTTAAGAAATACAGAAAAGTGCTGGTCCAGAACATTAAGCCTGTAATGCTTCTGGTTTTGTAAGAGTGCCTTGCACATGACTCCCAGTTATGCGAGCCATCTTAGGGCTTTGTAGGATAGACAAAAAATAAAAAACTGACGCAAAGTAACTGAAATCAAGTGTGTCTATACAGTACTGTTGACATGGTGAATTTGTGATTTAAAAAACCTGCCCAATACGGGCAAGTTCCCAAGAGATCAGTCCTTCACTAAAAACTTTTCTTACAACCTAGTCTTCTTGTTACCACTTTTCTTACCTCAGCCATTTGAAATGAGCCTCGAGCTGCCTTTCACATGACACACATGTACAGGTAGATAAAAGTCTGCATAAGGAAAGGTACAAAAAGGCATTCAAGCTTTCTTCTACAATGAAAATTTTTAAAGTCAGGCTTGATTTTTTCTTTTAATTATTTTTTTAGCAGAGTCAAAAATCTCTTCTTAAAAAGTTTTGGTATTTTTCCCATTTGATATCCTGCAGACTTTGTATATCCATCAAGGACTCACACGGCCGTAAAGCCAGTGAATGCTGGACACGGCCTCTTGCCCAAATAAAGGTATAGGCACAAAAAAACTGATTCCACAAACTACACTTAAAATTAAATCTATGAGTTGTATTTCTGTGTACTGCCATCTTGACACCACATGCAGTATTTGCCCAATCCCAATAAACCCATGCTTTCTTGTATAAATGTATTCATCCATTCCAATATTCTTTTCTGAAAAAGAAAGCTCCTTTCTACTCCGCTCCATTTAGCAATCAGAAGAAAACAAAAATGTGCAGGAATTTCAAGAACAGAGAAAAAAACAGATTTGACATGCAAGTAATTATAGCTGTCCCAGGTCTACCCTGACAGCAGACCCTTCCAACCTGCTGTCTGCTGCTATGTTGCACCAAAATCATCATTCTACTTGCTTTCACAAAGGCATCCTCTTTCCCATAGTGCTTCCACTCTGTGCTGAGGTGAGAAACTTAAATTTCTAATATACTATAAGGACAGGAAGAGCAGAGTATGTGCAAAGCAATCACAAAGCCAGCAGCAACCAGACTAACACGACATTCAACACTGGACAACTGTTTATCTCACTCTGCACTACAGACTGCATTTAAGAGAGAAACCATAGCCAAAAGATCACTTTAGCAAGAGAAGATAAAACATGCAGAAATTGCATTACTGCCATCACTATCATCATGTTGTAAAGACATTAGTTATCTGAGAAAGGACACTGTGGAGTCCAAGATCCCTCACTTCCTGATGTGGCTTCAAAATTCCCTTGAACATCACTAGCAGAACTAAAGTACTGTTTGACAGTATTTCAGATAAATCATTCCCACTCAAAATCTCACATCTACCATGCTCTAAAACAAAGATAATTATTTCCCAGCTGAAAAACCCCTACTGTCTCGTTTGGTTGTTCTGCGTAGTTTTTTCCCTGTTTCTTTGCAATGTCATTCCACTTGTCTCTCTTAACAAGATCTCCCTCTGCACTGAGAAGGAAAAAAACCAAACCACAAAATTTCAGCTATTAAAGGTGTCCGTTAATTTAAAAGAGGCATCAGGATGTTCTATACATCATCTTCAGACAGAGCATCATTCACAAAACACTCAAAAGAACTGCTGCTTTACTGAACCTAAGTATATATTCAGGCTATATAGCATGAGACTGATGGATCCATTCTCTTTCCCAACAGCATGAATGATTCAAATCAGGCTTTATTTATGTTTAACAGTGGAACTTCTGATCTGTTCATTACCATAATCCAGGGAAGACAGGCCTCATTTTAATAGAATTAAGCAACCTCAAAAGGACACAAAGCTTTGGCAGTCCCAAGGGATGCTCAGCCTGCACTAATTTTATAGTGCCATCTGTGATGCTATTTGAGGAGTGTACAGATATTTACCACTTCTCTGTCAGTAGCTTCTCATGTGTCTTGAGGTTTATTACAGCAGCACTTAGCAATGGTGTGTGATGTCTCAAAACCTAGATCTTCATTTTGTTATGTTATTTCTATAATACAGCTTGCTTCTGTAGAACTCAAAGCTGATTGGGTTAAATTAAACAGAGCCCTGAGTAATTTTGTCCCTAGCATAGCAAGGAGCCACTTCCAAATGAGCTCCTACGCAGAAGGTCCTCCAGTTCACACTTTGGTTTGATATTCACAGTACTACACAGACAACAAACAACTGGGTGATGATGCATATTTTTCTTCTTAACCAACAACAATTAAAATATATCTATTACATAGACTTACAAGATACATTTTTACATAAACAAGGAGCTGTTTGAATTGAGGGTTAAGCATCATAGAGGGCACCTGGAAAATAAATGCCTTCCCACTTGTTGGGCAGGGGGGCAGAACAACACATAACTGTCCTGCCCCAGACTATAAGTCTTCTCTTTCTATCTTTATTGCAGCATGATGATGAAGATATCAATGAATCTGTGGTTTAGTCACAACCCAACATCCCCTGAAGTGCTTAGGAAAAGCACATATATAAAAATCTCAAACTCCACTCAAGCCTATCAACAGCAGAGCCTGAAGTATCTGGAAAATACCTAACTGCACAAGTTTTCTGATACTTAAAGGCACAGCTTCTGCCACCATCAAGCACCACAACTGAACTCTTTCAAAAAAAGAGCTACAAAAATCTACTTGTCTGAGAGAAAACAGTACCCAGTGCTCTGCACAACCGCACAGCTGGAAACTGCCAATCAGCTCTGCTTCATGAGTATCTCTGTGAACCACACCTGGTTTTCCCTTTGTCTCTTTTTCCAAAAAAGTCTTGCCTTTTGCACACCTGACTTCTCCAGGCTGGTCTCCTCCTCGAGCCGGAGTGCTGTTCTCCCTGCCAAATATCTTTGGCAGGTGCTTGCTTTGACATTTAAAAAGAACCAACCAGAATTATGCACAATCCTTCTAGGAGTGGTGCTTGCTTCTGCACAGCCTTAAGTTGTCACGGGGTTGAAAAAATCTGAATTATAATTTCATAATTCAGTACATTTCAAAGATACATTTACCATATTCTAATGCATGTACCACATGCATGCAAGTTCACCTGTCCTTACCAATGAACCAAACTTTTCTCAGTGGCATGCACTGTTAAAACAGTAGCTGTTTATTACTGCTAAAGCACATAACTACCAAGGTAAAAAGTGGTATTTATAAAGTTCTCAGAAGATTAAACATTTGAAAACATTAAACATTTGGGAAGGCTTGATAGAGAGCCTCAAAAAAGTGTAATTTTTTTTTCAGTGAATGTCAGGAGAAAAATAATAAAGACATTCATTTTAGTAACTTTAATCCTGTGGCCCCTTTCCATAAGATCTGATCTTCCAGAAAGCTGAATTCAGGTTTTGGGAATTTTTCCTAACAACAGATTGAAATTAGTTTGAACCCAAGGGCAACATCTTTAATACCTGTCCAACACCCATTTGACCTTCTTTTCTATGAAAAGCTTGAGAGTTTTTCTCATCTGAACTGAATGGGAAGTTTAAGCTGGATTTCATCTTTCAGCTGTCAAGGTTTATGAAAGAAACATGAAAATGGAAAGTGACTTGACTCACAATTAACAAGAAAAGGAACTGAAGCCCCAAATCAAAGCATCAGACAGCTACAATATTTAGCATTTATAGAGTGCTCTTCCCACAGAATGATCCAATGACATTTTTCAGGTCTGTGTGGAAATCATTGAAGCATTTTAATGATATCTTTACAGAAGAATTTTAGACAGGTGACAGATTTTGTATTTTAATTAAATACTGCTTGATCTAATTTAAGAAAAACACTGAGCTTAAATTTAGCCTGCTGCACACGCAGATTGCACTGGCTTAGTGACAGTATTATTTCATATTGATTTTGTTAGGCTTGCAACTTTTTCACTGACATTCTTATAACCCTACTCTGTTTAGATGGTACAGTACACAAGGACAGCAATCTGATTATCTGCTCTTAATTCATACCATTAGAAAATAGCTCAATGAAGGTCAGGTTTTCTGATACTCAAAGATCAATACACGTTAGTTTGTGCATCTGGTCTTCTACAGGGTATGAAGCTTGCTTTTAGAATGTATTTTCAGGTAGATAAAGTGCCATGTAAGAAAAACTCTGAAAACCTCTGGATCTGCATCAGAAAATGGCTGTCTAGGGAAAACAAGTTACTGCAGAACAGTTTCCCGTGTCTTTTGGAAACAGGAGGCATTTTTAAATGTCTCATTTCATCAAACACTAGAATGGATTTTAAACTTCTAGCAAAACCAGCCCAGTTTTGTGCAGTGGAAGCAATGTACTAGATGTTTCCTAAGAAAGCCTGCAATTTGATCATGAAACAAAGTGTATACGTGAATGACTAAGATGCATTAATTTAAAAAAAATAAAATCACAGGTGCTGCAGCTCAAATTAGGTTTTGTATTGTTTCAATGAAACATGTTTCTCACTGCACTTGAAGATATTAGTGCATTTCCAGAAAGAGAATCTTAGGAGCAAGAGATACTGCCACAAAGAGTTGAAAGTCACAGTTAAGTATTGGGCTGAAAGCAGAAAAATAATGAAATGTTACATCTGGTTTCAATTTTAAAGCACAGACATTTACAATGGGGTGTACGCTCCCAGACTTTACTGCAAATGCCAACCACTATGGCTTTAGAAAATGCAGTAGATTAACCCAGGCCATCCTCTACAGACTTTTGTTAAATTAAGTTACCATGTACTTATTCTTTGTTTCCAACCATCTTATTTCCCTGAAACTGATGGGTTTTTTTTTCTTTTTTTTTTGGCAAGTAAAATGAATCATTATTTGCAAGGGCGGGGGTGGGGGGGAGAAGGAGGCCACAGGACAGTGTCATTTGTATAAATAAGTTAACTGTGTAGTCACAAGATCACAGGCAAAATATAACATTTTTAGTAATTTTAGTAATTAAAAAAAAAAAAAGACTTAGCATTTCAAAATTACTATTCCAGAAAATTTGTGTCTTTTAAAATGCAACCTTCAACAGTTAAGTTTCAGTTAGAAAGTCATGTACCCCTGAAGAGTGAAAAGAGTGGGTTTGGTATCTCAGCTAAGTAATTTTTTTTGCCTATAGTTGTGATTATAAATATACACACATGCTTATACAGGTAGACACACACACTTCATGTTTGATGATAAAGGTGAAGACATCGGATATTATTCTTGGCAGTGCTAGGTTAACAGTTGGACTTGATGATCTTAAAGGTCTTTTCCAACCTAAACGATTCTATGATTATGCATCAAAACACAGGATACATATATTTTGAAATTTTTTTGTGGAAGCCCTTCTACAATTAACTGCTAATAGTATCCAGACAAATTTCTCTATGCATTTGCAGTACTTCCAGAAGGAAGCTGCGCGCCAACAACTTCAGCTTGTTTCCCCTCCACCCATTCATGTGCAGCACAGTATTTCAGGGCCTAAAAACCAAGGCAAGAAGCCATGCTTCAGGAGAAGCACTCACCTAGCTCACCCGCTGCATTTCGACCACCGACTGCATACAAATGTCCTTTGAGGGCACTTAGGTGGAAGAAGGTGCGCTTCTCATTTAAAGATGCAACTTGCATCCATTTGTTGTAGCGAGGATCAAACCTAAAGACCGTGTCAACCGCTGTCTTTCCTTTTGTGTCGTAATTGCTCTGGCCTCCGACTACGTAAAGAAAGTTTCCGATCACAGCGATGCCGTGCTGGTACCTCGGTGCATCCATGGGAGCTAAGGATTTCCATTCGTGGGCCTTTTCATCGTACATCCGTAACTCCTTGCTGACAACCAGCTGCTGCCTCAGCACTCCCCCCAACGTCACCAAGTGAGTACTGTCTGATCGAATAGCAGTTCTCTCTGACTGCATAACTGGTTGCATGTATGGCATCATTTGGTAATTGCTGGCCTCCAAAAGCAAGTTCACACAGGTATTGTCAGTTCTCATGAAGTCCACTGTTTGCACATAGTTAATAAGATCCTGGGGCGTCATCAGTGGAAACCTGATGTTCTTCATTAGCTTTGCAGCATACTCCATCCGAGGCTCCTCATACCGTAGCCAGCGACAAGCCGCCTTGAAGAGTTCAAGTTCAGTGCAGTGCTTAAGGCTATTACTTGAAAGCACAAAGGCAAGACGTTCAAAGGGTAGTTTCACAAATTCACCAGTACTTAATAATGCAGGGAAGTTCTTCAGGATAAAATTATTAACATATTTATCCACTTCTGTGAGATTGTATGTGTTGGCAATTCGCCCAACCTCAACACAGTTTTCCAACGAAACCTATTAAGTAAACAGAAAGAGGAATCAAAACACTTTCTTAATTTGGTGCTTAAATGATAATGTAGAATTTAATGAATACTACAGAATCAGCAATATTTCATCATTTCACAATGCTCAAGGTGATTTACACATGAGCAAATAAATATTCAATGTGATTTATATATTCATGACTGCAAGGGGAGACCCAATGTATTCCTTATTTTGAAGAAAAAAATGAGACAAGTAACAGGCAGGTGGCATATATTAAGTCAAATACATTATACAATGATGATACATAATAATTATTAATTATATATAATAATTATATATAATATATAAATATATAATAATAAAAATATATATTAATATATAATAATAATCTTCATCTTTGAAAAGCTCTGCAAACATCTTTCTTACAAAGGACTGTGGAAAATACAGTTAAGGGAGAGTTGATCAGCCCAAGGTTACAGAGAATAATGCAAAAGTAGGTCTCACCATCAAACATTTTCTAACATTATTAAAATTTTATTGGCATAATGTAGCCAAAGAGAATGGCACAGCTACCTCGCCAATGTCACCCACATATTTCCGACAACTTATTTACAGTGTTCAATCCCATGAATACATTCCTTAGAAACAAACAAAATTGCATCTTTAGTAAATCAAGGTGGTGCTTTTATGGAATATGTTCAAAATTAAATACATGTCATTGTCAAAAATAAGACAAAGGTAGTGATTTTTTTAATATATATGCAGTTTAAAAAAAAAAAAAACCCAAAACCTAGGAGGATTTCCCCTAGAAATACCCAGCACATGAAATGCTTTTGCAGTATGGATCATACCCTAAATTCATTCAAATACTTGACTGACCATATCTTGGTAATCACATCTTTACACTGTCGCTGCATCTACCTTTCTTACATCTTTGGCTCCTAAATTTCTGAGGTCACTTGGGATCCAAGGCAGAGGAAGGAAGAAAGATGGGAGGGACAGGACATAACAAAGCAGGTCTCCAGTGAACCCAGCCAATTCATTTCAACAAGCTCTACAGTACATATGCAAAGCAAGTCAATTTTCAGACACTTCTTGCTGAGAATTGGAACTTTTGTGCATTCAATCCTTATTCTAACCCAAGCTTCATTACATATGCTTCCTAGTCTCTGTGCATGTCAGTCCTACTCAATGTCGACAATCTCCACAACTTTGTGATTCTCCCTGTATTTGTAATGCCAAAAGAATTTAAGCTTCCAAATCTTATGGTTATTTTTAAAAAGATTATAATGAATGAGTACTATGACCTGATTGCAGCCTAAGAATTCAAAAACCTTCAAATGACCTTCTGGTCATGACAGAGATTACAAGATTTTAATACTGTATAACTCAATCGGATCATTGCCCTTTAATACTAGACAATTCAAAAGTCTAATGAGTACGGGAATAGGAGATTTTTTTAATTCACTCAAAACTTATCTAACTTGCCCTAGAGTTAAGATCTGCAGTCATCAAAAGTCTTCATTCACACATCCTGAAATGCCTTCATCCAGTCAAAGGTTCCAAATCTTATTCTTCACCTGCAGGAACACTAATCCTGTAGTGAGGTCCTATCTATAATATGAACGTGTGGCAGACTGTCAGGAGTTCTCTTATAAAAATATCTGTGCAATATATACATGGAAATTACTTTCGTATTACAAGACAGACCACATTGTTGATATCAAAATATAATCACATCAGCTAGCAATGACCTATAAAACATTCTCTGACACTTAAGAAACACTTTTTCTTTTTTTGACTGTTTTTGAGAGTCAGTATCTGTACGATTGATTTTAGGATTTTTCATTTACATAAGTTAACTGCAACGGAAGTAACAGCATACATTAAAGTAAATGAAACAGGATATTATTACTTCGAAAACTTTTTTCAAGCTGTATAATAAAAATAAAGCAATGGAAAAATCGCCCCTTAACAAACAGCTGACTTACGGTATGCCACAAATCTGAACTCTTACTATACAGTTTTTGTTTTTAAAAACTACTTCGGAATACATTTACTGGCATCAAACTACAGAGATGCCGCAATTTCTCCACATCAAGGTAAGCAGATAGAAAGATACTATTGCATACAGAAAAGGCATGCTTGAAGTCAAAAGATCAAAGCAAAAAAGGTACAGATTACGTACCATTGTTATATGGTGTTCAGGTTGCAATGAAGTATTTAGACCTACTGCAGAATGCATGCCAGTTACCAAGTACCCAGCATACATCCAGTTGATGTATTATCATAACTATGTTACACTGTAAATCTATGCAGTTGCATATATTCCTGGAATACTTACATTTGAGAAATTTATTGACACATTATACATTGTTAATGACTGATGTACATGACATGAACAGTTCCCAGACACCCCCTAATTATCGGAAAATTTACCTTATAGTGCCTTAATTAATCCACTGGAATTGTACTGCACTCAGGGTTTTATTTCGTACTATGATTGCAGGGTCTCCCCATTATGCTTACAAAATTGTGCACTTTGTTTGGCTTACTAACAAATGTTATCACTCACCTCAAATCAGTGTACCACATTAAATATTTTCTTAAAGGTTACTTTCCTTGCCAAAAGCACTACTACCAATTTTATTGTGTTCTAAGATAACAATCCATGTCCCAGGCTAAATTATATTGCAAAGATTTCACAGCCCTAAAGATATATACTCTAGAGATTCTTAAGTCCTGAGCCAAAAAAAAAAAAAAAATTCCTTCAACAGAATGAAATGCAATAGTTACTTCTACTTAAGTACTCGAAACTGGATGGCATTAAAGTACAATAATGCTATTTAAACATCCAGGTACTTAAGTTACTCAAGTGTTGACTTTCGAAAAAACAGTTTGACTTATGCTATGGTACTTATGAGAGGTGTGGAAACCATTCTCTATGGAAGTCAGCCAGTCAGGAGCTTCTCAACAGAAGGAACAGCTACTTCTGGAAATCCCACAAGTGTGGAAATCTTGTGGAAATCCCACAAGTGAGTGGGAGGAATAGAAATATCAGACAAAAACATAAGACTAATTCTACAGTGACTAGTAAATATACTCATACAGAACCAGCTAAAAGCCATACTGGACAAACAGCTAAGCAACTTCATAAGAAGTCAAGAATTTTAGATAAACACTATTTTACTTGGGCTTTGACTACTGCGCAGAGCTGCTCATTCACATTACTCATTCTAATTGCTCATTACAAAGCAGAAGTAAAGGTTCCAGAAAATGCTAAAAAGCTTTTAAAAAAACAAAGATCAAGCACAGCACAATGTTATTACAGCCTGAAAAACCAAATGCAAAAGCCAAAGTACTTTCTCAAGAAAGCAGTTGATTTAATTCTTTGAGATTTTGAAGCAACCGCCCAAGCTCTGGTAAAAAACTTAACTGACTATAAACTACTACAAAATTGGACATAGAGCAAAATGATTGCAAGTATAAGAACCCTGGAGAACAACTCAGGAAAAATAACATGCACAGGAAAATCTAGTCCTCAAGCCCACTACCACAAAATATTTAGGCATCTAACTTTTTGTTTCAGTGACTGTTAGACACTGAAGTACTTAACATCGTGTTCCAAAGGGTCTAATTTTAAAAGAGCTTACATTACCGTGAAATCCTCACTTTTTCTGTGGTTTCCCCATATACAGAAGTCCAGAAATAACAGCACAGAAATTTGACCAGCTCGGAAAACAGAATCAATCATACCCCCACATTAGAAAAGGTGGATTTCTGTTGGCTGACAGAGCTGGCCCCAGCATTAGATCCCACACTCCCACAAAAGTCAGACCATCTTGCTCCATCCTCAATTAACCAAAGTTCTTGCCACAAGACAGACTTCCAAACATTGAGACGTCAATATTTGACAATTTGCTAGTTGTTACAAAAATGTAAAGCATAGAATTATAGAAGGAATAAAATTTTCTTATGCAGCTATATGAGAGGTACAGCCAAGACAGTTTTCAATGTTTTGGAATGTTTTCTTGAACTACAGTATAACATCCCCTTCCCCATTACACTGTGATTTTCCCCTGAACGCTGCAATTTACTTGGACAGGTTTCTCCTCTTTCTCCATTTTGTACACTGCTGCTACTTTTGTAAAAACATTATTGCATGCTCTCTAGCACTCACTATTCTGAAAACATTTCCATGGCATTTTTATTAATTTTAATTACATTATGGCTCATTTAGATGTGAACTTGGGAGTAGTCCTAGTCTATCATATAGCTATAAATATTTAAAACTAATACTGAAAGTAAGACTGAAAACATCTTGGGAAGTATTCCAGTGTTTCTCTGGGAATCTGGTCGGCTGCAAGAGCAAAGATTATCAGAGCAACAGGCTACTCGACAGGAGGTGTGTAAACGCAGAAGAAATAAAAGAACACTTGTAAGTCAGCTACAACATACACCATTCTGTGAAGCTCTCACTATTTTTTTTTTTTTTTTTACACAAATTAAGCTGTTACCTTAACCTTATGTTTTTCTTCGTAAGTATTTCCAACACCCTCTTAGGAAGTAACACAGTTGCATTATGCTTTACCTAAACTGATTCCTATAACCCTTTTAATAATGGACTCCCTAGACAATTCAAAGACAAATAAGTATTTGTCTGGGAATAGTTACAACAGCTCTCAGATGCTGCTCTCGGCTACTTTCAGTAGAAATAAGCTCAAGACTTGCTCAGAGAACTCATTTAAATTACAGAAATGCTACTTCAAGAATGGTGTGAAACTAGTATAATCTCTGTAAGGCTAAGATATGGTAATTAAAGCAAAAACCACCAAGTTTGCTCACCAACTCTTGTTCCTGTTCAAACAAATTCCAAAGAAAGTTAATTCAAAAATTCTTTGTACAAGGATGCTGAGAACATAACTAGGCTAACAGCACAAACTTAGTTTTGTACTTTCTCTACAGGTATACAATGAATGAGATCATGGCCCCTTAGACATCAATATAAAAGAAAATACTTAAGAAAACAGAATCAATAAAATTAGGATTATGAATAAAGTCCTCCTGATTCTGAACCTCACCCCTTTCAAAATGTGGTATCAACAAGACATTTCTTACTTGAACCAAAACAGTGACTGAGTCAACATCATAAGTGAAGGAACCTTCAGAAAACATGCGTTTCAAACAAAGAAAAAAAATCTTCCAAATAACACGATTTAAGATGAAAGAAGCTCTTTCCCTAAGAAAGCAAAATAAACAAGCAGCTGCCCTACCCAGAAAGGGCAATGGGCAACAGGCAACATGGTGTCCCTAGGGCTCACCTCCCATCAAAGCGAGGCTGCTCCAAATCCCTGATACAAAAGAACACCAAGACCTTATTCCAAGTTGGCACTTATAGCAATGTCAACGCTGGAGAGGCAGAATGCATAATTTTGGAAGGTAAAACAAACCTGAGCAACATAAAATAGGTGGTATAGGATTTAAGAGTATTAAGATTAATGAAACATTATCACAACATTCTCAGAGAACTGGCCAATTATAAAATATGCCAAAATTAAAAGCAAAACAGTAGCGTTATAAAGCTTAAATGCCTCTAACACTTTCCTTATGAAACAGATTGCTGTTATTAGCAGCTTGGAGTCCTCTTGCTTGCATAAAGCCCGGTACATGTCTTAATTAGGGAGGTCACATTTCTGAACCTGTACTCTGAGGAGCGATGGGAATACCTACTTCTTTATTTCTCATTACAGACTATCAGAAAGCTGAATTCCAAACAATATTATAATTCATGTAGAACACACTAGTCTCCCTGTTACAGGTAAAGTGAGATTTTTAGTAAGATATATAAGCAATTAACATTAACATCAGAAAACCTCCAGGAAACATTAGACATAATGCCAAAATGTCTCTCTAGGCAGAACTGCTTTGACAGCACAGCTCTTAACAGCTCTCTCATTCTGCAACCCCACAAAGTAGGTGTTCCTTATTGTTGGCAGGACAAAGAGTTATAATTACAAGACAGCCGGGCAAGAACTAGGAAAGGTATTGAAGGAACATGTATTGGAATTGCTTATATATACTGTGTTTAAGTTAGAAAACACCCGTATTCTGAGACTGCACTGTTTTAACTATAAAGTGAACATAACTGAAGCACAAAATGCATGCAGTAAGTTAACTACAATGCTAAAATGAGTGCAGTCCTGCAGTGAGACCCTGAAACCTCTGATATCTGACATTTAAAAAGTAAAGGATGTTAAAAAAATAAAACCTCTGAAAAACAACCCAACACATATATGTGAGCTGTGCTTAATAAACAACAAGATTAAACAGGAGTATAAATCCAATGCTTTTAACAAGACATTGGAGACACAAATGAAGGGAGTGTTTTCATGTCGCATCTTTCCTTACATGCCTTTTCCCAACCATGAAGACAGAACCCAGGAAAAAGCTTAAAGAAAAGCCAGTTACCACTTAACAAGCTGAATCCTTAACAGCAATCTTGCTTTTGCAAAAACAGAAGTTTGTTTTTAATACAGAGAAAACTGCAAAACTGTTTGACATTCAACTTGAAGGGAACATGACATTCTTCTCCAAAGCACAGCCTCAAAACAAAACAGGACACCAACTCTGAAAGAGGAAGGGATGGAGGAGGAAAAAAGGTTGTCGAAGTTCCCCCTCCCTCCAGAGTGAGTTCAGGACCTGAGATTTTAATCTCTGTAATAAATAAAAATCAGCAGGGCAACTCTAAATCATAAACAGATTGCGTTGCATTAGAACTACAGCATACTCCTTTGCAGGGCAAACTTTTTAGTTGTTCCAGTTGCACAAAAGCAACCATGCCACAAGCCGTGTAAGTATTATTCTTTTAACTAACCGTTATTAGTAGAAGAGGAGAGAGCTGCTACTTTGGGGCCTGTCACCTGCTTACAAAAGCACTTATTTTGGCAATTGTAAAAAAATATTTCCCAATAGGCATTCAAGGCCATTTTTAGTTCTAGTATAATATGGCAATCAAAAATCCTTGTAGCTACTTTTCTCATATAACCAACATTTCTGTAACCTCCCTATTAGTAATCCCTTTAGAGGATATATTATTCTAAAGGACTGTGACCAAGTTCACTGGTTTACAAAGAAGACGTAAAAGTCTCTGCGATGATCACTACAATTGTGGGCTTCATTCCTCAAAACAACAAGGTTTCAAGAAAGTATGTTCACAGACAGCAACAGCAGCTCACTCTTCTATTGTTTTTTTCAGTTTAACTCACCAAGTAGCTTTCTTATGGAAGGATATAAAGCATGAGGGCATAAACTAAATAATCCAGTAAGAATCTGGGAATTATGATTATCAATGCTGCTATCATCACTGCAATACACTTAGGAATTAGAAGAATTTTAACACAGTATAACATTTATATCAAACTCACACTGTACATAATACTCAGAAGAAAAAAAGACTGAAGACGACTACAAATCAAACTTGTTCTCTGTGAATCCAAATTTTTACAAATAATGGCAATTTTTAGACTTAACTGACTATTACATAGTCACTGTTCTTATAAAAAAAAAAAAAAAAACAGAGGCCTTAATCATTGTAAATGTGAAACAAGTTGTAGGTCTTACCCCAGAGATAAGAAACACTTTACAGAAGTCCAAAACAGGTAAAATCTGCAAAAAACTGGCAGCTTCCAGAGTGTCCTGAAGGTTGTCCATGTTAAGGGAAAGTTTTGCAGTATAAATGAAATCAATGATCTTCTTTAGGCCTATTTTGTTCACACCATGAAGCTTAATGCACATTAAATCCTGTTCCTTCATTCCTCCTGAAAAAGACATACAGGTAAGTTTATATGATCATTTTGATTGGGTTGAAATTATTTCATAAACTTACACAACATTAAAATATCATTTTAAAGTTTAATTTAAAAACCTATAGGGAACAGTAGCAAGAGTACAACTACGTAGAGTTGCCTGCAGTCCTGGGCTGATTTGCACACAATACTGAACATGTGTCTTAAGTGTCCAAACAATGGCAATCTGAAGATAGCAGTACACATTATTTTAACAAAAACACCACCTGTGAACATAGCCTTGAAGTAATCACTTGCAGAAGCCATCATTGCTCTGTGAACAGGAAACACTTCGTCACCATCTCCTGGAACAAGCGTCACATCACAAAGCAAACCTTCTACTCGCAGTTGATCAAAACCCTGCAAGAAGAGCATAATGCGAAGCATCCATTTGATCTGGGAGGAGAGTAGGAATCTCCTTCGTTTCCCTTATGCAAATACTTTCTTACTTTTATGTACATATGTACTGTAGTTCCAAAAAGTCACTAAGAAATAATTTGTCATCTTACAACCATTATCTCTAGTATATTCAATGATAGTTATTCATTGGAAAACAAGCAAAATAATTCTTTTTTTCCAGAAATGGCTGAGGAATGCAAAGTACACTGAGCTTATTAAGTTATTTTCAAGAAGGAGTTTGTTTTGTAAGCTTGCACTCCAGCAACTGTTTCAGGTAGGGATTGATATCTTTTTCGGACCTACCCTTTCTGGACATATACGCATTCTAGATATATTTCTGTTCCACACCAGCTTAGATGCTTTGCAACTTAAGAGACTGCAAAATACTGGGGCCTGAAAGGAAAGCGGTCACCTGGTTCTATGATTATCAAATTTATTACTGAAGTTGACATAGCAAAAATTCCAAAATAAGCTCACATTATAGATCTGAACTTTTCTGAATTACTTATGATGGTTAAATGTAATAAAAAATAAAGTCAACTACAACAGCATCCTAGAGTAAGATTTTCCTCTAAAGATATGCCTGGTTGGGGATATTGGAGGATGGGTGTTATAATCACCTCCTGCACACACTGCAGACAGAAGCTCAAACATAAAACAATTTCTTTCAACCCAGCACATCTGATGTTTTTCTAGTACTAACAAGGATGTAAATATTGTCTTTATAGACTTAACAGGTGTCTTGGCACCAGCCCCAATGGTTTAAAATTTAAGATATCTGATAACAAGGCTGTATTTTTAAAACTGCAAAGGTAGTAGAAATGAACATTCAAATTTGTCACACAGAAAAGAACAGAGTGCAAATGAAAAAATGAGTATTAGTTCCAATAAATCAATGAGCAGTTTGTGAAGAACTGCAACCCATGGGAAGGACTCATGTTGGAAAAGGTCATGGAGGACTGCCTGGAGCAGGGGAAGAGTGTGAGGAGTCCTCCCCCTAAGGAAGAAGGAGCAGCAGAGACAACGTGATGAACTGACCGCAACCCCCATTCCCCTGCACCGCTGGGAGGGAGGAGGTAGAGAATTTGGGAGTAAAGTAGAGCCCGGGAGGAAGGGAGGGCTGAGGGGAAGGTGTTTTAAGATTTGGTTTTATTTTCCCATTACCCTACTCTGATTTAATTGGTAATAAATTAAACTAATTTCCCCAAGTCGAGTCTGTTTTGCCTGGGCGCTAGCTGCCGAGCAATCCCTCCCTGTCCTTATCTTGACCCAGGAGCCCTTCGTTATACTTTCTCTCCCCTGTCCAGCTTAGGAGGAGAGTGATAGAGAGGCTTTGGTGGGCACCTGGCGTCCAGCGAGGGTCAACCCACCATGGCAGCAAACCGACAAAAGTAAGTGGCAGTTCTCCAAGGAGTCATGCCATACAGAAGTTGTCTGCACTCCTGAGGAAGACTATATTGGAAAGTAGCAAGAGCTATGCAGGCTATAAGCTTGACTCTGCATGGCATGTAAAGGCACCAGCAGAAACCAGAAGATAAAATTACTTTACTTTTAAATTCTTAAAGCTTCAGAGAGGATAACATTTTTATCCGTTAGATAACATTTTCATCCATTCTACCATACAATAGTGCCATATAGTCACATGTAACACTTCCAGCACAGGACGTTACACCAAACCTGGCAGGGCTCTGCCATCTTAGAGACATGAAGAAGGAGCATTGAGCTCTCCTCATTCACATCCTTAAGGCAGCTTTCACACAGGAGATGGTAGAAGTGTTTGCCTAACATAATTACATGATTATATGCAAGTGAGCTGCTTTGATACAGCTGTCACTTCATAGTTTAAATGATACTACCTCTTAGAAATTGAGAGTGGACAGGAATACAACCCAAGGAAAAGGCCAGGGTTTTTTCAAAGCTGTTGCTAAAAGTCAAACCTTTAACTTGCAGGAAAAGAAGTTACAAGCCATGCCTGCTTGTAGGCATTTTCAGCACAGCACACTAACATGCATTTTTTTGAGGCTTTTTAGGAATTACTAGTCTGATAAAATCTATTGAGTGGAGGCATTGTTTAGAGAAGCTGAAGTTCTCGGTACAGATCAATACTGATGCAAGAATAATTAATTACCTGTAATACCACAGAACTGTGAGTATTGCTGGTGAAAAATCTTGTGGTCCCTGTCTTAGAAGACTGTAGATGGGCGGAGATGCCCATATCGCTGCTACCAAGAGATACTTTCATATGAGGATCCTCCTCTTCCACCAGAGATCTAAGAGGATTAGAACAAAGAAACCTTAAGACCAAACTCATTTTTATTCAGTGCTGTTGTGTATTAAAGCCACAATCTTCTGGGATGAAACATAACAGCGTAGAGGCTATAGGTCAAAAATCAGCAGACGACAGAATCAGTCCTCAGCAGTCCCCCTCAGCTAATCTAAGAAAGTGAAGCATTAACAGTCTCTACAACAGCATAACTTCAAAAACTTAATTTTCCTCTGATAAATTTTTCCTTTTCCTTCCACCCCCACCTCCCTGATTAAAACACTTGCACGCTATTTTATTTCTATGTGTGCTTCCAGTATTGTAGGATGCTTGAAGAGGTTTCATCCAGTTTTCAAAATCAAGTATATTACCAGATTGCCAAGGAAAGCTAAAAGATTGAAACTGTAAGTGTAATATTAAAGTTCAGTAATTTCATTCTTATGGCTTGCATTATCTTGCTCAAGTATGAACATAATGATAGAAAATATACATAGTGGAGTTTCAAGCTGTAACTTTAAGCTACCTTTAGAAATGCACAACTAGAAGAACATGATATCCAGTATTTTGCTACTGCCAGCAACCACCTCACAATTTTAATTTAGGATTTCTTAGTGTGAATTCAATACTTATGTTTTCAATTCTAAGCAACTGCAGTCCAAATCTATATAGGAAGGGCTAATTTTAGGTAGACCTGTTAAAGAATTACTGCACTATGATTAGCCTTCCATTTTATCTTGAGATGTAAATTAGGTTTACATAAAGAGATAATATGCATATGAGATTTTAACTATCCTAACCTGTGATTATTAGAAAAAGTAAATAAACTTCGTCTCCAGAAACATTAACAATAACTAGTTCCTGTAATTTCCGTGTTCTAATGTACTACCTATTAGCATGCATAGCAGTATAATGCATATATACACAATATTAATTAGCATGCATAAGCTGTTAATCCACAGATGAGGGCATCTTCATTATTAATGACTCCATGTTTCAAAAAAAGATTCACAGCAGTTTCACATAATGGCTGCAAATCTCAGATACAAAAGGTTTTCCAAATGTTAAACGTGCAGGTTAAAACATTGGCCTCCAAGGTAGTTTCAGAAATTACTTTAAATAAGTGACAAGAATGTGCTTTAATTCCCTCCTCACCCCCCAAATTTTGACTGTGATCACTATGTAAGGACAAATTTGGAATTTGCGGATGAAAAAATTGTCATAATTTTTTCCCCCCAAAAAAAGTTTTGTTTCTTTTTTAAAAAAATATTTACCCCCACCTTCTTTGGGTACATGGACTATGTAGAGCAGTTTCTGAAACTCACACATTACCCTGACAGTACTGATGTGTCTTGTTCAAACCCATGAGTACATAAGGTCAGCTAAGACATATTGAAAACAAATTCACCATTCAACAGTGTACGCAGGTTTGAAACAGTGAGATTTTATGCACACAGACAAAACAACAGATTGCAGGAACAAGGGTACATCTAAATAGCTTTTACTTCTAATGTAGCAACCCAATACTCAGACATCTGAAAAAATTATTATATGTACTGCAGCATGCAAGAATTGGGTCATTTTTAAAACAGAATTATCTCTATTTTATAAAACAAATCCAGAGTGTAACTTAAAAGTTTTATAGGGTGTACCTTAGAGAAGTGCTCTCCAGACTATCTTTGGCATCCATCAAATGCATACAATGATGTAACACAGCAGCAAAGCAGCTGCCAGCTCATGACCCAAAATATTTTTATTCACTTAGTCCTAGGATATTTTGGGGTGGGGGTGGGGGGTGTGTGGAGGGTGGTGTTTGTGATTTTTTGTTTTGGTTTTAATACAATCACATCAAGGAAAGAGTCTAACAATTTCAAAGGACATCCAGTCTCTAAATTTGTACATATATTTAAGAAGAAATATAAAATAATGTGGGGAGACTTGTAAGCATGGGTGGGAAGGAAGTGCAGATTCAACTAGCATGAATCTGACCATATTTGCTCTTGAAAGATCTTCTTGAAATGTCAGATCAGATAGCCATTATATGAAGGGGCTTTTAAAAGACTTCTTCTAAACTCAGAAGAAAACAGAAGATGTACACATCAGTTCAAATCGTTAGGAAAAGAAACATACGAGTAAACCAACTTTCTTGGCTCTTTGGAGCAGGTTTTTTTACCATGTTTGCCACACACACGATGCTACTTTAGTTCCTGACAGCCAGCATACTTCATAAGTTTTACAAATTAAGGCAATGACCTTGACCATGATTCAGTTATTCCAAGAATCGCAGTGATAACAGAAGCATTTTTCTGAGCAGGCCACATTACATACAACTTCCCAAGCTTTGTCCTAAGAGGTCCTCTACAGCACGTGATGCCTTGTTACAACTGTAGAGCCAACAGAGAGAGTACAATATATTTCAAAATACCTGCAGTACTTAAAAGTATGCATTTGACATGCCAGATGTGGCTATAAGCAGTTATTTCCCCTACTGGATTTTCAATACATGATGGGCAGTTGTCTAATATGTGTATCACACATACAAGCTCAGCAGCTCACAACTTGATGTTCTCTTGCAGAAGACATTTTCCTTCTTTCTCGTCCACATTTGTTGTTATTATGTACAGGATCTTGCGTATGCAAATTAGACGTTAAAAACCGCAAAATTCCACACTATAAAAATCTAGTCTCAAACATTAACTTGGCTGCATATGACTCCATGAGAATAAACTTAAAAATAAGCAAATGATATTATTCCTATACTGGGTTTTGCTTTATCTCTAAACAACTATGACAAATTAAAAAAAAATGCGGTTTTGTTGGGTTGTGGGAGGTTTTGGGGGGGTTTTTTGTTTGTTTTTTAAACACACCACCTTTTGTACCCACAACTTAAGAGTGAAGGAAGGCAGAGTACCTCTCCCATCATGCAGAAAGTGACATTCAAGAGCTGGTTTTGGCAGAAGTGACAATGCAAGTCAGCAATAAGACCTGGTGATAGCACACTGATCCCCTGAATCCCAGCCTTGTGACATTCACAGAGAGGAAAAGAGCACTCCCAGAGCAACCAGAAATTATGAGTTTGTCCTTGGCTTTGTACCAGTTTCAACATTTATCTTCACGGCAACAAGAGAAACCCGTCTTTGTAAGACAAAGTGAAAACGCAACAGCTCTTACACAGTCTTGATACCAAATACACAAAGAAACAGCAACACCCGAGCAATGTATCATATACAACAAGAGTAATTTCAAACTGCTCTGCAAAGCAATTTTAAACTATTCGGAATATAACTTCTGTTTGGGGGGCTGTAAAGTGAGTATTCAGAAGTAACTGCCATTCACACCCAGAACGGATGGGTAATGTGCTTTACAGCCAGCCAAATTCCCAACAAAAAGACAGTAAGTACACCTGCCTTGTTTGCACACTTACCAGAGGCATTATTCAAAGGCATTATTTACATTCATTAACACAGGTCTGCTAAGCACTATAAATAATTAGATACTAATGAATGAAAACGTATTTATTTTTTTACTGTATTTTAAGTACAGTATATCACAATTAAGCATACTACCAAAGAAGAAAGCTTATTCATTTTCTAATTAATTTTATTGTTCTAATCAATAGAAATCATTAAAAAAGTGCAGGTGTAGCATTTTTAACCAGGGTTAAAAAAGAGTTGGAGGAGACAGCTAGAACTACAATAACGTGTAGTGATAATTCACAATAAGTTACTCTGAATGTGGATATTAACACCACTTTCAATGCCTACACTTGGTCTGGAGGGGGTTGAACATCATAGTGTTAAGAACAAGGGAATGGTGGCGTTCAATGTGAAATGAATATTAACATTGCAATAGCAAGGCAGTGGAGCTGCCTGACTGCAGCCTCTGGGAAGCAGTGGTTTGCAATTCAGAGAAAGGCACCAGAGGTTAATTAGTTGTTATCACAGAAGCAGCCATCACTCAGAATTTTCTTTCTAACCTTATGTTGACTCTTTCAAGTACAGCATAGTTTTCTCCTCACTACTGTAACCAAACGTGCTTTTCTCATGACTCCAAGTTAATCAGGCAAGTACTTCCAGCTGGTATTTTTGTAGCAATGAAATACGGAGGATATGTTATATGGATATTAATTACATCTCAATTTCCTAACTTCCTGTCACTTTTGAAGGAAGATAGCTTTGTTTTTTACCATTAAAAAAAGTGTAAAAGTTTTCTTTCTGTAGATGACTGCCCACTAGATTCATTTATTTTCTCTCTAAAGTTATTATTTTTAATCTTGTTCATCTACTAAAAGGTACCTGAACACCCTCTTTGACAATCTGTGCAATTAGCAATCGCTTTAGAACTACAAAGAAGACTGCAAGCCAAATGTTGACCTATGGTAAAAAAAACAATACTACAATACTTCAAGAGTCTTGCACAGCTAATTTGAAGAATCTACACTGACTTTTTGGGTTTGCATTTGTGGTTTGGGTTTTTTTTTCCCCCTAGTGCATGCAAAGGAAAAGCATAGCTAAGCACCACCCTAGTGGAGAAAATAAAGTTCAAATGGAACAATTCAGTAGCATTATTTAATATTTCATTTATCTGAAAGATACAAATTCAGTGGCTTTTAAGTAGTAGTCAGGTATATAATTCTCTAAAACTTGTCACAATGCAGGACAAAATACAGGGGGGTAACAACAAGAACACCTGACTTCTGTTCATGAAAAGACAACTGGAAGGTGAAAATCATCTCAATGGGTCTTCATGAGTTTCTAGGTTTAATTGCTAGCACCTGCACATACAGAAGTGGCCTGAGTAAATATATAGACTGCACAAACATTAGGGAGCTTAGTATTTCAGAAGAATACTAAATATACAATTTGCAAATGCACAGACTAACCAAAGTATTTACAGGGCTTCTGTCCATTACTGCTCCCAATTCTGTATGTAATCTCCCTAGATTAAATGCAGTGAATTATGGAAATTGCGAACTGACTTTAAAGGGTGAAACAGAAATACATATACAGCAGAAGAGCCACTAACCCAATCCCTGTGACCAGGGACAGGATATGACATGCTGTTGTCAGACACAGAACTTGAACCTTATTCTCTCAATCCTTAGCTGAAGGCTTGCTGACAAACATAGCTGTCCACACCTCTAGCATAATTTCAATTTGAACCTTTCTTCAAAATATGCTTTAAGTACTGGAACTTGCCAGCAAATACCGACAAATATTTTTGAACTGGCTGGAGTTACAACATGATTCAGAGAGGCAAACTGCTTTCTAAAGCACTTCGCAAATATTAATCTGTTAAAACAGTTCAGAGGCATCCAGGTGACTCATGAAAGCAGGGATCTGTGGAAACTAGGACAAGTTTTACTGTCGACTAAAATATTCAAATATGGTGTTGCCATCTTGCAGAGCGCTCAGTGGCAGGAATGAAATAAAACAATATTCTGTTATGACATTTTCTTCAGAAATTAAACTCATTCTGATGCAACAGAAACAAGGCAACTATGACTGTTATTGGTGATTTATTCGTTTACATCAGTAAACCATTAATCTGTTCGAAGTCGTCAGAGCATAGTGCACAGTCTTTGAAAACAAAGTAAGGAGATCAGCCTACAGCTACCGATATTTTAGAGTGCATGTTCTCTGATTTATTTAAAACCCACAGCCTTTACATAACTCAGCAAAAGCTTGCCAAAGCCATATTGGCCAGACAGTGAATTCTTAATTTGGTGAAGCTCAATAGCTGTTTTTGAAAGTATTATAACCTTATTTTCTCTGTCAAATTACTGTCCAATGAAACATTACTGCAAGTGTTCTGGTCACTGGTAAATGGCATCTTCAGCAATCACTCCTGGCATGTGCCAGTACTCTGGTATTTATCAGAAAACAAAGAACCAGGCTTCAATTTCATATTAAGGTATTTTTATTACAAGACACATCTTTACTATTTTATGATCTATCAAAAAAATCTGGTATATTACAGGACTATCGTATACATGCAGCTATAGACATATTTTGCTAATGAACCTATTAATGAAAAGGCTAGTGAAATACAATGAAACTTTAATTTACTATTAGATATAGAGTCATTCTTGACTTTGTATGCATAATCTGCCAAAAAGTATTTTAATATGCTTAGTCCGCCAAAAATAATTTTACTATCTTACCGTCTTCCCATTATGAACAGATGTTCCAGCTTCATGAGTAATGAATTTAGGAATTCCCCAAATTACATGGCCACCTAGGAGCTCAATAAGCATAACTGATATGGCAGCACTGCATAAAAGAAAATCTCATAATGCTTCTATTAAGAAATTCAAATATTAATATAACATAGATGAACAAATTACACAATCACGGTATTTCACATTTCTTCCATTCCATATCTTCTACCAATACAATTTCAAGAAAACCTTTATTCTGGCAAGGAAGTTACTTTTACAGCTGTCCTCCCCTAAAATAACATTTCATCTTTTTATTATTATTTTTCAACAGAAGTTTCTAACAATTCCTTTGTGGTATCAGTAACCCGGTAAAACTAGCCAGTTTTGGTTTCTTATTACAGAACTACAGCAAAAGTTTCTATAGGAAATGCAAGTTTACATTTTAAAATAGATATAGGACTCCAGCTAGAATAGAAAAGAAAGACTAAAGGTCATCTTTGTTCTGACAGGTTGACAGAGCAAGTTAAGTCCTCTCTTAACAGACCAACCAACATGTTCAGCAAACTTCAGTTCTTGCTTTGGGGGCATACAGACAGGTACTGACACAGACTGCTGCTAAAGATCTGAAAGTAGGATGAACACAAGAACAGTGCTGGAAGGCAGGACCGAAATGACCTGTGATACACACCAAGCATTAGGAGTACGAATCATGGTTTGTTTTTGGTTTTTTTTTTCTTCTTATGACCACTAGGTCCCTTGCCATCAGCTTCAGATGTCAATGTTTTTACTGAGCAGTTAAAAGGCTGTATTTTTAATAGATGAACTAGAGGCTGATAATGTAACTAGAAACATTTTTCATTTATCAGGTTACTGTATTTCTTAAAAATGCTGGTTTAATGCTGTTTACTTGAAAGGAGCCACTACAACCAGAAGTCTGCAAACCTTTACCTCAAGTGAATTAAAACTGCATTTTAACTACTGTGGGTGCAATTTTCAAAAGTAGCTACAGCAGCTAATGCAGAATAATGCTTACCTTGGGCAATGCTCTGATGTTTATATTTGCATATCTCACTTTTTACACCTGACCTTGTTTATAGATTGGGAGGGCAGCAGTAACACTAAACAAATGTTTAAATGCTCTGCTAACTTGATACTGAGCTCTTCTAAATCTCCACTCCAGGAGAAAGGCATAAAATAAAGCTTACTGGTTTTTAAATTAAACAACATATAGATGTTCCTATACCCATTTTCCACCTTTCCTCTTAACTAAGGGTGTTCTGTAAAGGGATAACAGAAAACCAGGCTCTATATAGCAGAGCAAACCAGCGAGAAGTGGCATTTTACTTTCACAAGGCTCTGGCCAAGGGCAGCAGGAGAGGAAGACATAAGGCTTCCAAACCCCCAAAGTCAGCAGAGAAGTACAAAGATCGTTTCTGTACACAGGCTGATGGGCAGCAAGCAGAGGCACAGGCAGGTAGGTCTCCAACTTTTTAACTGCTGTTTGGACAGAGTTATAGCATGAGATGCTCACTGAAATGACCACCTTAAGAAGGTGTCTAAAGGGGAAATAAAGCACTGAAGCAATGTAGCCTGAGCAGCTCTGCAAGCACAATCACCAAAGGTAGCAAGGCCTTGAGGGGAACACCACCACCACAAACTGCCTTGAAGGACAGGGACACTGAACCTTGTTCAACCAGAGTCAGGCTCAAGGTAACCCACTTCAGCTATTGCAGAAGCAAACTTTTGGAGACTGGTGCATAACAGTCAAGCCTTGAACCTTTCTTTTTTTTTTTTAAATACAGTCAAGTCTGTTTGGACATCAACACACAATCACCATCTTGACAAAAAGTTTCTGCCCAAGCACACAAGCCCACCATGTAAAGAGAAGGGAAGAAAGCTACTAGAAACACTCAGATGATTGAAGACATGATCGCTGTTCCAAACACCAATGGATCTGGGTGGAAAGGAGGACACCACAGAAATGAGGATATTCCCAACATCACTTGAACCTTTTTGTATCACTTCAAAGTAAGGCCATGCTGTGACCAAGGTCCCACAAAGCCAGCGGAAAAGGACTGAGCAACATCAACCATTCCGGTATTATTTCCCAAGGATACGTGCACAGAAAATATTGTCCTCAAAATTCCTTCTCAAGCAACTAAACTATCAAGAGGTCTCAAGCTGTTTGCAGCATAATTACAGCCCGCTGGTTAATTCAAATTTGTTTTCCACAGAAACAAAGCAATATTTGGCTCAGTCATTGCTATAAAGCTTTTGTTCCTAACAGTATTTAGTCTCTCTGAGAGCCTCAGTATCACATCCACATTTATCTATTTGACAAAGGGTTTACATTCTTTGAGGCATTTGTAGCTTAAATTTGCAGACTCAGATTGTTTAATGATGCTAAATTAGAAACGGTTCTCTAATGACTTTTTGCCAAAGTTGGTGTTAGTCTATTGATTCCTACTATTAAAAACAGAGAAGGCAAAGCAAATACACATGCTCTGTAGCTTTTCTACAGAAGCAGAACTGCTTTATTTCCTTGACATTCAAAAAGGTAACATACAACCGTCACTCAGAGGTTTCACAGTTCAGGCTGGACTGACACTGGACATCCTATTCTCTGCCCTTTGTATTTGGTCTTCAGTGTTCAAAAGGCAAGTGCTTAATACTTCCTGTGCATTACAAAACACTTAAAAACATTTTGCATGCATGAGTGGATTACAGTTCTACCTGATGTGTCTTTAAACTTAGCTTTCATACACTAATAAATTGTTAAGGGTACAGAATGGTTCCTTATAGACAAAAACCTATATATCTCTACAGCGCACCTGCACATGCAAGATTTGGTCCCAGAATATACATCCCACTGTATTCCCGTAACAGATTTTGGAACAACTCCATTCCAGAGCATTGGCGCTTTTTTTTTTCCTACATACTGTACAGAATAATTTTGATAGCTTAGAAGCCAGCAAAAAAAGTAATCAAGTTTCCGACATTAGGGTTTGGTATTTAACCCCTGTTCTTTCTGCTGCCTAGGTCCGCTCTACCATTCCTCTTGCTTTGTCACTTCTCACAGCTGTTTTAGCATTCCTTTATTACAATCTCCTGGGGAGAATGTAGGGAGGCATTAATTAGTTTAAATGTAAAATATTTTTCCCCTATATGATAAAAGAGTTTAAATCCAAGCATGTCAGATAACAGGTGGGGGTGACTTGTACATCCTATTAAAAAAAACCGTTTTTACAACTTAGATTGTTGCAACAATCTCAGTCACTGCTGGACATAATACTACAGCAATAATATAGATGTGCACTTCCACTTTAGTGTTATAGCTACACATTATTACACTACAATTCCTACTATTACCATTTAGAACATGGGACTATTATTTTAAAACCCCAATATTCACCAAGTACTTTATGAAAATCCATACCCATCCAAACTTAAACAGAAAACACTGCATAACTCTAGAAAAGCCAGTGAGTAGAAAGTGATTGCACAAGCAGATTTTTCCACAATAACAAGGAAATAATGGCAAAAAATACAAACTGGTAGAACTGACATTCTGGCAGAATAGGCTGAGTAACATATTCAAGATAATTCAATAGAGATGCTTTAGCATGTCAAAACATAATGTCAATATTGCAACATCACACTGTATAAGGAGAATGCGATTTTGAGGACCTGTAAGCCACAGCATCACCTATAAAGGTCTGCCCAGAAAAATCACTAGCACTGGGAAACCTCATGACAACCAGGTTTGGGTTTTTTCCCCTTGTTTCTGCCAGTTTATTACTGCAATGAAATTTCACATTTCAAAGTTAAAATAATCTACTGAAATACCTATTATTTAAAAAGCAAAAGTAAGATCAACAGGCACAACAACTCTATATACAAAATTGCTGGGATTAAAAGCAGTCTTCTGTTTATAAGATATAGCCCCTTCTGTTCCCCACCCACCCAATTCACCTGTTTGCAGGCATTGTCAGACTAGTTTAAAAAAAAAAAAAACTATTTGGGGGTGACCAGCACACTGACTTTTATTATGTTGAAATTTGAAATATCTAGGAAGTAGTTGCTTAAAATAGAAACATTGCCAAAGACAGGCAGGACTGACCACAGGACTCAGGATAAGACAGACTGCTGCAAACCCTTTCACAGCAATATATTTGGAATATCACATTTGTTTAGTTAGTTATTAGTCAGTTATTTATGAACACATGCAAAGGATACTTTCCATTTAAAATATCAACACACTATTCCATGTAAAAGGACAGAAGGCACTAAGTTTACAAACAGATTATTCTGCATTTTTTTTATTTTACATATTTCTAAACATGGCATGTTAGAGACCAGAAACACTTAACTGAACATTTAACTTCTCAGAAAACAGCTAACAACCATTCTCACATGGATATATAATATATATATTTGTATATATTTTTATATATATTATATATATAGAATAATCCTATATCATAATACTTTTGAAAATACTATTTTTGCATTATTGAATTCTTTGTAGATGTCCATCACAGTACTTTCATCTCCAGAGTTTCCACAAACATTTCCATTTGTGTTAATGGAAGACGTGCACAACTTTGGAAAACAATATAAATGGTATTGCTAGTGTGAATAAGAAAACTCTCCTCTTAATTCTTACCGTGTGAAATGACATGGCCTGTGAACAATAAATTGAGACACATATTCCCTTACACCTCAAAGCTGTTATATTTAGCCAAATTCTGAACTGTTCCTCACCCTCTCTGAAGTAGTGCTTCAATTCTTAACCTCTGCTTATGTCAGTCTCTGCTTTTTGTTTGGTTTTAATGTGTGGCCATCAATACATAGCTACAATGCCAAGGAATACCACTTTTCCAACTCAGTATTATTCACTTTGTCCTTTCCTCCGATTCACTTGCTGAAACTGCTTACCTGCCCACATAATATATTAAGTCACCTAAGTCTCTGTCCCCACATAGTCAACACAACTGCAAATATGAGTATGATTTCACTAGCGGAACATAAACTTGCTGTAACAGCTTTCACAATCATTTTGACAAAAGGAATCTATATCCTAAACCCCAACACCATACGTGTCATGAAAGAAAACGTAAAGCAGCTTGACAAAGGCATGTGCATGCACATGTATCTATCTGCACGTTCCTAACTCGTGCACTAAGCCGGGCTGCATTACACCTATATATATTGGTCACTGGTGCTCCAATTGTAATACTATCTAATTTTCCCTACGCAATGTCACTGGATCTCTCCATCAGCTTGGGGGAAAGCTCAAGCTACTCCGGACCAGTTCCACCAGAGGCCGGGGATGTCCGCACTTCCCTTCAGAGGGACCCTTCGTCTTCCCTGTAATGTGAAAAGTTACCTCTTGCAGTCAGGATGTCCTGAAAATATCCCAGATAAATAACTGGCAGGAAACAAAACCACCAGCCAAGAGGCAAGCAGCAAGATTCACTGCTGCTCCTTTCCCATCACCAAGAAAGCAGTACCAGACCCAAACCAGCAGATTTCCCAGTAACAGAACCACGTCCTCACCTACAAAGTCATCAGGTCAACTTCAGCAGGTCCTGTATTTCATGTACTACCCGGCCACAAGTTTCCTGCAGCAGAGGACTCTCTGGGACGAGCTCTTAGTACTCATTCCCCATCTCAGGAACTACCGCAAACTTGTCAACCAGAGACTGCAGCTAAACTGCCCCAGCTGCACAGCTTGCAGGACAGGTAACTGTGAAACAGTGGTACTTTGTACATAGATGCCTGCTTCATCCAAGGAGCCAAATGTGCTCATAATCACCAGTCTCTCTCCCTCTTCAATACAGGGAAACTAAAGCAGAGTTCAGGTATCAGGTACAGAGACCAAATAAAACACTAACAAAATCTATGTGGCATGACAATCAGTTTACCCTCTAGATAAGTTACTTGTAAATCATAAGCAGGATGAAGCTTTTAAAGTTAAGGTCAACTTTACCAGAAAAAACTGAAAAAATTGGAATTTCATTTTAAGTACCAAAAAAAAACCCCCCAAACCCACCTTTAAGGCCTCCCTACTTTACATTCCAAATTACACTACAAACCTATTTTATAAGATTAACATGTCAAGTATTAAAGGGATTAAAAGCTCAATTATACCTTTGTATGCTCTAGATCCAAAATATCAAGTATAGAAGTGTTCATCTGTGAATTCAAGAGTTTTATGGTCACTTATTTTACATCAATACATGTTCCGTTTCACATGCCACTTATTCCTGAATCTTTTACTCAAAACACAAGCCTTTTGCCAGTGTGCAGAGTACTACTTACGAAAGAAAACTTATTAATATGAGCTTGAAAAACATCAGATCACATAAAACAGTAGCAAATTTACTGTAGTCTCTGCAATGAAGATCATGAATTCCATCACCTATTTTACTGGTCAACCTAAATTACAAAGGGTTTTTTTATCAGTCGATATATACTGCCTAATCAAATAGGTGCCATTTTGTAATGTTTCTCATTCTTTATAATAAAAGTGTATGAATAATTTTAACATTAGATTTAAGAGTCCTGATAATGTCAGGGCTGCGTGCCAGTGAAGAAATGTTTCCACAAACATTGGGACACATTGACTCATTATAAAAAGATGATTAAGGCTGCTGATCACATATTTCTCATGCCCCAGATAAGCTGAGCATCATAGACTTAAGCATGATCACTAAACCTGTTCACATACTATCAACACACTGAGATAATCAGCTACATGATCCCCATCATAAAAGCCGGAACATACACAGAGCTAGATTAGCAATTTAAAGGCAACGCACAAAAGAAATGCTCAGTTTCTGCAGCAGATAGATCAGACTAGGCTATTTCTGATTTTTCTTCCATTTAATAAGTACTATAGTTTAAAAACCAAAAACATAACCTACAATACTAAAGATGGTATTTCACTGAAATAGGTTCAAAAGCCTTGCAACTCTTTTATACTTTCTTTGTGTTTAGTCATATTTTTAAAAAACTCATAATAAGTAGCAATTTATTGGAAACAGCTTATTTCTGGTAGCCTTAAACATATTTGATGCATCCAGTGAATGAAAAGGCTGAAGCACTTCCATGAAAATTAATCTTAAAATTGAAGCGTGCACAGCACAGGTTCTGTACAGCCAGGTTAGCTCCTTAAACCCCAGCCTTTCTGACCAAGAACAATAGTGACCACGCATACAGCATTGCATTGTTTCAGCTCTGCTGCTTATCAATGCAATTCTCAGCAACAACCAAAAAAGACGACATTTAGAGGACCTGTAAATATCCATTTCTTACAGCACATCCCTACAGCAGCTGGAGCAAAAGCCTATCTCCAAAAGGACAATACAAGCTTAAAAGTGCTAATATTGTAGGTATTAGGCTGCAGTACTATTGGGAAGTAATAGTCTTTATAGTAATTTCCAGATAGGGAAGTCATTTACACTGCTACTTGTGCACTTTAAAGCAACTCTCATTTTCAAAACAGCTGCTTCCTTGAATAAAGGCAAAAGCCATTCAGTACCCTACACTTAGTTTTATTTCACAGAAGGAAAAAAAGCCACCTGTATATGCTAACACAGAACTCACAGCAACAAAAGGTGAACAAAAGCTCCATCAAGATTTGGCAAGACAAAGGCATACATTGTTTCCATGTCTATTAAAATACTCTTTTATGTGAAGCTACTTTACATGGACAAACTGCATAACTGTGTAAGTATTCAGATATGAATGATTTATGTTTATGTTTTAAGCTTTTATTGTAACTTTGTAAAAAAACATTCAATTTGTACTAAGGCTAAGACTTTCAAGAAGAAAACAAGACCAAAGCAGGATGATTTCTCTTATACAAGAACTTACACCAACAAAAGTGCAGTACAATACAGCAGGTGATTCTGTGTTTAAATTCCAAGTGTAACATTCAGGAGGAGGAAATGTTAGCATATACACTACAAAGCAAGCCTGCCTCAAAGCTCAACTTGTCAATTCCAGATCAGCACTACAAATTAACAGCAACACGAACTTTTCAAATGAACATACAAGATATTATTATGAATATGGCTTAATCTGTACAGTTTCTCTACATTTCAACAAAGAGGGAAAGACTCGACACAACATCCATCATGAAACATCCAGGATAAAAATCTGGGGGGTCTACATAGAAAACAAGGTAAAATTCTGAGTGCCAATGTCATTTAATACACAGCAGGGTATTTTGCCACAGGGTAGTCTCACAAAAGCAATCCCACTTTATAATCCTCATTTCTCTCACTTACATGTATGCTGGAGAAAGTGGCGATGACCTGGATGTTTTAAGCACAGGAACTGGGAATTTCCAGATAGCAGGAGAGCTCGTTTTCCATTTCAATGGCATGTTGTCACCACGGTACTACAATAACAGTAAACAGCGTTTCCATAACAGACTACCAACTAGGACTTCCATTCCACACACTACTGACACAGCAGTGGCTGCTGCTAAGAACGAGGAAATGATTCTGCCAATGCCCTTAAACCGATGCTTCCAATCTGTAAAACAGGGCTGCAAGGCATCTCCTTTTAAATCCTGCTGTCCCCTAAAGCAATATGATGATTCTATCCTTCTAACTCAACAATAGTGCCACCTCGTCAGGGAAGCGCTGACTGCAGTATATGTTTAAAAAAAAAAAAAAAAAGACTGCACTGTGCACACCAGCACAATGCAGCTTTATTTAATAAAGCTGCTAATTTTTTAAAGAATTATTTCTGATGCTATTGTGCTACCTTAACAGGGACACTGCAGCACTGTACTATATTCTCTTCCTATTAACCTCATTTCTGACCAATGGAAGCAAAAAAAAAAAAAAAAAAAAGGTTTCATATGAAAATGAAACAACATACCTACTCAGAATACACTTGTCATCCTCTGAATATTCTTCTTTTGAGCTGCAACAACACAAATGGGATATAAATCTCAGCATAGCCTTAGGCCACGACTAATAGAGATCAGTGACTAAATTCAGCAGCCTGTTTTCCTCCTGTGCAAGCTCTGACCAAACAATACAAGAATGCCATTATGGAAAAAGCCCATTGCAAAAATCAGTCCTTCTAATCCATAGCTAGGAAGACAAAATAAAGCACAAACTGCTGCAGGTTTCTGCATGATCTTCTAATAGCTTCTGGTTCAGGATGCTCTCATTTTCCTATTCTCATTTCCAAGGAGGATGAGCAAAATCTCATGCATTTTACAACATGCTATGGGAACACAAATATCACTCTGTCTTCTGCAGTAGAGAAGCAGAGAGTAGCATGCTGTTAATAGCAGTCGTTGTAGGGACGCTATCAACAATCTAATTCTGAATGCCCCCCCCCCAGCAGCTCACAAATTGCCTGAAGAACTGACGAAGCAGACAGTCACGCAGGTGTCCATCAGGGACCACTCTGCAACTCTGTGCTCTGCTCGGTGACCTCCCGGGGCTGATGACAGCGGGGAGTTAAGAAGGCGAGCTATTAAAAAGGGAACGGAGAATAATTTCATAGCATATGTGCATAAGCAGAGCAGGTTTCTAGAGAAAATAAGGTAGAGTTTCAACTATACTGACTCCCTTACAAGAAAAAAAAGAAAAAAATCACTTCTTTTAAAAGTGTATCACCACAGTAGATGAGAACAACACTGTTTAAGATGTTTATTCTACAGATTTCAGAATAGTCTTTGTACAGCATGGCAATTTTTCTGTTCATCAGGGCAGCTTAATCCTATCACAAAAAAAGCCAACACCCTGTCACACTACTCAGCAATAAAGAATAGAACCAGGAGCAGAATTTCTGTAAATGTAAGTGTTTTAATAACATTTAATAACACTCTGATAGGTTTTTCATAATGGTGAAACCTACATTGTTAAGTTTATTTTCGGGATGAAATCACCAGGGAATAATTGCTGCTTCTGATCATTATTATTGAAAGTGTTTGCCAAAAATAGTTTTGGGCATTTAAATCTGTTACTGTAACCACAGGCAAGGAACTAAAATAACTGAGGATGATCAGAGCCGAGGACTAATTCAAAACCAGATGCACCTATTTGACAAACATCTGAGGAGCTCTCTCCCACTTCCTTGAAGAAGTTCTGAATTACACATGAGCATCATTAACAAAGGCAATATTTCACAGAAACCGCTACTTGAATGCTGAACAGACATTTGCTGTGTAGGACAACAGTGTTTATATAATATAAAGAAACACTAGCCCTGGAGATAGCAAATATGCAGTTTTAGCATAAAGTAGTCTTACTTTTAGTAAAAGAATTCATGCATTTACATGCCAACAGCCATGCTTGTCTGCGTGCATTGTAAATACTGCGTACAACAGCCTCATACATACACACAACAGGCTACTAGATCATGCCTTCTCTGCACTGAAGGCCTAAAAGTTAAGTTGAAAGAGATGTTAGATAGCAGCTATAACAACCACACGAAAAAACCCCACAATTTTTAATTCATACACTCAATTTTGATTTTGCATGTGCCATCATACAGAAGCCATCTTAAAATACAATAAGCAAATGCTGTTATTCCCTTCCTCACGTTGAGGGCACAGCCAGTGCAACCAACTGGTAACTGCTTTTAAGTCTGTATCTCCCTTCTCTGCCAACCCCAAGGAGCTGATTACACATTTTATTTTCTAATAGCAGCATTACTAATATAAAGGAATGAGGCTAAGGACAATCAGTGGGCCACTTTTTCAGACGTAACTCTTTGAAATACCCTTTTGACCAGTAACATAAAAGCCAACTCAAGCCACACAGTCATTCCCAAGCATGGACTGGTATTTAAATCAACCAACGCACATCCAGAAAGCAGAGTTACTTCCCACTTCTGATCCCAACAAGATCGTTCAGCATAGAGGGCAGCATTATTGCTCAAATACCTACTCTCCCTTGGGTGCTTCTGTTCCCATTTATTTTTCATTTAATTTACAAGCAACAATTAAAACCTTTACAGAAAACCCACTAGCAGTAAACTTAAGTTTGTTTGTTTTTTTTTTTACAGTGTATGAATCCCAAGCACTGCCCAAATTCATCTCCTCCTAATGTCCAGCACACACTACTTGATCAAACAGCCAATGTACAAAATATGGAATTGAAGGAAGTAGCAGTGCCAGGTAGTCTAAAAATAGGGAAATGCTTTTCACTTGCAAAAGAACCATCACATGAGAAATTAATCACCTATCTGCATGGGGGGGGGGGGGGGGAGGATCAAATACCATTTTCTTCCTGACAGTCACAAATTGCTTGCATATTCCCAGGGAAAAGATTACCTAAATGTATTCTATGCTTTACATAAACTATTCCGAAGACAGCAGAAAAATCACAGTATACTATTCTGTTATTTTAATTAAGAATTCAAAATAACAGTTTAGTTACACATTTAAAAACGTGGGAAAAATAACCTGATCTCCTGGAGTGCATTGCGCCCACTGAACATAATATATTTTCTGTTCTCCCATTACATTGCTTTGACACACCAAATTAACTGGTACTGAAGGCCAAAAGCAGCCTTATAGCTCTGTGCAGAATCCTACTTGCCGAGGAAAGTTATTCCTAGACAAGTGCTATGAAAACAGAAACTGGAGATCTGCTTTTCTTTAAGTTCAAAACTCTTTTAAATGCTGAAGACCCACAATAACCGCACAGATTAAACAGCTTCTGGGGACCATTCAAGGGGCTTGTTTTCTGTATTTTTCTCACAAGCAAGTTCACGTTCAAGATTAAAAGCATCTACCATTTATAACTTGGTTAAAGTTATACTCTACTTATTATGAGTCCTTACATATCTTTTATTCTGTATACAAAGATTAGAAAGAGGAAGTCTTTGGGTTTTAAGCGATCATTTCCACACCAGTATTTCCAAAGCTGCACTGAGCAGACTGACAGCAAAATAACTGACAGGGTATCAAGCACTTTGGCAGAAAACTCCTCCATAAAGTAACTGAAGAGGTGGCATAAAAAGAAAAAAAGAAAATAAAAAGACCAAAGGCAAGATCCCAAGCTGCCATTTTACAGACCTGAGCTGTTAGCAAGGCCAGAAGCTATCGATTGAGGCTGTACAGCAGTGCAGCTCTGATCCCACAAAAAGAAGGTACACAGAAGAATGCTTAAAGGAGCAAGGCATTTCTTACCCCTCTTCCTCCCCCTACCCCCACCCCAAATCCTTCTTCACTACTGACCAACAAGCAAGATCTGGCCCCAAATGAGGGGAGCATGTACAGCACCGAACTCTGCCAGCACACGAACAAACCACACACAGACCCCCCCAGCCCTTGCAAGCGTACTGATCACAGCACCTTTTCCTCTGCAAGCCTTCCCTGATCTTCAGGGTACATTTGTACCTGAAACCACCTCCCCTGTGATTCTATTCCTTTTTCTTGTGATATCCTCTTCCTTCCTTTGTACAACTTGAACACCAAGCTGCTACCACGTTGTTTTGTACATACTGACTGTTGATACGTATGCCTTTGCTGCCTTTTACCTGCACTATAAAACACAAGTTCTCCTCTTACAGCCCAGTATGCTTACATTTCTGGGGCATGCATACTTCCAACAAAACTTTCAAACCATCTCTGCATTTCCCATGAGACTTCCCTCATGCTTGTTCAAAGAAGAAAAAGTCAAAGGCAGAAAACGCATCAGAGTCCAGTGGCAACATAAAACTACACTAGTCTGAAAATACTTATTCTTAGCCTTGAAATGCCACATGAATTTTTGTAGGAAAACTTAAGCAGAATAACAGTTAACTTCTAGATATGCTGCTGGATTTTCATCAGTTTGCACAAATTGAGTTTAACTTCTTTTTTCAGCCCTTAAACTGTTAAAAACAAAGCTGAAAAATATTTGCTCAGTCAAATGATTTGCTGCGGTTAAAAGATTTGCTGTTCCACTCTAACAGGCTGCTTACCTCCCTCTTTTTATTCACCTACTAAGTATCAGAGGAACCAAAAGCACTACGTGGAAATAGGGTTATGCTATATGGAAACTTTCTCAAGTCTTGCAAACCCTTTCCAGCGTGACGTGAAAAGTCTTCTGCACTTCCAGAACCCAAGGCTTATTTTAGCCTTACAGAAAGAAAAAAGTTCAAAGTTGCAGTGACTGTGTGATTTACATCTCCCATTTTCATCTAGAAATGTAAACAGAATGGTCTAAATATTTGTGTCACAAATATTGTTTTCTAACATTAGACTATTTTTCTACTCATAGAGTGTTTGTTCATGTAAGAAAAGGTGCCAACACACAAAAATAGGTTAAAATGCTGGTGGTAAGACCAGTAGACATCTTCAGACTTTTGAGATTTTTTCCCAACACCTATGTTCTAAAACTTCCCTGTTTCAAAGCCATGTTTCCATTTTAAAATGGATATATGTTATTATATCATGAAACCTCTACTATATGATATTAGCGCTAAACACAGCTCACTCCAAACTGAAGGCAGAAACTCAGTTTCACATTGGAAGGAATTTCTCTGGTCTTTTGCAAATCTTACAACTACCAGCCCACTGGGCTGATGCATACTACTACGCAAGACCATTTTGATATAGAAGAAAGCAAAACACGATCCCCAATATCCAGTAAAATGTTCACATCAAAGCCATGGAGCTCAAATGCAATAATCATTTCAACATCAAATCGTTACAGCATTTTAAATATAGCTGTAAAGGTGCAAGCCTAGAAACTGAATAGAAGCAAACAAGGATGCATAACATTTCTCTTCAGGATCCCCAAAATTGACAGTATGATAGGTTAACTGTCTTCTTTATTCAGCTCTTCACATGGACACTCCTCATGCCTCCACCTCCGGCTTTTCAATCTATTAAACTGCAGCTGTTCTAAATACTGGAAAAGAATAATTAAAAGATAGTGTTGACAGTACTGCCCTATATATGAGTCAATCAATTAACACAATTTCTTTGACCACGTATCATGAAAATATTCATACCAAAATCCATACGAAGGGAAAGCAATTACCTACCTAAAGAGGAATCTGAAAGAAACCAGTGCAGTTGTGCCTGTAATCCCTTCACAGCAACACTAACACTCCCCAAATATCAAAGTACAGAAAAAAATTGGCAATATGCACCTGGCAATAGTTTTATTGAAACTACACCTTTTCTAGAAACCTCAGAGATCTATCTTACAAATAAAAAGTCTTTCAATTAAATTTAAGTAAATTAAGAAATAAGCTTTAAAATAGCTGAAGACAGTTCTGAGAATTACACAGGTACTCTGACTTACTATCCACTATGTTGTCTCAAAGAAGTTTTTTTTAATAACTGTGGGGAAAAAAGCCCTCAGACACCAGATATAAGTTACAGCATCTTTTGGAAGCAATTGTACTGTAGACATCAAGATGCACATGGAATGGAACAGAGATGCTTACAAAATAGTTGTTACCAAATATATTTAATTCTTTTAAATTGGGCTGACTGCTCAAGAAACAAGGAATAATCATAAATTGTACAGCACAAAGGAGTGAGATAAACTAGGTTTGTAGCCAACCCCTCCTGCTGTCAAAATGCTGTAAGCAGTACAGGTTCCTGTCTCTATAGCAATATGCGTAGTGCTATTTCTAAAACAGGAAAAAAGCACCCCAAATCTTTAAATATTAAGTTAAGCAGTCAGGGCATGTACCACATGTTTAACAAGAAGTACTGCAGTTTGCCATCCACCCACACAGCATTTTTTCCTGTATGAGGCAATTACTGCAGTAACATTTTAGGATGCATCATTTCAGTGAAAATTATTTTTATACATAAATATACATATGCATACTATATATACACGTATGCGTTCGTATATATAGCATGTGTATATATATACACATGCTATATATATGCACTATATATACACACTTTTTTATATGTATGAGACATATATACACACATATATATGCGTGTGTGTGTATGTGTATAAATATGAGTGTGTATATATATGTCATGACAAATATATATTACCCTGCATCTAACACAGCCACTTCCCCTTCCCTCCCAGATGCCTCAGTTAGGAAAGATTCGAGTTCTCGCGTGACTTTCAGACTACCACAATGTATGTTCTTCAACAAACAAAATAGGTAGTAGCAGCTGGCTGACTGAGAAGTAATCACGTTAAGTAATGAGTTTCTCCATTACATACATTCTTCAAAAACCCACAACCCTAGTCCTTGCAAGTATCATTCATTAATGAGAAAAATATCTTGATAGCCCAAGCATGAAATTTCTGAAATTATTCAGCAACAGTAAACTGTTAAAAAAAAACCATACCATTTCCTATCAGGTCACAATCAGATTTTTTACAACAATTTAAAAAACATAACTTAGGTTAAATCTTAAGTCAGCTTCCCAGAAACTCGCAGGAAAGGAGGGGGACACAAGAAATGAGCAAACCTAATCCCTGTAGTATTCTCATTTCTAATATTTAGAAGGGTTAATTTATTAAAAGATTAAATTTAGTTTCAGGTATATTTTGTAACTACACAGAGTCTTGGAAATATCTCAAATCTGTTCCTAAGTGTGTGTTTCTGGCCGTGAAAGTAGTTTTTATTTTATGCCACTTATGGATGCCCTGCATTTTCTTGTATGTATTCTTGAAGAGGGCTTTGCTCTAAAACTGAGGTAAGATTTCTAGCAAGAAATCACTTCCAAGAGTCAAGATGCACTGTTAACTTAATGACAAGCTACAGGTTATAATATGGAAAAAAAAAAATTCAGCTTTGCTTGGGCAAACTAGTCTTACATAAATGGCATTAGGTAAAATAAGGTCTTAAAACACTTAATAAGAGGCAAAAACAAAGTGAGTTAATGAAAGTTTCCAACTTTTGATCTAAGCCCATGTACTCTGCTGACAACATACTAAGAAGAAATCCTTTTGAACTAACACAGATTTATTCAGAGAACTGTGCTCATCTTCCCCAGGTGATTATAAATCACCACAGAAATCTGAATGCACAGTCACAGCAGCCAGACTGACCCTGCTGAAAATGACTGGTCTGAAGCAACAGTTATTTTTATTAGGTCAAACTACAAAGAATTCATTTCTAAACAACTTCTTCACAGCTGTAATGGTCTGTTGGCTGCACAATTTATTTTAGTAAAGTATGCCTAAACACATTTACACATCTGACTCACATGATGCAAATATATTAAACAATTTAGTAGTAATTAAAAGGAGGCTAGGATTGAGCACCAGCCACTAACAACCTCAGTATTTCCTGCACCACAGACAGCAAACTGCAAATTACATTAGTCATGTGTTGATTAAAGTATTTTGAAAATATTCTTAAAATAAAAGTTGGTAGACTTTTTCTTTCATTCTTCCATTATTTACATGGAGTCTGTTAGTCATTTTGCATTCCCTAAACCTTATTGTCCTTACCTACTGGAGTGAGTTTTTGTGGTCCTGCACACCTACACAAAGCAGTCCCTACTGAAAAGAAGGGGCACAGGAAGGCAAGACTAAGGCACATTGATCACTGCTCTTTATTGTGTGTTTCTGTTATGACTCCGTTTCTTTAAAAGACAAAAAGATTTAACTTTTTCTGAGCACAGGAATTCCCACTGTTTTGTCACCTCTCATGGATCCAGTCTGCTAACCCACAACCCACAAAATTTCCAATGTGGGCGATCTGATGTTTTTACGTGAATGCCAGAGTCCCTCAGAGAAGACTGACAGAGAACAAGATTGAAAAGGTTTCGGAAAAGGTGCTGATGCTTCAAGTCCAGGTTGTCAGAAATCACTATGTGCAACCTGTGAGCCAAACAGCGGGAATATATCTTCTAGGAGAAGACCTGAAGCTGCTGCACCATGCTGCCCATGGTCACTGCACTGCTGACAGCTGGATTCCTTTAAGGACTCAAAAAAAAATACAACACAATCAATTTAATTATTTGCCATCAGCTAGTCTTAAGCATGTTAGACACTATTTCATAAAAATTTGTAACTTGAACTTAAAGTTCAGCTTGCCTTCACACAAAGGCATGTGACAGGCTTACACAGCAAAAAGTTCAGTTTCAAATTTATCACTACTATTAGTATTTCCCCTATTCAGTGTAAAAAAAAAAGTATAATTTCTCTACACTAGAAAAGGAGTTTCAAGTCCACAGACCATTCCAACTAAATGCAATGAGAACAGGTGGAATTAGTACCGAAGCTGGAACAGCTGAATGGGCCACATGGAACAAAGGGAGTCTTGCACTAAACGCCCATACTTTGTATTTCTTTAATTTTTATTTATTTATTTATTTCCCCCCCGCCTATAAGCCAGAGGCAATCAGGAATCAACTCCCCCCGCTGAGGAGTAGGTGTAGTCCAAAGACTCCTTCCCAAAAGACAACGTGGGGGAAATGCCTAGTTTGTTTCCTCAGGATCCTCCCTTCCTCAGCAAAGCTGCTTTTAAACCTCCACACTATATGTTCCCAAAAGGATAGCAAAATCGAGTAACTGGGTCTCTTGCTTTGATGCTTTTCCATTCCCAACAGCAGCAGGGAAAATTGACAAAATGGATAGCTTTCGCAGGTTCTTTCACTTGGGAGGGGGCCAGGAGCAAAGACACTGAAGATGTATGTTTGCAGCTCAAGGAAGATTTACACCTCAGTGATATCTGTAACCATCCTTGCTGTCCTAAGTGCATGGAACAGCTTTAATTGCATAACTGCAAGATTTCTGCAGAGCTGGATACTACCACTTCAGAAGATATCTATTCATCTTCTGTAATAACAAGAGGTTTTCTGTAAACTCCCACTGTTGAGTGTTGTTATACAACGGACCCAAAAGGCACAGCCTTTAACATTCAGCTGAATGTGGGTGTAGGGAGGGTATACAATCACTAACCATATTCATGCCACAGAATTAGCACAATCTTAGTGGTTATTAACATTTTAAAACAAAAAAGAACCATGAGACTTTCAAAATGTATACCTTGTTTACATTTAGATTTTTCCAGAAGACAAAAAAATTATCACAAAAATGACACTTCATATTAAACAGTTCCATTTCTCTGAAATACATCGTTATATTCTATTTCTAATTTGCCAAATGTCAAAATTCCTGCGTAATAATTAAATTATAGAAAGAAAATTACAAACTGCTTTCTTCTCTAGTATCTATGAGAATATAAATTCAAAGGAAACTGTACGTTTCCTAGGCAAAGTTTCAAAAGATGCAAGTTATTTATTTCATTCAAGTTTTTTTTTTTTATGGTGGGTAAACATACAAGCTATGAATTAATTTCCAAAAGCAGATTTAAAGTGACAGTTTTAAGATATTCACTTAGCAGACTAGAACACCTTTGCAGTTACAACATCCCTATTTAGTGACAATGTAACTATCCAGATAATTTAGGATCAAATCACGACATACTGCTTTACATAAAATAATTGTACAGAGCGAGAAGTCTAAGCACAAGCTGTTTTTAGAAAGACCCACAGAAGAATGCTAATCTTATTTGGATTTTTAAAAACTATGAAATATTTAAAGCAAATAGTTTAAAGTCTCCCAATTATAAACCTTTATTTCACAAAATTTTCGGGACTATTTTATAACACAGAGGACTGCCACAGTGAGCTTCAAACATCTGGCTCCTAATGAAAATTGAGCTTCAGTGCTTTCAGAAATGTCTGTGTAGTGGGTTTTACAGGTCCCACCGCTGAGCCATTTTACCAGCACTACCACACACTCTAGGCAGTTTTCTACATCTTTATACTGTTGTACATGTGACTGTATCAATTCATCCTGGCAAATCGTCCTTCAGAAATGCAAAACTGAAAAAAATTGGCAAAGCTCTGAGAAGGAGAGGACTGCACGGAGATGGGTCGAAGGGCTCAGCCCAAGTGACAGCTACTGACAGCAGAGCTGCACCACTTCCCTCCCTCGCGGCAGTTCAGTCAGCAAAAAAAGGGGTCTAACAATTCCGCAAATAGCGCTAGACTTCTATGCAAAACAGTCACATCACTCTCATGTGTGCTGCTCTAGTGAATCACAGCAGGCTCAGGAGAGACTGCATGACAGAAAAAAAATATATCAATAGATGAGCATGGTGTAGAGGTCCTTGGCGTGAAATGGCATTGCACAGCTGTGATGCACAAAAAGACTACAAAAAGTCAGCTAAACAAGAAATATTTGTATGCGGCACCTTCTGCAGCTGCAGTCATCTACTTTTCTACAGCTGAAAATCTCTTTTTGATGCATACATATACAACACCAAACAACTCTGGTTGGGACAAGCCTTTCTCTGAAATAAGAATTTAAAATAAAACAGGTGTAATTCAGGTGTTTGCCTGCCAGAGGGAGCTGAAGGAAAGAAAAAAAAATCCCATCTATCTCAATACTTCAAAAGTTTTGGTTCTGTCCTACACCAATTCATTTAACTATTCAGACAAAAGAAGTTTTTAATACAAAATCAACCCCAGCTGTGTCCAGCATAGGGCAGTCACAGCCTTATCCCACACAGGGCACCCCTGCACCAACACCTTGCCAATTATGCCCAATACACTCACTCTACGAATATGTGCCCCTGGCTCTTTGAATGGAAACAATACCTACTTTTAAGGTATATTTAAGTACTTTTTGATCCACACCATAGTGGAGATGACTGCCCCAGAGATAAGCTTCTCTAAGATGGAAAAGCATCACATGAGATGGTATCTAATGCCTTATTACATCAATTTGTCATTAAACACATGGCAACACTACGCAAAGACTAAGTTTCCAGTTTGCCAGAACGAAATACATACTATGCTGAAAACATATTTTCATTTAAATGCTTATTGGTCTTTTTTGCACACTCTTTCCACTTACTGCTTCTAACACGCAACACTGGTACACCTACAAATTTGCATGTGGTTAGAATTGCTATAGTATAAAACTGTAATTTGTAGTTACCATATTAATAATTTATTCTTGCACAGTGCCAGCTAACCTGAAGAGCTTAAAACAGGCAGGAATTGGTCTCATTTTGCAAACTGGTAAAGCAAAATATCTAAACACTGTGTTCATGGGAAAACGGGATTCTGTAAAACAGCTCAGGAAAGAATTCCACTGCACACATGATGGACAACGCTTCTTTTCATCCTGCACTTCAGTTAAACTACTTCCAATTTCAAAAGCCTCAGATATAAAAGCCACCATGAATCCCACCAGAGTTTTCACATTTTGAAAAAGAGCAGAATGAGTGCACCTTTAAATAGCTCCCTTAAGTATTTAAGGGCTAAACTGATCCAACTTTCCTTAGATCAAAATTTGACCAACAGCTTTAGAATAAGCTTAGTAGCATCCTATGTATTTCTTGCAATCAAAACACTTTTAGGAAAATCAGTTATGCCACCTTCTGGTGTTCATAAGAACTGCTCTACAAAACAAGTACTCATTTTCATAACTTCCCATTTTGAATGGGGAAAAAAAAACCCAGCATAACCAGAAAACTCACTTCACATAGGACACTGATGCAAAATATGACTTTTTTTTTAAGCTTCAGTTGATTTGTACATCATCATTAGCTTGGGCTAGCTTGTGCCCAGCCTTAAAGTTCCTAAGCCTGTACTGCCTGCTGACAAAGGCAGCATCGTTCCCCCACGTTACCTGGTTTGAAATACGAGCTATTCTGCTCTTTGCCCCATCTCACCAGCTATAGCAATGGAACTAGGAAAGGCAGACAATGAAAAGGATGAGCAGACTTGTGAAATGTCTTCTGTACAAGGAACACTTGTAGATTTGACTTAACAGCATGGAAGGCAGATAGGCAAGAAGAAATACATTAAGAGCCTATAGTGACACAAAAAGCACAGTAAAGGTGAACAAGGAGTCATTATTCACCAGCTCTCCAACACAACAAAGAGAAAGCTTCAAATGAAACTAGCAGATGTCTGGTGAAAAAAAACAGAGGAAACTTCTTCACTTCTTCAGCTATCACACCACCAGCTTTTCAGTAAGCATTTCTTCTTAGGACAGATTCACAGAAGCCAACTGTGAAAAGTAATAAAAAAACCCAAAGTGGTTTGTACCAAGAGGGAGAGTAGGCAACTCAAGCAGATTCACATACAAGGCCCCAATCAAACTTCTTCACCTCACCTCCCACTACCAAAGCATCATTAACACTGTAGTAGGACATACATATGAATACATAAGAACAACTATAAACATCCTTCCTTCTGTATTATACCTGGATCTATGAATATAATCTGTAGTGCTAAGCACACAAGGAAGGATGAATTTAAGCTATGACTCCATTTCAAGAAATTTTTGATTGCTTCCAAGCTAAGGCTTCAATAGAAAAATGCTTCTAGACACCTAAGTTCCACAGACAATTCCTCAGGCAGAAAAAGCAGTGCATCTTCAGGAAAGGAAGAAAGAAGGTATGGAATTAGGTATGAAATAACATTTTAAAAGAGTATGTGGATAACTGACTCCAAGTGTGTCAAATCTGATGCTCCACTGTTCCTTACAAGGCATGCAACTCTCCAACCTTAGTCAAACTTTGACCTACAAATTAGGTATTTCTGGCCATAATTTTCCACCATAACTTCGAATTACACAAGTTTAATTACATGAATTTAAAATGTAATTAGGAAGTTTGGTGTAGGTATCAAACAAACCCAAGACCATGCTCAGCTACTAAGCGGAAGCAGCGGAACCAACACAAGACACAGCTGAAATACAAGGACATCTATAAGCATCCCCCCTTGCTCACGACACCTGCCCACAAGCCTTTGCATATTCTTTCAGCTATATATATATTCAGCTCTTTGCTGTATGCGTCTCATTGTATAATCATTTTCTGATCTCTAAACAAAGCAAAACTGACATTAAGCAAAGCTTTGCTCTAACACGTTCTTACAATTAAGGGTTTTTTATTAACTCTTAAATTCAGCATTTTGGTTTCTGGAGATGCTGTAATTATCATTTTGCCCACACAAGACAGAATGATAATATGCAGAAGGGTATACACACACCATGAGAAGTACAAAACATTACTTTCACCACAAACAGCAGCAGAAGTCATGCTGCAACACCACTTTATTTGCCTGAAAGATTTTCCAAGAACCTCAAAAGTAACTAATATAACACCAAAGTTGCACAATAATACCTCAGAAGAATCATGATAACTCAGACCAGGCATAACGTGACTGTGGCCACATGAGCAAAGTCTTGCTGCATATTGCACAAAGCATTCCCTGGAAAATGCAATTATATCATCCCACATAATGAAGTGTTAAAATAATGAAATTTTAAAAAAAAAAAAAAGTCAAGCACTGACATCAGTCATGCCTGAACTGTTCCTGCCTGCCCATGTATTTACAGACATTTATAACTGCCACTGAGTAGATTTTTTGCAGTTTAGCAAACCTTAAACTGGAAGCAGTGTTGGTGTCTGGCAATTCAAAGGCAATCTCAGACGAACTCAGTTCTTTCATGACACTAAAATCCTTGAAAGCTGAAGCTTTTGTGGCCTTTGAATAGCATATACTGGAAACATGAAAAGGTGTCAAGATTAATTCTGTGGGCACCTGGAAATCTCTGCTGAGCCAGCCATACACTACTCCAAATCCAAAAGCACAGGATACAGCAGTCAGATTAGGGAGGAAGGCAGAGCAATAAGCCAGATATTTATTCAACAGGGTCAGTACTGAACTTGAAGCAAAATGCAGTTGGTAGCTCGAGATAAGATGAACGTTTGCCACAAGAGTCTCTGTAAACACTGAAATAAAAACTGTCCAGTGAATAACAAACCTATGCAGGGAACCAACAGTTACAGCAACTACTGGACCCCAGGAGTTTTACATAAACACTACTACAGAAGAGCATTCTTTCTTTAGTGCTTCTCATAAAACTTCTTCAAACTTATGTTCTGGCTCATATCGTGAATCAAGCAACAACATGCACAGACATACCTTTTTCTGTTTGATTCTTTAACTGAAGTAGAAACATAAGCAAACCACCAACACCTTGCTGCACAAAAAGCAGCTGCTGGAGAGAATATTTTTTTTAAAACATGACAAAGTTTTGCTGGGTCCTGAAACATGCTTTCAAGGATATAGGGGGGAACAATGGCAATACCCAATTTAAGCACAAAAATACTGATTTATTAAAAAGAAAAGACCTCTTTGAAGACTACCAGGGATGTTAAATAATTACATTCAATAAAGAGTTAAGAAGTTGTTCAGAATTCTTAGCCATCCAATCAAGCACTCCCATGTAAAATAACTGTAGTATTTGCAGATAAGCAGCCTATTTAAGATTATCTTTTATCAACAGCCCAGAACAATGTACAACGCACAGTGCGACTAAGCTTTTACTTCATTGCTGTAATCTGATGAAAGCATACAGAATCCAAAGGGCACATATTCCATTTGGCAAAAGTAAAATTAAATACAGTTATTGAGCCTTAGCTTTCAGTTGTTGAATGCACATAATAAATTCTTTTAAACAGCAAATTCCAGTAATGTGATTCAGTTCATTTACCCTCCTCCCTCCCTTTTCTCCCAAGTTCTGCATTGTAAATGGTCTTATAACCCAGTACGTTAACCGTCCAGAGAACAAGGCCATTGCTGTTCTTAAACAACACTCCTCATTACTCCTAAACCATGCATAGCAGACAGATGGCTAGTGTAACTTCAGATCAAGCCAGCATGCATCACGTAATTACTCCTCATCAGCCAATGTCTTTGTCACACCCCACTAAACAGCAGCAACGAAAAGGATGTCCGGTTTACAATGACAGACCAGTGATGTACTGGCAAACCCCCGAGCAAAACCCAAGACAGACTACTATGTATTTTGCTATACGGGCCCAACTCTAATTATCCGAGAACAGAACTCAACACAGTCACATTGGTGCTCTAATCACTGGGGAGACAGAACAAGAGAGGAGAAAATCTCACTGTGAGAGCAAAGAGGAGCGCAGGCAAGAGCCAAAGACCCTGCTCTAGCCAGGAGAGAACAGCTTTACAAAGCCTGCAAACTCCTCTGCTTCAGTTTTCATGTTCTGCTTTACTCCCACATTGCTCTGACTCACTCAAGTCACGTCAATCCACATTTAAGCAACTGCAGACACGGCTTTGCTGTCCTTGTCCAGCTGGGGTACTGAGGAACTTGCTGACTTGTTGATACATGACCTCTATGGTCTTGGGACAACAGAAGTAAATTGAGAGCGTCTGAAGATTTAACACATTCACTTCAAATTAAGTTTCCTTCCAGAACCTTGGCTGATACACCTCCACCTACCTGGTTGCCACTTTGATTTAACTGGCCTCTAAGAGCTGAGCTGGACCAGAAGAATGAAACTAGAAGTCTGGAATTTGGAACAGGGCAGCTGCATGCTGAAAATGTTTGGAATCCAGTGTGATGGAGCTGGATGTGATAACATAGCTGAGGAAGATGGAAGATGATTAGCAAGATGCTCAGGTTTCAGAAATGTCATAGGAAGGTCAGGCATAAATATACATACAATATTGTAATGAGGCAGAATAGTAGTGGTTATAGCTGAAGGTTTTCTGTGACGGACATACTTCCACATTTTAACAGTGCACTGTTATCTTCAGTTGTTAAATTTACTATTACCTGCAGGAATCATACTGGTATGTGGATTTGAGATTTCAGTGTGCATCTATTTATGCGATTGGTAGTCACCAGGCTGTAGAAGAACATACTGTCTGAAAAATTGAGTTGTTTCCCTCAACAGCCTTCACTGGTCCTGCAGGATACTTCTATCATACCTCTGAAGATCATGTGAAAAGTTAGTAATTGCTTCAACTTTCACTGTCCAGGGCAGGACACTAATGCAAATATAGCCTAGCACTTCTCATTTTTACAAGACATCCTTAACAACATTAGCAAGCTTGAAGTGCAGCTCATTAAAACAAATCTGTTTCATATGCAAAACCTACTGACCTCCCCATGCAGTGAACACCCAAGCAAGACTGGGTATCCTGTTTTTCCAGCACAGTCTCTACCACTGTGCAATTATCTTCTAAGATATGCCTGATTTTGCATCCAAGTGAATTAAAATCTGAATCACAGGCACATCATAGAATCATAGAATCATAGAATCATCTAGGTTGGAAAAGACCTTTAAGATCATCTAGTCCAACCATTAACCTACACTACCAAGCCCACTCTAGACTAATCAAGGGTAGACCAGACTAAACCATATCCCGAAGTGCCACATCTACCCGTTTTTTAAACGCCTCCAGGGATGGTGACTCCACCACCTCTCTGGGCAGCCTGTTCCAATGCCTGACCACCCTTTCCGTAAAGAAATTTTTCCTAATTTCCAGCCTAAACCTCCCCTGGCGCAGCTTGAGCCCATTTCCTCTTGTCCTATCGCTAGCTACTTGGGAGAAGAGACCAACACCCACCTCACTACTACCTCCTTTCAGGTAGTTGTAGAGAGCGATAAGGTCTCCCCTCAGACTCCTCTTCTCCAGGCTAAACAACCCCAGTTCCCTCAGCCGCTCCTCATAAGACTTGTTCTCCAGACCCTTCACCAGCTTCGTTGCCCGCCTCTGAACACGCTCCAGCACCTCAATGTCTTTCTTGTAGTGAGGGGCCCAAAACTGGACACAGTATTCCAGGTGCGGCCTCACCAGCGCCGAGTACAGGGGCACAATCACCTCCCTGCTCCTGCTGGCCACAGCATTCCTGATACAAGCCAGGATGCTGTTGGCCTTCTTGGCCACCTGGGCACACTGCTGGCTCATGTTCAGCCGGCTATCTACTAACACCCCCAGGTCCTTTTCGGCCAGGCAGCTTTCCAGCCACTCCTCCCCAAGCCTGTAGCGTTGCATGGGGTTGTTGTGACCGAAGTGCAGGACCCGGCACTTGGCCTTGTTGAACCTCATACAGTTGGCCACGGCCCATCGATCCAGTCTGTCCAGGTCCCTCTGCAGGGCCATCCTACCCTCGAGCAGATCAACACTCCCACCTAATTTGGTGTCGTCTGCAAACTTACTGAGGGTGCACTCGATCCCCTCATCCAGATCATTGATAAAGATATTGAACAGGACTGGCCCTAAAACAGAGCCCTGGGGAACACCGCTCGTGACCGGCCACCAACTGGACTTAACACCATTTATCACTACTCTCTGGGCTCGGCCACCCAACCAGTTCTTTACCCAGCGAAGAGTATGCCTGTCTAAGCCGTGAGCTGCCAGCTTCCCGAGGAGGATATTATGCGAGACGGTGTCAAAAGCTTTGCTAAAGTCGAGGTAGATGACATCCACAGCCTTTCTATCATCTACCAGGCGGGTCACCAGGTCATAGAAGGAGATCAGGTTGGTCAAGCAGGACCTGCCTTTTGTGAACCCATGCTGGCTGGGCCTGATCCCCTGGTTGACCTGTACTTGCCTGTGGAGTTCGCTCAAGATGAACCTCTCCATAATCTTCCCCGGCACCGAGGTCAGGCTGACAGGCCTGTAGTTCCCCGGGTCCTCCTTCCGGCCCTTCTTGTAGATGGGCGTCACATTGGCAAGCCTCCAGTCATCAGGGACCTCCCCTGTTAACCAGGACTGTTGATAGATGATGGAAAGTGGCTTGGCAAGCTCCTCTGCCAGCTCCCTCAGTACTCTCGGGTGGATCCCATCCGGCCCCATAGACTTGTGAGCGTCCAGGTGGCATAGCAGGTCATTAACTGCTTCCTCCTGGACTATGAGGGCTCCATTCTGGTCCCTATCCCTATCCTCTTGCTCAAGGGCCTGAGTACCCTGGGGATGACCGGTCTGGCTGTTGAACACAGAGGCAAAGAAGGCGTTAAGTACTTCAGCCTTTTCCTTGTCCTCGGTGACAATGTTCCCCCCCACATCCAGCAAAGAATGGAGATCCTCCTTGGCTCTCCTTTTATTGCTGATGTACTTATAAAAGCATTTTTTATTGTCTTTTACAGCACTGGCCAGATTGAGTTCTAGCTGGGCTTTTGCCTTTCTAATTTCCTCCCTGCAGGACCTAACAAGATCCCTGTACTCCTCCTGAGCTGCCCGCCCCTTCTGCCAAAGGCGGTAGACTCTCCTTTTTTCCCTGAGTCCCCGCAAAAGCTCCCTATTCAGCCAGGCCGGTCGATTTCCCCTCCGGTTGGTCTTACGACACACGGGGACAGCCCGCTCCTGCGCCCTTAAGACTTCCTTCTTGAAGAGGGCCCAGCCTTCCTGGACCCCTTTGCCCTTCAGGACCGCCTCCCAAGGGACTTTCCCAACCAGGGTCCTGAAGAGGGCAAAGTCTGCCCTCCGGAAGTCCATGGTAATAGTTTTGGTGCCCCTCCGCTTAGCATCACCCAAAATTGAGAACTTTATCATGTCGTGGTCGCTAAGCCCGAGACGGCCTCCGACCTCGACATTTCCCACAAGCCCTTCTCTGTTGGTAAACAGCAGGTCAAGCGGGGCACCTCCCCTGGTAGGCTCGCTTACCAGCTGCATTAGAAAGTTATCCCCCACATGCTCTAGGAACTTCCAAGACTGCTGCCTCTCTGCTGTGTGGTATTTCCAGCAGATGTCTGGCAAGTTGAAGTCCCCCATGAGAACAAGGGCTAGCGATTGCAACACTTCTGCCAGCCGCTTATAGAATGCCTCATCTACCTCTACCTCCTGGTTGGGTGGTCTATAGCAGACTCCCAACAGGACATCCGCCTTTCCAGCCTTCCCCCTCATCCTTACCCATAAGCATTCCACCTTGTCATCACCACTGTCAAGCTCTATGCAGTCGAAACACTCCCTAACATACAGAGCCACCCCACCGCCTCTCCTACCCTGCCTATCCCTTCTGAAGAGCTTATAGCCCTCCAGTGCAGCACTCCAGTCATGAAATCCTAGATGTCCAAAGACAATGGAATCATCAGAAATGTATTGCTGTCCTGGTTTCGGCTGGGATAGAGTTAATTTTCTTCCTAGTAGCAGGCATAGTGCTGTGTTTTGGATTTAGTAGGAGAAGAATGTTGATAACATGCTGATGTTTTTAGTTGTTGCTCAGTACTGCTTATGCTAGTCAAGGACTTTTCAGCTTCCCATGCTCTGCCAGGTGCACAAGAAACTGGGAGGGGGCACAGCCAGAACAGTTGATCCAAACTGACCAAAGGGCTATTCCATACCATATGACATCATGCTCAGTATAGAAACTGAGGGGGGTTGGCCGGGGAGCAGCAATCGCTGCTCAGGAACTGTCTGGGTATCAGTCGGTGGGTGGTGAGCAATTGCATTGTGCATCACTTGCTTTGTATATTATTGTTATTATCATTATCATATTGTTATTATTATCATTATCATTACTATTTTACTTTGTTTCAATTATTAAACTGTTCTTATCTCAACCCAGGAGTGTTTCTCACTCTTACTCCTCCAATCCTCTCCCCCATCCCATCGGGGTAGGGGGAGTGAGCGAGCAGCTGCGTGGTGCTTAGTTGCTGGCTAGGGCTAAACCACGACAATTGCCAACCTGTATGCATGAACATACGCATGCAGAACACCTCTAGCATTGAAAAAATGTAATATACAAGTGGGGTTCTTTTGGATTGGTCAGGTTTTATAATGCAAGTTTTTCTGGTGTTCAGATGTGGGGTTTTCTTCCCTTCAAGTAAGGCAAATATAGACATCCCTCAGTTGTTGTGGGTTTTTTTTTTTCATTTGTTTTTAAATGTAGGAAGTACCAACAAACTATTTAGCACCCACAAAGATATACTTCCCTTTTCAAAATTAGGTGACTTCTTTTCTTATCAGCAAAATGAAATAAAACCAATCAGATGCACCCACAGAAAAGTGTTGGTTTTTTCCCCTTCCTTTACGAATAAAGAACAATGTAATTCTTCCATATTTGACTATATGGGAGGACATTGATTATACCTGAACGTTAGCGCCAAAAGTATTTTCTGGGAATAAGGAATTTAAAGATAGTGTTGTTACTTTTCAAGATAACAACTTTTATTTCAGAAGTGTTTATTTAGATGATCAGCTGCTGAGGCAGATTAAGCTGCATATTAAAATGATTCACTTTTTAAACAACGGGAGTTATTTAAGTTTTTGAATGTTCCGTGCCCTATCAATTTAAGAACTATGCCAGTCTGTACCCCACAGTGATAAGCCCAGTTTAAATACAGGATCACACTGGATAAATTACGTGCAGAAAAACAAATCCCATACTCTCTCAAAGGGAAAATGCTATACACCCTATTCAAGTAGATTATTTTAGATTTAAGACCCCAAAGCACCTTACCATAAGCATAAAGTCATTTTGGATAAAGCCCCTCTTTTTAACTTGATGCATTCAAATAAACACCAAACTGAGCACGGAAACAATTACTCATAACACTACACCCACCACTTGCCATGAAGAGAACAGTTACAACCAATACACATCCACCCAAGTGACAGAAGACAGAGGTATGGAAACAAAAGGGAAAATGACAGTCAGCATGAGATTACATGACACTGCTAACTACACATCGCCAGTTGGAGAACTTTCCAGAGTTGTATCTTTTCAGCAAAAACTGCTCACATGGTATTGAACACAGCACAAACCAGCCAGATTTTCCAGGCAGCTAGCCTAGCTTGCAAGCTTACCCATGCCATTTAAAAGCATGCCATTTTAAAGCAGTAGCCTTGCTTCCTTCAGCGAGAAAATAAACTATTTTAGATCCACACCTATTTGCTGCCCACATCCAAGATCAAGCTGCAAACATTTCATGTGTCAAAGGCACTGTATTACAAACAGTATACAAGAACTACATTTGGGCAGATGTTAGGATCCAGAAGCCACATGCAGAGGGAGTTTACAACTAACACAGAAACATACCTGAACCAAAACCAAAAACCAGCTTTAAATATGCAAGACAGTGTTACTAGTTCAAACCACCATTTTTTTCTTCATGCAAAAAAAATTGTTAACAGTTAAATGCTACCAATTTATTCATCAAGCCTGCACATAAACTTCCAGTCATACAAGAGCAACTTTCCTTTTTTTATCAAATACTCTATCACCACAAAGATCACATTACTTTTATCTAGTCAATAATAATAAAAAAACCCTTCAGAGATTTTATTTAAATGCAAGTCAACACTAAAGCTGTGAGTTTTTTCTTTATTAATCCTGAAGTCATTTGGAGTGGTTGATTAAAAAAAAAGTAATTTGGAAAGCTAAAAGCATTTACTGGAGAAACGAACTTTTGACTGAAGAGGTTAATTCTTCCGCTGAGGTTAAGAAATCATTTCCTCCTGAACAAGCACACACACTGTCATACACACCATACTGAGACCAGATGTGACCAACACAAGTGTTCAATAAGAAACTTGTCATCTCCTCAAAAATATCCACCAGATTTTTTCCAGTTCTTTATTTTCTAACTTTAGCTCTTACATGAATATATTCAAAAGGCTTTATATGAAAATGCCAATGTTCCCATTTCAAATGAAAATATACTTATTTTAAAATATTCAAGTGCACATGCCTAAGAACAAAGGACATAAATGCATGAACCTAATGAGAAGGAGAGAGAATACAGGTAACGTCACTGTTATGGATAGAGAGAGGCATGACTGCTAAATAAAACCAACTCCAGCAGAATAACTAAAGGGAAACAGGACGAAATAAAGAGGTACAGTTTGGGATTACTAGAGACTGGAAGCTCTTGAAGATGGAGAGAACACTTACATCATAACTCCACTCTAAGGAAAGCTTTTATAATTTTTTCTTCAAGTTTCACAAGATTATTCATTAAACAGCCATTCTTCGTGCTAAGCAGAAATGTGACTGACCAAAACACTGCTAAAAGGCTGTATGCATTCACTGAGTGACACAGTATACAAGAATTTCACTCATACAGAAGCCTGAAAAGTGAAACTTGAGACCGAATATGCTCAAGTCACCATAAATGCATCCAGCAGACAAAAGGCACTTGTGTGCCTGTTTTGAAAAAAAAAAAGCATAAAATCTGTTGCTTCTAATCCAAGATCAAACATGCAGTGAAAAAGCCTCCCGGAAGCAGAGAGCAGCATACTGATGAGTTTGATCATTCTTCAAGAATGATTTAGCTACTGCCAAAACATAACTTCAATAATTTAAACTGTTGTCCCATGAATTATCTGTTTAGACCGAGATCAAAGTACACAAGACCAGTTAATGAAACTACAGAAACAGCTCGATTAGATTTCTTTAGTCTAAACTTGCTAAAAAATAAGGTTGCTTAATGTCAACGCAGCCTTTGGAACAGAAATAATTGAGCATTTATTCTTAAGAAGAATGCTCAAAACAGTTCTTTTAATATATTAATCTAGTTAAATGAAAGGTTTAAATGTCATTAACAATCAAAATTAAGAATGTGGGAGTCTCAAATGGCATTAACAGAAAATTGCTAGTCATGAACAGTGCCATTTGATGCAGCAATATTTTTCAACCACCTACAAGGGAAAACAAATCCTACCAACACTGTTTCTTTCCATACTGAAACACTCTTATTCATGCTGCTATATTTCATATAGCAGTGCAGAAAAGCACCCAAGAGATCCGTGTCATGTCCTCAGAAAAAAAAAAAATCAAATCAAAACTAACACTCTTGGCATGATGAAGGTCCTTTACAAAGAAGTGCCAGAAACTTTTGTACCAGCAGCTATTTCATTATAAACTTAAGGCATTTAAGCTTAAGTTTTCTTTTTAATTTAAGCATGGAGTTCCTAATTCAACTAGAAAAAGCATGAAAACTAACAAAGATAAAGCGTACATCTTAAAAGATTTCTACAGAACGATACTGCACTAGAAACATACTGATTTTTCTAGTTTCTTTGAAAGAATGAAAGCAGTCACTCCCAACAAGTTAATCAGATCAGACAAAACTACGATTACAGGTATGCAAAGTGCAGCACAAGATAAAAATGTAAAAAAATTTATAGCTTCCTGAAATCAGGTTCAGTTAGTTAAAACATAATTGTTCCTTTAAGAACTTTATTTCAAGAAAGGAAGACACTGAAATAAGGTTGCCAGAATTTCTCTTGGGACAAGGTGATCATCTCTACTCTCGCCCTAAATCTGTGGCTTTTCTTTCTAAAAAAAGAGTAAGTACAAAAAGATTAAATAGCAGTTAGAGTGTAATCAAGAAAGACAGAATGGCTGATTTCAGTATATTAAGACAGAAATCCCTTTCCAGCCATATCAGAAATGTTTTTAGCACAATGAAAGATTTGACAAGTAACTTTTATTGCCTCCTTGTTCTAAGACTGGTCTTTGGATACCAAAAAGCAGGTGCAAGGGCAGCTGGATGAACTAAATCAGCAAAATCCACAGAAATCTTGGATTAGAGAACCATTAAGAATAAAGCTGGGTTTTTTTCCTGCTTTGTTTGAAAATCACAGTCCATTACTTGAGGAACAAATCAGCTTACAACTCACTAACTAGGTCCTTTCATTTTTAAGGTCATTTGCTAATTAGCTCTTCCAGAACTCCTCAATTTTCCAGATGGGGAAAAAGGCTTCCAGGCTGCCATGCTGAAAAAAAAACCCACTAACATCTCTGGCAGGAAGTTAGGCACTTTGCAACATACCTGTCATGAAGCACTGCTGACACCTCCCCTCTGAGCACAGAATCATCCATGCCGCCCAGGTTAGTAACTCCCCTGTTGACCAAAGGAGATAAAATGTAATATGTAATTTTAGATGAGAGTAGCCACACTGAAGTGTGCTTAACATGGTAGAACACATGAAGTTGGAACAAACAGCTGCCAAAGATCTGTGGGGCCCATCTTTTGTTTTTTATAAGAAAATCAGGCTTTTTGTTTGAAGAAATAAAAATAAGTCACAAGAAGCCACAAAGCAGATGAGCCACATTCTAAAATCTATTCAGGCGCAACAGTACCTGCATGCTGTCCATCTCCATACCACCTTTTGAGGTTTTTACAGAAACACATCAAGGGTATCAACAGCAGAAGAAAGAAAACTGACTTAAGAATAAATTCCATCAACTGAAAAGTCTGATGTTAACAAAGGAAAAAAAAAGGTGACAATATAAAAAGTGCCAATCTCAATGCAAAGCCTTTAACCCAATATTTCCCAAACCTAGTGCACACAAGCTCTTTCTGCATGAATTTACTACCTACTGCTCAGCTGTGTTGCCTGTATTTCTGCTACTCCCTTGACTACCATAAACCTCAATTAGTCTTCTTTTGGCTTGCAAAGACAGGATCTAATCTAGGATGCTAATTTCTAATTAGCTTGTCTTGTATTCGTGTGTGCTTTATGAACACAAGGAGAACATCTAGGACGAAATATAATCACAGTATTCTGTTGCAATGCAAGGACCAAAGCTTCAGTGCACCAAAGCTTCGCAGCTCCTCAGCTGTTGAAAGTCTGAACACAAATGATAGCAGACTTGTGCCTAATTTGAAGCACAGTTAATGAAATGAGAAAATTGCATTGTTCTCTTATTTAATTACTCATCTTTGTTCAACTTAGAGAAGAAAAGGTTGAGAGGGATCTAATCACAGCTTTCCAATACCTAAAATGTAGCTGTAGAGAAAATGGAGGTACTCCCTTCACAAGGATGCACTTATTTTTTCCTTTTTTCTTCATTAAAAATCTGTCTTGAAAACCTTTCTTCATTAAAAATCTTTCTTAAGAATGTGTTACAAACTGTATTACTTTCCAATGAAAATCAACATTAAGTCACTTTTGTTACCACAAAGCATTCCAGACAATGCAAATATTCTGTATTAAAAGAATCACTGAACTTCACTAGTTGTTCTCTTTGCCAACAAAGCATCGAGAATGAAAATGAAATTCAAAAGTTGAACTAGGTCTTCAGACATTTTAATATTATGAAGCCTTGGGTGAATGTGACAATATTTATATCAAAATAATCTTTTAATTTCTTCTTTTCTACCCACATACTACTTTGAGTCTTTGGACAGATCTACATTTATGCTTTTCATCTTGCCTGCAGTACTACATCATTAGGGATGTGCAATTTTGTCTGACTGGTAATTTGTTTGCTGGGGGGAGGTAAAGAAAGAGTGTTTTGTCTGCAGGATCTTTTCCCTTGGCAAGAGATTGAAGATATAGGAAACACAAAGGCTGCTGTTTCTCTAAAGAATTTACACATTCAGGCTAGCAAGAGCCTTAAACAAATGCAGTTACATTGATAAATTACTTTTATCAATTTATGTCATCAAATCAATTAGGATAAGCTGTGAAAAAATCCACCTTTCAAATGTACATGCTGCCTATATAAGGAGTTACTGTCAAATATACAATAATTTTTTCCAGAACTATTTGTCCAACATCTTCAAGATGCAATCTTTTCTCCCTTGTTATCTACTTGGGTAAAATCCACCTTTCACAAAATTAAATATTCTGGTTTCAGAAAAGCTCCACATCTCTTAAACCTTTGAAACTTCTGAAATGTCCTCCTGCCTTACCCCTTCAGCCACGTTAATTTACTACAGTGCATCCATCCAATGCTCCTGCTTCTCTCACCACATCAAGCATGAAAAGCTGCTTTCTAACGCATTTCAGGGCTCAGCTTTGCTGTTTTTGCAACAATAGTTCCTCTTAATTAGATCAACCTTTGGCAAACCATCCAACAAGCACCTCTGTTTTCTTTCATGGACCCCTCTACACACAAAGGTGCCTTAAAAAAAAAAAAAAAGCAGCGATAAGTTCTCCCTCAGAACCACCACCAAGCTGGCAATGACACATGGCACTTGACATTGGTCAGAGTGCTGATACATTGCAACTATTTCTTCTCAGTCACTCTGACTTTCTATAGATCCCCATCTGCACCTGCTCTCTATTGCACTCCGAGTTATAAGCCCTTTTGATGAAAGATGTTTTGTTTTACCTTTGTATACCAGCATTGCTTGTCAGGTGAGTATTCAAACAACAAATTACCTAAGGAGAGTTTCTGCAAACTAGATATTGAGCTGTACTTTTCACAGCATTTTCACATACACACAAAATTAAGTAAAAGCATAGGATCATTAAATTGAAAAGAATAAAAGATCTAAACTTGTTGCAGAATCAGTCATTCATCTAGATGAGGTAAAAAATGAGAAATCTGCTTCACAGGAAAGTTAATAAATTTCTTCAATTTTTAAATTTTTGGTTTTTGATTTAAAACATGAGACTGCATCCAGTAAGGTAGACTATCCGTAAGCCTTTGCAGCAAGAACCAGGAGCTCAAGGTTGACATAGCATAGGTAAGCATCCCAAGTGCAAGTAAGCAGCAATTGTTAAGGTAGTGCTTTGCATCTTGCAAACCCAGTACAAAAAGCTGATTATCTCTGCTCAGAAGCCACCAAAACTAAACATGACAAGAGAAGCAAGCTGATTGCGAGAACTCTGCTAGCACAAAAAAAGCAGAGACTCAGGCCTTTCCATCAGAGGCTTTTCTGATCCAGCTGCAAACACCCAGATGCAGTATCTGTTGAGTCAGGGTTGCTTAGGAGGGCATCAGACAAACATTTTTAAAAAGATTCCCCACGGATTTTTCTCTTTAATTGAAAAGACACTACGACAGTGTTCTTTACAGAGTTTTCTTTCAAAAAAAAAAAAATCAACATACCATTTCCAAAGCTATTTAGTTTTGGTTCCCTTGAAGCAAAAGCAAGAGATCATTGTTAAACACAAAAGTTGTGTGAAACTGTCCAAAGTCTAAACACTAAGGAAGCTTCTGTAACTAAAAAACCAACACACTTCATTATCACACACAGGAGTTCATTAAAATTCAGCAGTAGGCATATGCTGGATCAGTTCACACTTCCTGAAACATCATTTACAAGCACTGTAATTTCAGGTAAGCCACACATACTAAAAAGGAAGTGAGACTGTTTAAGAGAACAGGATCCACTACACTGAACTCCATAATACAGAACCTTATTTAAAATCAGTGCAAGTAATTCTTGTGTTATGTAAACCATTCCACTGCAAAACTAGCTTGTACAGCACACAACAGAGCACTATTAAAGCAATGTAAATGTCTGGCTTGTGAAAAATACACTCTAACGCACAGGATGCAATCTGGCAATGGAAATATTGCCAATCTGCAAAGTATAAAGCTCCAGAAGATCTACTGCCTTGCCCTCATCATCCCAAAACATGTCCCAGAATAGTCCAGAAGGATGCCTGCATCAAATCAGAATACAAACAGTTTCACTGCATTCCTACAGCAACCTTTAATAAGACATTGTACAGACAGCAAAATAAGCCTCTAGAGCTGTTACATGGGGAAAGAAAAACCTTTATACAGTCTTAATGCAATCAAACCTATAATCTCAAAACCATTCAGCAATTTCAACCTTTGCATAGCATTTGTAGGAGCACAATCATGCTTCTGTGCTCCCGAGCTAAACCAGGATTGTTTCATTGCCTAAGTACACTGGCATCTGTGCCCTAACGGATCTTGGGTCTCAAGTCAATCCGTGTTTTGGCAGTTACGGGCTTCCTAATTTGAACTCTAAGAGTGACAACTCTGACAATACCAGAGTCATTGTTAAATTTCAAGGCAAACTAAGAGTGGCATTTTGTATAAAGATTCACACAACTAAAGTTTAAAAACAAACCTCTCTGCTTATACACTCATTAAGTGACATGCAGGATAAAAGCTGGACTTAAAAAAAAAAAATGCTCTGAGAACACTTTTACTCAAACTCCAATCCGACTAGTTTGGGTGAGCCACCAAGTCATCGTCGAGGTCCCGCCTCTCTTTGTACGTTATTTCTATAGTTTATCTGAAGCAAATCGGCTACTCTTTCCACACCAATGACCTTGAAGATGACACTGCCTCCAACCTATACCCCTGTATGCAGACTAACCCCTCAGCCTATCTGCTATGGCTTTGTAGCAGACAGCGTCATCAAGTGCAGCCAGACAGCTCTTCCCCACCAACACTTCACATCCAGTAGACCCCACATACACATCTCTCCAGACTGTACTGGAAGAGGCACCTCTTTCCACATCCACTATTTCAGGCTGTATTTCAGGTTTTGGACAGTAAGCTGCGAAGAACCGGGCTGGTGAGTCCCATGCACCTAACATGCGTTACAGGTGGCAGAAGGGTTCTCCCTTTCCCCCTTCCCTTCCATTCTTCAATGCCCTTATTTAACAGCCATCAAAGTTAGCTTTCACCTGAAGATTTCAAAGGATGCAAAAACTCCCTTGTTACACAGCATCACATCTTTGCCAAGAATGGGGCAGGGACCTGAAACGCACCCATTTCCACAAGCAGCTGCATGTGCCACCAGATCAGAGCACTGCGCAAGGACAGTCTCAACCCACTGCACCAAAAGTAAAGTAGCAGAAAGCAGAATTTTTGCAATACTGAGATGCATGTGTCAAAGCATTGTTTTAAATGAAATACTCTTTTGAATTTTAAGTTAGCTGATCAACTGTTTCATGCCTGGATTTGCACAATGAATCAAATGTAAATTCTCACATCATTATGGCAAGATGAATCAAAATTTTATCAAGCTTATTAGTTGGCCCAAAAATATCCAATCGATTTGATGTAAAAGTGATCTTAAAACATTTAAGTCCTTACAGATTTACCATATCTTCAGTGTTCTGCAAAGGACTTGCATTTCACCTGCATTTTTCATCCCTCATAAACCTTTTCTCCAATATAAGTCACCTATGGCTACAATTTCAGCGTATTAAAGCTCATTCATCACCACCTTCACTTAATAAATCCACAGTGGCGAAACTGATTCCACCGACAAAAGTTTGATTAGATGAGGACTGCATTTTAAAAAAAAGCGCACAGAAGCAATCCAGCAAATACAAGTAAAAAAAAAAAAGTATTATCTCCAGTAAGACAACAGGACTCATGACATTTGGATCCCACTTTCTCCTCACAGTGAAAAAAATCCTGGTGAGAAACCAGCTGCTGACTGTCAGTTATTTTAAGAGCATAAAGCTTTATGTGGTTACTAAGATCAGGGAAGGCCAATGGAACATATTAGTCCATTCACAAGGAAACTGAATAGCTTAGATACAGCATGTCCCTTCAGTGTCCAACTTGTCACATACACCCCTAATCTACTCATTACCAAGGGCACAGCTCAAGTACCTATTACTATTGTACAAATTAGACTTACTCAGACATGGGCAGATGTCAAGTAGAACAAGGCACCCTCATTCAGCCTGTCAGGAAAAAAATCAGCATTGGGAATGGGTGTGCATCTCTGTGTTTCGTTTTTTTAGAGTACTTCAGAGTACTTTGAAGTACTTTATTTCTACAATTTTAAGTTAAATACTATCCAATATACTTATTAATTCATATTTTTTAAGTTTACAAATGTAGGAGTCAACACTACTAGGTGAAAAAGCTTTTCTTGTACATTCTCACTTTATTAACAGCTACATTTTAACTTAATGGACTAAGTTGCAATATATATTTTAAACCCTTTAAGCTTGCTGCTTGAGCAAAGATGAAATATTTTTCCACTTTTAACCAGAAATCCTGTCAAAACTGCACAGTAATAAACCACGATAAAAACTATAACAGGTAAACAGCAATTTCCATTATACATCCCACAAACTTTATGTAACCGTATAAATACCACTCACAAAAAGAGGTATTACAGCACAGAGGTTAAAGCCAAGGTTATCATCATGTAGAACTGGGAAAAGAAACCAGTTCCTGCACCTCCACCCTGCAACAAGGACTAAACTCTATTCAATTCACAAGCTATCCCATTATATCTTACCCATATTCACCCTTGCAATATCCCATATGAATTAACAAAACTAGCCAGATGGATATTACCTGTTATTGCAGCTACTAATACTGACACAGAGGAGTCTTAATGTAGGCAAATCCAGAAACACTGTTCACAGCGGGTGTCATTGGCTGCAAGCCTTATCCGCTCTCTTAAGTATTAGAGCACAACCTGACCCAGCCATGTGAACACAGTGAAAAGCTGACTGCTACACAACTGAGAGGTCTTTAACAGCAACAATCTGTACAAATTAAATGCTAGCCTCATGAAAGAACTGTTCCGTGTTTTTCAGAGCCTTTTCTGAAAATTACCACACTAAACTATAGCCAACATCTGTAAATACACTCAAAGAAAAATGTATGTATTATCAGTAACTGTGGCATCACTATAAAAATATTTTAAGCTACGTAGACTGACACTTGGAACATTTATACTTAAACTATATTCCCTGTAAAAAAAAAAACCCTGAACAACAAAGTTCCAATTTGATGAAGCTGATAATAACAAAAATATCTTATTAAAAAAAATTAAGTTATTTCTCAACTGCAAATTTTTCCAAGCTCTGTAGAGTGATACCCAGCTGGCAAGTAAATACAACTGTACCTACCTAAACCACATCAAACTTATGCAAGCCTGTACAGACCAGATGGCCACACAACTTCTCCTTCCTTTATTCACCCTTATACCTTCTAGAAAGCTACAGCAACAGTTTAAAGACTTTTTTTTTTTTAAATGGTAAAGATTTTTAGTTATGAAAACGCTCCTTTGCCCTAAGGAAGCAGCCTAGAAAGTTGAAACAAAAGAATGTGAACCAAACCACGGCTTTGGCAATATCCCCTCACCGCATTACCAACAGCAGAAATCTCTGTTGTTGAGTTTGAAAAATTTGAACAGGGACACTTTTAAGAACAGTGTTATCCATTGCATGAAGCAGCCAACCCCTGAGCAAGTCCTACCTGACTTACTGGGTCACAGGTGGGACTGTCAAAAGATGACTGTCTCAAGGGCAGACCAGAGTAGTTCAAGGAGCTGCAGAAGGAAGTTCTGCCCACAAGATCTAATCCAGGGACTCTGCTTAAGCCCTGACCAGAATCTGAAAACAAGGAGAACAACACGTGCCATGACCGAGGAATCAAATACTCCACTACTCTCGTTATCCACAAACGGCATCACAGAACGTAATAGTTTTATTTTAAATACTATTCTTCTTAAAAGTTATATTATTAAATAATATTCCATACTATCACTACTACTCAGCCAACTGCGACCACGCCTTCATGGACTTTGGCCACAAGAGAGTGATCTCAAGGTCACAGAGTAGAGTAAATCAAATCAACACTTTATTTCCTGGGTAAGTCAACTGGATCAGCACAAGGCTTTCTCCTGTTGCTTCATAAAGAATCCAGCACCTGGCCAGGACACCATTACAAAGAAATCCTCCCACAGCCTTCCTGAACTGGCAAGCAGAGCCTGGAAGAAGCCAAGGGAAAGATGACTACAAGCCAATATTATCTTGAAGCAGATTTTCTCTTGACTGAAAGCAAGACAGACTACCAGTCACTCTTTGCAGATGCCAAACCTCATCCCAGAATGAGAAATGAAGCATTAACAACAATTTTTTTTAAAAGTAGTTACTAAACTACATCTATGAAAATATGCAAAGGGTTCCAGAACAAGGGAAGCCTAAAAACCATTTAAAAACCTTTTTCTTAGATCTAGGCAACCAAAAAGGCAAATCCCATGTAAGACTCCAAACTGGTTCCTACCTAGGAGTTTACGCAATTACTAGTCTATTATAATAAAGGGATATTTTTCAATTTAGAAAAAAAAAGAACAATGTTTTCATGGTGTAGTGTTAATACAATTAATACAAATTAATACATTAATACCACATTAATACATTAATGCAAAAAATTTAGAAATCAAGGTGCCTGAGGTAACAGCAGTTCTTCTAACTTGAGCTCTTCAGTGCCAAGAAAAGCACTGAAGTTATCCACAAAGGCACCATTCTCCTAGATAATTATCATTAGAACAACGCACTAGCTCCAGAATATCAAAACTTATGGTTTAAAAGAAAGCACTCAAGACCACATTACTTGTATTATACTTCAAACAAACAAAAAAAAAAGCATGAGGACTATCATGGAAGATCCTAAAATAAGATGCTGCTCTAATTCTCAACTGTTACTGCAAATTTGGAAAAAAAAAAAACCCAAAACCAAACACGAAACACTGGGACTAATCAACCCAAAGGAAAGAGCTGGCTGATGAGTCTAAAATACTAGAAACATAGCATATTTAAGGAGTCCATCTGACAAATAAGACATTGCATCACATCACCTAACTGTGATCATAAAAAATGACCTTGTTTCCACAAAAGTAAATCCTTTAAGTACTTATTTAGGTACAGTTATATTCTGACATACAGGTTCTTCCCTTCCTGTAATATTTTGGGAGCACAGGTTAACTGCATGCTCCCAGAATATTGTGTTCAGCACACAGGAACTGAAAACTTTCAGGAAGGCTTCTACTGAATGCTACTATTCCCATCTTCTTTATGGTAAATATATCAGACTTCCAATCAAAATTAGACAAGGACATGAAGTGTTAATAACCTGACATGTAGAGTAGGTAGCACCTGTAAGCCTGACAGAAGAGCTTCTGTAAGTACCAAGTTAACCCTACTAAAGGTTACCCATATACCCAGTGTCAGGGGTTTTTACAGATGTCTAGAACACATTCAGCAGTCAATAGTAAAAGCCTTTGATAGACTGATCACTGTAGAAAAGTTAGGCATCATGGTTAATCATTTATGAAATGATATATATATCTATTATATAGATATATACATATTCTATTGCTGTGTCTTCCAGCTCTTTATTTCAACAAATCAGCTTTGTCTATGGCTTCCATGAAGGGCTCTACATTCACAGCTTTCCAGAACTAAATGAAACTGTTAGGCAAATGGCATAGTGATTCTAAGTTAGGGAAAAAAAGAAAAAAAAAAATTACCACATTAGCATTTTGGGCTTTTTAGAAAACACACATCAGTTACTCACAAAGTGTCTCTCCACATCATCTCTGATAAGCAGAAATATCTCCTCTGTTCTTCATGCACCTGTAGTCAAACAGAAAAGAATTGAAGCAGAGTTACAGACAGACATCCCGAAATAGCATCTGCCTCTCAGATCCCATGGATTTTCACAAAACAAACCAAGATTCATTCTAAACATTCACACACAATATGACTTCTTCCCCATTTCACTAACTTTCTCCAGTACAATCACAGCGATAAAGGATAATAAAAGAAAGAAAACTACTTCTTGTTTCCATATACTACACTGCTCTTTGCTGTAGAAACAAGGATGAATTATGAAAACTGATTAGTGAGCAGAGAGAGTGCATGCCCTAGATTTTTCAAATAATCTCTTGGTTTAACCCAGTTGTTCCTGAGCCTGCATATCCTATGAACAATTTACTAAAATGGAAGCTGTGAACTGATTAAAGCCACCTTTTACTTTAAGAAGCAAGGAAACAGCTCAAATTATTTATGTGCAAGACATAATCACATTAATTTGTAAAGAAGAGGCCAAAATTTTAATGAGTTCCGTTCTTAAGATCTAATATAATTGATCAAAAACTCCTTGTTCCACTTTTTTTATGTCTCAAGAGTATGGTATCTTACAGCCATTAACCAAAATGAAAGACTACAGACTATATTCAAGCTTGTGAACTCGTACTTCCACTTGAAGGGACAGTGAACAGTTGTAACGTTTCATTTTGCTGACATCATTTGGCAGCAAGCATTGCAAAATATAAACTATGCAATACCCCTGAAAAAAGCCACACTTCTGATTTTTGGTCTTTTATATATATTTTACATTGATAAACATAAGTGAACAATAAAAAATTAGTAGCTATACGAATTAGACATTTCTTTAAAGCAATTTACTACTAATTCACAGCCCAAAGCAGAAATTCCTATTTCTTAATTAATAACTTTAACATACAGAAGTAAATTAGTATTTTTAGAGATGGTTACAAAACAGTAAATCTATGTAACAGATTTGAAATAACAGGTCAGTTTACACATAACAGAAAACAGAAACTTCAGCAAATCATCCTCTCCCCTCCAACTGTACCATTTGTACCATTACAAATAAAATTCTGACTTCAGAGAGTAGGTCTCAAGCAATGCTAATTTAGGAGCCTGTCTAGAATTTTATTTTGTTAAAGCAGATTTACACATTTAGTGGAAAGAAGTCAAACAATATTTGTAAGCATGAATTATGAATTCAGTGTGTGCTTTGCAATATTTTAAATGTGCCATAACGGAGACTGCATCAAACAGAATTGTTTAAAAGCATCTAACTTGCCCACTCCCTCCCACTAACGCTAGAGCACCAGGTAGAATAAGGCAGTCCTTAACTCCTGGTGTTGCTGCACCTCAGGACATCCTCTTCTTTCAAATAAACTCCAGGTTTCCCTCTATTAAAGATGTCTGCTGAATAAATAGGATAGGTTTTATCTCTCCTCCATCATAAAACTAACACGTTCAAAAAGTACCATGTACATCTGAACTGCTTTCCTACCATCATACTCAGCAATAGTTATTTGCAAAGTCCTACATGATGTGCAGTGTGGTTAATGTAATTAGGATGGATACTGCAGTCTCACTCCCTGTTTTACTATCCTGTGGGCATTGCACAGGCTTCTCTGATGAGGCAAATACACTACACAACAGTATGAAGGGATCAAAAGACAGGCGGCCCTCAACTTTGCAAAACTCCAAGGTTGGGATTAAATTAATTCTAAGAAATAAATTAAGTTGGCCTCCTCTTGGGCAAGCATACACTACAGATGGGTTTGTGTATATAGCTGAGCACCTTCTTTCCATACACCTGCTCAGTGAGGTCAAAACCACGATGTGGTCTTTAATAGGGTTGCTTATCTGTACATATCAACTATAATGCTCACTCCAGCTTGCTTAAAGATTGGGAAGAAAACCTGACCTTTCAATTATTAACTACAAATAAATGTAATTTTTTTTAAAAAATCCTTCCATTTTACAATATTTCCCTAAACAGGTCACTCCTAGTCAACTTAGCTGCAAGTTTGTTAAAGTTGTTGGAGAAATAAGTATTAGTAGCACACAGTAAATTTGTGCCATACCCAACAAAACTAGACCTGAATTCCTGAAAAGATCAGCTTCACCTTCTTCCAGAGACTGTTTAACACAGTAGACAGGCCAAACTATTTATATAGTCAGCACTACTCCTAATAACTTTAACCCTGTTGCCCAGTTTCAAATAAAAAGCTATTAAGAGTGACTCCAAAAATGAACTCCCTTCTATCTGTACATCTCCTCCCCTCACCTGAAGGTTTCTCTGGGATGAGGTTTTAGCAGAACAGCTTACATTACCTGCTCACATTACTCTGTGAAAGAAAGCTGAGCCAATTACACTACAAAGTGAAAGCTCAATTTTTCTTTTTTTAAAATTTGGGGCTTTTTTTTCTTTTTTTGAAAAACCATTGATGGGACAAAAGAAACTACCTCTCTGGAGCTGCATGGTTGGCTTGCAGTAGAAAATCATGAGAAATGCTACAGGTATTTTTTTTTTTTTCCCCTGTATGTAGGAGAAAACTAAAGATTATAAAAACAAATAGTGCAGGATGGGCAAGCTGATACACGCAAGTTCTAAAACTGGCAACCGATTTTCTTCCAATAAAGTACAAAATTCAGCAAGTGCATGAGGAATATTTACCAAGTCTCATTACCACAGAAATTCAGATAGTTCAAATGCCGTGTTAAAAATAAAACTTTTCATACTCAGAAAAGTTTTTGTTAACTTTCAACTTCAATGATAGAGCTGCTATCAACTTTTCTATCCTCACTGTTGATTCTACATGCCCAACACACAAATATGAGAAATTCATACCTCCACTTACAACTTTACAGCTACCCACTATGTCCACAGAAAGGACAAATCTGATCACCAGCACTAACTTGCCTCCCGCTGCCAGGAGCTGGGGGCTGACTTTCTCACTGCTGTGCAAGTTCCTCAGATCTCTTTGGTTTGCAGTGTTTGCTCTTGTTGCTGCTGTTACGTTTTGCCGTCATTCTTTCAGATATGCAAAAGCAAGTACGTGTATTTATGAATAATGATTCGTTTCCTCTATAACCCATTATATTTAATGACCTTCAGCATGAATTTAGGAAGACAATTTTAAAGGGGTGTGGTTAAGACCCATGTAAAATTGATTAGTATTTCACAGAGAAGTTAAACTACTTCTAATTCCAACTCCATAAAATACATAAAAACACTACATGTGTTGGTCATATGCCAGTGCACACAACTCACACAGCGGACACTGTGAAACACTTATTTTCATGCCTGTATTTCATCTTCTATCAGAATGCTCTAGATTTTTTAGTTGATAGACAATGTACACAGCTTATATCGGTTACTTGTATCAATTACAGTCAGCTCTTCAGAAACAACAGCAAATTAGTGACAAGACATGTCAAAGAGCATGAAAAAGTGTGTGGGGCACAGTCTAGAAAGTCGTTAAATGAACAAGCCCACGCATCCTCAGTGGCAAACACTGAGCATACAGCAAACATGGAAAATGCACTCGTCAGGTCAGAGGACAGACCTCAGCAAACACAATGTTTCTACGGAAGGCAAGCTGTTTTCAAATGATGCTCAGAAGTCAAAGGTGGAAGACGCTATGATTTAGCCTGACCTACAATGTTAAGGCAGTCCTTTCTCTAGCACAGTAGCCAATGAAAATTAAAACCATAACAAAACAGAACCACTGAAAAACAGACTGCTGACTACATCCACAGGGAGCAAGAGGATAAATTCTAGCCTGGGAACGTTAACAAAGGACATAGTTCCACGTTACACTTAGTCTGACCTAACTACCACTTGCCTACCTTGTGCTGAACCTTACAAACCAACCAGCCGCACCATTCCACAGACAGTGGCTGCTGGAGGGCAAGCAGTGCCCAGCACAGCTAACGCTGCCCCCCATCAGCCAAGCCAGGCGAACCCACTCACCTGGTGACAGCCGCACATCCCCGGCACCCACCGAGCACCCGTGCAAAGAGCAGAAGAAAGCAGCATTGTCCCTTTTAGCAGCAGCTGATTAAATCTGACTTTGAACTATACTCTTAAAAGAACTGTTTTCATCTCTAAATAAGTAGTAATAATAAGAGAATCCTTCTCTAAATACAGAGAAGTATATGCCTAAAAAGGCATTTTTATCCTAAAAGCAGGATGTAGAATAGCCTGACGTAGCCATTTGCAGTGTGAACTTTGTACACGTTTATGGACATTAGCATAGCCCCCCATTTTTTGTAACAGACATCTGAGTTGCATTACCTGAGAGCAGCATTAACATATATCAAGTATCACCAGGTAATGAATAATTAAGAATCATCACTATTTTCCACCTCCAAGCTAGAAGTATAAGTATTTAAACATTTTTCAATAAAAATGAAATCCATACACAAAAGAAACCCCATATCTTGGACTACAAGACATGCAACTGAAGCCACCAATTTGCTTCAGTCAAAGTACTGCATTTTGAAAAACTCAGTGTCATAAAGGAAGCCAATAAACTGTTGAAATACAACTCTAGGCAGCAGAACAGATCTTATCCTAACAGAAATTTAGTAACTGCATTAAGTGAAGAAGAGTTTTACCCACCAAAAGCAACGCCACCATGCTTGTTAACTGCAGTTACATAATGTCCTTTGTTAACATACTTTCAAAATGTGTTCAATAAAAATTTTATTCGACCTATTTTAGGAACACAAAATAAACCACGCTTCAGCATGTTCACACAAGCTTAGAAGTGTTCAGTAATATTTTATGTATAAAAACCAAGCTTCTCATTAGTATAGCATTTCACTCATATAGTAAGAGAAAATAGTTCTCTGAAGAAGATCAAACCATTAATACGCTGCTTGTAAATCACATCCAAGTAAAACACCTGCAGTTTAAAATGGCACCACAGGCAGCAGGAAAATGCTATGCCATATTGGATGCCCCTGTATTATGCTCTCAAAATCAGGAGCTTCAGCAATTACAGCGTAGAATAATCTAACCCCAGGGAATGGGCTTTTCTCCAATTAGGTTGAGCCTTAATGAGACCAGCTCTGCACACAGCGATCCTAGCCTGGACCAAAGGAGAGAGGGGCAAGGAGAAGGCTTCAGATGACACACCACAGTCACAAGGAGTTTAAGGTGCCAGCACAGGGAGAGGACAAGGAGGCAGCAAGGACTAGTGCCCCAAAACACCCGACAGTACAAGTGAGACAAGCCAGCTCCTTCCCAGAGCCATGTCGACCTGACAGGTTAGCAGCTCTCCCGGGTTCACATCAGCTTTGTTGCTTGGACAGCAGAACTGCTCTGCCTCTTCTTGGCCCAAACATCTGCACCATCTCTTCACCTGCAGCTGCAGCTCCAAGCATCATTCGGAGCTATGCACAGCACCCAGATGGTCTGGCACAGTGGCAACTGCCTAAAATGCTGTTGTCCTCCTACTGCTATCACTACACCTACAATCCGGAGCAGGTCCCCACTGCTAATGATGCCCATACTCTTGTTTGTGGGTGTCCAGACTATAAAGCAAGCATCTTCCACGCCACTCTATTAAAGGCAATGTGGGCTTCTGTCTCCGTGGTTATGACTGGAGGAAGGTTTTTAATCATTATCTCTCAAGAGCCCAGAGAGTACAGAGTTACAACTCTTAGCCTACATGGATTGCTTCCATTTGTCAGGAGCTCCATTCTGGGGAGTGTATGCCACAGATTTAGATGCATCAACTAAATACTGCTCTGGAAGGGTTAATGAAAAGGCCAGTTCACACCAGACTGAGAAAAAGTGATAGGAACAGGAGGTGAAATCCTATGAAGCTTCCTAGTAAAATAACGCACTTTTCAGTAGACTGAAATCTTCAGTAGGCTGATGTCTTCAGAAGTGACTTTTGGATAGCCAGCATACATTACCTGACAATAAAAGCAAAAAAGCTCAGAACATCAAAGCCCACTTTCTGATTTGCTGCTGCAAAACCTTCTGGTACTCCTCTCCTGTATCACATACCAGAGTAACAGAGACACCTGCTTCACTGAGAAACTAAATCCATGGTTATTTCCTTAAGCTACCATTTAAGTATCCATGCGACAAGCCACCTTGGAATCACTTTCCACTACACTATGAGCATTCACACCTACTGTTACTTTCATCAGCCACATCCTTTACTTGCAGGCTTCATCTAAACCACATCCTTGGGAAAAAAAAAAATCTACATATGTAAATAAAGGCCTGGGAAAAATGCTTCTGGACCAAGTCAGACAGCATGATTTCAAACACCAATCACCATCAGCAAGCTTACTAATTCTGGAGTGCTGTTAACAGGTGAAGGTGGAAGCTAAGGGAACACCAGGCTGCAGATCAACTTAAAGGCATTAGTTTTCCTTTGTTTTCTAACACCTATTTTGAGCATTAAAAGCACCTTAAAAAGACACAACCACTGAACTGATAATTCAGGAGACAGTAGGTCATAAGGCTATCCAGAGCATAACATAGCACACACCACTCACTGGCTTATAAGCCAAACAAATTACATGAGTGGAATAAGATACATTTCACATGTTAGTAATTTAGCTTATTACTTAGTAGCATGTGGACATTTTCTAACAGTACAGGATTAATAGCAAAGATATTTGGATTTCTAATGATACCTGTTCTAGAAATGGACATTAAGAACCTCCTAAACACGAGGACCTTGAACACCAGTGTAACAGTCCAGTTCTTTTAGCCCCAACTACCAGATGAAAAGAAGAGCTAAAGGAGAAGCCACACAACTTTTAGATAACTGATTGGCAGGGAACAAAAAACCCAAGATCATTCTAGATGTTGCAACTGGTACCAAGAATCATTTTCACCTTTAAAATTCCTCTTAACTACACTGTATATGCATGATTATTCTCTGACGTACATTTGTTCTCAACTCCTCTGACCAAAACCTTGTGATTTCTTGTGCAAACCAGTGAAGAGCTAAGTTCCCTGGCTTACCTTTCAAACAGTGAAGCTTGCTAAATAGGACAGTTTAAAATGAATTAATATTCTACCTCCAAGCAGCACAGCTTAAAATTGTTAGCTCAGTCTATCCATGATCAGAAAAAGTAAACTGAAGCTTTAGCCACATTCTGGTAAGATTTCAAAGCCAGTTAATAATCTACAAATACACAGATTTGTCTTTTTCAGCCAAGCTGAACAAACTTCTCAAAAAGCTGAACACAATCAGTCTTAACAATGTCTGCTGGTGTTGCATACACAGTTTTGTACTAAGAACTAAACAGCTTCCTGTGTCTTTATCAATTGTTCTAAGAAATGACCTAAGGCTACATAATTTGATCCACTGTTTAACAATTACAGTATTTTCATCAAAGGAGAGTTCTGAAATTTTCAAGATATTAACATTGCCTAACATTTCAAGTATATCAACCAGCTTTTGAAAGCCCTGGGTAAAACACTGCTCCCATGGAAGAATTAAACATGACATGGGCAGAGAGTTCTACAAAAGAAGAAAATGAAATATTTTGCATTTGAACATTTGCACGTTAAGCACTTAAACTGCTCTGAAGAGTTTAGATACAAGAGTTTCCAAGAGCTGTTCATTTCCAATTGACTATATCCAAATCATGATATTTAACAATACAAAAGCCTTCTGATTTCTGTCCCAGTAAAGGCTGATAAATAGCGTCAACAGCGTCTGCTGAAAATTTACACTTTACTCACCCACACAGTCTCTCATAAATCATCTATTTTATACTGGGAAAATTCATCAGAATAATTTTCAATGCATCAATTTAAGGATGCCTACTGCAACATCTGGAAAAGGCTGTATGAAGAATACAGAGCATGTACATACATAAATATTCATTTATGTATCCTTCAAACTAGAAAGTTTCAGGCTAACAACAACACAAAAATACCTGAATATTTGATCAACACTCAAGAATATCCTTAAAGGCACCTGCTTTCTTGGATACATGAACCATTTAATGAGTACCTATTAAACACTAAGTTTCATATAAGGAAAGCACCACACAGAAGTCAGATATGAAAGGTCAGACCGAAGACCTATTTAGCCAAGCTACCTAACAGCAGTTGATTCAGGAGCAGTGAGAGCAAAACGACACTGCACTCGACAGCTGCCCTCAGCCAGTGTTTTAGGGACTGCATCCAGAATGCAGTCTTTACCACTCCAGAATTCACTTTTTTCTTCCGCTAATTTGTCTAATTACATTTCAAACTAATTTGCGTTCTAGATACCCTGTGACAATGGAGACTTGATATAATTATATACCAGATAACAATGGAGTCTCACAATATAATTACACATTACAGGAAAGCATCCTTCAGCTACTACCTCAATAATTTCATAACGCACCACCCGTCGTAGCCTTCCCACCTCCAGAGTCGTACTGACTGCAGACATCCCCCAGTATTGTTTCCCAAAGAGTGCTCCCCTACTGAGCCACCCCTCTGACCTACTGTACTGCCTCTTTGCTGCATGAAAAGCTGGGAGCACATCCACACTGAACTACACAATGTGTTGCCTGGTTATGTTAATAGAACAGGAACAGTTGCACTGGGGTTTAACCATTAAAAAAAAATAATTATTTGCATACAAAAAGCATCTCAACTTTCTTACTGTTCATGGCAGGATCCCAGGGCTATGTTTCGCCATTCCCAAGTAGTCCAGGTTAATTTTGACATCTAGAACAAGGTTCAGGAAGAGAAAAAAAAATTGTCATGCACGTTTGCACACTATTATTTGCTGTAGATGTTATTTTAAAGAACTGCAGGGTACAACATCTCCAACAGAGTTAACTATTGGCTTCTGCAGCTCTTAGAGCTCTGTCTCCCCTGTGAGCGGAAAATTGGATAGCACCACTTCTTGCCTGGAGGGAAAGTTCACATAACTCACTATAAATCTGCGGTATCCTGCTCTTTTCCATGTATACAGAGTATTTCATACACAATTCTGCAAGACCACAGCTTCAAATAAAAATCAATTTCCACAATAGTGCATAAGAAAAAAAGTCAGAGCTAATTTTTGCTTTTAAGCTAGTCAGACAGTCTCTCTGTATATCTCAGAAGTAGAGCCACCATTTTACATAAATCGCTAAATGCATAGAAGTCACAGGAGGTACAGAAGTCCTAACAGAAGTTATACCTTGCATCATGATACTAAGCCAAGCATGCTTTTCATAAATTCACCCCACAGTTGCTATCACAGGAGGAAGCTATCTGGCTGGACTTGCAAAAAGAGCACCAGTGACAACAGAGTTGAAATAGCACAAAGTTACAGCGAAAGGTTTCACAGACATTTGGAAGTCATCTTACTGGCCAGAATGAACAACTGGACAGCCGGATTTGGGAGGAGACACTGCTTTGCTTTTTAAGGCCAAAAAGATAGCATGTCCAACTGAAAAGGAAAAAAGTAGCCGGTTGCTTTTTTTGGTTTTTTTAATTCATTCTAACATAAAGCAGAGTGAGAAAACACCGGCAACAACACCGATGGCTTCTACTTCCTCTGCGTTTCCCTTCAGAAAAGGAAAAAAAAATTGAAACATTACCCTTGGCAACTTGTATTCTCACATTCAGTTAGTGAGGGTCACTTCTATAATTCAACAAACGAACAGTATTTTTTCCATTACAAGCCCTTGCCAACCTGAAGTTATTCATCCAGTTAAACAATACTAACAACAAAATTGCATAGGAAAGTGCAACTTATCCAATAGTAACAGATAAGAAGCACTATGGGACATTCAAACTTCTTAACCCAAACAAAGGAGTTACCTGAAGATTAGAGAGGCTACTGCAGTCTTATTTGATGAAGCTTTCTTCCTTTTGATACTCCTCCTTGAAATGCGTCAAATTATTTTGCTTTTTACATATGCACATCTATGCATGGCAGCCATCAGAAACACCCATGTTCCAGAACGAAAATATTAATGTGTCAGGAATGACACAGACAATTCACCAAGAAGCCTCTTACGCAGATCGTTTTGGTGAAGAAAGCCAGAAAGGCAAGAAGTTAGAAAGTAGTTTCTGGTGACAAGGAGCCCTCTAAAACTGGGAGTAAGATCCAGGCTTCCCACCATCCCCTATCAGAGCATTTTGCATAACCTGCATCTCTGCAAAGCCGTGTCAGGCTCTTCCAGTGACACACACAAGCATTACAGTGCAGGGCCTTATGAAAGGCTCTCAGTAATGAAAATCTCAAACAATGTCAGACTTGTTAGACACATCTGGGATGGCACTGAAACAATAAAGTCAATACAAAGATAGCTTTTTTTTCCTCCAACCCACTCATCTTTTCCTCCTCCCATTTCTTTTTCCACCATTATTTATTCTTGACTCCATGTTCAGGACTGTAGAGTGTTGCCATGCAACCTCTTCTCTTGCACATTCACATTTTCCGGCCCAACTCCCTCCTACCATTAATTTTACTAATGAATAAAAAATCTGAACTAGTACTGGGAGCTGGCTATAACCATAGCATGGACTTTCCTGTACACACATGGGGAAGACAGGACACTGTTGCACAGCAACCCCACACCACATCCCACAGTGCCTGCCAGCCTAGCAGCACTGTCAGAAGAGTGCTAGCCCTACTGCCATCCCCTGCATCCCCATAAACCCTGTCTAGATTTAACTAGTACTTCCTTCACTCCACGCCAGCAGATCACTACAGCCTAACCAGAAAATACAGTCATTCCCTATGACAATGGTGAACTGGGATTCTCTTACTTCACCCGTAATCGCAGGGTTATTTGCAGGGGAGAAGCCACATTTCCGCCTGTCGAGCAGCCTTTTAGCTTGTGAACCTCTGCCCTGGATTTGGATCTCCTCCTCTAGCTACAGCTGTGCCATGGGAGAGCTCAGCACCCTCAGCTGCTTGTCCCTGCTCTCTGCCAGAAGGCTACCAGCTGAGCTGCTCTTAAGTACTGTCTAACCTATTTACTCAGGATCAACCAACAAAGAGTGGTTATTTAGGCTGTTTAAACCACTTCAGCTTATTTTGGTTGGCATTCTGCAGAAGAGCTCACATAATTGTCTAAGCTGCCAGAGGTAAGGTTTACAGCCCCCTTACTGAAATATTTTCTCCTTCCACAAACTGGGAATGTTGGCCAATAGCAAAACCAGACAAGAAACCCCTGCCGGCATCCCAAAAGAAACTAGGGCTGTTGGCACACTCATCATCACCCAAGGAACAAATTTTAAGGGGAGAGCAAGTCTTGCTTACATCTGCTCAGCCCTTTCCAGGGAAGTAATTTCACCTAGCTCTCAGAGAAGACATAACTCAGAGCTCCACAAGCGGGGACAGTCACATGAGCACCAATAATAACATGACATGCAAGCCTCTGCCCTTGAAGGAAGGCAAGAGATGCTGGTAAAATCCACCAAGTTGCCTTAAGGCTACAAGTTTTGAAAGAGAAAAATGCTACCACCACAGGCTAAAGTTAGACTACATGCTTACTAAGATGTTGCCAACAACGTTAACCATTTTCTGATTCCGTTGTACCCACCCACTGCCGCACACAAACCCCAGAAAAATAACAGGTGGAAGAAAGACTGCAGTAGCATAACGAGATTTGGGAACAGAAACTGCCTTCGTTCTGCACATGTAAAGCACCATCATACCAAGGTCTTGGTCCACCACTGTGGCTCTTAAATGCCATCAGGTATACAGATCAGCAAGAGTATTAAGAAAAAAAATTAAAATTAAGTAATTGTGGTAGGAAAACAAAACCTCAGTGTCTCTATCTTCTTGCTAAAAGGAGATGCTAGGGGAGTTGTACCATGGTCCATTTAGAGCTTCACAACAAACTCCTCCACATATTCAACCTTACATTAAAATAAGCTACTAAACCGTTCCTGAAAAAGATTAGCCTACTTGCAAAGATATGGGCCAGGCTCTCTCATACCAAGTGATACCACCAACATCCCTAAGACAACTGGTTGAATTAATGACACTTCCGCCAACTCCAAGATAGCTGATATCATGATCATCTCATTACTGCTCTCCTCGAAGTAAGAAAACTCCCTGTTTGGACATTAAGGACAAAATTTTCAGACTCAGGGGAAAATATGGTACCAAGTCTCACCTGGATTACAAAACTCCCCACACCAGCCCTTCTATCATTAAAGATGTGAGTGTTTTATATTGCCAAAGTCCAATGAAGAACCGAGACAGTGAATGCTTACGCATTTACCGTTACTCCTCTGTGACAAATGTGAGCAGCCACAAGAGACTGCTCTGATTTGCATAGCCACTGAGGGAGCAACGTTAGGCAACTCGGGCAATCTAGTAAATTTAGATTCAATATTGCTGAATTATCTAGATTTATCCTTTGATTCTTTTGTAGCTCAAGTGTTTATTTCATAATTTCCAATTTGAATGTGTAAGCTTGCAAAGTCTTTAGTGTATATAAAATATATCTCATAGTTGATATACCCTGATGGAAATACTTTACTTCCACTGTACAAAAACAAGCTTAGAACAGCAAGCACAAGAGCCCAGCTTAAATTTCTAGATATAACAACATGGCTGCTAAATTACAAATTCAACGTTAAAGAGAACAAAACTGATTACATTCTGTTCCTGTTAAAAGCTTCCAACATAAACAGGCAATAAAATATAGTTGTTAATAAGTGACAGCAATACAACCATGTATGTATTTTGTAACTTCTAGCTGCTACTACTTAAAAAGTTACTCAAAAGCAGTGAGCAGAAAAATGATCAGGGACAGGAGGCGGGGGAGAATAAACTATTAATACAAGTCATCTATAACTCTGGCACCGTGGTGGATAATCAGCGTCTAAAAAATAAAATATATATACATGCCAACATCTGTAGGATTCTAGTGCCACTCACAGCTTTGTTTAAATAACGGATGTGCTACTCACTTCCTCTGTTCTATTCAAAATCTGTGGGCAGCCATAAACTTGACCAGAACCATGCCTGTTTTGTAACACAGAAACTACTTCAGATTCAGACACTGCAAAGCCAAAAGTTGTCAAGGCAGAAAAGCAACCCATTTCTCCCTCTTGGCTTCCTTCAACAGTCAGGTAACATCTGTGAACAGGATGCAGGCCAGTGCTTTGATTCCTCCAGAGCTGAGACAAAAGCTTTCCCCCTACCTTACTGTAGCGCAGAATTCATGCTTTCATGTAAAGGTTTTACTGAAAGCATGAATTTATATGGATCATTCGGCTCCTACACAGGTGGAAAGCTAGCTGGAGAGCAGCAGTCCCACAAACATCTCTTCAAAGGCATATGGAAACATGACTAGTTTGAAGTGGGAGCACTGCCCCAGTTCTGCTGTGTTGAGTTTGATGCCTCATCACCAGCATCTGCTGGGAGAAGCAGTCCTGCTTTCCCTCCACTCATCTCCAGCCACACCATTCCTGCTTCCACCTGTGAGAGCAACAGCAAGGTGTAGCCACAGGGTGAATTAGTAAACTGATAAAAACATTACTGAGTGGGTTAGTTTCCCATGAGATAAGCAGCATGAAAGAAATCACCCTGTAATCACACAGGCATTAACTCTGCCAAGGGAGCTGCAGCAGCAGATTGGGGCATAAGGCAGGACCACCCAGAGATGGATCAGACAAGGTACCTGCAGCACCAAACTGCCTCCAAAGCCTCTAGCATCAGATTTTGCCCTCCAAGAGCGAATCTTCTGGTGAATTTTCAATCCGTAACAGGTTTATGAAGAAGTTTAAAATTAAAAAGAAATGTTTTGCATTTATTTCTTACAGAATTATTTAAATACATAGAAAATATACTACAACAATGTGTAACAGAAACAGAACTTCATCTTTAGAGCGCTGGGTTTTGTGCCAGTACAGTAAAAACCTGCTGGAGATTTCAGATCATCATCTTAACATACTGCTGGATATTTCACATTAGCATTATCAGATAAGGTCAGTTATTCAAAAGAATCAAAGTTCTCACAATGCTAAATGAAATGCACATGGAGCACATTCAACTTGAAACTAGAACCGACCACTCACATGGAGATCCCAAAAAACAATCAGGAAAAAGGAACAGGGTTGAAATTCACATGTTTATCCTTGCTTTCTTTGACCTACAGGATTCTCTCTAATATTTAATCATTATCACTTGTACACCTCAAAAATTCTGCTTTATTTTTTTCATGACACAGAACCTCACCTTCCTCGTAGCAACAGTTTGCACTTGACCAGATGGAGGTGTAATCAAGCTCATTACATGTACCATGGTTTTCATTTGTCATGTTGCTAAATCCTGGTCTGCAATTTCTGAACAATACAGACCAATGAAATCAGCCCTCTCTGTTTTTCTCACCAAGAATAAAGGAACAAAGTTCTTCCCTCACTTCCCTGCAAAGATGGAAATTCACATTCTTAACAGGACTAACATGTTGAGATGCTGAGCACTGCAGTATGTGTTAAAACATCTACTTTTAAGGCCTTGGAGCTAGGACAGGCACTCAAATCATCCCATTCCTGGTTTTAACCATGAGACCCATGCAACACATTCCCACACACTTTGTGCTGACTGTTTTTCTTCTAGCGAGGTTAGATAGGACCTCTGTCCTAAAGCACCTTATACCTCCCACCTTCAGACCAATAAAGAGACTTCTGAGAGGCAGGACAAACAAGTACATATGCCAATAGGCAGAAGCAGCCAAAGGAAGGTGTCTGACATCATGGGTAAATAGTCCTGCTGGTTTCACTACTGACAACCAGTTCCACTTCTGATCTCATCCACACTTGCACAAAAAACCATCAGCAGTTTTGCCCTGTTGATAGCCTTCCACATGCACCACTGTCTGGGCACCCCTCAAGAGTGGGGTCCCTTGGCAAGGGCCAGCAGAACACATAACCTGACAGTTCAAGCAGAGATGGGGCACCTGGTAAGACTGATGCTCTTTAATATGGAAATGGAAAAAAACTTTCAAGTTTTCCCCAAAATTTAAGCAACTACAAGTCAGGGCAAAAGCTCCAAGAACTTCTTTGAAAGCGAAACTTCTGTTCACAATGTAATTTCATTTCTACTTTCACCTATACATAAGCTTTCTCATAATTTAAGTATTTCATATTAAAGAAACCAAGCAGAATAGCTTTAAAAACTGAGTGTGTTGGCATTGCCGAACAAATCTCACACATTTCACAACTACAGAACACACAACCAAGCAGCTGCATCAATCACAAAGAAGACATTAAAACAAAAGCCCCAAGAAATCATGTGATCAGTGTCATTAGTATTTACAACAAAGCACCGTTTCCACGAAAGGAAACAAAATGACATTTCCCACAGCAAGTTTAAAGCAAAAACATTGATAACACAAACTAGTGGCTGGTGCATTCTTCAAAAAAATAGTACACCTGATTCACTTAAAAACAGCTTCTCAAAATAGGCATGGAAGACATGAAATTCATTACGGGACACTGAACATGCTTTTGAATTTTCTTACTGTTAGTCTTCTGAAACACAGAGGCCAACTAAAGGAGTCAGACTTAAATTTTGTCCCAGCTTGCAAGCTCCTCTTGGGCTCAGACAGATCCTTTCCTACCTCATAACCCAAAAGATATCTTCAAGAAATCCACTTCTGAAACACTCCTGTCACCAATACTAAGTCACACATTACAATTCCCTGTACCTCCCATCTCAATGCATTTATAGCTTAGTTCCCTTGTCAGATCCTTCTGGCACAGGATACAGGCCATCTGCACTATATGGCATAGGCGTGCTTTCACCCCGAAATACTTATTACTGTGTAAAACCCTTAGACACAAAGTTTTATGAAAATAATTCAGATGAAAACAGTAAATTTATCAATTGCCCTGAATGCCCACTGAAAGTATGCCTTTTCTTCCAGAGACTACTATCTAACATTGCTTAATTACCTCCTAGTCTTTCAAAGACACTTTGCTTAGGGATAGCAAATATACTAAGAAATTTCTTCCACAATAGTGTTTTTAATTTATCCATGAAGCTCCAACCTCCCAATTTTAAGAAACCTGTTGCATCACAAATAGTTAAACAGAAAACCATAAAAATGTTTCCATCCAGTATTCTAACAATGCAATACAGCTGTGAGAATTAAAAAAAGCTGAAAGTAGAGAACCTTGAAAGGAAAGCAGAACATATGTTGCCCCATCTATTTAAGCTTTTACCTCCCACTCACACTGACACCCATATACGCTATGCCAGATCTGTGATAAAGGCATCTATCTTTGTGAGCCTAGCCTGAGGCCATCAGTCAACTTTCATAAGCTATTAAGTCATTAGAAAAGTTTTGTACTATTGATACAGTGAAACAGCCAAACACTGAATACTCTCTTGCTCTGAGGCTGCTAGCAGCTCTTAAAACAAATGCTTCATAATTGTTCAATTTTTGCCATAGTGCAGTTTCTCAGAGTTTTGCTAGCACAGATATATCAACTAAAAGAGTAAAGAAAAAAAAAAAGCAACATACTAAGCATCACAGCTACTTCAGCAGCATAACCACCATGAAAAAGCAGAGGATTTTTGACAGCTTTGCTTGTGGTATTTGTGAAGGTAATACAGTAGTGATAGCAGAAACATTCCTAGCAGAGCATGCTGCAAATTCATCCAGAGTCTCTACCAACATGTTCCTTTGTAGTGTGAATTAATTACCCCTTTCTAATAGCTGGACCACGCTAAGAACATATAGCCCTTGATGTGACATCATTGGAACTTCTAAATCAGAAAGCAGAGGTTATGGCTTTAGATCCAGACATCCTGGGCTTGATCACCACTGTCAAAGAAACATATATAAGTATCATATTACACTGAGATACACTCAACATGAGATAAGTTTGTTGATTTTTATTTTTTAAGGAACTCCAACATTTTTCTCAGCCTGTTGCAAAACAAAAGAAAAAAAAACACTTTTAAGATTACTAGAATTCAGGGGAAAAAAAAGCAAGGCTTTACTTTGTACGCTCAATCCCACAGTACTTCTAGCCAGTTCACGTGCCCTCGCAAGAGACCCTTCTGCAGCAGCTACATTTCACTTCCCCCCTGAGCCCCCTTAGAGCTTAATGAAGGATTCATCATCAATCTCTCACACACTGTCTCTGTAGCGATATCAGCTGAGCATACTCCCTCTCTGCTTCACCCCACTCAGTCCACTTGAGCAAGCCAAATCCTCACAGGCTGTTTGAGATGATCCCGGAGCTCATCATCTCCCTGCAGACATGCTGTCCTATCATTTGTGGGACCGCACTGCAAACTGGATCAGGGAGTCTGTGCATGATCCTTTTTTTGTGGCTGGGTAAGTTTGCTGATCTGATTCATGCCTGGCATCACCAAAAGCTGTGCCAGTGACACCGCAAGTTGCAGAATTCCCAAGCCACCATTACTGCTACAGATTAGGTACAGTTGAACTATGGCCTCAGGTGACTTTCAGTTTAGTGAATCTTTTACAGAAGAACAAAAGAAACTCTTTAAAATTAAAAAAAAAAAGAAAATGCTGTCTGGGGCAAAGTCACTTTAATTCATTTTTGACACCTGGTGTCAAGCGAAGGCTCACTAGAAACAGTCTTGCTTCTTCGAAGCAAAGCAGCATGCTAATTTGTGCTGGCAGCTCACTACAATTCTTTGAACTTCAGAAGTGAAGGAAAATGTTTAGAAGCACAATTTTGAAAGTCACAGAATCAAAGAGATCACAAGAAGTGCATTCAGGATAGCATTTAATCGCAGCTACTACCCAAACTTTTTTTTACTATCAACATTCTGCAGCGTATTCTAGTATTAAATGGGATTGCAGAACAGGCTTTACCATGAAATCAGAGAAGTGGGGAGATTGCCCTGAAGGTTATTCATTAGCATTATCTCTATGAGTAGCTCACTGGGGAAAGAATAAGGAAGACTCCTTTGTGGCATTCTATTCAAATGTAAGAGATGTATTTAAATGCGTAAGGGAGATATTTCTGATGCAGACTTCACAGCAAGTCCAAGTCAGCATCAGTTTCATTAACACTCAGAACATCCAAGCTAAAGAGCCCATTGCCATACAAAGCTGAAAAAGATGCGCACCTTGCATCTCCTGAATTATACAAAGGACCCGAGCCAAGACTCCAAGGGCTCTCAAGTTAATATCACACTTTTCATACAGAGGCAAAAAGTCCCGACCAGTACCTAGTAAAAACAGAGCTCAGCCTAAATTTTACGCAGACAGGGAGAAGAGGAAACGGGCAAGGTAATTACAACCTACATTTACATCCCCATTTCCAATGGGTGCATCTCAGAACTAATCCCCAAAACTCCTTCCTACACCCAGACCTCAACCAGCCTATTTAAAGACCAGGGAACAATAAACACCGATGAACAAAAAGGGTCGGGGGAAGGAAGAAAACGCTTACGACGACTGCAAAACAATGCCTGAAAAGGAGAGGAGAAGACACTTTTTCAGAGAGGCACAAAGCACACCAGCCCGGTCCCGAAGCAAACCGCCAGCTGTGACCCCCAGTCGGGTCAGTCCCGCTTCGCTCCTGCCATTCCCACCCAGGACCCCGTCCTGCACGACCCCTGTGCCCGCCCCCGCTAACCTCCTCCTCCTCCCCAGCCACCTCACACCGCCGGCGGCACGGCCCGCTCTTGCTCTCCCCCTTGCCCACAGCGCACCCCCTCCTCCTTCCCCCTGGCAGGGTACTCCCGGCTGCAAAGAGGGCACCCCCCCTTGTCCTTCCTCACAAACGGGGTGCCCCCCCCCCGCAAGGCGCCGGCCCTCCCCTTGCAGAGGGGTCACCTCCAAGCGCAAGTGGGGCCCCCCCGCTGCAAACAGGGCTCCCTTCCCCCCGCCCTCAGGGCAGCCCCCCCCACCGACAAGGAGCCCCCTCCCTTCCGTCCCGCCCCGCACTGCCCACAGAGGGCGGCCCCGCTCCCCGCGGCCGGCCCGCCACCCCCGGCCGCAGAGGCCCCGCAGGACACAGGGCCCCCGGCCCCACCGGGACCCCGAGCAGGGCAGAACCGGAGAGCGTCCCCGCGCACCCCTCTCACCTGCGGGCCGCGGCTGCCCGCCCGGACCCGGCCCCGGCCGCGGGCCCCGCTCCGGAGCGTTCCCAAAGTCCCGAGCGCGGCCCCGCTCACCGCGCCCGCCCGCCACCGCCTAGCCCCGCCTCCCGTCACCGCCCGCGCCAACATGGCGGGCGGCGGGCGCCTGTGCGCAGGCGCCAGGAGCGGCGGCGGGGCCGGGGGGCAACGCGGGGCAGGCGGGGCTCGGCGAGGGGGCGTGTCTGGGGGCGGGGCCAGACGGTGAAAGAGGCGGGGCTATGGGAAAGAGGCGTGGTCTCTGTGCCCGAGGGGCCGTGGCGGGGGCGCGGTGGGTGGAAGGAAGGACGGACGGACGGACGGACGGACGGACGGACGGGTGGGTGCATGGAGGGATGGACGGAGGGATGGAAGGAAGGAGGGAGGGAGGGAGGGGGGGGCGGGCGGGCTGGGGTGCACAGGGGCAGGAGCTCTGCCGGCAGGAGCAGGAGAGCTGCTGGAAGAGCAGGGAGGACAGCAAGAGGCAGCAACTGCCCTTGGTGACTTGGCGAATGTGAGTGATGGGTGTACAGAAACATCTCCTAGAGCTCTCCAGGGGATTCATTTGGGACCAGCATCATTACCAAGTGAAAGGCCAACCCCAAGTTGCTCTCCTGACCATAGCATTTGTAACTGGAAAGCTCAGGATTGCTTCACTTGCTCCTGTAACACTGCAAGACGGTAACCCTGAAGTTTCTTCAGCCATCTTCTCTCTTTCATGTGGCTGCAGCTCTGATTTGGGAACTGTTGTTCTTCTGCCGTTCTGCCTGTATTGTTTCCCGTAAACACACCTTTAATTACTGAACCCCCAACATTCAGTAAATTTTTGACTGTAGGTAATCTTAGGGCAAATAATGCCTTCATTAAACCCAGGCAACCCTAATGAAGTTATAGGAATTTCAGCAATGCAATTCAGGGCAGAACCTCATGCAAAACTTATTATGAAACCATAGGTAGCCTTCCAGCCAAGACTGCAACCATCTCCTCATAGCAGCTCTGTAACTTCAGCTTGGTAAATGCCCTTGGCTTGAAAGATGCCAGCTTTAACCCTAAAGATTAAACAACCTTTAAGACGATACCACAACATTTGAGAGTTGCCTATCTCCAACACTGCTTGCTTTTAAAGCTGTCTTTTATCTATAATTTTTTTAAAAATGGCTTACAAAGCCAGTGCATCATCTATCTCACAGCAAAAGAGATTCTGGATAAGTAACTCTAACAGATTTTGCTATGGGCAGTTTCAGGTTCACTTCTGTTCTCTTCACATCATTAACAGCAACTGAAGCAAATTCAGGCACAGAAAACCAACTCATCACTGCACTCAAGCTGACAAGAAATTCAGTATCTCATTTGCAGAAGAAAGCATTTTTTGTGTATATTTTTCCTATTTCTGTCCTTGAAAATGACCTCTTGCATGAGCCAAGAGCTCATCTCAACTTATCTTTACAAAACTTTGGGAGGAACACATCTCCGCTGAGAAGAGACATGGACATAGCAACACGCTGGACATTTCACAAATGTTCCCAAACAGAAGAATTCAAGTCTCGGAATGTGCTCGCTCACAATGTTTTGCAAAAAGCAGGTTGTAATAGTGAGTTCTTCACCTTTTTACTTGATTTCCATTAGAAAGTGAAATTTGCCACTTAAATAGACTGTAGCTATAAAACACATGTCCCTCTAGATACAATGCTCTTGCAGCTCTTTTTACTCCTGAGGCAAGATAATGTCTCTAACGCCCATTTAACATGGGCTCTTGTCCAAGTTTCAAGCGATCCCACACTTCTAACCACATAGAAACTTTCTGACCCTCTTTCCTTACCTACATGGCAGAAGGTGTTTTTTTCACAGCCCCGTTTCCATCTCATTTCACAGTTGAATATACCCACGTTTTTTGCTAAGGACTTGGCAAACGAATCAAGTGCTAACAGTGCTCCAGTGTTTTTCTCATGGTTCCACCTTGAAAACCAGGCAAGTTTTCCCAGGCTTTACCTGGGGGCTCTCAGCAGCAAAACCCATAGTTGTGCCTCTGGCAGGCCCCAGGAGATGACAGCAGGGGAAAGCCAGAAAGCTCTGTACAGCAGACTTAGGTTTTGTCACTAAGGATTTCTTATTGAACATATGTGTACTAGGGTGGCTCAAATATCATTTTGTCGTTAATAAAATTGTTCTAAGCATACTTTTCTGCAAAGCTTTGATGTCTGTTATGTATTTCTCTGCAAGAAATCCAGCTTAAATTTGCTGCAGACTCTTTGACAGGCATCTCGCAGTATAAACATGACATAAGACAAATATACAAAATTACTAATATACAGTTAAGTTTACAAGGTAAGTTCTTTATACGTAACTTTATCACAAGACTGTAATTACAAACATTTCCTATTAAAGTCTACTTATAGCATAGTTTCTTTCAAAACATCATTCTAAGTACTTATGCCCACAAATCTGACATCTCATAACTATATTGAACACAATTTGCTGTGGCAATAGACATTCTCAGCATCTAACAGCAGTATAAAGAATGAACAAAATTACCAGTTCAGACAGAGCATATTTATATTCACCTCGCAATCATTTTGCATTGATATTACAGATTATATGGAGAGAACAATATCCATTAAGCAACAGTATTTCCTGTTCAGAAATTTTACAACTTGATTTTATCTAAAAAGAAAAGATAACACATACCCACCACCACCTGAGCTAGAAACAATTCACTCTGAACATTTGCCATAAATTATAACAGAATCTATTACGCAGCCGAACACAGAACTTGGGTAGAAGAGGAACTAAGCTCTATTGAGCTTCAATTGCTTGTGACGAGGTAGATTCACTATTTGCAGTTCTGCAGATACTCCCTGGTGAAATTAATTTGAGCATGTGAGGAGTTGCAGTGGGAGTACCCATAAACATGCATTTACGGCAGCATTTCTCCAGCTGTTTCGACTTGCATCACCTGCTAAAGTGAACTGTACCATCCATGACCCCTTCTCCAAGTGCAGTGCTGTAGACAGAGATGCATGTATCTTCTTCCAGCTCTTGAAGCGAGCTCATGCATTGCATAAGCACTTTTTATTTCCTCTTACCTTTTGCATGCTGCAGTTTAGAAAACGGTTACTTTCAGGATTTATAATTTCTCTATACTGAAAATGTTCTGTGTCAGATAGATCTGCATATTCATGCCACAATAACAGCCTCACAAAATTAAAATCATTCTAAAATGAGAGGCAAGGTGCATATTTGTCAAGCAGTAAACACTGAAAATATTTTGTCATAAAAAACCTTTAATTTTAGGCATTTTTAAACCCCTTGACTTTCCTCCTCGCCCAGAGCTATAGACAGCTTGATTCCAGCCATACACAGTGCATTTCCAAAGTTCCCTGACTACTCTGGTCCCCGCTAATGTACAATAAATCCTACAGAGCTTGTTTTTCCAAGTCATTTTATTAACCTGGAGTAAAAAGTAACATCTGCTGAGTGCAGGCAGCCGTTTTGCGGCTGTTCCCACAGACTGGCATCCCATCCCGAAGGCCAAGATGTGCAGATGGAAGCTGCTCAGCAGCCAACCATCTGGAACGGCTCCGTGAGTATTACTCTGACCTCCAAGAGGGAGAAAGGGATTTGAGCAGCAATAAATCATGTTTGCTGAGGCTGGTGAAGCCTCATAAAAAAATCTTTTCAGAGCGGAGCGTACCTACATCCTATTCTTGCTGTTTTCCCACAGTGTGAACTGGAAATTTCCCCAAGGAGATTACCAAAATAAAAATCCCTAGAGGGAGGTTCACTGTCCCAGCAGTGCTCTAGCACATTGTCCTACTCCATCTCCGCTTCCAGCAGCACCCAGGAGGCACCAACCACTTTCCAGGAACACCAGCAAGGAACGTCTCTCCCATTTCACAGATATTTTCTGCAAGGAAAGATGGCCTCGCAGCCTCTCTCCCTGCCCAGAGCTGCAAGCACCAGACTCCCTCAGTGCCCACAGTGGAAAAAGGAAATGCCAGCTTCCAGCCTCATCTTTTAGGGTAGAGAAATAGGTATTATCTTCCTCACCGTCCCGGCGCTGGTAGGATGAGAGCCAGCTGAACCTCACCAAGCCATGCAAGACAGCTGCAGGCAGCCCTTAAAAGAAAATGACACTAAAAGTATATCAAAGCTTGGTGAAAAAGATATTTGAATTGTCAGTGCCTTTACATTACAAACCTACCAGATATCGGAGTTTTTCCCTGTGCTTGGAAGAGGAAATAACTGCCTGGTATGTGCTGGCACACATTAGCATTTTAAATTACAATTATAATACAGATAGACCCTGTGTGTGCAAGTCTTGGTTTTCAACCTTTTTTCACTATCCACAGTCATTTCCACAATAGCAAAAATGAGAGTAAAACACCAACCTAATTGACTAATTTTTTTTGATACCACTTTTAATGTCTTGTTTGTCTTTGCCCTCTGTACAGTCTCCCACCATGGAAATGACAGTTATTGGGGCAGCAGAGAATCACAGGCTGTTTTGACAGCCTGCTCTTCTCTTCCAGGCAAAAATGCAGCAGAACAGGGAAGAAATCAGCGTAAATAACACTGCTGTTCACAGAGAAACATTTCCAATGTAAATGGAGCATCTCACTCGAGAGACAGTCAAAATATTAAAATATGTAGGAAGGGGGAATTATTTTGGCCACTGAGCATTAAAATTCATCATGTGTGGGGGGAAAAAGAAAAAAAACATTCAGTGTACAATTGATCCAAACCTTAGGAGTTTGGGAAGATAAATGAAATGTGAAAGGAGTGGAAGGAAAGATGGGGAAATGAGAGAAGACTACTGCAGGGAGTACAGTCTGTAACTAACATTCAGACAGAAAGGAGGCCATCCAGTGCAAGCGGAGGTTTAAGTGCATCAGGAATTTGGAGTGGTTGCAAAATTTAATGTAGCAGCTACAAAGAGAGTATCTGACCTAAATATGCCACTTACATCCTTACATTGTACAGTGCTACAATAGCCTCTGTAGTTTGAGAACATGAAGGACTTAAATAAAAGTAACACTGGCATTTTAATCCTATTTTTTAAACTCATGCATGATAAGATTGCTGATCGAGTTATTCCTTTCAAGAAATACCCGTAGATCTTACCTGCTGTATCATGTCAGCTTTGTATAAACGGGTGAAGTGCGGATCAGAGAGTCCATCACTCCCTTTCATCGCCAGAGGTCCACTGCCCAGAGTATAAGTTTTCGGGGTGGACACACAAAATGTTTTACCCACTTTGTCTTGCAAATTCTTGTATGATTGCAACATTTACATTTGTAACAAGGACTTCCTCATCTTAGCTGACTAAATTGTTTTGGAAGCCTTACTTGAGCACATAAGCACTGACAAATAACAACCTGTACTAACTGCAGTCTGCCAGTCCCAGCCCGAAGTCTTCCCCTACCTCGAAGGATTTCACTCAAAGAAAATAAATAGCAGTGGAACTTGTCATTTCCTCCAAACTCATTTTGGAGTTTATCATGGTTTTCCTCCAGCTAATCGCAATGAAGCAGAATTTCAGATGTGGAGGAATAGCTATTTTTTAAATAGATTTCTTTATGCTATAAAATATTATAATAAAATATCACTGTCAAATGACCTGTGAGTACTTTTCCTTAGTGGCAGTAGAGAGCCATTTGAGGAGCTGGGGAAGGCTGCAGGTTGTGCCCGAGAACTCGGTGCAGGACTCAGTCAAGTAATTTTTTTGGTAATTCAGGTGTTCTTGCACAACAGCCTTCATTTGTAAGTCATACAGGAATTTTCTTGTAAAGTCTTCCCTTGCTTGCTCTCTTTGAGATATATATTTATAAAAAGGAGTGGGGCAACTTAATATTTTGGTTATACTATTTCTCTACATTGCTCTTTTTCTTAATTTCTTATACACATTTTGAGACAGTCAGGAGAGGGGTGGGCATTTGAAGTTTGAGTCATAGATTTTCAGAAAGTCCAAAGTCTCAGTTATCTGTGTTTTTTTAAGCCAGCTTTGTATCTTCATCACCTCTTTTCCAAGGTTTGGCTTTTTTTCTAGTTTTTTTTACTATTTTTGAAAAATATAGCTAAATGTAATTCTTTTCCACTGTTAAGCAATAAGTGAAGTAGTGGAAGTAAGGAAATGCTTCCAACAAATGTCAGAGGAAAAAAGCAAAATACAAGACTCAGCTTCAACTCTACACATTTCCAAAATGCACTACAATAGGGCTTTTAATATCATCTCCATCAATCTCTTTTTTTTTTTTAAATGTCTTTACAGCAGAATGTACCAGCATTGAGCTTTGATGTGCTAGCATGGGGATGCTTCATGATTCATGAAATAATTATGTTCTCATTTACCATATACAAGTTCGAACGGCCAACAGAAATGCTGGGTTAATCAATGTCTTCTGCAAGTCCTTACTGTTCTTCTAGTTTGGGCAATAACTGCAAAAACACTTTTTGCATAGGGTTACTAGTCACTGCAGATAACTACTTCCACCTCTGTAGACTGTATATTCTCCAGGCTAAACAGTTTGTCATTGCACACACATATGCTTTTGTTCCCCTCTGGCAAATGGTACTAACTCCTCTCATATGACTGCAGGTCAGCTTTAAGAACATGACAGGAATTAAAAAAAAAAAAAAAAAAATTCTCAAACTTCAGTAAAGTCACCTTGCTTTTGACTCCTAAAACTGGTGATACAGGTCTTTCTTGTCACAAAGAGGAAACGGGGAGCTTAGCACTCTTCATCTTGCCAGGAATGCAGCATGATAAAGAAGATCACTTTCATCTTCCTTCCTGTTCCCACAGATGGGGATGGACAAGGAACAAGTGCCAGCAGAGGAAACTGCTCCAGCCAACACAGTTCAACCAGGATGCAGGAAAAGTGGCCTGTGCCAGATGGAGGGCTTATGTATATAATTCCCCCTGGAGCAATAGGGAGAGCAGTGGCTTTTGATGAGGCAATACAGTGGTGCAATACAGCACTGCACTGCTCTTTTGCTCAAGGCATATAGCATAAACCCTATGCTAGCTTGGTACCTGGGAATTTCTTTCCATATAGAAGAAAGCAAATGCACCTCTGTTTCCTTATAATTAGCACTAAAGATAGAAAAAATTGGAACTCTAACAACCCCTGTATGTCTTAATAAATTATCATTTATCACTACAATATCACAAGATACAAACTTCTGTCATGTATTATTTTTACTATCATGAGAAAAGTATTAAAAGCCAGATTTTGCTTGCCTTTTGCAAACACTTATGCTGATCTCTGGAGCACTGCTCATGTGAAAGTCATAAGATCCTACCAAAGTTGGTTATGACACAACCTAGCTATGTCCTGGCAGAGGAACTACCTCTTTACCTCCCCTAACATCACAAAAGCGGTGCAAGCAACTGTATACTCCTGGTTCTCCAGCATGTAAGCTGCTAAGAGGGCTTTCTGCTGCAATCAATAGTTCTTATATCCAAGCAATCCATCTTTAGGTTCACTCCCAATTAAAGATCACAATGAATATAAAATAAATTATTGATTGCTGTCAGGAAATAAATTAACAAATCTGTCTCCAAGCACGAACAGCTCAATGGTTCCAAGTGGAGCAAATTTAGTAACTGTCAGTGATGTGGAAGTACTCCATCCATCAGCTGAGCTCACCCAGTAGTAAAGCAGCTTAGTACGCTCTGAGCTACTTCTAAACTTGGCGAGGGAAACAAAGCAGGACTATCCAGTGGACATTTCCGAAAGCAATGCTTCAGAAAGAAGTTTCAAGTTGCCACAGGATAAAATGTAGTGCCTCATGATAATACTCCCAAAAGCGAGGGAGCATTTGTTAAACTCATGCTCTCCTGCCCCGAGGCAGATTCAGGCACATCCACTAAGGCTAAACTGCACTGCAGGAGCAACAGTGAAGGGTTCATTTGCTAAGTTATTTCTTCAGAGATAAACAAATCGTCATGAAATGTGCTTGCACCACTGAGATACTGCAGTGTGCACAGTATCAGCAGAATTTAATGAAACCAGCTATCTTGTTACAGGGTATTTTACTACAGAAGCTGTACAGGTATAAATCCTCAGTTTTGTTGTGACTGCACTAAAAGTCTGTGCCCTTATCTTTCTGTCCAGCAAAAAGATATTGACTGTGGAGGGAAAACAAAGAAGCTGTTCAGTCCAATACTTTAGCAATAGGGGAACATTTCAGCTACTTGCATACCGAATTGTTAAGGCTGAGATTTGTATGACCAGAGAGGACAGACAGAGGCAAATTTTAGAGACCCTCACTGAGCCTGAGTAAAAGGCACAAGGCAGGTAAAACTCACAAACAAAAATACAACACAACACACATCAGAAGAGAAATAACCTGAGCTCCTTGCAAGGTTCACAGCCCAGCTCCTGAACAGACTGATCGCTACGCAAGGTCTGCTCAGGGATATTTGTTCTGACCGCCGAGAATTACTCTCTTCATGAGCTTTCTAATATGGGCTTCATTTAGTGAGGCATGTTTGGCCATAAACAACAGCAATCAGGCCATAGTATCATGGTTTCACTAGTTCTAGTCAATCTCCTATACGGTGCATTGTCATGTAGAGGTTGCATGATCAAAAGCTCCTGCGTATATAAGCGCTGTACCCATTGATAGGTCACCCTAAATTTTGTGTGTGAGAAAGAGGGAGCACAGCAAAGAGAGTCAATGCTGATAGAAATCTTGATCACCATCAGCCCTCCTTGCTGTGCCCCACTGTCTGTAAAGCCCTGCTTGTTTTGTTGCTGAGACGCGGGGAGTATTTTAATTTTAAAATTTGATTCTCTGTGTTTTTGCAGAAGTTCTCAGCAGTGTGCCATCCTCCCTTCAATGAGACAAAATGAATTAGCATAAAGTGGGGGTTGTAAATTACAGGTCATTGGTATCGGCAGGGAAATTATAGGTGCTTGGCAGCACAATAAATACTGGAGGTGAACCTGGCCAATTGCTTTCGAAACTCCTTATTTACTGCTGGCCCCAGCTGCAGGGTTGTGATGGCTGTAAACATCACTCCTGAATAATGGGATGGGGATCACACAGAACGTCTGTCTATAGGGTACAGAGGCAAACCCATACACAAAATAGTGAAATGCAGTATCAAAAGTAAAATAAATATGTAGGATATCTGTTTCAGTGAAGCTGTGCTTCGTTTGGTTCAACATAACATTGAAAATTATTTCCATTAAACTATACAGCAAGCATTTTCAAAATATCCTTGGAAGGTTCCTGGAGATATCTGCAAGCGCCTGATGAGCAAGCACAGCTCGTGCTCCTCTTTGTGCCGTTAAAACCAGAGGCACAGAAGCGAGCCCTGATTGTCTTTTCTCCAGCGTTTTGTTGTCTGGGCTCTGTGACAGTGGCTTTTATGCCGTGATTGGAGCCTGCACAGCTGGGAATTCAGGGGCTTTATGAGGCAGATATTTCATTTTCTTTCAGATGCCCTGGATACCTGCTCTCTAGCAATCCCTTCAGCACCAGGGAGGGATCCTTAGGGAAGCTCTAAGCCAGAGGGTCAGGCAGAGAGGGGAAAAGAAAACTGGTTCTGTATTTCCCTTTAGGAGCAGAGGTTGCAACGTGCTCAGTGCACAGGCTGTGCCTTGCCAGCAGCCCTGTCAAGTCCGTGCTTAAGGCTGCAGCTAATGGTCCTTTGCCATTTCATGGCTGAGCACAATCCCTCGACATCGTGGGTGCCTTCCCAAGGATGCTGACCACCCTGTTGCACCTAAGTGTATTTATCACATCCATTTAACACCAAACCTCTGCCTCCCCTCCCTGCCTTGGCGCACTTGCCACTATCCAGCAGAGGGACTGTTACTGTCCCTTGCCACCCATGCGCCCTGGGTATGCCAGTGGCAAGTGATTTTCCTTGCATGGGCAGACATGCACCCAGCGGGGAATCAGACCCCACCACACGCCATTTCCAGCCTGCTGGGATGCTCAGAGCCACACTGGGCCATGCAGGTCTGCCTGAAAATATTGATGACTTTATTCCTTTTCTTACTCAGGGAGGAATTTAGAGCAGCTTTTTTTACTATTTTTAATATCCATTTTATAGTTTTTATATCCAGCTCCATTTCCTGGCCAGCCCATGTGTCCCAGTGGGGTAATGCACCTCCTCTGTGACTCCTCCTGGCAGAGAGTCAGTTTATTCAAAAATTAAATGAAGATTCTCATTAAATGAGAAAAATCATGTCCATCCTCAGAGCTGCTCTGTCTCAAGGCATCATTGCTGAGCTGATTTACCCTCTTTTTGGTCTCCTTGCATGAACTGTTTGTATGCGGTGCCCCAGAGGCAGCTCCCAAAGGCCCTGGGCTTTTCAGCAGAAAAAAAGACATTGAGGTACTTCCAGTGATTTTTTTTTCATCAGCAGACTTATTGTTAAAACGACACATTTCTGACAGCAGAAACTTTCACTGGTCCTGCCACATTATTGGCAAGGAAGCCTGAAAAGAGGAATTACTGCTCCTGCCTCACTGCATCCTTCCTACTTGCCCACCGTGCTCGCTAGCGCTCAGAAATGCAGCAGGTGTCCTGGCTGCTGCCTGCTTTTTATTATGCAGCTCTGGAGGGGCAGTGAGGAATCACACTTCAATACGTTGCATCTGAATTTTAATCAAATTATAGCCTGCAGCTAAGTGGAAAGACATTAAAATCAACTTCAGCGTTGCACTGTATAGCTGATGTTCCACCATACCTCTGAAATAATTGATCATCTCTCCATATATATTGTCTCTTTCTTCACCCATGGCTCTGTGAGCCCCTGCCAGCAGCCTGGTACAACTTCCCAGGCAGGTCAGAGACAGACCGTGTCCCAGTGACACCCGCTCAAACCGCTGCCTGATGATGACAGTGTTGGACCAGACGTATTTTCTATGTAAACTATATTTTAATGAGGATTGTTGTAAGGACAAGGTTTTACAGATAATCCCTGAGTATAAACAGTGATTGTAACAGCGTGACCTGAATCTAAAAGAAAGACACCTCTCTGAGGTTGTCTAAATGAACAGCAACCTCTAGGTGGGAGGTTTTAGGCACTTCAGCTCACTGCTTTTGTTTCAGAAGAGAAGGGCCAAAAATGTGCCTGTTTTTTTCTAGCTAAAGAAGTCTAAGAAATCATCTCTCCCCCATCTCTTCCCAGGTAAAAGCCTCCAGCAGTGTGGAGCCCCTGCTTAGCCAAAGTGGGACAGAAATCAGCATCGCTCCAGGGGAAGGGGTCTGGCCAACAACACGGGACGTGTGTTGTCAGTCCTGCTGCAAAGTGTCAGCAGAAAAGCTTTTTCATGGACCCACAGCCCTCCGCTCCCTTCTCGGTGCTGCAGATGGGAGGCAGCCTCTGGGCTGGCACCTCCAAGGTAGCTGGGGAGTGCAGACCACAGACAGACTCATGTACGCACTGCAGCTGCAGAAATCTCCTGCAGAAATCAAACAACAAAAAAAATTATATATGCTAAAAAGCATAATAAGTAAATAGCACAGACCACTTCAAAAAAATATATGAGTCACTGTGCACTTTGTAGCTCCCCAAATCAATTGCTCTTTGAATATGATACAGTGGCAGCTGCAAATTTATTTGATTTGAATATATGTTGGCCCACTTAATTCATCCTGCCTGGGTTTTGCAGCATGACTCTATCCTGGTGCTGCAAAATACAAAGTAGGTGTCAGAAACAAAAAGGTTTTAGATACTCTCATCCCCATGCCTAGAGTTTTTGGGCATGCAGCACCCCAGAGACAAGAGCAGCCGGGATGCCTGGTCCCTGGAGCATCCCTGACAGCTTGCCGATGCGTGAGAGGTGCTGGCGGTGGTGACCATGGTGGTCAGTGGAGGCTCTGGCCCCTCCTGAGCAGCAATTTAATATAAACTCCTTCTGCTACAGCACCTGCACCCGCTCTGCTTCTTTTCTAGGCATGATTTAGTTCTCACCATGAGTGCTATTGTTCTCAGTTGCTTTACGTATAGCAGGAACACAGGAAATGTGCAGAGGAAGGTTGTAAAAGTTGCTGGTTTAGCTGAAACTCAACAAAAGAACAAGAAAAACCACAGTCAGAAACCATGAGCAGCTATAAATGGACACACCCTTGCAAGAGTGGAGATCTAATAAATAAATATTTTAATATACCGACCTCTGAAATCAAAATGCTAAAAATAGTCTCTAGCTTTTGTTTTTCAAAAGCAGAGTATCTTGTTGCCAGAAGAGATTTCTCTAGTATTTGAGAGGAGAGGTTCACATCACACTTCCCAGATGATGTGAACCTGCTTCTCGCCAGGAGCAACAGGAGACATTTGGGTTTTGCAGAACTGCTTCCCACAAGGCAGTGGGTGCAGTGCAGTGTCCGCACCACATCCGTCCCCACTCCGTCCCTGTCCCCATGAGCCGCAGCGGGAGGAGAGGGCCTCTCTCCTGCGCTCCCAGCTGCTTGCCAGGGCAGGCAAGAAGGAGGAGGAAGGGCTCTGGCAGCTCTGCTCACTGCAGAGGCAGCACCTGGAAGGAACTGTCACGTTTTCCCTATGGAAAAGGTTGAGGTTTTTTCCCGAAGTTTTGAAACCATCTGCAGAGCAGGAATGTCCCCCGCTGACCAGCCCTTGTTTATGTTACTGGTCCATACAAAACTGTGGGTACAGGTGCAACATCACCGTGCAGCACGGCTGCCCGTGTCATGTCCTATGCAACTTATCGCTGCTGCTCCACAGGGTGTGACCTTATTTTTTTTCCAGATAGTTTAACTGCCCAACATTATCAGTTAACCCTGAGGCACTTCTTCTCCACTTGCATTTGAAGACTGTGGCTGCTATTTCAGACCTACGTGTGGGTTGTATGTGCAACAGTGTGTTGTTTTTTCCAGCCCTATCAATGTCACAAAAGAAACTGTGCCTTCACAAATCTTGTCCCGCTTCCATTCTCAGAAAACCACAGCTCCAGGAGTGCCACTGCTAAGCATTTTCTAGCCATTTTTCTGGTTTTCTCGTTTTCTCAGAGGGGGTCTTGCTTTAAAGAAAGTTGTAACAGTATAAGAAGCAACTTTACATTAAAGAGCAAAACTTTCTTAGTGTGTCTCGCTTCACCGTTGGAAGAGGAACCATTTTCCCGGCTTAGCTCCAGGGATCCTATCCAGCAACCTCCACAAAGATATTTCATAATTCATTTTGTATATTTTATGAGTCATTTAATGTGCATGGAAGAGATGAACAAACAAGGGTCCACACGCCAATTCCTTTAAATGCCTGTGATGTAGAATATAAATATTATTTGCGTAAAAGGAAAAAATAATACTCCTAAGAAATGAAAGGCCACCAAGGAGTCTTGCACCACAGCAGCGCCAGCTGGCTCATGGCTGGCTCCGCTCCTCGAGACGGTGAGGAGGGATTTCAACCTTTCTGCCACTTCCAGTCAGCGGCATTGGGGTCGAAATTGCTCACCCTCCTGGGGCAGTGTCTAGAGGCTGCCCCGAGCTCACTTCCCTGCCTCCTGGGTGCTCAGGGGGTCACTGCGAGCAGCAACGGCAGGGCAAGGCTTGGACGTCAGCCTGGCTCACCCCAGTTCCATGGAAGGGCCTGGGCACAGACCATCTCCAAGGTCAGGGTGGGAACGCCGTGAAGGGAAACCAGGGGCAGCCGGGAAAGCCTCAGCTCCTCCCCAGGAGCCCTGAGATAAAATAGGCAGAATTTTATAAATCTTTAATAATGGTAGAACAGCGTTTAATTGCAGCAATTAATATGGAGGGTAAGAAATGCACAAAGCAAAAATACAAAGGCACCGGTCACTGTAGAGCAAACTGAGGCATTTGTGTTAATCATCCCGAAGGGCTCCCAGCACCTGCTCCGTTCAGTGGGAGCAGAGGCTGAGTGACACTCCAGGCTCCCCCTACCCACAGGAGCCATTTTGGACCTTGGGGGACCCCAGAAGACTGAGATGTGCTGTCCTGGGGACACATGCCAGTGTCCTGCATGTTGCCTTTGGCCCTTGTGAGCATTTGCAAGCTGCAGGAGTAACAACTGACGCTAAAATTCAGCCAAGAAAAGCATCTGCACAAAAGAGGTATCGCTACCTGCACTTGAGCGCTGGAGAACTGCAAAAAGCTGCTCTCTGCAATACTGTATCTTACTGCAAAAGTCATAAAGTAAGAAATGAAAGGAGACCTAATATCATGATAGGGGAGAAAACGTAACTAGCTGGGGAAAGGAAATCTTTAAGAAGAGATACACAAAATGCAGTTGATAGAGGTCAACTGCTGTCCTGTGACAGCTTCTGGAGGCTATTGAGCAATGGGATCTACAACAAAAAGTACTGAAGGTCAGAAAAGAGATGTTGAAATGCCTGGCAAGGAAACACAGAGAGAAAATGCAGGTTGATTATATGCATGCAGAGGTGATGCCCAGTGCAGCACAGATCTGTCTCTACCAGTGAACTCCTTTGAAGGGAGATGCTGGTCTGAGAAAAGGTGAGCAGAGATGGTTTCCAATGAGATGTGGTTACCTGCCGCTGCTGGCTAATCATCAAGAAACTTTACAAGCTACGCTGAGGCCTCCACCAGGCATCATTCTTGCTGCTGCTACTTCTGTAGTAGCCTTGACCTGTAAAAGGACACTTGAAATTATTTCTACAACAGCTTTTTACTTTCCATGCCACAGCTTCAGCTTTTGGGGTAATGCTCTCAAATAGCAATTCCTGACATTTTTTTAAAGAAAATGGAGATAAAGTGTATAATCCAACAAATAGGACAGACGTGGCCAACAGAAGCAGGGAGAAGGCTATAGGAGGTGAATGCAGGCAGAAACATGGGTGCAGCGTGCCAGCCTCAAGCTTCTGCTCTGAAATATGCCTTGGCCTCACTGCAAGGTGCTGCTGCTACCTCTGTCGCACTCGTCTCAGGCATGGTTATGCCAGTGGCCACAGGCATTAACATGCTCCCTAGCTGCAGCCATCCAGCAGCACTGAGCTGCGTCTATACTGTTTTGTTGCATCAATTTGAATTGCTCTGTGTGACTCTCATGTCCTTGCAACTCTCTCTTCAAAGCAGCTGTCCCACTTCAAGGAGGACGGAGCATCGTTGGGGCTGGGCTCTGCCTGCTTCAGGCATCTGCCTGGGCCTCACGGGGAGCCACAGAGAGGACTGGTCCCTTTTTGTTCTCCCATCAGCCTTGGATTGAGATTCCCTTGAACATACACATACCATCACAGAATGTAATTATGTTTACAAGCGTGAATGAATCTCATCAGTTTTGCTTATTATTTCAAGGCAGTTTTGCTTGCTTAATGCTCCGTAGTTATTGTCTCTGCTGTAGAAGAGACAAGGCTATTGCTCTGTTCTCAGTCACAGCTATTTGTATCTTGTAATAACACTCCTTGGGATACAAGGAAAGGTATGAAACCAATAGTGTAAAATTAGGACAAAGACACAACCTCGAGGGCCTTTCTGCTCAAAAGCTGTCACTAATGTTACCACCTTGCTTTTGTTTTCTCAGCTGGATTGCTCCCCTGCAATCTCTCAGGTAGATGCTCTTTAATTCTGTCTATTTAAGCTTAATTCAAAGCAAAAGGAGTCCGTGTCTTTGGGGAGATCAGTCCCACATTCAGCAGTAGACATGCTGACACCTCCAAGAGGCCAGTGACAATAAATCTTTTAAGAGCCTCTAAATGCTGGGAAAGTCAGAGGAAGCTATTGCCAGCACTGGTCAGGTAACACCCCAGCTCTGCCCTTCATCGCAGCTCTCGCTGTGTGCAGCCGCTCTGGGTTGGACATGTCTGAGCCTCCTGCTCGGTGTGAAGCCACTCACGGGGGAGAGATTCCCAAGCGAGCAGAGGGAAAATAGACCCGTGGAAATCCAGCCACATCTGAGCACTTGGCAGGTACTTTTGTGCCTTTTAAAATGCTTCCTCTGACTTTAAAATCACAGCTTGTCTTTTTCAAGAGTTTGTTGAGATACTACTTTGCTGCCCCCAGGATGTTTTTCCCTTAACGATTCCCTAAGGAGAAACTGGCTGACAAAAATAAGTACTTAGTGATTCTTTGGAAATCAGATGTGGATGCTATTCCCTTAAATCTCAGCTGCCAAAATATATACATTTGTGGCATATATATAGTTCCTTGTGCCTACTTGTATTCAGATGATTTTCTAGTTGTTTCCCCTGCTATTAAGCCCATCTGCTAAAGTTTCACAAACATAACATCAGAGGTCCCCACTCCTTCAAAAAAATTTCTGTGCTTAAAAGTGACTCATGTAACCAGATGTGCCACAGTGTGTTACATGTATTCAGTGCTATTTTTATCCCTCTCTGTTTTCTTCCATGATTAAAGCTTTTATCGTGTAACCCGGCACTTTGAAACGGCTGCTCAACACTGCAGTTCAGTGCTCCATTCCACATTAATCTCTCCCTGATTGCAGGGAGATGCTGCCCCAAACAGTCTGGGCAGATAGAGCTGTGCTTTGAGCACAGCCGCAACGCCGCCTTCTCTGGGGTTTGTTTTGAAAGGTGTCTCCTCTAGATGGGGATGAGCTGTCTGGGATGTCCTTCCAGGTCTCCTTGAGCCTGAAGGAAGCCAGTTCAGGCCAGGAGAGTTACAGGGGTGTTCCCAGCCTGCCTTCACATCATGTCTGCCCGCCAGTTGTGGCCCCAACATCACTCACCATTGGTATGTGCCGGCCAAACAGCTCTACAGCTGCCAGCCGGGAAAGTGAACCTCAGCTCTTTCCCCTCCTCTTTTCCCTATATTTTTTTCTTTCAGAACATAAGCAAAGGGTGATTGAAACTGTACATGGTTTCAAAAAAAAATTCAATTACTTGATAAGAGTATCAGAAAAATGTCAGTTTGAAAAAACCCCAGCTATTATATAATGGTTTTAGAAAAAAAAAAATTTAAAAGTTGTCAATATTTCAAACCCCTATGCTTGTGACCAAGAAGCAAGGAGAGGAGCTGTGGCTGTGCATGTCCCTGTGCATTGCCCCGAGTCCACAAGCAGCACGCCTCGGGCTGTCGTGCTGGGCCAGATGCGCCGCTCCTGAAGCCACCTGCACCTACATGGTTTCTCCCATGGGCTCAGAGCTGCTGCCTCAGCACCTGGCTGCAGGAGGGGGTGCATTGGATCTAGATAATAAATGTGCCTTGTTCAACAAACATTTGACTAGAAATGCAGACAGCATAATCAAGATACTCATCTGCTTCGGAAAAGGCTTCTGAGGAGTTAAGTTACACCCTCGCTACGTCACATACCCAATTATAATTCAGCTACCCCCCCCCCCCCGGGAATTAGCATAGAAGCTAATCACTATGTAAACTGCAGAATGTGTGGGAAATTGTCTTTTATCAGCACCAGTGTTACCTCTGGGAATGGGAGGGTTCAGGCACCAGTATGCAAGGTCCTCCCTGCAGCAATGCCGTCTGCTGCTCTTGTCTCCTGGGCGTTTTGGGGCATGGGGAAAAGAGCTTGGCCCAGGGTTTTCCCTGCCCGAAGCCCTGTGGGGTGGACACCACAGACCCCTGACATGGCTGCGGTCAAAGGCCAGGTCTGCTGCTCGCTGTGGGTGGGAAAAAAAGGTGTAAGGGCTGGTGGTGGTGCCTGAGAGCCTCTCTGGAGCCTTGCAGCTGTTGGCGCAAGGATGGCCACGGGGGCCAAGCTGGGAGGAAGGCTCCAGTGCCCAGGGCTGACCGCTCCTGGCACACACTGGCCATCCCCAAAGGGCAGGTTAATTCACCCTGAGCATTGCCGGGGCATCTGTAATTCCCGTAGCGAGCACTGGAGCAAGCTGTTGTTCTGTTGACAAAGATGAGTCATTCCCCCCACAGCAACAGCTTCCAACTACCAGGCAAGCAGGATTTTTTTTTATATATAACATTGATTTTTTTGCTTGATCTTAAAAGGTGTAATTGAGAGAGCACAAAACAAATTTACATGCATGTGAGAAGATGGTGCAACTTTGCTCTGAGCAAGCCCTGGGAAGCCACCGTGTCTGCTCATTGCCAGCAGGACTCAGCTCCAGATTTTCTAGTTGAACTTTCTTAGGAGATAATGTGGTATCTATTAACTCAGTTTTTTCCACTGAAACATTTTGGTTGTGCTGAAAAACCTCTTTCCCACCAAGAAACAAAATACTTCATTTTGAGCTAGGTCTTTGAGGTTTGATGCCTGTCATTCTGCAGTATCAAATCAAAACCTTTTCCATCCTCCCTCTGGCTGAGCCACCATCGTGTCAAGAGGATGGTGGTCCTGAGCCCAGGCAGGGTCTGTCTCCCATGGCGAGGATGCAGGCAGGAGGCCCTGAACAGCCTCTCCACGAGTGTGAGCACATTGAGCAAACACCCAGCCGTATCTATGGAGCAAGGATATACTTTTAGAGTGGCTGATGGCTGAGGAGGTGCCTGGTAACCTGGGAGGGGTTGGTAGTTGAGTCCTTACATATTGCTTCCCTGGGCATCGTGGCAGGGCAGGCAGTCCCAGTACAGCGCTAAAATGTTTTGGCATTTCCCAGTTTACCCTTTTTTTTTAATTTAATTTTCCATTTAACAAAGGCGTGATACATGCACAGTGACCTGATCCAGGGCACAATAATATATCAAGCTGCTGGCCTCTCCCCAGGCCTCTTCCCATCACTGCTGAACTTTGCTGAACAAAGAGCTGCCCAAACATCGTGTCCTGAGACAGCTCTTGGCTCCCACGAGGCTGCTCAGGCTGAAGGTACAAACTAGGGCTGGAGATTTGCTGATGGATGGTGCAGCCCAGGGTACAGCGGCAGCGGGGACAGACTGGTGTTGGCTCTCCAGGACATTTGGAAGGACATTTGGAAGAGGGTATGTGTACATTTGTACGCTGTTACATTACAGAAAGTCTGTGGGTCGTGTTCCTTGATTTCTGAAGTCACTCTGCAGAGCTGCCTTTGTCTTTTCTACAGCCAGCTACAATTTGTGGTTTCTTATTGCTGGTGTCAGCCCACGGTAAATAAGCAGCAAAAGTCACATTAGCATTTTCCCTCAATAGTCTCCTTGCGAGCCAGGACTGTGGTGTTATCTGCACTGGAGCAGCAGTCAATCCCTGAGCCAGAGCCCTGATGTTCACTTTGATTAGGACCATGGTGCTGTAACAGAAGTGGTTGGCATGACCAGTGTGGCACCAATGCACCGGAGAGCCCTGGGGTGGGCATCCAGGCACAGTTCACATGAACATTGTGTGTCCTAAAAAGCTGCTTTTCCCAGCACCTGCCCGAGTGAAATGTTTCAAAACACAGACTGAGCTACGCTTTCTGCTTGGTCCCTGAGACCACGGCTCTGTGATAGCCACTCCTTGTGAAAGTCTATTGCACGGCTGTCACCTAAGCACAGGTGAACAAGTCATTTCTGCATGTGAGTGTGCAGAGCTTGGTGTGCTGTGCTGGGGTTTTACATGGGCTTTAAGCCCCACTGAGCTTGCTTTATTCAGTCCTTGAATAATGGGAAGTAATCTGAGCATTGCTGTAATTTCCGGGTTCAGCAGAACTGCTGCCACAGACAGGACTGGATCTGGCCCGAACCTCATTAGCAAGAAATAAGGACACACTGTCACAGTTGCCATCAGAAGTCCCTGCCTGGCCCTTCCACTGTGCCCCAAAGGTTTCCATCCTGTAAAAATAATAAATGCAATAATCTAGGCTTGAATTTTCCTCTTTAAAGACTAGACGAAGCTCTGTTCAAATGAATTAAATCTGCTTGCTCTCTTTTGGTGATGAATTTGAGGTTGATGAAAGTGAACTATTTTTAGTGCTAGCTAGAGGCACAAGCAAATGGCTGGCAAAGCGTGGAGCATGTTTCCCTGCCCTGCTGGCGCATCCAGCCGGGACCTGCACCACCTGGGCACGAAGGATGCCACAAACCTCAGCGCTGTTGCACAGCCCTGCTCAGCCTTGCCCCTTTTCATTTAGAGCATGCTCTGCAGTGCCTTTTTCACACAGAGAAGCTCCTTCCAGCCCAGATCCCCCTTGGATCAGTGGGTGCCTGCCTTGCTTCACCAGTGCCAGAGGGAACATCACCACGTTCAGCATTGGGGTGCTGGCATGTGGACCCCATAGTTTTGCCCTTGGGCAAATGCTGCTCTTCTGCCTTGGACAGCTCAATGGAAAATCCCCCTGGTGCAGCTGCTCTGTGCCGCAAAGCAGCATATTACCGACATTGCCGTGCACTGGAGAAGGAGCAGAAATCATCTGCCTTTTATTCAGGGTCATCCTCAGTAGCATGAGCTGGAAATTGGCTTCTGCTGCAAGTACTGCGCCTCGCATCGTGATGGGGGGGATGCTGGTACAGGGGCTCTGCAGAAGCAGGCTCTGTTTTCTCCAAGTGCTCTGAGGGCTGCTGACAATTTCAGCTTTACTTATTGTAATGTGTCCTTTACTGTGGTCATTTGTCTTGTTCTTTAAAGGCTACGGTCTGACATTCGGTCTTTGCTGGATTTCGCATTGCTTGTGAGCGTAAAGGTTCTGTCTGCTTAAATAAAGTTTTATCCCAGATGCTATTTACAAGTTTCTCTTCCCTCCTTCCCAAAATGTCAATATTTGCTTTTACTGCAAGCTGGCAGGGTACCTCACCCTTATTGCTGAATAGCATTGCAACCTGAATGTGCTCAGCTGCCAGCCGGTGTTTCTGAGACCTCATGCCCTGGGGAGGAGGCAGCCGGCACCGCCAAGCTGCCCACCGCACATCCAGCCATGGCTCCTCTGGGAAGGTTCTGGCTCCTTTATTTCAAGGTTCATACTAGTAGTTACTCACTGGGCTTTTTATACACAGATATTATCTCTTAAAGTGTTTTTTTTCTGTTCCTTGACATATTTCTTTGTGCTGCATGCATGGAACTTACCTGCCTGGGGATGTATTCTGGGTCCCCGAAAGGACAATTCTTCCCTTATGGGCTTGGTAGAATTAGCTGCTTGTTTTACTGTTGTAAAAACAAATGAGGGTTAAAATCTGCAAGGCTGGAGGATCCTATCTTGTGTTTCCAAGCACTGTGTGGGGCATGCACAGCCTGCACTGAAGGAGCAGGACTGTGTTGGAGGTGGTGGCCCCAACAGCCAGAGAGAGCAATGAGGGTGAAGCAGGGTTCCTGCCTGCTGCAGCTGCCAGATCCAGGCCAGCACAGGCAGAGATGGGTGCATGGCTTTCCCTGTCAAACGGCACAGCTGGAGCATTGCTCCATGATCTTTCATCCATCCCACTTATGCTGCAAGGTTTTACATCTAAAAGCAGCGACGGCTGTGCCACCTGAGAAGCAATAGAAAGTCTTGCAAAGAAGCATCCGACAGAGAGAGAGAAAAAACATAATGAATGTGATTTTCCACATGACGGAGGTTACTTGGTCTCTTTGTGTACCCCAGTCTCAATTACAACCATGTACAGAGGTCCTTTGGTTACAGGAAATTGCCTTGAACTCGCAGGAGCTAATCCATTTACATGACTGTCCTGCTCTAGGACACCAGACAGACTCTGGGTGTCAGTGCTAAGGCCTTCTCTCATATACCCTGCGCTGAGGGCAGACAGTGGGTTTACCACTGACAATCGCCTGCAAGCATACCATGGATGGGGCATCTGTTAAGTTCTGCATTATTATTTGGGAGATCTAGAGGGTGGGATGGCTGCAAGAGTGTTTGCTAGGATTTTAACTATGCATTTGCAGTAATTTTCCTAACATTAATGACAGCAGTTGACAAAAATGTGGTTATTAACATAATGCATCCAAAGGACCTCACAGAGTGTTCCTGTGGTGTAGCCCACTCGCCCTTATCCCTGGCGATCTTTGCAGGATTTACTGTGCTACAGCAGTGCCCATTCTCGTGATGCCAGCATCGCCCTGAGCACTGTGCCAGGTAGGAGCAGCCCTCCACGGCTTTGCAAACTGCCTTCTAAATCATGTATTCAGACAAAACTCCAGCAGCCTGTATGCCAAATGGAGCATGCTCAGGGGCCTGACGCTGCTTTGGCTCTAGAGGCAGAACGACTCCACGGGGGATCTGGCAGCAGATATTCCCCCTGCCTGCAGCGTGACTCTTGCATTCATGCACACACGGTCCCCCGCAGTGGTTCCATCTGTACATGGCAGTGCTGTGGCACTGTGGAAACACCCAAACCTGGGTGGCAGGAGGGGGAGAGGAGCCCATGGGTGCCATCCTCAGCACAGCACCCCGTGCCGGACCCCCTCCTGCCCCTGCTACCCAGGGGCTGCTCTGCCCCAGCGCTGAGGAAGGGGGGAGCTCCATTTCCACTGCACCAAATTGCATTTCTTCCCCAGAGAAGTATGACTTTTCCAAGTCATTACTGCAGAAGCAGCAGTGCTTTTCTCTTATACCAGAATTACCTTTCACTCCTGCCTGAGGAAGGGCATGGTGAAATGTTGTTTGCTCTGCTTTAAAACATTGTGAGGGGAGATAAGCACCAACCAGCAACCTAAGCAATACAGCAAGCTCTTTCCAATAGACACTGGCCTGCACTGAGATGTGTGCTTTGTGCAATGAATCAATGTCCTTCCCAGAGATCCTACAAAACAAGATTTCCTTAATTCCGCAGTATTCAGGATACAGAGCTAAACTCACAAGAGTTAATCTATTTAAATTACGCTGTGATATACATTCAAGAAAACAGAGGTACACTCATAAGAGTCAATGCATTTAAAATTGATTTTCTCTTTCAGCCTTTCTGAAATATCTGTGCAGGAGAGCCCATCGACTTTCTGCATTTCTCAGTTAGAAAAAAGACTGGCCAAGCCAAACCAGGCAGGGGGCAGGGGCAGACCTCAGCTTGCTTTACTGCAGACACGCCGTACCCAGTATTTCAACTACTGGAAATGAGCTGGGAAAAGCCACCAGGGTCTTCCTTCTTGCAACAAAGGGAGAGAAGAGCAAAATAACCCAAGAGCTGCCACAAGGCGAGCAAGCAGAAAGGTCCCAAGTGAGTGAGCACGCCCAAGCTCAACTCTCATGTGGAGGCAAAGAGCAAGCTTTGAGTTAGTTACTTTGGGCATCCCCTGGAGGAAGGCATGATCCATTTTCCCTTAAGGATGGCTTTAGCTGTCAGATACCAGTGGCAGGACACAGTCCCTTTCCCCTCGGAGTATCAAACCCATGTAGACCCAGGGGAACGGGTGGCCCCAAAGCCTCCAGTGGAGTTTGAAACCAGGTGCCACTGTGCAGCCCAGCCATGGAAAGACCAGCTGGGCTGGGCGGGCAGAGGTACTGGTGGGGGTGCAGGGGCTTCATGCTCCTGCCCTGTGCCCAAGTGCTGGGGGCATTGCACTCACCCCACAGGCAGGGATGTGCCCTCCGCATGGCACTGTGCTGAGGGGTGCCTCTGAACCCCACCACAGCTGGCTGCTGTCTGTGCCTTCAGTGCAGTGTGCTGCTTTGAAGCAAAACCAGGGTAACTTCAGCCAGACAAAACACTTTTCCCATATTTTTAAATCTGTAGCCATGACCCTCTGCTTTTGTTGCTACAACGCAGTTCATTTATTGCCTCTCTGATACGCCCTTCATCTGGGGAGTCTCTCCCAGACCGCTGCACATCCAGAGTTGACGAGCTGCTGAAGAAACCCCAGGGCAGCACGCAGCCAGTTTTGCCCTTTGGCTGTGTGTGGTAAAGCAGCCCCGGCGGGGGCAGCGGGAGCCCAGCCTGCGCATGGCAGGACACGCCCGGAGCCGCCCGGGCCCCAGCTGCCCTCCCTGACCCTCCTGCTCCCCCTGACAAACGGGCCTTTGCTGCCTTTCTCCAGCATCCCTCATCTCTGCATAGAATCATAGAATTGTTTAGGTTGGAAAAGACCTTTAAGATCATCCAGTCCAACCATTAACCTAACACTACCAAGTCCACCAGTAAACCAATTAAGGGGAGAGTAATAATTAATTTCACATTTCCTGCCTTGGTGGCCGGATTATTTTTTAATGAGTAAAACTAGGAATCACTATGGTTGGAAAGGACCTCTAAGATCATCAGTCCAACCATCAACCCAACACCACCATGCCTACTAATCCATGTCCCAGAGTGCCACATCTACACATTTTTTGAACACCTCCTGGGATGGTGACTCCACCACCTCTCTGGGCAGCCTGTTCCAACACTTGACCACTCTTTCAGTAAAGACATTTCTCCTAATATCCAATCTAAACCTGCCCTGATGCAACTTGAGCCCATTTCCTCTTGTCCTATCGCTAGCTACTTGGGAGAAGAGACCAACACCCACCTCACTACAACCTCCTTTCAGGTAGTTGTAGAGAGCGATAAGGTCTCCCCTCAGACTCCTCTTCTTCACACTAAATCCCAGTTCCCTCAGCCGCTCCTCATAAGACATGTTTTCCAGACCCTTCACAATCTTCGGTGCCCTTCTCTGGACACGCTCCAGCCACTCAGTGTCTTTCTTGTACTGAGGGGCCCAAAACTGCACGCAGTATTTGAGGTGCGGCCTCACCAGTGCCGAGTACAGGGGCACAATCACCTCCCTGCTCCTGCTGGCCACACTACTCCTGATACAAGCCAGGATGCTGTTGGCCTTCTTGGCCACCTGGGCACACTGCTGGCTCACGTTCAGCCAGCTGTCAACCAATGCCCCCAGGTCCTTCGCCACCGGGCACCTTTCCAGCCACTCTTCCCCAAGACTGTAGTGCTGCATGGGGTTGTTGTGGCCGAAGTGCAGGACCCAGCACTTGGCCTTGTTAAACCTCACACAATTGACCTTGGCCTATCGATCCAGCCTGTCCAGATACCTCAGCAGGGCCTTCCTACTCTGGAGCAGATCGACGCTCCTGCCCAATTTGGTGTCATCTGCAAACTTACTGAGGGCGCACTCAATCCCCTCATCCAGATTGCTGATAAGGATATTAAACAAGACTGCATTGTGGGGTTTAGCCCTGTGGAAAGCAGCCAGTTGCCATGGATGTGCCACCCTGCTGGGAGAAGGGGCTAGGTGCAGGATGGGGCTCCGGCCGAGCCCTGGCTTCCTGGCAGTGCCAGCTCCCAGCCTGCTCCCTTGCCCTGCTGAAAATACCCAGATTTGCTGACCGCCTGGCCATGCTCCAGAGCTGACCTGTTTACTCAGCGGTTGCTGAGCTGTGCTTATTACAGCCCCTTGCACAGCCATGTGCGCAGCACTGGTAATGAGGACAATCATGCATTTAATCACAGCCACGCTCTCCCTAGGACACTTCTACTAGAGCGGAGCCAGGTCAGGCTGGCCACGCTCTGGCACACTGCTGCTGCAAAGCAGCCTGGCCCTGCCAGCACACACCGAGTGCACCAATGCAGCCCGTGAGCCGCGCCACTGGCCATCACACTCGCTGCAAACGTTGTTTCCACCAGTGATGCCATTGGGCAGAGCAACAGCCTGTCCTGACATGCACCCCAGCCCTGGCAACAGGACACCTTCAACCAGTAAATAGCGCTTAGTCTGGAGTGTCTTTACTGACTGCTATGCAATCCTGCGTGGTTAGCAAAATACTGTAGACACAGGTTATATTTTTCTTTTTATGGAGTGAGACTGTGCCCATGAACAAGTGCAGGGTTGGTTTTCCAGTGTGCTTTCTACCCCAGGAGCTGTGCCAGCCATACAGGACTTTGCTTTGCACCCTGATTTCCCAGTCTGGATGAGTGGGGCTCCATGACAGTGGGATGTGGGTGCTTTTCCAGAAAAGGGCATTGTGAGCAGCTGGCATGAGCTGCTCCAGTGTAACTCAGAGCAGCCCTGTGATGTGCAGGGCTCTGCATTGCAGGGTTCAGAGCCAGAGCTACAACACCGAGGCAGGGACTGTAAGTTTGGGCTGGCTCTCCTGGTTCATGTGCTGTGGCTCCACAAACAGCTCCTGCTCCCCACAGCTGGGCGACTGAGCCTCTGCACATCTGTGCTGCCTTTTCAGCTGTGAAAAGAGTATATTTATTGGTCATTGAAGAGCCATCTGCACCATGCTTCTGTGATACCCCATGAACACCCAGGAGGAGCAATAATCTGCAACCGCTACACAGCTGGAATTATCTCCCCATATCGCAGCACCCTTCCCCATGTTGCCTGCCAGGGGACCTCCTGCCTCCAGTCCTTACTCCTCACACTCTTCGCTGGGACCAGCCCTCGCTCAGACCCCTCCAACCTTGGCCCCTCACCGACCCCTTCCTTCTCTGGCCACCTTCTCCCACAAATCTCTGCCCCAAGGCTGTCCAAGACCCCACACACACTCTGCCAGGTGATCACTAATAACGCTCAGCACTGGATTTTTTCTGCAGCACTTTTGTCTGCCTCCTCCAGTTCTGCTTTGTCTTCCGGGACACTCCTGACACCTCCAGGCCTTCTGCAGCGGCTGCTGGCAGTGCTGGTGCCAGCCCCTGCCAGGACCAGGTGCTCTGCATGTGGTGGTCCGTTGCTCTCACTGCCGAAAATGCAGCGTGCACAAAGCACACGGGGCCAGCAGGGATTTGGATCACGCCAAATAGTTGCCTTTTATCCAAAACAATTTTTAGAAAGAAGCTGCTAAAAAAGGTGTATTTACAAAGATTCTTAACTCTCCTGTTCTTTCAGGTAAAGAATCCTCACCTTTTTGAGGCTTGTTCTAAAAAGCTCTGTAATTGTATTTGGCTTGATCTCTTTTCACATAAATAGGTTTTTTGTTTGTTGTTTCCTGATCAGCTCCAGGTCAAGAGAATCGCCTCCAGGAGGAAGAACGCTGCTGCAGAGGAAATGTTGAAGGACAGTTGAGACAGTCTGTAGCACGGACCTATTCAAATGTCGCTCATACCAATAGATACTCTGAGAACTAATCACTGTATAACTTTAGTAACATGCCGCGGATGTGAGTACTTTATATCTGCTTATAAAGGACTCCTCCTGTTATTTATTGTCCCTTTCAGGTTTAGCTGAGGAAGGGAATGGGAAATTGTACTCGCTGGCATGTCATGAAGGTGGCTGAGATGCTGAGGAGGAAACTAACCGAGGCTGGCTGAGAACAGTACCTTCCAGCCGAACCCCACAGGGTGTTTTTGGCCCATGTGAGGAGCAAGGTGGTTATTGAAAGACTCAGCATTCCTCGAATTAAAGTTTAAAACCAAACCAGTGCAGTGGGGAGCATATCTGCTGCTTCCTTCCATCACCACCAACCCCCACCCAGCCACGAGCTCAGACAGAGGATCCCATTGCAGAGCTGAGGATGCCTCAGACCAACATTGACAAATGTGCCATGTTGTCCCCAAAAGCCAGCAGAGATGTGTCCCTCACCCCTCTGGTGAAGGTCTTTGCTGTCGTGCATGCTGGGAGATGCAGAAAAGAGGGTCAAGCACGCTGCCTTCCTGCTGGAGAGGGTGTTTCCCTCCCATACTAAACATGGGAGCAGACATAAGTAGCTCTCTTGTTCTTCCCAGGGTCAGCTGGGGCACAGGAAAATCTGGAGGAGGCTTTTCCTTAGCCTCTGCTCCCAGCCACTTCCCTCCCACTGCCAGCAGGGCCAGAGCTGGTGCAATGGGGAGAGCTGGCCTTTAACACCCCGCTGCTTCAGGAGTTTTAATTTTCCCCTGAACACTTACCTGAGAGTGTGCCTTGCCTCCAGGCTGGCTCCATGCAGAGGACGTGGTGAGCAGTCACAATCAGATATTTATGAGGGATTTCTTGCCCTATACCAAATGAACATTTGCCAAAACTCTGACCCTGCAATGCAGTACAACTGTTGGCAGGGTAGTGATTGCTATGTGTGTGAGCTCCTAAATCACTTACAGCAAGAAATAGAGAGGTGATTGCACAGCTTCAGCGGCTTTTCTGCGAGCAGTATCAAGGCCAGTTCCACCAAGTCAAGCACCACAGGATGTCTGGGATGAGCACACCACATCCACACAGGGTCCAGGCGTCCTCCCTGGGGTGCACCCCCAGCTCCAAGCCACCAGAGCCTGGAGCCGTAGCAGGAGCTGCCTCTTTCCAGCAGAAAGCTGGATCTAAAACGTCCTTCATTGTTGCTTGGCTCCAGCCTTTAAAAGTTCAAACTGTTTTTGTTTTTCCTGGTGTTAGTCATGCACACAGATTGGGAGCCTAACCTGTAATTCTGGCTTTGCTGCTGCTATAAAACATTCACACTGTGCTCTTCTAAACCAGGAGCAGAAACCTTTAATTTAATTCCACTAGAGGAGTTTAATCTAGGACTATGACATTTCAATTACTTAGTAATGCATATTTAACATTTAGCTGTACACATCTAAAATTAAACCAAGAGAAGGAAAAATGTTGTCTATAAGCAACTACGAGGATTTTATTTAAAGCCAGTAAAAGTTGTAAATTTAGAACAAAGATCTAAACAAAGACCTTAAAGTAACCCCTTTTGCCTATTAGGCTGCATGATTTATGGAGCTCTGCTCAAAACAAAATGTCTAAGATTTTCATTTCTCCCTAGTTTTGAATTTTTGGTTGACAAGGGACAGAAAAGTCTAAAATATTGAAAATTTCCCCAAGATGGGAAAACCGTTTCTGTGGGATGCCGGTCCTAGTCTGGAGCACACAGATGTTCCTCATCCCCAGGGGTCTGGTGCAGGAAACCACTCGGGTTTGTTCCCATTGGTGCCGAGGGCCAGGTGTGCTGGTTTTCAGCCTTGCAGTCCATAAAATAACAGGATAAACAACATGCCGGTAGTTTTGCTCCTCACACAAAGAACACAGGCTCATTGTTCCCTTCTTTGGCTTTGTCTCCTGGTATCTACAGGTCCCCTCTTGGTTTTCAGTGAGTTCTGTAGGGCAGGGTGTTTCTCGCTGTCCAACGATAGTGCAGATGCTGGTATGGCAAGGTTGCTCATCTAGAGCTTGGCACTGCCGTGCTGCAGTACGTGAAGTGCTCGACGCTTCGGCTTTCTCAAATAACTGCATCATTAAGAAATATCTTCAATTTTATATTCTTTAACATTGGTACTTTCTGCATCCCCACAGATGATTGTTTATTGCCCACTGCCAGAGAGGTTTTTGCTCCTCTATAAAGTAAGCACAATAAATCAGGCTCTTTTTAGCACAGCCTCAAGAATTCCCAGAGCAGTTTCAGCTCCCCCAGGCCTGTAGTGTGACTCAAAGTGGTGAACAGATAACTAGACTTTCCCAGTCAACTCCTCTTTCTACCCAAAAGTTATTGCTGGATATTGTTTGGTTTCATTTCCATGGTGGTTGGTACTGGGGATCTCCAGCCTCTGGCTTAGCAGAGCATTGCAGGGAAGCAGAGAAGCAGTCCTGGCCCTGGAGAGCCCATACAGCGGGCGCCAGGCAGGCTGGAGTGCTGGGTGAGCAGGGGAGAGTTGATGAACAGCAAAGGAAACCTGGGGATAAAGGAAGAAATCCTGCCGGGCTTCAGCGGTTTGGAAGCAGCCGTGTGGAGGCAGCTGTTCAGGGGGGAGAGGGGCTTCCTGGCTTGGGCTTATGCATACGCACGGGCCCATCACATGCAGGACACAGCTGGGTTTCTGCACTTCCTAAATATTTCTGGGATTATTATTATTGTTTTTTCAATTAATGCAGGAAATTAAGGAAGGCGAGAATGAAAGTGCAGGTGTCAGCAAAGGAGGTGCTTTGTTGTTTCTCACCCAGGGCACAGCCCTGCTGATCGGGGAGGGCTCTGGCTCATTTGACCCTAGCACCTCTGCTTGATCTGGAGCTGCTGGATAAGCCACAACAATATCAACACTAGATTCTTGGAGCTGCTTTTACAAATGACTACTGATGTGTCTATTAGCTTCCACAACAGATACCAACACCTGTAGAATGAAAAAGATTTATCCCCACTAATAATGAATTCTTCGCTAGCAATGGAGACTAAGTTAAATACTGTTAGCTTCATCTAAGAATAAAACGTATAGGCCACATAATGCCCTTTTAAAGCTCAGATGCGATGGTTGTGCTAAGCTCACCGCCACTGAGATATGGCAAGCTGCTCTCCTGGCTGCCAGAGCGTACAACAATGTTAACGTGGTCCTCAGCAGTCTTTAGAGGAAAAGTAAATAGTGACTTTCATTAAATATGATAACATATAACAACCTGATATTAATTCATTTAATGCTTTTGCTATTAATAGCAGATATTGACCCAAATGTGTGAATAGCCTTATCCAATGTTCTATCACCTACCATTAATCCTTATCAGCTTTGTGGTCATGTTCAGAGATCTCCCTTGGGTATGTTTCCTGGACACCACTAAACAAATAAATTGCTTCTGCTGTCTATAATTAAAAAAATATATTCAGCAGCAAAGGGGCACAAAGGGAAGTGTACGTCAGGAACTCGCTGCACCCTGTGTTATCCTTCAAATAGAGTGTGATGGCAGAATAAGGCACGCTCCCTGCTGGCAAGTAAAAAGCAGAAAAGAGGATGAGATTAAACACAGACTAGCTGCATTGAGGTCTCTGGGGTGCCCTGGAGATACCATAGCAAATACTTTGCTGATCGGGGAGGGCTCTGGCTCATTTGACCCTAGCACCTCTGCTTGCCACTGCCACTATTCCAGCTTTTACTGCCACCCTTTATGGACACCTCTCTGCTACCACCTGATTTTTCTGCCTGTCTCTGTCCTCTGCCAACATCACTTCTTGCACCAAAGAGTACAGCTTATCTCTAGGAATGGGGCAGGTGATTCAATGAGTGGGTTTTGGTAGATTCTTTCCACAGAAGCTCAAAAGGCCCATTTCAGACTATTCTCCCACATCCATCCCGCCAGGTTTCTGGGCTGTTTCTGGGCCCTGGAGAGAGCAGCAACGGACTGTTTAATTTCCTCTGGGACCCGCAGTCCATCAAGAGAAAAAACAGAAGAAGAAGGCACTAGAAATAAATAGTAATTATCATCAGAATACAGATATATATATATAAACTGGGGTTAAACTAATACTAAGGTTGAGGCAGAAAACCATGAAAACATGAGAATTCAAAGCTGGAGCTGTCATGGCAACGCTGACTCACACCGGCATGGTTGGGCATTACAGCATTTCTACGGGACCTCCCAGAAAATGCCGATGCTTGCTCAGCATTTTATGGACAGGTAATGGAGCTGCTGGAGAAAGCGGCTGGTGCATTTGTGGAAAAGGATGCAAGTTTTGAGAGAAGATCCGGACACCCAGTCCTGGAGGGTGCAAATACACGCACCGGTAAATCCAGGCTCACAAGTAAGATCACACATGAACTCCTGAGCCCACAGCCTCAGGAAGCCATGGGACCACTGGAAGCTGGTCAGGAAAGCAAAAGTTTTAGTAGTACAACTGGGAATAATGAAATCCCACCTGCAAGCCCTAAATCAGAGCCAGCTCCAGCACAGGTCCTCCCTACAGAGCTACTAACTTCCAGCTCCCACTCTGCCCGGCAAATACCTCTGTGCGACAAAACAGCTTTATTTTTCTCCAAGTGAAATTCCTTACATTCATTCTTCTCTTCATGTAGCCGAGTTCCATTTGCAATTGTTCTGTGGACGAACGGAGTCTAAACCAGTGACCAACAGCTGATAAAATCTCAGTTAAAAACATTGACCTGCTGGTTGTAGCCCAAGAGAGTCTGGGATCTCCCTGTGACACATCAGAGGGGCAGCGTCCAGGCAAGCAGCTACGAGTTATTAAACACAGGCGTGATGACAGGAGCCAGAGAAGAAATTTTCTTAGGACTGACTGGCTTCATGTGAATGGCATATATAAAGATATAACTCCCAGACACCACAGTACTTTGTGGTGTTATATCTTTAGAAATCTAACTGATTTTTGTGAGCGTTTTTAGAATGCAGCCATTTTGGTGTGAATTTGGGTCCCATACAGAAAATTTATGCAATGTAATTCCTTCACTGTAATGTTATTATCTTTTCTATTTCTACTTTCCTTTCAAACATGTGAGTCTTCTGTAAAGCCATGTTAGTAAAAGCTACGTATTTGTTTCTCATTCAACAACTGCTTTAATTTTGGATTCTTTTTTAATCTTCACAAGTAGCAAATTACCTTTTCAAACCTGACAAAATTCAGTTCAAAGCAAGCTGCTCACAATTCTTCCTTACAAAAACAGCAAATGCACCCTCTTTTAGCATGCATTGCTTTCATCATGACTTTTGGTGAGCTGCAATGAAGAACAAAAGTAGATCTCCAGAGGAAAGCATATCTCACGGCTCCTTTATACAGTGATGCACCAACTCTGATTCATAAACTAGCAGTATGCTTTCAGGCGTTTAAAGATGGAGCATGGAGAAAACAAAAATGAAACAATTGTATATGAAAGCATATGCATCCACTGAGCATCTTCAGGCAAAAATAAAACATGGCAATTTGGAGGACAGAGCATTTACATTGGCAAAAGTTGAGACACAACTCATCTGCACATGCAGAAATTGTCAGTATGCCAGGAAGAATGAATAAAGAGCATGTCTGTGTAATTAAATTGGTTTATTTGTGGGAGTAGATGATGTAGTGCAAGTCAGAGCAGCAGGAAAATTCTTTGAATACAAATCCATGCGCAGTCTGAGTTTTGGGAGGGCACTTCGAGATACAGATCGGGCTTTCTCAACCATTTCTTATTCTATTCAGCAGGCACCGAGTCTGCACCTCACCTTTGATTTAGTAGCTGCACTCCATCCTGTTTCACACTTTGGGTAGCTCCCCATAAAAATAACAAGGTTATTTCACTTCCAACAAACCAGTTTGTTGCTCTGGTTCTGGAAGCAGGGAAAACCCTCAGACATCGCCAGTTTTGCTCAGCCCATCCTGGCTCTTCCTTGCGAGGGAGCAGCTGCTGCTGCTCAGCCACAGGCAGCAGGCCCCTGCGCCCGCGGGATGGAGGCAGGGATGGAGGCAGGGGTGGAGGCAGGGGTGGAGGCAGGGTCTGGTCTGGCCTCACCCTGTGCTGGGAGCAAAAGGGCACTGTTCCCTGGCAGGCACTGACCCCTCTTCCTCCCACCTCTCAGGCCACAGAAAGGTGACTCCCTGCTGCATTTTCCCAGGATGGAACTGGCCTTTGCAGAGCAAAATCAAGCCAACAACTTCAACTGCATAAAAAATACCCTGCTGAGCACCTCCAGGCACGGGAAGCACAGCCCTGTAAGGGAGGAAGGTGCAGCCCTGACTGACTGCTCCTCTCATGGCTGCAGGGCTGCGCTGGGATTGCTGAAGGACCAGAAAAGTTCTATTACAGGAAAGTCTCACCACCCATCTGGAGTCATCTATGCCTCGGGTTATGTCCTTCTGGGACATGACTCCTCCAGCCTGTCATCTCAGGAATAAAGGGAAAACTGCCTTTCCTGAAGACCTGCTACTTCATCAGGGCTGCAAACAGAAGAAAACCAGCACTAAAGAAGGATGCTGCAGCCTGTCTTGCTCACACTGTTCGGCGAGAGCCTGAACCCTCCAACTCTGCAAAGTCTCTTTTTGTCAGAACACCTTTTCCCCTTAATCACGACGGGAAAAGACTATCCAGTCCATTCAGGGAAAATATTTTCCACACCTGCATTTCACAGCTATGTGGGATATTTTCTTTCCTACAGCATGCCTGGTGCTGAGCACTTCCCATGCTCCCAGAAAGGAAAGGCACATGTTACAGCACCACGTGCTCTCTGCCAGCCTCATAACCGGCATGAATACAAACCTGTTTCATCACTGCTGGTGTAAACAGCCCAGGCACAGGTCTTGCAGCGTGACTTAGCGATCAGCAGCTGGCAAATGCCACCATCTCTGTTTCCATACCTGCTACGCACAGTAGCAGCCACAGCCAACATTGCCACACCTTCTTCAGGAAACATTTAGCTTGATATTTGTCGGTGTGTTTGCAGTGATCTGATTTGGTATTTATGGGGGGGTTGTTGCTGTTGTTACCTGGATGCCCAGGGGTATTTATGGGGAGGGCTGTGTGGGAGCCCTCAGCTGGGTACAAAGCATTTCCCACTGCAGGTTTTCCACTCTCCATGCCTGGAGGCAGGTGCTGAACCACATTCCACTGGTTGTCCCCATCTTTGCATTTCTCAGTATGTTACTTCACCCCCTTGCAGGATGATTTGAGGTCCCCCATAGTGTTTGGCTCCCTGCTCGCAGGGATTCTCCCTCCCTCCTCCAGTTTCCCCTGTTTCCTCTCATTGCCTACACTCTCCCAAAGCTGCTCACCCCTCCTCATCCTCCCACGACCCTCCTGGCTCTCCTGCACCATTTTGGGTGGTGGTAATTTCTGGAGGCTGTGTAACAGCCTGCAGCAATGGGGTATATCGGCGTGCTGGGGTAACACCAGGGAGCAGCATACCTGCTGGGCCTCCACCTGGGACCAAGGTGGAAGAAAAAGCAAGGGAAAGGAGATACAAGTGATGGAAATCCAGACCAAAACACACAAGCACCTCTGAAAACAAGCTCTGTCTGACTGCCCAAGCTGTGCACAAGCAACGGTTGGATGGTCATAGCTGGCCACAGCTCCTCATGGTCTGCTCGGCCTCTGCTTCGTCCTGCATCATGCTGCCTTGCTCCCTGGCATGCTTTCCTGGCATCTTAGCTATAACAACATGCTGTGTGCATGTGTGTCTGCATACCTACGCATGTGTATGTCTGTGCGTGCCCCATGCATGTGCACACACACACGTGCAGGATGCTATTTGCTGCAGCAGAAGCCACAGGATACCTCTAAAGACAGGGCCAGGCTGTTGTTAGCTTGGTGCATAGTTAAACCTTGTCCTGCATGACCACCGTTTGCACAAAGCTGTCTGTGCAAAGCAGTTGTAACCACATCAAACCTTCCAGCAACCCCTCTCCCCGGGACAGTGCAGGGGCCAGGGTGCGACCGTGTGACAGCTGTGGCGGTGGGTGCCGGGGGAAGCTGCCCGAGCAGTGGCGGTGAGTCAGCAGCGGTTTGCAGCACTGGGAAGGAGCAGTTCTCACAAAGAGAACCAGAAATCATGATTTACATCAATAGGCTGTCAAATGACTTGGCAAAGATAGATGCTGCTGCATCCGTGCTCAAGGTATGCAGCTTTTCCTGTTTTCCTGCTCCTCTTAGACCAGCACAGGCTTGGTGCTCAGAACTTTAAATCAGAGGGAATCACCCTCTTTTATCTGACCATTGATGCCATTCCCAAGCCACATCACAGCTCCACATAGTTATCACTGCTGGTCATCTTTGTGTCTCCTACTCTCACCAAACTCCATATCCCAGGGGAGGAAGGTCACACAGATAAGCATCTCCAAGCCCTGGAATGAGATGCAGAAGACCTCGGTGCAATTCTTGGTTCAGTACATGTTTCAGGCTTGACTTTGACCCTCTTCTCCCCATGGGTGATGCAGGACCAGCAGTTCTTCCAGCCCATCTCCCCCTTGCCTCTCCCTGTGCCCAGAGGGCAGTCAGGAGATCGCCCACTGGCTACGCTGCAGGAAGGAATCAGCTCCAAGTTCTCTCTAAATGTACTTTTTGCCCGTATTATTTTAATGCAATGATAACAAATAATTTTGCTTTAAGAGCTTATGTGCCTAGGTGACCAGATAAATCAGAAGACTGGTAATATTTTGCAGAGGCTGTAAATCTACCCTATATCTGTCTGCAGTGAGTATATTAAGATTTAGTGGGAGCAAGACCTACCTGCCAACACCAGCACTCCTAGAAAATATGCTAGGAGACAGCTGAGAGGGACTCTTGTGCTTTCTGGGCCTCTGAAGTAGAAAAGCTGCAGCACACTCACCTAAGCAGACACAGCCCTTCATGCTAGAAGTCAGTCTGGCATTGACAAAAGACCAGGAAACTTCCACATGTCAGTGGTGATTTTAGTAGGATGCAGGGTGCTTGGGACAAGCTGACATGTGAGCTCTGATTCATGGGAGACCTTCAGGGAAGTTCACGTCTAAGCCAAAGAAGATAAAAACTATCGTCTCCTAGTCAGGAGTGGAGCAGGCACAGGGCTCAGCCATGGCATACTGGGGAAGCACTGGGACTGGTCTGGGCTCACTCGGGTGTAAAACGCATAGACTATCTGTTGAGCAGTACATAGAAGGCAGAAAGTAATTCACGTAATTCAACTGTGTATTTTTTTATGTTAGAAAATCCTAGCAAATGTACTATCTGCTATGCCAAAGAGTCTGCCATTCATAAAGATTTTTACCTATGACCTCCTCTTCTTCCTCAAGTGAGTTTGGCTTTTGGGACGACTAGCCCAGCAGTGATGTTGGGTACAAGTCTGAGGATTTAACAGCCCAGTCCTTACAGAGCTGGCCACCGCAGCCACTCCAAGCCAAGGCATGCCACTTTTAATGAGTGCATGCAAGGCACATGCACAGCAAGGCGAGACGAGCCCTTGCTAATGCTCACTGCCACCCCAGTGCTCATCCCTGCCTGCAGCCTGGGAAAGGGCTGTGCCAACCCTGGGAAGAAAACACCAGGGTCATTTGTAAACACTAATTACAACCTTTATCTTCTCTCTCTGGAAACTTTGTTACACCCATTTGTCCTCTTGCTGATCTCTACAAACAGCAAAGATAGCAGTCAGCCCTGGCAATACTCTGCAAAGCCCCAGCAACACCCTGCAGAGTTAGGAGCAAGCGTAACCCTGCCGGCACCTGCCAGCCAGCAATAACACCTTCTTCTTCAGGCTCTGTCTTGGCCAGTGGGTTTCCTGATGCTTAGATGAGACCTTCGTAGCCAATATTATATCTGTCGCAATGGACAAAGGCAGGCTGTGCTGTGTCACGGTGGAGCTGTGGTTATAATCCTCATGGTCCAGGGGCTCTACCAGCCTCTGAGAAGCCACTCCGATGCAAAAGGCAAGTGGGTTTGCAGTGGGAAGGTCAAGATCACTACAGTTAGGCTGAATTTAATCATCATGTAGACCTGACTAAATGCCAGAATTATTTGAATGTTCCTTAATTCTGCAACTGTATAATTTCCTCTGCCTAACAAAACATGAAATCGTGCAGCTGCCATCAGTTACTGACAAACTGATAAACAATTCAAGATGCTTTTCAATAGCATTTTTTTCCCAGTTTCTAGCACCGTCTGCCTTCCCAGCTAAGCTTACATCATTGTTGTCTTTAATAATTTAGAGACCATCCTACTTACGCTAATGCAATCATTGTGTTTGGCTGTCAGTTAGAGCAGGAACACTGAGCAATGAATCACAAGTCAGTAATTTTCTGTACTACTTATTTGCCCAAATTCTTCAACATTAAGAGCTTAAGGTGTATGTTAGGCTCATGCTTCTTTGTTTTGAAGAGGAATCAGAGGAATTGCTCATACGTTTCCTTCCTGTCATCCCAGTCCTTCTGCTGGTTTGGCTGAGCAGCTTCATGATTTGTTTAAGGGAACAGGAGGATGTGGCCTCACAGCATGTGTGTGTGCAAGGGCAGGTGTGTGTGTGCATGCTTCCATATGCACAAGCACCTCTATGTTGGCCAATTTGACAATGGTAGCTGTCTCAAATACATAGCTATATATAGATTTTACCTGTTTTACAAAAATAAGTGCATAGATAGGGAGCTCTAGTTTGTGTTGCTGCTTTGGAAAACCCTGTGCTTGTTAGAAGTTAGAGAAGACACAAGAAAAAGAGCTGTAACCCAGCTAAGGGTGCCGGAGAGCAACAAGGATGGGAGGTCAGCACACAGAGAACATCAAGGGAAGCCTGAAATTATAATCGACCTGTCATCGTCACACATGTCAATGAAGGAATGCTGTTTTGGCTCAGAAATAGGTACTTATCGCTGTGCAGATATTAAAGAGAAAAGCATTTCAGGTTTCAAAGGGAAGTCTCTTTTCTCTGTGAGTTATTGCTGTCTAACCATTCATAATCCGATGGCAGAAGGAAAATGACTGGAACATCACATGCAATTTATTGGAAGGAAAATACAAGGAAAATCAAATACGGAACCATATAATTTAATTCCTGCTACTAGTTTCAAACATTCATTACATTCTCATTACAAGTTAATGAGAAAAAATGCTTTAAAAATTCCTTAGCAATTCATCTAATAAGAGTGTCTTAACTCTCTATCATCTGATTCTCACTATTACCTTCATTCTGGTTTCTCTCTATGGCCAGACAGATAAGAACCAGACTTTCCCCTTTCTTCTTTCCTGCCGTATATTCGCTTGCCTTTATTAACCAAGCGTTTTGACAGTGTTTAACAGCAGGGATAAATATTTACACCCGATTTCTCGACCTCAACTCGCGCATCCCCTGGAAGGTCACAGTCAGCACGGTTTCGGCTGGGCAACCTCCGTGAAAGAGCGATCGTGAGAGCCGCAGAAAAACGAGCGCAGTGCTGCAGAGCCACCGCTGCCCCGGCCGCCGCAGCCACCGGGCGGGGGGAGAACGCCCGCCGTGCTGAGGGCTGCGCGGCTCCCGTATGCGAGGGGCACTGGGGCGCACGGCGGTGCCGGGGGGTGCTCGGCAGTGCCCGGGGGGTGCTCGGCGGTGCCCGGGGGGTGCTCGGCAGTGCCCGGGGGGTGCTCGGCGGTGCCGGGGGGTGCTCGGCGCTGCCCGGGGGGTGCTCGGCGCTGCCCGGGGGGTGCTCGGCAGTGCCCGGGGGGTGCTCGGCGCTGCCCGGGGGGTGCTCGGCGGTGCCGGGGGGTGCTCGGCGGTGCCCGGGGGGTGCTCGGCGGTGCAACGAGGCGCACGCGGAGCCTCCGGCGCTCCGCGAGGTGGCGCCGTAGCGGCGGCACGCGAGGACACCGCCCCGCGCCCTGACGTCAGGCGGCAGCGCCGGGCCCCTCCCTCCCCTCTCTGCCGGCACTTCCGCCCGGCAGGGGGTGGGGCCGGCGCCGCTCTCGCGAGAGCCGGCGCGGACCCCGCCCGCCCGCCAGCCCGTCCTGCCCGGAGGTGGCGGCGGCCCCTGTGCTGCGCTGCGCTGCGCTGCCGGCGGCTGGGCCCGGCTCGGCTCGGCTCGGCTCGGCCCGGCCCGGCCCGGCCCCGCCCCGCCCCGCCCCGCCCCGCCATGGCCTCCGACAGCGACACCGAGGAGTTCTACGATGCGCCCGAGGACGTGCACCTGGCGGGCGCCTCCCCCGTGCCGTGAGTCCGGCGCGGCCGCCGCCCTGCCCTCCCCTCCCCTGCCCTCCCCTGCCCTCCCCTCCCCTCCCCTCCCCTTCCCTTCCCTCCCCTCCCCTCCCCTCCCCTCCCCTCCCCTCCCTCAGCGCGGCCCTGGGGGGAGGCGGCCGCCCCCGGGCCTTGCGGCTGTCGGGGAGCTCCTGGGGGGAGGGAAGGGGGGCCAGCCCCGAGCCCCGCGGCCCACCGCCTGGAAGCAGCGGGCTCTGCGGCCGGGGAGCGGGGTGCTCGGCCGTCCTGGCCGCGGGCAGGCGGGGCTGCGCTCGGCGGGGGGTTGGCTGAACGAGAGGCGAGCCCGAAAGTCAGGAGGCTGCGAAGAAATCGAGCAGTTCTCGCTCTACTTTCTGAGGCTTGCGGGGATGGCAGTAGCCATTATCTTGATGAGATCATATCTGTCTTCCTTGGGCTGGCAGTACGTAGTTTTTAGAGAAGATGTGCAGAGATGAAATCGGGACCGACAGAACTAATCCCTGAAATATAATAAATGTAAAATATTTTTCTGAAGAAAAAGAAGAGAGCGAGCTTTTTCAGCAACAGGCTAACAGTTGCTGCATGTAAAACAACTTCTAGCGTTGTTTTACTGTCATTTGTTTTTAATGGTGTTGCTTCGATGCTGCTTGTATTTGGCCAGTGTGTGGTTCTGCATAGTGAAGTTTTAACAGCATTTTATAATGTAGATTCCTAGCGCTGTTACCTCAAAACTAACTGTGTCACCGTATTGTTGATGTTAGCCAAATACGCTCCCGCTTTTTAGACAGTAAATATCTCTTTCTGTTGTGTGCTAAACAGGTGATGACTTGTATCAGTTCTGTTTTTCATGTAGTCTGGACCAAACCGCTCCATTATTTGACCTTGCAGGATGAGGTTTCATGTAGGTTGTTCAAAGAGCAATAAGATATGGATTGTGGGATCCATCCATTTGAAGCTTTAATAATTGACTAAGGGCTTGTTTTAATCTCTGTGTCAGTGGTCACTGGGTGCCTAGAACAAAGGAAAGACTAGATCTGTTCTCCTCACCCACACATCCTGTATCAAAGCTCTTCTGAACTTAACTTTTAACGTAGCCTGGTGAAAAGCACATCTTGGCATACAGTTCTGCAAGATGTGCTAAGCCAAATTAACAGCGCTTGTGCTGAAATGAGGTTTTGCTCCATCTCTGGCATTAGTGATCATCAGACTCTTCTATGAGTTCCTTTAACTCAATGTAATTGAAAACAGCTGAAAAACTGAATGGGTTTTGTTGTTTCTAGAAGTTAAAATGGCTGGAACCAGGCAGAGTGGGGACAGGAGACAGTGAAGGTGTGGGGTTTGTGTGGCTATAGAAGCCACAGGCAGGAAGGGGGAAACAGACCTTTTGGTAGAAATGAGCCATAAAATCTGGCCCAACTGCACATCCTACCTTTTATTCGATACGGATAATGCCATATGTCCTGACTTTGCAGGTTTCCCCCACCTGTATCTAAGCCAAACTTGATGATAAGAAGTCACTCACTAGAAATTAAAATGAAAGATGCTTTTAATTTTTCTATTACTCTTCCATAACTTGTAAGGATGCATCATTGACTCAAGTCAATAGAATTCTGTCAGCTTGAGTCAGGTAAGGTGATCTCAGAGGGCTTAGATTCAGTATCTGTATTGCAAACTGTAATTCAGTCTGCTATTGAATCTGTGCTAACAATATGGAGGGTATTTTCTCTAAATAAGCTTTGAGATTTCTTAAGAGCTAATTTCACATTTACGTTGGACACTTTCTGGAAGCAGGCTTGTGGATTGCAGTTTTGAGACCTGTGTGTGTGTAATGGCGTTGAGTTGGGACCCACCAAAAAAAAAAATTCAGAACTTTCTTGTGGGAAGAAGGGCAGCTGAAAACAAATGCTCTCTACAGTTTGAGGTATTTCCTTGTGCGTTCAGTGTTCTGATGATCAGCAAAAACACTTGGGAATCCTTTTTGGCAGCATGTGCTATAGCCAGCTTTTAGCAAAGTGGTGTAGATATATTTACCCTCATTAAAAATGTGGGCTTTGTAGCTTCCTCCCCCCTGCACTGAGTTCTATGTGGGGAAATTTAGTAACTGCTGATATAGAAATTCTGAAAGTGGTGACAACTGCTTAAGTAAACTTGTTGACTTTTTTCCTATTTGTTTGTTTTATTAATTGTCTCTTGTGATGTGGAAGAGCGGCATTTTCAAGTCAAATATAAGCTCCCATCCTACTGTAAGTCAATAGGTACTGATGCTTAAGCCTCTCTCTCAAGGAAAGCACTGTGTCTGCATCCTCAAGTACATATATAACTGGTGCTCTTTAAGAATTAATTAGCAAAAATTGCAGAACTTGTTACAAAATGTGTCTTTCAGATGATAATGGACTGAGTTAGCTCTCCTGGATTGGTGACTTCCGTGAGGTGAAGTGTGTTTAAACCAGATGTTTGGAGACTATTGTATCCCCTCTGGCCATGCCTGTATGCTTCACTTCTGCTGTAGATCTTGCCTTTTACATGTAATTCTGCATTTGACAGGATGTGTGGAGAGTGTCCATCTGTTAGATTATAAGGTCCCAAACAATGTCTGTTTCTATGTGCTTTTCTAGACCCTAGAAAATAGATCTAGGTGCCTTTGTGGACTGGTCAGTGAAGGCATCTATTTGTTATGTAGCCAGAGGAGTACAGAGGTAGTGTGACAGAAGATGCTCTTATTTAACCTCTGTCACTCTGCTTTCAAAACGCTATAACCATGGAAGAGATTTAGAAAAAGACCGTGAAATTTAGAGGCATGAACTTTCCCTTGAAGGAGGATGCCAGCTTTGAGAGAAGGAAAATACAAAGTAAGGTACGTTTGTTTGGATGCAGGCACGTGACAGACCCTCTTATATTTTATTTATAAGAAAAGTGATCCACCCACTCTGAAACCAAGAACTCCCAAACCTAATAGTTTGAACATCATAGCCTAACAGTAAGGGGCAGGCTTGTTCCTGGTGTACTCGTATCCTAAAAACTGTTATGAGAAACCAAACAAAAGGCACTCGATTCAAGAGATGGTGTAGATAATGAGAAATATCCTCTGGTACCTGAATTTAAATTCTTGAATTCTAACTTCGGTAGTCCTATCTTTTTGAAGTTGCTTCGATGCTTTTCCTGAAGAATCTCGTTTTCTTCTAGGAAGATAGATAATGTTAAGTTGTGCCCTGTTGACACATGGGACATGCCTACTACAACTTTTTAGCATGTTGCTAAAAAGCCAACATGCAAAACTGATCTTGGCAGCAAACAGATGGAGTGTGAAGTGTTAGTTATGTTGATGTAGTGACTTGCAGCACTGCAGACAAGTTTCTGCATTCTGAGTTAGCTGAAGTTCCTGAATGCTTTCCAAGGGCAGCCCAAACAGTGCATTACAGGAATGAATCCTTGTGGTTTTGAAGGTGTGGACTGCCACAGAGAGCTACGTCAAGAATAATTGTAGCTTCCTGGCCAGCCATAGGTTAGAGGGAGGAAAATATCGTGTGCCTCTGCAAGCTGAAGGACAGCAGTAAATACAGTTAGTGGGCTGGTTGCTCAACCTGTATGTTCTGTGCAGCATACTGCTCCTATATGTACACTTTAAACCTCTTTTCATCTGCCTGTTAGCACACCTGCTTTGTAACAATGTAAACAATGTACATCCTTCCAGGAAAACAGGCAGCGTGGTTCTGGGATTTGACCAAGGCCAGTCATTCACATGATTGAATTTTTCTGATGGGCTAAGTGTTTTGTTTTCTGTCACAAAACTTCTCAACAATGTGTTGAAAATGTGAAGCTTATTTAGAATAGGTACTAGGCTGGAGCTACCTGATAGTGGGAATGGCAGCTTCCTATAGTCTGGTCAGTATTAGGATGAATTTGACAGCTAAATAAATAAATAAATAAAAATTCTGCAGGAGTTTATTTGACTATCAGATTAATCAGGCATCTGCTTATGTTTGTGCAGGTGAAATGAGGTTTTTCTTTGAATTTTGTTTAATCTTTGTAGATAACCTCGAACCCTTCCTTTGCTAAACTGGTGTTACAGTGGTATCATGTAAGAAAACTTGTTAGAAGTGTTTTATGTGAAATGCAGTCTACAAGATATGTTGCTATCAATTTTTAAATCCCGCTATTTACTAAACAATCATACTAGAAAACAAAATTAAGTTTTTGCCTTATGTCTTCGGTGGCATATCTCAGTCTTGATGTTCTGCCTGATAACCTCATAAAGCTACAGACCTTTGAAAGCAAAATCGATATTGGGTCATTGGACTGATCTTCATAGAAGTGTCTTCAGATACTTTTGCCACTATATGTACTTTTTTAAAAAATGCAAGCATTTCAGATACTGCATCCGTAAAACTAGTGGTCTTAAAGTAAAACCAGGGAGCTGAGAAGGCTGGTAACTTCAGAGGATTGGGAAGGCAAGACCATTCCAGAGTAATGTTGAACTACAAGAGACTTCAGTTACCAAACTTATTCTGTGACCGACTTTGTCTTTATAAATGTAATAGCACATAAGCAGCAACTAATCATGGCTAAGGGAGTGGTAGTGCTTATAAACACATAGCTCAAATAATCTCAGGCAAGCCACTAAACTTATTTGGCTATATTATAAACTGATCTGAAAGTGGTATTATTCCCAAACAGTTACAGAAGCTTTGCAATGTTTTAAAAGCATGTAATTTCAAGGACAAAGCTTCAGCTTAACATGACAGGTATGTGTGCTGTATCAAGCTATCAGCACTAAGTTATATAATATACCTGCTATCTCTGTAACCTTTATCACTTGAGCAGCTTTTTCCCCAAGGTAAAGCACGAGAGTGGGAAATAACATCTGTTTTAGTTTGAGTGTGGATTTTCCATAAAACTAATTAGCTAAAGAAGTCTGAAAGGGTAGATATTTGAACCTCATATTTTGTGTTACCAGTGGAGGAATGATTTGCCTGTACCAGAAGTGACATGCTAATTGATGGTAAGTGTCACCACAGAAAACTGAAGTATCTATTTGCAGTTGAGGAATTTGTATTTTATTTAGGTTGTAAAGTCTTAGCATTGCCTTGTATGACACCTTGCTGAAGCCTAGGCATTAATGTTGTAATTATATATTTCATTGTTAAAGTCATCTTGTGGATTTAATGAACTGACACGCATTTCTGCCACTATTTCTAAGGAAATCCAAGAGTTGATAGTGCAACTGGAAATGTTTCAGTAACTAGAAATTCAACACAGGCTGTGGCCTTTCCCAGCAATATATTTTGGAAGACAAAAGACGTATTTGTTTTTTCAGGTCAAAATACTGATTTTGCTCTTTTTTTGCACGCTGGTGTTAGCACTTTCTAGGAGGATTATGCATTGAAACAGTGTTGTGGATTGTGCATCTTAAGCATCAATATCTGGACAGAAGCATCTAGGTTTAAGTTGTTAAATTAGTTACAAATTATACAGTCTTTATATACCAATCCACTGTACTTTCTTGTTTACTTAACTCTGCTGTATAAATGTGTTTCTTTTTGTAATGAAATGCTTTCAGGTAGTAAAGAGAAGAACTGAAATTCTTAAAAATCAAATGGAAATAGTTTTCTTTTTCAGAAGGTATGGTCCCTTGAAACCATCATTTTGGAGGCAGGAGGGGCAAATTAGACTTAGATATCTATATTTGTCTCTGTTGCTCGGTACAAGATGATATTCAGAGTTGTTGAGTGTCACTGACCTTGGTAGCCAGCAGGGATGCTTGTACAATCCATGCTGTAGTTCATTGATAGTAAGCTTTTAAGTAATCTATAACTCGGTCTCTGCTTGTGACCAACAAACTAATAGAATAGGCTGATTTGGAAGGGACCACAGAAGATCATCTATTTCAGCCTTTCAGCGTCTTTATATATGAGTAAGATCCTGTAGTCAGAATAAGCAGTGCGACCTAATATTTAAATATCTTCTAGAATTCTGAAAATCTTGTAGAAAATGGAAGTTCAGGATATAGTAAGAGTTGACCGTTCACTGACTGGATTGAGTGGCGACCTGAAGAGAAGTAATTATTTGATACCATTCCCCTAAGATACCTTGTTCTTTCATGTAATTAGTGAAATGAGAGGTTATGTGTGAGTGGATGCTAATGCAAATTCACTGTTTCAGAGTATGCATTTTGGAAAGTAGTGCAAAACTAGTTCCCTCCTGTTACAATGTACGTACTTCTATTTGTACCAAGTGCCACAATTAGAAACAAGACCTTATGTTGACTGGAGAGACTGAAGGGCAGAATGACTATGATAGTGTTGACTCTACAGATTAGAGTTCAGGCACTTGATTTGCAAGCTCTTAGAGCATTTGTATGTACTTCTGCTTTCTGAGAGTTTTGGTTTCTTGATGTCCACCTGTGCTCCATGTACATGCTAATTTTAAATTCTCTGTAATGAGAAATGTTTTTAAATCTGTACTTGGAATAGCATCAGTTTATTAGAAAAGGGTGAGAGAAATATGATTTCTAGAAGATTCTGCTGAAAAACTCAGGGGTTGTAGAAGCTGTGGATCTGTGTGTTGTAGATAGTTGAGCGCTTTATGTGGAGCCTTTTGTGTAAAGGAGTGGTATGTGAGAAGCATTCACTTTGTTGCTGGTCTGAAGTATCAAGTATACCTTCACTGTAAAGGAAATCTGTATTATAGACTGTTTAATATGAAGCTTACCATCAAGGGATTTTTTTTTTCTTGGAGCTCTACCTAAGTCTGTCTTCTCTTTCTAACAGGTCACCAACAAAAGTTGGATCCTATGTATTAAAGGTGAGTTTCTTCTTAAAATTGATCAAATGCTTATTGAGGAACATAATGTTGAGCATTTCTACTTAAGGTAGATGTGCTACAGTAGCCCTAACATCTACACAGACAGGAAACTTTAGTCTTTCCTTGTTGTAGGTAGCAACTGTTGTGCTTATGTCTCTTGAAGTTCCAACTTTACTTTTATTTAGGGTATGTTAACATGTCTTGAAGCTAATTTTATTCTGAAGTGTGTATGTGCAATTTAACTGAGCTCTACTTAATTACTAGACTACTCTCAAGTAATTTGTGAGTAGTAAGCAAGTCTCTGCAGCACTTGGTTTTTGGTCTCTATTTATATGAAATAGTTGACTTTGCTTTCTTCTGTCTTCAAAATAAGAAACGTCTTAGTGTTTGTACTTCAAAAGCCTTCCCTCTAGGTTATGTGAAGATAAAACACTATATTTAGCTTAATGAGACAGCATTGCCACTTCCCACGCAGGTAATTGTTATGCTGCATCTGTGCATAGTGACAGTGCAGCTGAATCTGACACACATTGAAAAAGTGAGGAGTTGGAACCTTGTACAAATAACACTCATTTCCTGGTCTTAGAAGGGTCAAAGGTGATGCTATGCAACACTGTTGACATAGAGTAAAGAAGGATTGACATTTTGTCTGCAACGTGTTGGGAGACTGTAGTGACAATAGTGTTTCTGATATGTCAGCAGCACTCTGCTCTGAATCAATAATCTTTTTACAGTGATACCATATCTTATGGTATCTCTTATGAAACAGAGAGTTATCCCCTATTTTGTGTTCTCTTTAATGTTCCTTTAATGACTAAGTATTACGCGTGTAAGCCTTTCAAGAAATATTGCTCTATCATTCTGACTAAACTCAGTGCAATCAATGAACTTCAAAACTAACTTTAACGTATTGTTGACTGAATTATTAGCTATGAAGTTCTGTATGTTGCTTGTAGGTTTTTTATTTTTTAAGTATCTTCTTAAGTCATTTGTTCAAAGCTAAGTTTTTGAAGTTGGAAAAAGTACTTGCTTCTCTGATTGGCACCTTACCAGCTGAGTGAATGTGTGACTAATGGTATCGCTTGTCTTGGAATGGGTAAGAAATATTTCCTAAGTCCAAAGTTTAACAGGTGTGTGAGTTTAATGTCAATAAAATTAGAAATTAATATAATGGGCTTCTGTAGACACTGATTTCACTTAAGTATTTAAGTCATCATACCTTTGAAGATAGGGGAGGGAGCAGAGAAAGAGGAATTTTTCTGTAATTGCAGCTGTCTCTGCATGATATGCCATTTCTTGAGGTCAGAGCACTCAAAGATGGATGTCTACAAGAGTTGTGTGGCTTTTTTCAAACATACTGTAATATGTTAGTATACTATAAAAATTCTGTTTGACTAGCTAAGTGTCTAAAAAAAGTCTAAGGAGAAATTTCTTAGATATCTGTACTAGACAGTCACTCTAAATCTTGTCAAGGTCCAAAAAAAATACAGGGAGGTCTTTTAAAATACCTATTTGATATGGAGATTATGTATCTGGTACATATCCGAAACTGTATAAGCGGAATTAAATTAATAGCCTAACAAAAATAGTTTATAATTGTAACAGCTAGCCTTTGGGGGCTTTAACATTGTGGGGAGACAGTAGAGGACTGCTGAGCTCAACAGAAGAGAGTTTTGTATCTGTAGACAGGAAGGAGGAGTAGAACAGCAGTTCTGTATCTCAGCTCAGGGAATCAGTTGAGGTGTTTGGCTTTTTATTAATGTTTTAAGCTCAGTTACTTAATTCTTTGAGCCAGTTGTGAGGAGTTTTTTGTGAGACAAATACAGGTTTTTACCTGTAGCTTTGATCACCAAATAGACTGTGCAGGATGGTCAAACAGTGGAACAAGTTGCACGGAGATGATGTGCAGTCTCCATCCTTGGAATATAGTCAAAACCTGACTGGATACATCTCTGAGCAACTTGTTCTAGTTGGCTCTGCTTTGAGGACTGCAGCATCTCCACAGGTCCCTTCCAACGTCAAGGATTCTATCGATTCCCCTTTAGATATTGCTAATATATATGCTTATAGGCAATACGATCAATGATTCATGGCATATGATGAAGTTCCTACTAGACCATATTAACTGAGGTTAAAGCAGGCTTCTGGTTAAAGCAGTATCCTTCTATGGTATAAACTACTTGCTTTTCTGAACCTAAGATTTTTCAGGAATTCATGAGTGTGTTCACTCACAACTAGAATGTTTTCAGTTCTGTTTTAAGACTTTGTATAGAATATCCATACTTAACATGCCCAAAATGTAATCTAATTCTGATATTCCTAGGGCTGCCTATATTAAGTATGATTTAAACTTTTTTTTTATTAAACACTTAAAACCATTACAAAGATTACATTATTACTACATTATTTTGGCACACGAGGCCACCTTCAGTGAATTGCTTTTATTAATCCTTTGTTTGGTAGGATATGCCAAAGTGTTGATGCTGTTTGCACATCTCGAAGCTATACTTCTTAAACTGCAAGCTGACTTCACATCGGTAGTATAATATCCTGGTAGTATACATATATAAAGAATAAATAGTATACTCAGCTTTGAATATTCATGCAGTCTTTCATCCAAATGTTCTGAAAATGTTCTTGGTTTTTTGCTTAAATCCAGTCATTTCATTTGTTCTGCTGCAGTTTATTTAGATTTTGGAAGGATCTGCATGAAGATGACTGATGGCAAAAATAGACAATGTGCACTAGGAGTAAATTGTAGAACGAAAGATTCCATGTCAGAACCTCAAAGGCATATTTGTGACCGCTTGATAGATCTGCCTGACTTAACCTGGAAATTTCTAAAAAAGTTTATATTATATGTTGTGATAATACAGTTCTTGCATCCTTTCCCACAAGCTGATAAAGAAGAAAATATTTTAATACGGATTTTCCTTGCTGCAGATTATTCAATGTGTATGTTTCTCTAAACTTCATGCTACCTTCAATTTTATTTTAGTTGAGGTTGAAAACTCTTAAAGATAACTGCCTTTTTTGTTTAATAGTGTGCAGGCTTTCTCTCTCTGTATGGTGGTGTCAAATATTCTTCATGGGTATTGTGCATTGCTGTTTAAACATCTATCTGATAGCAGTAACGTGTGAAAATGTAGTAGAATTCTTGTCCTTTATGCTATTTAATTTGTTGTAGCTATATTTTTGTTAGATCATCTTACTGAAGGACTTACTACCATCATCTTGTGGTATCTACCATCTTTTTTCCACAGGATACAGACAGCAAGCTACACAAAGCTGGAAATGAAACCTTTGTACAAGAAATGAAACAAGATGATTCAAAAGAGGTTAGTTAAATATTGCTTTGCACTTCCAGTATCACACTAGAATTATTAAATAATTTCATAATCAGTCTTCATCCTGAAACTAACGTAGGCTAGAATTTGTTGTTAATGTTAGTAAGAGTGTCCATCAAAAGGGTAAATATGAAACTAAGTGTTCTAAAAACATATTTAGGATTTACCAGTGTTGTATAGTATGTGTAATTTACAGGATCATATTTAGCAGTGTATGAGAACTCTGAAGAGTGAACAGCTCGTTTCCTAACTTTCTCTCAAAGTATATTAAAGAGGAATGGAAATTAGTCACTTTGTTTTATTTTTCAGTTTTGCCTATTTCTGCACCTAGATCTCCAGAATTTTAAAACAAAATACATTTTATATACAAAGCAACTCTTCATTGGAGAGTTCTTGTGGGTGTTGTACAGCCTGGCTGGTAAGTGTACCCTAGAAATGCCTGCTATTTAACAGTAGAATGGGTTTGGTTTTGTTTTTTTAGATTATTGACAGTATTATAGAAGAAAGTCAGAAGGCACAACAACTGGATGATGATTCTTTAGCTTCTAGAGGAAAAGAACTGACTGTTCCAACTTCAGATGCAAATACTTGGATTTCTGGAGCAGGTATCATTAGTAGTATTCCAGAAGTATTAGCTGCTAAAATATCGTTACAAGAAGACCGTAGAGAACCGGTGTATCAGAGTGTGTGTAAGGACACTGAGTTGGAGTCAGGGAAGCTTTTGTTTACTTCTGAGCAACAGGAAGTTCATAAACTAACAAAAGTAACAAATGCAACTGACCATGAAATGGATGAAACTGAAGCACAAGAAGAAATGTCAAAAAATGAGGATGTAACAGACAAGAAAGAGACAAATGCTGTAGAACAAGTGGCTTCAGATTTGTCTACCAAAGACCTTTCTACAGCAGAAGAAATGCCTCCAGCAAAACCACCAAGGCAGCTTACTGTAGAACCTGATATAGTTGCTAGTACAAAGAAGCCTGTCCCAGCACGGCCACCACCTCCAACAAATGTTCCTCCTCCAAGACCACCACCACCTGCACGACCAGCTCCACCGCCCCGGAAGAAGAAGAGTGAACTGGATTTTGAAGTGCAAAAGCCTATCTTAGAAGGCAAGTATTCTATTTTAGATGGCTTTAGTTATCTACATGCTTACTATTTTTGTGTTTTGAGTGAAGAATCATTCAATCTGACAATTTTAGTCTAGTTAATGTCTAAATGAGGAAGAAAAAGTTTTTCAACAATCTTAGCTTCTTAAAGTGGAGAAATACCCTTTTGCATGACAAGTGTTCCTAATTCATAGACGTTCTTGTAAACAACACTTCCTACCAAAATAGTTACTTCTGTAGCAAGGAGAAGTTAACCTCATCAATATAGAAACAAAAACAGTTACACGCTTCAAATAAGCTGTGTGATCTGTGTTGGCGTAGAAATACAAGTCAAGAGGTAAACTGAGGCCTCATGAAAATGAGTAGTCCTAGGTTACTAGGGAAATTACTAAAAAAAAAAAAAATTAATAAAACTTAAGAGGACTAGGTGTGAAATCATGCCTGTGCCTCCAGCTATATATGAAATATATAATTGATAAGGCAGATTTGGTGGCAGTTGATGTTTAAAAATAATCAAACTTGTCAGAAAGGGTGTTTGGGAGTATGATGTTAGGATTTTAACAATCTGTAGACTGTCTATGGCAAGTGTTATGCTGCTCTTTCTAATATGAATCTCTTTTCAGTTTCTCGAGAGAACTTCACAGCTGGTGGTCTTTTAACTCCAAGTACAGTGACAGAAGGCATGCCCAAAGATTCTCAGCCTTCTTTGGATTTGGCAAGTGCAACTAGCGGAGATAAAATCGTCACTGCACAGGTACGGGGAAATGATTTTAAATTCAATAACTGTAACATTTTCTGTCACTTCAGTGTTACACTGGAAATAATGTGTTCTGTCTGCAAAATTTCAGGAAAATGGGAAAGCAGCTGATGGCCAAACAACAAATGAAGTACTTGGACCACAAAGACCCAGGTCTAATTCTGGAAGAGAGCTCACAGATGAGGTATTAATGAATGTGGTCTGTACATAATACATTTTTGTACTTGCTTTTCCAGTCTGTGAAATGGAGTAGTCACACATCGCTCTTTGCACTCTGAACCACTATATGCTGTGACCAGGGGTGCAAACAGGAGTAGTGCCATGCAGGCTTTGTCCACCTAAGCACTTTGTGGTCCCGGAGTCATACGTAGTATTAGTAAGTGTGAGCTGTAGTAGATCCGAAATGCTATGAGTTTGTGTTGTAGCTATGCAAACATGTTAGAAAATTTCAGTGAGAGGGAACACCAGCAAACTTGGCCTTTTGTCATGTCTCTAAAAGGGAAAGGAGTCAGCAATAGGAGAATAATTTTCCTAATATTAAGAAATCGTTTCTTCGGTTAATAACTGCCATTAATCCTAATGATGTTATTGAGCTGCTGCCAGTTTTTATTTATGTATATCTGTGTATATTTTTTTGCTGCTGCTGAACAGATGTATGATCATGAACAGATCATACCAAAACCCTTTTCCTTTGTGTGGTACTAGTTAGGTCTAAATGCTTTTTCTCCATAGGTAAAGGTTGTCTTTGACTAAATCTAAGCTACAGCTGTTAGAATACCCGAAAGGGGAAGACTTCAAAATCTTTTTAATTCCATAATATGTTCAATACTAGCATTGAAGGTGTCAGGCAGTGGTTGATGTCTGTACAGCTGCATTTCTGATTTATGAAGTTGAAGCTTGTGGTGACGTGTAATTGTCCGTCTGTATATAGTAGTTGATAATGTTTGTGCTAACATGCTGAAAGCAATTTTAAGTTAAACTTAGTCTTTGTAAAATAAATATATAGTGAGCTGCACAATTTCCCGTTAAGATAAATAATCTGTAAGATTGGGTGATTTATATTTTGCCCTAGGTTTTGGAGTCTAATCAAGTCGTCTTGATTTCACATCTTATTTTTTTCCATAGGAAATTCTGGCAAGTGTAATGATAAAAAACCTTGATACAGGTGAAGAAATACCCCTGAGTTTGGCAGAAGAAAAGCTGCCCACAGGCATTAATCCCCTAACTTTGCATATCATGAGGAGAACTAAAGAGTATGTCAGGTATGAATGATGACAGCTTTCAGCTCTTTCTGATACTGTTGCTCTCGTAGTTTTTGCATACATGGAGGCAGCTCTTATGCAAGTAGAGTCCCAATCCATCTGTCTCTGACTAATTTGAGTGCTAATTCCCAGTTCTCTATGAACTAGGCTGTTTATTGAATTCTTTTAAGTTAACTAAAAGTTGATGATATTGCTAGAACTTGACAGGCAAGTATTTCTGAAAATTCAGCTGAACTACAATTAGCACTTGATGTGTTCAATGTTGTCATTTCTATGCTGAATTAAACACAGTTTGTGTTCAAGTACTATATGCTGTTCATGCTACCACCTCCTGTAGCATTTTCAGTGTTTAATTTAGTAGACTTCAGTGCTCTGAAGATCTGTAGTCATCAGTATAGCTGACTACTTTGAGGTTTTCCTGTCCTCAACAGAGCTTTAGGCCCTTTAAGTGTTTAAAACTGAGCCTGTTTATAAACCTTGATAGAAAAATACAGTTTCTTAATGGTCAGGAAATTGTGTCAGTCTCATCAGACAATTTTAGGATTTTTGTATTGCTGTACTGTCATTGAAAGCTCACTTCTGTAGAACTGTACACTTCTGTGTACAAACTTCTGTTTCAGAATTAACCAGTATTAATTTATTTGATCTGTGGAAAGCAAGGTATGAGAACAAGGTGGCATGTTACCAATTCCTAGTAATGTAATATATTTTGTCTGCTCTTAGCTTTCAAAGTGTCACAATAAGCTTAAAGTTTTGAATTTATGGAAGGGAGTAATGTATCTTTGGCATCTGGAGTGTGTATACAGTTTTAATATCAAGATGCCTAAGAATTGAAAGATCTGTTTTATTACTTGATTAACATCACATCCATGTATTTCCAGTGTGTTACATGAAGGAATAAAGATGGATCCTAAAATGCAGATCCTACTTTACTAATGTTTCGTTCAATTTAGATTCATTATGATTTCGTATTAAACAATCACTTCTGTATTTCCTAGTAACGATGCAGCACAGTCTGATGATGAAGACAAAATGCAGGCACAGCAAACCGATTCTGATGGAGGGAGGTTAAAACAAAAAACGTAAGATGCTGTTTCATATCCCTACAAAGAAAAGGCAGGTTTTGTTTTTCTAATCTGAAGCTCCCCTTCTGATTTCTGAACAAGGTACCTTTTATGTAGAAGCGATACCTGAATTTACGTAAGCCCATTGCTCTGCAGTTAAACTGAAGATTACATGACTGCTGGCAAATTAAATGCTTATTTTAAGAAGCAGTAATGGAAAGAGATAATACTGCATTTCAAATCAAAACCATTGATTCATACTAGCAAAAAAATGAGAATTTGCCAGTGTTATGTGTTGAAAAAGTGCCATTGCTTTTTAAGGACCCAGCTGAAAAAGTTCCTTGGCAAGTCTGTAAAACGAGCAAAGCACCTTGCTGAAGAATATGGCGAACGTGCTGTAAATAAAGTTAAGAGTGTTCGAGATGAAGGTCAGTGACACTGACTTTTTTTTTTTTAATAGAATAGTCTGTTTATCCTTGGGCTTCTAGGGATCAAAGCTGTCTGAGGGATATACACTGCTGTATACTACCACTGTACAGTTGATGTGTCTTTTTAGAGTTAGAGCTTGTAGCTTGGTAGGCATTCTGAGACTAGCAGGTTACAAGGATGAATTCTTGTAAAGCAGTAGTTGAGAGACCATTTCAGCTAAACCAGTTGAATACTATAATTTTTGTTGTGCTGTTAGAAAGCTGTCTGGATATCAAAATGTAAACCTTTTTGGAAAGGTGTTCCAGGAAAGGTAGAAGTTAGGGTGGTCTTCATTGCTTTAATAAAATCAGATTGTTTTCTGATAACCAGTGCCACCATTAGAATTCTCATGTAGCTGGAGCTCCTATTAGAAGATTTCCCGACTATAACTGTATTCTTCCCTTCTTGTTTCATCAGTGTTTATTTCAGACTGACTTCTAGTACTGCAGTAAGCCAATCTAACCACAGCCTGAGATAAGTGCCATAGAACTGCTGCACTTTAGCATCTTATGTTGCCGCTGGCTGTTTGCCCCAGCTCTTTTGTAATTCTTGTGCTTCATGGGCAAATCACCAGGCCATTTCAGTGTATTCAGTCAGAAGAAACCAATACAATGGAATGGATAATTTTCAGCACACATTAAACTGACAGAAATCACTTAGTGCAGGATCTGCTGAATGCAAGGCCCGGTGCAAAGAAAGGGGCAGAACAAAAATGGATAGCAGTTCTTATTTTCAGTGTTAAGTGTTTGGATTCACTGAAACCTAAAATTATTGTAGATGTATTTGTAGACCTTGATGCAACAGTATTCTTGTTTTGCTTTAAGTTCTTAATATTGTCTGTAAAAATTTGCTAATTCAAGACTAATCTGCTACCAAAATGTATTGGCAAAAACTTACTAATAGATTAAATGTGTGCTGCTATATGTACTGCTGAATTTGTGTTCCTCTTAGTCTTCCATACAGATCAAGATGATCCCTCTTCCAGTGATGATGAAGGGATGCCATATACAAGGCCAGTTAAGTTCAAAGCAGCACATGGCTTCAAGGGACCTTACGATTTTGAACAAATTAAAGTTGTTCAGGATCTCAGTGGAGAGCATATGGTAGGTCTCTTGAATTTCACCTGTGGTTTTGCTGAATCTGTTCAGCCTGAGTTTCAACTTTTAGTTTCCATCTACTTGGTGACCTCCAGAAATGAGTCAGGTTTATTCTTCTTGAAGAGCAGTGTTATTCTGGAAAATAACATTCTGGCAAGAAATGAAAATTTGGCTAGTTTGATCAGATCTTCAGGAAAAAAGAAAAAGTCTGTAGATACTTGACCTTGAGGGATTCTCAAGAGCTTCTCCTTGAGTTTTGGTATTGAGTGGTACTTGGTTTCTTGGTTCCTGCAATTACAAATTTGAAATGGGCTATGTTCCACTACCAGAACTGAGCACAGAGCAGCAGGATTGACCTACTCTGCGAAAAAACTAGTCTGCCTATTAGAGATAAGAACACAAGTATTGAACAGAAGTACTAGGTAGGTTCTGGAGGCAAAAGTGGGGAGAGATTAATGGGGTATGTGGATCAGAATGATAAGGAGGGGAGAGACCGGGATATGATATTTGCAGATGCCTGTGGAGAATGAGGCAGAAAAACTACCTATTCATCACTGTTGAAAGCGTACATTGCTCCCCTGCAGAGTCTGAAATATGTTCTAGTATTCCTGACTTCCCAGATTCTTCTGCTGACAGCAACTGTCTGACAACAACTGAGAGAGTCCCCCATCTTTAAGTGTTAGGATACGGATAATGACCTACAACAATCAGTTTGGTGACTGGAGAATTCAAGCTTGTCATCTACAACTAAAGTTTCCAGTCCTACTGGTAATCTGTCTATGTTAGTTTCCATCATGCCAGTAGTTGACTACTTAAAACCTAGGAAATTCCCCAAAAGCATCCTAAAAGGATGCTAGGTTGGTGGAGTCAAATACCTAATAGCTGTTCATTAAATAACAGGAGGAAATGGAATATTGCTTATATGGTACTGTGTTTTATTGACTACTGACTCTTCAGACTTTGCAATGGAGAAAGAATTGTCTTCATAGGCTTTGCAAAATCCTCATGCCAATTCTGAATTTAACAAATATATGTAGCACTCATTTTGGTTGCCAGAATTGGTGTAACCAAACACAATTTCTATTTAAAAAAAAAAAAAATAGTATTAGCACAGCTTGTGCTAGCTTCAGGTGCAGGTACAAAGACTTGTCAGTTGTACGAATCAAATAGCAGGTTATAAGTCACTCGGAACCCTGGCTTGCTGACTATTACTAACCGTACCAGTTTTAGGCAGAATGCTGTGGTAGCGCTGAGCTCCCTTAACTCCTCTCCTACAGTAATCTGCCTCGTTGGGCTGTTTCTTTCAAACTGTTTTTGCAAGTATGTTGCACAATCCACCAGTCTTAACAATTACTTTTCAGTGTTTTGATCTACAGTTTATTTTACTTATGGTATCTTGTATATGTCCTAAATCTTGTCAGTTTACATTATCGAAAGACATTTTGGTATGGAAAAAGGCACTTTATGTAACTTAAACAATGATCTTTTTATTTTGACAGGGTGCTGTTTGGACAATGAAATTCTCTCACTGCGGTCGATTGCTTGCATCTGCAGGACAGGACAACGTAGTAAGAATTTGGGTTTTAAAGAATGCTTTTGACTATTTCAATAACATGCGAATGAAGTACAACACAGAAGGTAACTTTCTATGCATCGCTAGAGCTCTAAACCACTAGAAATGCAAGTTATTTGGGAACTTGGAGTTGACCATGATGTTTCTGCCTGTTTTCTAGGCCGTGTCTCTCCCTCCCCATCTCAAGAGAGTCTGAATTCTTCAAAGTCTGATACTGATGCAGGGGTATGTACACTACGTATTGGGAGTGGGAGAGGGCGGGTCACATTGTTCTGTAATGCCAGATCTTCATTGTTGCTTTATCCAAACACACGTTAAAGAGTTCTTGGCCTGTGTCTTTGAGGCATAGACAAACTATCTTATCAATAGACACCTTCAGTCAAATACTGTTATCCCTTGTGTATGGGGTGCAAGCAAGAAAGTACATCACTAAACTTAATGCATTACGAAAGCTACATAGCTTTGCTGTGGCCTTCTGCCAGAGGAGATTTGAATGAAATGGGAAAAAATGTACATTGTTGAATTTCCTGTCTTAGTGTTTTGTCTCGGATCATTATTTACAGTTAACATCTGACTTGATGATGTCTTTTCTGAGGAAGGCCAAACTCAACAATGGGATACTCAGAAGCATAATAAAACCTGACATTTTTAAATTTTTCACATCTGTGTAGACTAAAATGGAACATGGCTGACCAAAAGTATTAAGACACTCTTACTTATGGAGTGTTTGGATACTTTAGTAAACTTGCCATTAAAATTAATGTATTTAAGGGTTTTTTTTTTCTGGTTTTGGTTTCCAGTAGTGTAAGAAACATGATAAAATCAGGGTTTAAGCAAAGACTTTAGCAGTAGCATTATTTAATGTGCACTGTTTTGGTGGGGGGCTTGGGGGGGCCAGGAATCTTACCTTAGGTAGGTGAGTAGGCTTGCTTAGCCACACACACCAGGGATGTTGTTTTGAGTAGTTTTTTTCTGGAGAGCTTTTGTGTAGGAACTTCTAGGGTTTTTTTTATTTTGCACCTGTTTATTCTGAAAGGGTCTCTTATTAGGAAGTTATCATTCTTGATATGCACTAGAAACATGGAAACTTTAACTCATAGTTTATATTCTGAATTGGAATGCAGTTTTCAAGATTGATATGCTTTGTTCCAAAAGGTTATCTTCAGATGTTTGCTTAAATTGCTGTCAAGCTTATCCCATTGAATAAAAGCTGTATGGATGGAAAATGTAGAGCTGCTTAATTTGGGGATTTCAAGATGATGTTTCACAGCCCATTGTACTTGAAATGTGTGTTTATTACTTTAGATGTTTATTGCTGAAGTGTTGTTTATTTTAGAGTCATAAGAGTTGTTCTTCAAGTTGTTATTGGCCCTGTACTTTTTGTAAGCAGTAATTGCTTTACTGTTAATTTTTCCAGCTAACATTTTGTAATGTTTCTGTACACTTCTGTGATAGATTTGCAGTGGAGTTGATGAAGACCCAGATGATAAAAATGCCCCGTTTCGTCAACGACCGTTTTGCAAATACAAAGGGCATACAGCAGATCTTCTTGATCTTTCCTGGTCTAAAGTAAGGCACCTTAATACAGACTACACAGTTCTCCCGTGTTTTTCATTGTTTTCTTTTGTCAATTGCCATTGGAACCATACATCTAAACAGTATGAAACAATCATTGAAGTTAAGAGAAAAGATTTGTGGAGACAACAGTTATTCCAGCTGAAATAGTTGGGAAAAAATGAACAAACTTCTTGGGCTTCTCTAATTAAAAGTAATCTTAAAAAAAAACCAAGCTATTAACAATTGCAATTGTGTATTCAATAGCGAAGTCAATATGTTTAGAGTGGGAGGAATTTCCATTGAGCTGTGTGATTTCTGATTTATGGCGTTACCACTTTCCTTGTCTTCAGTACGCTTCACCGGTTTTATGCAGCGTACAGATTCTAAAGTTGCTGAATATGTACATATATCTTAAAATTAGAGAATTACCTTGTGCTTAACTTGGAAAGTGTTTCACATAAAGCTTATTCAGTTAATTCTCCATGGTGGAATACAGTTGTAATTTTAAGAACACAGTATGGCTGAATGATCTTATGCAGGAGAGAGACTCTCACCCCTTCTCTGATGCCTGTTGTGCTTTTTCTTCTCAGAATACTTTAACTGCTTTCCAAGTATTCATTTCCATTGAGATTCTTCCAGAAAACTTTCTGTGACTGAGCATCAGTGTACTTGGCTTAAGGAAAGCACAAATGAGTAATGATTGGTAACCTTGGAATTCTCTTGTTTCACAGAATTATTTCTTGCTTTCTTCTTCTATGGACAAGACTGTCAGATTATGGCACATATCAAGAAGAGAATGTCTTTGCTGTTTCCAGCATATAGACTTTGTCACTGCTATAGCATTCCATCCAAGGGTAAGTGTAACTGCCCTCTTTCTTCTAGGGAGGCAGAATTTGAAATTACAAGAGTCCTCCCCCTTTATTTTCAATTGGGAAAAAGAAATAATTGAGTAATAGAGTTTGTGCACTTTAAAAATATCCCTATTGGATAATATTCCAGAACTTTTAAGCGTTCATCTTCATTAAACTTCACCAGGAGTGGTCCATGTGGTTTAACCATATGTAAGCGTGATATGGAAAGTGAATTGTCTATTGGCTATAACGTCACAGCTGGTATGGTTTTGAGTAACTGTGTGAAAAGTCAGAATTTCCAATGAGGGATGTTGTGATTAAACATTAGTGGAAAAAATCGTAACGAAATAGAGCAGATTGTCCAGAGACCACAAAATCCTTGGGATTGTCAAAAACTTGGCAGGATATAACCCTCTACAGCCTGATCAAACTTTTGAAGCTGTCCTTGCTATGAGCAGGGGAGGTGGACCAGAGACCCCTTCCAACCTATCTTATTTGATGATTTTTTAAAAACACTGTAATGAAGCTTCCTAATACTAATAAAACTCAAGTAGAGGAAAAGCATTTTTCAGTGTTCCCTGAACATACATAACTGGTAGATATACTGGGAACTCTGAAAGGAGCTCTCAACTCCTGACAAGGTTAGCATTTTTCTAACTTATGTTGAGAGGGTAGAAGGTAACTCTGGTACCAGTGAACAATTTTCTAACTTGAGGTGTACGCACTGCATGTGTGTAACCTTGTCAAAAATCTGTAAGAAATCAAACTCCCATTTACCAGAAATTTTAATATTGTCTTTTCAGCCGCCTTAAACATTATAATCAACTCATCCAAGAGCTTTTATTTGGGAGGTTCTGGAGAGGAGCTATTTGAAAATGGGGCAGGAAGGTTTTAAGGAAATCAGGGCATACTCATAGCACAAGTGGAGATTAATGTATTTTGTCGTCTCAGGATGACAGGTACTTCTTAAGTGGTTCATTGGATGGGAAACTCCGACTCTGGAACATTCCTGACAAAAAAGTGGCATTATGGAATGAAGTAGATGGGCAGACAAAATTGATTACAGCTGCCAACTTCTGTCAGAATGGCAAATATGCAGTCATAGGGACATACGATGGAAGATGCATCTTCTATGACACAGAGGTAAGACGTTTTTGAGACTATGTATTTTTTTTTTTTTTTGTTAAATGACAAACAGACTCAAGTCATGCTTATTTAAAGATGAAGAAACAAATCTATTGGAACTTGAAGCAAAATAGTTTAAAGTTTTTACACAGTTATTTCAAATCAGGATGCATTTTAATATCTTTTCAGCACCTGAAGTACCATACACAAATACATGTGCGTTCTACCAGAGGCCGAAATAGAGTTGGAAGAAAAATTACTGGCATTGAACCCTTGCCTGGAGAAAATAAGGTACTGTCTTTCAGTGCAAATTTGGCTCAGTACTGGAGTCTGATATCTATATCTAATGCTTAATAAGTTTGTGCTAAGTCTTGTTTGTAGTCACTGACTTAAACCAGAAGTCTTTTAACACTACTAAAATGAATGCTACTTTTTGTTGATTTAGACTAATATGATACAAAATAGTGGTAAAATAGACTTTTTTTTTAAAATGACATTATGCTGTGATTAATGTAAAGGTGAGAAAAGGCTTATAGATGGCTTTCAGTGAAAATGTCTTTAGCATAACTAACCTCTCAAATTTAATATTCATTTGGACATGTGCTTCATACAGAAGCTGAAAAAATGCTGAAAACTTAGAAGCTGTTATGTAAGCAAGTGTACTCTGTTCTTCAGAATCAGTCCTTATGTTTAGCTTCAGTCTAAGCTGAAGTCTTATGTTGAAAGGGTCAAATTCTCATCAAGCAAAGAATGTGCTGTTGAATATTAAAGTCATAATCTAAAGCTGGAGAGTTTCTCACTTGTATATAAAGTTTCAGGGGTGATGTTGGGTCAACAGTTGACTCTATGAAAGTAGTAGATCAGCAGCTCTTATCACCTATGTTGTATTCTTATCATTGACACAGAAATTACTTAATTCCAAAGACATGCAGAAGATTCAGAAATCAATAGTGCCTTTGGGATTGTGTCAAATGCTGTGGTTGGCATGTTAGATGATGTAATAAAACACAGCTCAGCATTAACTCTTTTGAAAACAAATAGGAAGTTTTGTAATCTGATGGTAATGGTGTTCCAAGAGTTGTCACAAGTTTGTTGCATAAACAATTAGATAAGTAGGGGTCAGTATTTGACTGCTACTCTGCTATACCCTGTTCCTAGCATCTTCTTGAGACTTACTGCTAACCTGCAGTCTGCTCCACTTCTGAGGTACCATAAAAAAGCTAGTTAGCTGAATGCCCTTACTCTTTTTGACATCACTTTCATAGACTTCTCTGTTCCTTATAAGTACATTCAAGCTTCTGATCTGAAAAATGTGAAAAGTAAGTAAACTCGCATCAACCAATAAAAGCTCAATTTGCTTATATAGCAGATAGTGGCCTCTGATCTGTGCTTTGTGCTTGATAGGTCATGACTCTCCAGAAATTTACCTCACTAGAATAGCTGTTCTGCTATATTATTGTGGAATGTGTTCCAAAATATCCTTTGCAAATTGATAAGTGTTCTTTGCACCCACATTTTACTTCAGTAAAGAGCAGCTGTTCTGGTTCAGACCAGTCAGGATGATCTTGACAATGAAGTTGTCTTCTATCCATTGACAGAAGAAGAGAGAGAAACATGTCATTGTCCTAAAACTTGTTCTGCTTTTTTGGACCTATTCTTTGTCTTTGTCACTTTTTTTTTATCAAAAGAACTGGGAATTCTGACCATTTGAATGAACTCTGCTCCTTCTCAGGCATGCTAATGGCTTCCACTTCTGAATTTTATTTATTTCTTTTCTAGATTCTAGTGACATCAAATGATTCCAGAATCAGATTGTATGACCTAAGAGATCTGTCTTTATCTATGAAATACAAAGGTTATGTCAACAGCAGCAGCCAAATCAAAGCCAGCTTTAGGTAAGACAGTGTTATAGCAATGGAGTTGTTGGATTTGGGAAATGCTGTGGCTGAAGTACAGAGGCTTTCGTTTAAATAATCTGTTTACCTTGGTATGCAGCTGAGCCTCTGAAATGTCACTTGGCTCAGAATACAAAGGTAACTAAAGGCTCTGGTCAGGAATGACAATGCTGCCTATGAGCAGGGAGCTTCTGTGGATGAGTGAATCCTCTCATATTGACAGTACAAAGCATGTCCATTACTACTGCTGTAAATGCAGGAACTGTGCTAGAACTGGTGGGGCTGGGACACAGCATCTTTTCTTTCCTCTGTGAAAAATAGGGTTTGTCTCCTTAAAGGTACTGTTGCAGATGTGTTGGTCACCCGACTGTTGCCCAAGGCTGTTGGTCACTGCCTGTGTATCATCACTGTCAGGAAACAGCCTACAAATCTGAGTTGGAATTTTTTTCTTCTTTCTCTGTGCTTTTCTGAGTTTGAGTATATTACTGTGGCTGTCGTAGAAATACCGGTTTTTAAGGTAGTAAAAGAGAGGGAGTAGAGGGAGAAGAATATTTGTTCTATTCGCTCTTTGAGTCTTGCAGAAGCCAAAGGGGAAAAATGCTTGGGCATCTGTTTAACCTGGATGTTTGAGCAGAGGAGGGCGGCAGTGCTTAAGGAATAATGCCAAATTTAATCTTGATTGTCAGCCTTTGGCCTTTGAAAGCACCTTTAAGGCTGACCCAGTGTTTCACAGAATGGCTGAGGTTGGAAGGGACCTCTGGAGGTCATCTTGTCCAGCCCCGCTGCTTCAAGATTAATTTTCCAAATTAAGTCATCCCTACTTATAGGGCTGTGGCATAGTTAGCATTAGAGTTTAGATATGTAGCATATTCATGCAATGGGTAAATTAAAAGTAAATACTTGAGTTGGACTTGCAGGTACTGTTTTGTCTCTGTCAGTGTGCATTATACAGTTATAAGACTGGTTACAGTCTTGTTGAATGCCTTTCGTCTTCTGCCTGCGTGGATTTTTTTTTGCCCATGATTGTATTGTAAACAATTCCTGTTGCACAGTCTCAGGTGTTCATACAGGTTCCAGACTCAAACAGATGCAAATTGCACTTAAAGATTATGCCATTTTCTTGTTGCTGAGTATAGCTGTTAGACTAACCCTCTTCTATGTCGGAAGCTGCAGGAGAACAGCTTCTGTGTGCTGTTCATGAGAACTATTTTTTTCTTCTAGAGGGAGAGCATCAGGAAGCTTGCATGCACATTCATTTAAGGACTGTGTATTTTTTTGAGCTGCAGTCATTAAAATGAAGGATTAGTTTGAATTATGAACTCAGCCTGGTTGCACTTGTAAAGCTGCAAGTCCTGTGGAGAGCTATTGTAAGAGTTGCTTGAAGAGCTAAGAAAAGTAATGTTTTTCCTTCTTTGAATCTTCAGCCATGACTTTACCTACATTGTAAGTGGTTCGGAAGATAAATATGTTTATATTTGGAGTACATACCATGACCTGAGCAAGTTTACATCTGTAAGAAGAGACCGTAATGACTTCTGGGAAGGCATTAAAGGTAAAGATCAACTTGTGATCTTTGTCTTATTGAAGTTCATATGACTTCAAAAATTAAGTATTTTTATCTTCTAGTTTTTATTTGCTCAGCAGTGCTATTGATTTAGTTTGAACAAATTATTAGCAAGATGCATTGCAATTGGTGGATTTTCAATAAGTGGACTGTCAGAAAACCTTGTCCACAGGAAACTCTCTACAGATGTGTGATTGGGATGGCAAGAGACAAAGTAGCTGAGAGTTTGTCCAGCTTCAGTAAGAGATTATGAATGAATATAATGTTTCACTGGCAGAACTTGGTTGTATAAGTGTAGTAATCAACATAATTATCAATCCTTAGATCCTTTATGGAAAAGTGACTTTGAAAATAAATGCAAATGTTTTTTCTTTCATGGTGAGATTTAAAAGAAAAAAAAAAAAAGACCAACTTTTATCTCCTACACACACACAGCGGGACCATGTTTATATCAAACATGTTTTGGAGCTCTTGCCATTTAGTTTTGGGCACTTAACAGGAACTTCTGAGATCCCTAAGCTTATAAAACAATCACAGTTGCTCCTTGAATGATGAGCTTACCTGGTGCCACTAGCACTGAGATTCTTGGATGTTTACTAAAATTTATGCCTGCTATTCTTGTAAAATTAACAATTCCTTGAAATAAGGTAATCAAAATCGGATTGTCTTTCTGAAGCGCATAATGCAGTGGTCACATCTGCAATTTTTGCTCCCAATCCTGGTTTGATGGTGTCACTGGAAACTTCTGAAAAGCAAGAAGCTGAAAGTAAGGGAGAAGATTGTGAAACATCAGATACCATACCCTCTGGTAGGTGTTTAAGATGAGCTCTGCTTGATACCATGATATGAGGAGGAAAAGATTATGAAGAATACTTTCAATTTAGGAGGGGGGTTTCTTGAGATGAAAAGTCCTTGCAGTGGCATGGATATATATTCCTACCTTAGCAGTTGAACATTTTTGCAGCTGTTGCATTCTTAAAACCTGAGAGAATGTGAAGTGAGGGGCATAGCTGTTGACCTGTGTACTTTCAGATTATTGTTTTTACGCTTGAGCTGTTAGGAGGTAGAACTGTACCAAAATATAACAAAAAAGTCCTTCTCCTAGAAATGCAGATGTTTCTTGGAAGTGTTGGCTAGATAACAAGAATGTAATAAAGGAAGAAGGGTGTCACAGTGATAGGCTATCTTTTAATGAGAGGTTGATTTTTTTTTTTTTAATTTTCTTTAATGAACTAACAGTTTATTCTCTTTCCTTATTAAGGAGCTTTGAAGACAGATCACACAGAAGTGCTTTTATCGGCTGACTTTACTGGAGCAATCAAAGTCTTCATTAACAAAAAGAAATATGTATCTTAGTTGTTTTGCAACTGACAGCATAAAGCTATGGTACTGTGGGATTAAAATTCCATAAATAATGTGGGCAAAAGCAAAGTATCTAATATAATAATGTTACAGGCTGATTTATTTTTAAATCTTTATTTTAGGGCTACTCAAATACTGGATCCTTTGAAAGCAGTGTCTACCTATTAACACCTGGGCTTGTAGAATAGAAAGGAATGTGTAAGAATAATCCTGCCAAACATTAGACTCTAAACTTTCTACAAACAGTTGTTTTGCAACATAATTGTGAATCTGCACAGGTTTCTGCACGAAAACGTATTCACACATGTGTGTGCCTTTTGGTTACATGCACTAATTTGAACATATATTGAAAGGATTTTAGTGGTGCTTGTGGCCACTAGATGTCAGGAGTGGGGACTGGAAGGGAAGGTTGGAGGTATGGCTGGAAAAATGCTGAATAATTAGTCTGTCTCTGCACAAAATTCCATTTGAGAAAGATCTTGAATTTGTAGTAGCTATTGTTCAGAATTTTAAGTTATGCAAGTTTTTGATGGGTCAGCAACCACGTGTAAATGTTTTTATAAATTTCTCAACTTCAGGACATGAAAATTTTTTTGTTGTCTTTTAATTGTTGTGGACTTTAGATTCCTTATATATAATTTTTTGCACACTGGAGCACAATATTTGTGTAAAGAATTCTCTCATTCCTTGTTCACAGGCACCAGGATATATTCACCTTCCAGCTAAAATTAAGCTGCATTAGAAAGTTCTTATATTTTACAACTATGTAAAATAAACAGTTTACATTTTTTAAGCATTGTAGCTTAAAATTTTAAGTTCTTCTTGTTTGTTTAGTGCCACTGAATTTTGAAAGTCTTTGTAAATATTCGTATAAAACACCTATGAAGTAACGTTCTGGGCACTGTAACCCATGAAATGTTATTGATGGTCAAGTGTTTCAGAAAACAGATGTATCATTAAACTTGGTCACACACTTGGAAATGGTTGCTTCTTTTCCATTTTGATTCTTAAATTTGCCTTTTGTCTAAGTAGTTTTGATCTGTTTCTCGTACCATTGATCTTGCATGCACTTGTTAACTTTTCCGTTCTACTTTGCCTGATCTTGTCATTTTTTTGATGACAGCTTTCTTTCTGAAGTAATGGGGAATGGAGTACTGAAACTGAATATTAAACAGAATTAAGAGTAGTTATAGTGTGAGGAGGAAGACTTCAAAAGCATGTAAAGAATCCTCTCCTTCCCATTAGTGGAAGAATGAAGGCATGGAAAGGCAGGAAGTGAGTCTTACTCTTCTTTTAATTCTTTTTTACTCAGGTGAATTTGACCATGACTTTGTAAAATTGTCTTGAACAAGAAAGGCACTTGCAAGGGGTATATCATCAGACAAAATAAATACAAAAATGGTACATGCTATATAAAATTATTTTCAGTTGACACACTTGGAGTAAGTTTGACTCTCAGACTGGAAAATACCTGTATAGATGAGACAAGCTAAACTCTCTCAAGATTTTTTTGTTACTTTGAGCTCCACTGAATTGACAGAAGTGAGGAGAAGCACAAGACGACATGTGGTTTGTGACTCCAAAAATGAGTTTCTGTAACAGGTTATGTAGTAGAAGACTGTAATTGACTGTGATTCCTGTGAGCTGATCCCAGACAGTTCTGGAGCTTGCTATAGATACTCTACATGTTTAGTGAAAAACACAAGCTAAGCAGCTGCATTGTGCAGTATGACTATCATCACTTTGCTAACAGGTACCTTCCCTCTAGTGTCTCGGCACATATGACCTTCCTGTCTCTGGAATTGGAAGCCCAGACTGGAGGAAAAGGCATATGCCCTTTGCATTGTTTTTTTAGGGTTTGCTTATTTTTTTAGGTATGCTGCTGTCCCATTCCTGCTTTCCCCATATTATAATTAAAATGGCAATTGAAAAAATTAGTAATGAGTAACAGGAGGAGGGAGCACTTATTTGTATTTCTTACCAGCTAATAAGAGGATGGGTCCAAACCCAGCTTTTCAGAGTGACTGAAGAACTGGCTCCCATCAACATGCAGTGTTCAATGTAGATTTGGGACTAAGTGGGCTTCAGGAGGGATCCTGCAACATTTAATGGCATGCATCTTGCCAAGCTATTTTAAATGTTCTATGCAAACAGTCTCCTCTGTAACCTCTTAATGATCTGAATGTTTAGGGTTTTTTGAAGATTGAAACGTGACTGCTTTGGAGACCTAAGTTGAACTGTAGTTTGTTGTCGTAGCTGCCAGAAGCTCTATTAACAACAGGTCCAACACAACACCTTAAGTACTCAGGTGATCATAAAAAAAGATTATTGTTGGTTTTCACTATCCAGCATCTTCTGCAGGCAGTGAATAAAGCAGATCTTGAGGAAGATGTTTGACTTCCATTTATCTTGATATTTAGCTTCTAGCACTCACAGTTCTGGTGCTCCTCTGCAGTGATCTAGTATTCTCTATGCTCTTCCCCAGTTGAACTGTGCTGCATATTTTTAATGGTTCAGAAATCAGTGCCTCTTTCTCTCTCCTTCCAAATGTTGCATCAGTTAAGTGGTACTCCAGTCTGAGTGGTGCTGTGTACTGTCGAATCTTGTCCACTACTGGGTCTTAAGGCTTGTCTGGTACCTTACACAGCTGCGTTCTGCTTTTGTCTAGAGCATCCAAGTTCTCCTTGCAGGTAAATGTTAAGTTGCAGGTAAATGTCAGTTAACTCCGCTGAGCCTGTTCTGTTCAGTCAAGTGTCTTCACTCTATGTACATCAGGTCGTGCCCTTGCACTGGGAATCGACGTTCCCTTGAACACATGCAGAGCATGGGTGGAGGTCTATTAAAATAAAACACTTCCCCGTGCACTGGAGGGTTCCTCTCTGGACTGCTTCTTCCAAGGGCGTACTTAACCTTTTGTTCTTTAACAGAAGTTGTTGATGTCCATGTAATCAGAATTCTGCTTACAGAATATAATTGAGAATTCCCAGGAGGCAGAAGTGAGGAATTGCCATTGTACAGGCCCATGGTGCAGGAGATGAATGCATTAACTCAGTCATTTTCCAAGAATCAGTAAAATGAGCTGGTTGGATTGTCATAGATCACTTGAACTCTTCCCTTCAACACCTAATTTCTGCTGTAACTGGCTTCTGTCAGCTACTTCTGGCAGCAAGCAGCTGTGAATGGAAACAAAGCTGTTTCTCTACTACCTTTGTCTCTTTCAGTGCTGGGCATCAAGCCCAGTGCATGTGCAGAGGACAAAACCAACAGTTCAAGTAGATGAATAATGCTGAAATTGGGTCTTTAAATGCTGCATAAGTCATGTTTTCTGAAGTTAAAAAGGGTGGGTGTGTTTGTTTCTTTTGGTTCGTGAGATTTTTTTTGGTTTTTAGCTGAAAGCAATGCTGAACTCGGCCACTGACATGATGCTAACACTATTAAATATAAGAACATTAGCCATAGACATGGCAGAATCGATTTATCAGGCACAGGAAAAGCTGCTGTATGCTTTTTTTTGCCTGCCATTAGCAATTTGCTGCACGCATGTTCAGGAAAATGTTGGAAACTGGCCACTCTTCAAACTTGATTCAAAGTGAACTTGCAAGTGTAAGTGAATGCTAAGCTGCTCTCTTCTGAAGCAAACTTGCATGCTGCTTTTTACTGGAATATCTAGCAATGAAAATTTATTTGTGTTTTGTCAATGTCTGTTTTCTGTGTGTTTTCTCTCTCTAGTTATATATATGATAGATACCTTGTTTGTTTGAGAACTGCATATAAGCCCATTGCTTCATTTTGTGAATGTGGGAACAAACTGGAAGGCTGTAGGGAACCGTTGACTAGATCTGAGGACATGGTACTGGAGTCGTGATTCGAGGTTCTTTGTGCTAATGGCTATAGCTGCTACTTCTGCTTTCCTATTGTTTTGCTAATAGTATTGTCAAGATGACATGATTTTTTTCCTGCATGTGTTTTAATGACAGTGCTTCAGGCTTCTGCATGCAAATACGATCGGAATATAATGCTAAGTAAATGGAATGTGAAAAACTACTGAAGCCAAGTTCTACAGACAACAGGCCATTCAGAAAAGGACCTGAATACTTGTTTAAGCCTGTGGGTAAATTTTTCTTTAACTGCAGTAAGTGATAAGCATATGCTTAGAGCTGTGCAAATAAGTTTGTGCTTCCAATAACTGTAACTCCTTTGACTTTTGTAGGGTTCATGCATAAATTTAAGCATATTCTTAAGTACCCTCCTGAATAAAGGCTGTTGTGATATTATGGTGACTATCAGAACAGCTTGTTACAGAATCACACAATACTCAAGGTTCAGGGAGACCTCTGGAGCTCTAGTCCACCTGCCTTGCTCGACTGGGGTCAGAGCAAGTTGCACAGGACCATCTTCAGTTGGGCTTTTAACATCTCCAGGGATGGACACTCCACAGTTTCCCTAGGTAACCCGTCCCAGTGTTTGACCAGCCTCACAGTAAGTGCTTTCTTGTTGTCTTTCATTATTTTTCCGCTTACTTCCTCTGGTTGTGTATCTAAATGTCCCAATGCCATTTTTGTCTTCTTAGTCCTGCTGGGCTTTGCTTAGGTGAATTTGTGTCTAAGTTGTTCCATTCTTCAACCAGCTGTGTTTTTGTGGAAGTAACTGCTAAATGATCTGACACAAAGCTGGGATCAGTGTTGATCGGTGTCTTTAACAGTCACTTCATTTTCATCTCTGGCTCTTCAGCGTTTTTAGCCTCAAGACTTAGATTCATGGAAATCTCTGAAAGACCTTGTGCAGTATTTTTCAAACTCAGAACTGCTGGAGCTTCCTCTAATCTGTTGCCAGTTAAAAGGTTCAACAGTTGGAGGCCTCGTTAACTATTACAGTATGTACTTGCCCAGGAAAAACGCTTCTAAAACTTCCTACAAATTCAGGAAGTTCTTACTGAGGTCACACTTCTTGCAAAGTGTTCTAGACATTCTGAACTGCATTATCCACAATGCTACTCAGATTGTACTTTGATTTGCTTTGGGGAAATTTGTGAAAGGTGGGTTTGGAGGCTGCAGTGGAGTTGTTTTTCCCCAAATTACATGGTGAGCTAGTAGGTTTTATGCTTGTACACATGGTGACAACTTTTCTAGTACTGGAGGTGAGCACAGTGTCAAACGTTCTCTGTTTCCCCAGTGTGTGTGCTATAGCTGCTACGGTTGTCTGAGGAGGACATAGACTTCTCCAAAAATGCATAATATTTCCCTAGTTGTGTCATCTGTCACAGGTGTAGGTAAGATTCTTCTTGCCACAAACCATGTCAGTGTATTACCAGCTATTATTTGGTTCTCTACTTTTAATTTCTTCTATAACAGAAACAAGTAATAATTCATGAGTGAATGTGTTGGTTTACTTAAATTTAAATTTGTTTTTCTTTTTTTTCATAGTAAACTACTAGGTATTTGTGTTTAAAGCAGTCAAGCTTGGAAAAAATGTGATTTCAAATGAGAAATAGGCTAATTCAGGGCAGAAACAGACCTTAAAGACCTGTTGTACTTTTAAGAAAGAAAAACTCTAAGGAACGCTTCCTATCAAATGTTGCTGGGTGTTCTAAAACTCATTAAGATTAGTTGGGCTTTTTTCTTAGTTCAAAAGATATGGCAGGCGATAGGAGGACATGCTTTTGATTTCATTGTGATAGACAAAATTAATTGGACACTGGAGTGGAAGTTAGTGGTTGCCTCAGGAGCAATGATCATGGCCTGAATAGATTCATTGTGGAACAGCCACTAACCTTGACAGCTGATACTTCAAAATGGCTACTCCACTTAAGCTGAAGAAAACTATAAAGAAAATTGATCGCAGGGATGAAGTTGTTATCAAAATGGAATTCTTTCTCAGTTCTGTCCAGCCATGGCTTCTGTCTGCTGTCTGGGCACTTTTGCTCGTTTGGACCTTTCCTGATACTCAAATGCTATTCTTAAAGTAGAAAAGCTTTTTATAAAAAAACACACATTTTTTATTTTTGGTGCACTTGGCTGTTGCTTGTAAGCATAAATAAATTCTTGTGGCATAGGATACAGTCTGAAGAGGGCAGCCACGCAGGATGCTGGACTAATTCAAATCACTGAACATTTTTTAAGTCAAAATGCTAGACAACAGGCTGGCATTGTCCTATTCCATCGTTCTGTCTTGAACCCAGATTTTTTTATGACCAAAGACCATTAACCTTTGGCTCTGATGCCAACCCTTACAAGATGCCAATTCTTACAAGACTTTCAGAATCCAGGTAGCATTTGACAATCCCTCTGTAATGTGAATTTAATGTCAGGCAACAGCAGGCTCTCTCATCTTAAGCTAACCTTTGATTTCCTTGATTAAGAATCTAATCCATGAATCTGTGTTTTCATAAGTGTGAAAATCCTGTAGTTACATTATCCAATTCAGTGGGGCTTTGAGCTCCGAGACACTTGGGTGCCTTGAGAATAACATCTGCCTACCAAATCCTGACGAACTGAAGCAAGCATGTTGTCATCAGTGAAGCATGAAAGGTCATGGGCAAAAAAGAAAACCACATCAGTGCTGTCAACAGGTAGACTTAACCTCATCAGACCTCCTCACATGAGAACAGCCATCTTGTGAGACATGGGTGGGAGCCGCCGTCATACCTGCAAAAGTGCTCTGCTTTACTTTAGGACAGTGTCAATTCTGCTGATGCCACTGAAGCTGGGGAAGTTTTTGTCTCTGAAAGGAGAGATATGGCTGCCTGCAAGAATTCACTGTACTACCTTCTGTAGGAAAATCCAAAGTAGCCATCTCTGTTCTACCTCTGAGGAAAGATGTGGAAAGCTTGGGAGGGTAGTGGGGGTGCTGGCCAAGTTTTCATTCCTCCATGTGGAAAAGTGGCTCAGGAGTGACATGGACTTCTGGAATAAATATCAGTTAGAGCTTCTTTTAGACCACACTGCAACCTATTCTGCCTACAGTTCCCTCATCTGTGGTCAGCACACTGCTGAATACTATGATAGAGCCAGGTCCCTAAATGAACCAGTTCTTCATGTCTACTTGACCTGTCTTGCTTCTGGGCTTGGTCAAACATTTGCGAATGGAAGCATCCCCCTTGAGCCCTGTTCCTGCCTTCTTGACTTCAAGGTGAAGACAAAGCGTTGTTCTGGCAGGGAAGAGCTCTGTAATGGATCTAGTGTCATACACACACCCTGGAGGGTCACATTTACACAAGGCATTCAGAAAACAGAATTGGAAAGGCCCAGACTGCTCCAGCCTGCCATGGGCACAACCTCAACTCCTAGTATATGTGTTCCTGCACAAGGAGCAGGAGATCCACACAGCTGCCCTTGTAGCTCCTTGTTTTTGCTGTCTGGAAACAGATATTCAAGAGCAGTAACACAGTTCAGAAATTTTGAAAAGAGGAGAGATTCATATTGGCCTGACTTAAGTGCAATACTTCATGCTGTAGAGCACACTGCAAAATAGATTTATTTGAACAATGGTGACCCCTTCATACTGTTTTCCAGTTGGCCTAGCATATCTGTACAAGGAAACAAACATCAAGGAGATTTTACCACTTTTTTCTTCTGCCTTTTTCACACAGATTTGTCCTGTAAAATACTGGGCTGAGACCAGGCAGCAGTGGCATTTTGACCTCAAGTGGGTTGACCAGCAGCTGTGTGTATCCTCCTCTTAATTGCTGCCGTCTTTGTCCGAGCTAGAGAGATGCTCATGGGAGTTGCGTGGTATCTTAATAATTCCCTTGTGTGGCAGTTACTGTAAATGGTCTTTAAAGACTTCACGCAGAGGAAGATAAATAGGGGAGTTCTCATAAGCTGGATTCTGCTTCATTATCATACAGCTCTACTTCTTAAACCAAACAGTGTACTTTCATACCATGATTCCCATCTGCTTAGGTGTAATCCAGGATGCAGAAAAGAGAGCCAACACGAAGAGGAGCATTGCCAGCAGTTCAAAGGAGGTGATCTTTCCCCTCTCCTCAGCACTGATGAGGCCACAACTCAGTCACCTTATCAGTGTGCAGTGCTGGATTCCCCAGTACAAGAGACACATGGATATACTGGAGAGTCCAGCAAAGGGCTGCTCAGATGATGAAGAGCTTAGAGCATCTGACACATGGGGAGAGGCTGAGAGAGCTGGGGCTGTTCAACCTGGAGAAGAGGCAGCTCAGGGGGATCTTACCCATGTGTATAAATTCCTGACGGGGTAAAGATGACTGATGCAGACTCTTCTCAGTGGTATCCAGTGGAAGGACAAGAGGCAATGGGCACAAATGAAATATAGAAAATTCAATTTAAATATAAGAACAGTGTGGGGGGGTGTTCCTGTCAAGAGTGGTCAAACACTAGAACAGACCCATACCTCTGCCCCTTGAAGTGTTCTCAATTTACTGTATAAGTGGTTCTCTCCCTGGAGAACGTGTGTCTTTGCAATGCTCTGCTCACTAGGGTTAGGGATGTAGCCTGCATGGGCAGTGAGACAGCCGAGGCAGCGCTGTTCCTGCTGGATGTGACCATGTTCCTGAAGTGCTGGTGCAGGCAACAGCTCTGCAGTAGCTGTCAGCGCTCTCCACTTCTACAGTGAACCCAGTAGGTTCCTGCTGGCCCTCACCAACAACCATGTCTTGACCCTCTCTCCAGGTGTACAGAATACCTGAAGTGATTAGGGGAGATTTTGTCTCTGTCCAGTTCTCTGTGGTGGAAGTAAAAAAAAAAAAAGTCTCTTAAAAAAAATTGAGGAGGAGGGATTTAGAGACATACTGAGTAGCTGTCCATCTAATTTGTATTTCTGTATCTGAAAGTAGTTAACACCAGGTGTTTCAGAAGCAGCATGTATCTCAGTTTCATTTTCTTAAACCACATTTTATGATAAAGTATCTTATTTTCCAGGAACTAAACCTTGGGAGAACTTTTATTTGTTGTGCTTCAACAAAATACAAAAATCTGGTGGCCACTGAGCCAATATTGTCTCTTCAAGGCTTATAGCTATGCTAAGGACAGCATGGTATATCAAAGGGATTCACCATTACTGGTGGTACCTCTTAGTGCTACTTCACTGACCTTTAGTGCAAGGAGGAGTTTACCCATGGTCCCTGCAGACCCTTGTATGTTCTTCCATGAAGGTGGATGCTGGTGGGAGCTCACAGGGTGCACCAGCAGCCATGGGCACAGTGCAGGTGCTGTGAGTCCCATCCCCAGGAGCTGAGGCAGGTGAACACAAGGAGCACAGCAGCCCTGGCATGAAGAGCAGCAGTGCTTGGTCCTGATGAGTTGAGTGCTCACCTGGATGGTGCCCTTCTGGGAAAGACAGTGCTTGGATTTGGCATTCCTCCCAGCTTTGAGGAGCTGTGCCTGTGCAATCATGGGTAAGTCAGCAGAGGGCAGCCCTTTAGCAGCAAGGACTTTATAGTCCTGAGTTAAGCATCAGTTTACTGCTGCACAGCTGGAGCATGCTCCCTTCACAGGCACAGAGAAGCCAACAGCAAGTTGCTTATTGACAGTCCCATTGACACCTCTCGGGGTAAGTGACACGAGGCAGCAGACGGGACAGATGGCACGCAGGAAGTAACAGCGGTAGCTATGGGGTCCAAACGGCTGCTCTTGCCATATCTGGCCTTGCACGGTGTTTATAACTGTCCTGGTGCCACAACTGGACTTCTGAGCGCACCAGAAGTGCTGCCTGGCTGCGTATCTAGCTAAGGAGTGATGCCTAATCAGATTACCCAAATACGTAGTTTTTCCCTTGCTTTGACAGGAGGCATGAGCTACACAAAAAGCATTGCTTAAGGAGTTCTTCACTGGTGGACCTGGAGCAGTCCGTGTCTTGGCTTTGTTATCGAGAGGTAAATGTGTAGATGTGATTATAAGGCCACTTTTTTTTTTTTTTTTTTTTTAAATCTCGAAGTATTTGAAATACATTAAAACATCATAGCTCACAGGAATTTGAGAAACTGAAGATGTAATGGCATTTATAACCCTCTCCCTCCTCAGCAAAAAAGCGTGTCTGGATCTGGGTTACTGAGTCCTGCAGGTTTGCTGCAGGAATGCAGGCCCCTATCCAATGAAGTGAAGCACTGGGATTAATCACCTGCTTAAGGTTAATCACACAGTTAAGTGTTTTTCTGGGATAAGCCCATTTGCAGGTGACAAAAAGGCCCACAGATAACCAGTGAAGGCAGTGCAAAACAGATGATTATTGTCTAATGATATTAAGTGCCTTTTATCTTGGATGGCTTGTGAGAAATGAAATCCTAAGCCTGCCACTAACCCTTCAACTCTTTTGGGAGGTTTTCAGAGCTGGTCCAGGAGTCCCCTGTATATGGTTCCAGACCTTGTATCAGTGTCAGCTGCAGACTGATAGATGTTAGCCAAAAAAATGGATTCTTCCTTAACGCATCCTCTGTGCTATAGTGCTACTGGTAAGTGGGAAGGATTCCACTATCAGTCTAATATGATGTCCTCTGCAAATTTTGTTTTCTTGTAGTCTGTGCTGTCCACCAGATCTGGGGAGGAGGTGGCAGGAATGCTGTTTTGCCCACGTTGGCTATACATTCCAGTGTGTTTCCTCGCTGGTCACTGGAAGCTGGTGCTGCTGCTTACCCTCTGATCAGGTGTGGATGCCCCTGATGGCTTGGGAAGCAAAGCCCAGATGGTCTGAAGACTGGAATGGATGTGGTTAAGAATTTAACTTTCTAGGAAGTCATGTAAAGATGCATATGTCTCCTTTTGCAGTTATCTTGGGTTGCTTGACTATGCTGTTCTCTCTGGGAACATAAAGATTTCCAGGGTGGCATCATCCCTCCCTTCCTTTCAAATCTCCTCCTTGGCTGCTGGCTGAAGTAACCTGGACAGCTCTTTGCCCACACCCTGATATTGTGGGTTTTCACCATCGACACACATAATGCAAAACACTGAAATTTCCACTGTTTTTCTAGTGTCATGTCATTAATTCCATGCTTGCTGCAAGGATGGTTCAGGTTTTTTAGAGATGATAGTCAGTCAAAAGCTGCTACAGGCTGGGAGTTTTGGATCAGCCAAGAGTTCCCTTTTGCCTGTGAACTCCATGTTGTTTCAGCAGGTTATCTCTCCTCGCTCTTCTCCCTCACTCTTTTTGATATTTCTGTTTTATTGACGTTTTCTTTTGGGTTGGGTGGGTCATAAAGCTTGGGCAGTAGCAGAGCATATTTCTGTTGAACTTGATTCTTTCCTCAGAAAGAGGAATTCCCTGTCTGAACTCGGTGAGTAGAGGGTGACAGACAAAAGAAGCAGGAAGAGCTGCCTGTCCTAAAGACAGTCTCAGCCTGCAGCAAAGACTCTTCCTTTCTTCAGAGAATCTGGTGTTCATTGCTGTTCCTGGGCTTCCAATAAATGCATGTGCCTGGGAAAAGGGCACTCAGTCCATCAGCTGTAGCCCAACAGCTGGAGAGCCTGGTGCTCAGGGCTCTCGATTTAATCTGCTAAAGGTAAAAGAGAAGCTGCAGTTGTGTACATGGGAAGAAAATGGAAGCAATTTCAGTGATGCTCATGTTTTGGAAAGGCCTGGGATCAAAATGACATCGGGGACCTCAAGGCTCTAGTCTCAACGAAGAGGTGAAAATGTTAGCACAGTTGAGTCTGTGAGTTCCCCAGGGCAGGCTGAGTTCAAGAAAGTTTGGTTATCTGAGGCAGTGCAATTCCTCAGCACTTCCAGAAGGCCCCTGCGTGTTCTTGGGTGCCTTTCTTATGCTGATAAACCATCACCAGCCTTTCTTCCCTATGAAAAAGGAGATGAAAACCACAATCCTTGCAACTTTGGGCTTGTCTTATCACGGTGGTGCTGTGGCTGCTGTTGTCTTGCCTTAGTACTCCTTGTGCTTGAGACTCTTATTCTGATGTTTGGCCTTCCTGAGAGGGAGTCACAGCTTTCTGCATGTTGTTTTCATGTGATGTGTCCTTCCCGTTGCTTCTATTTTCCTTTTGTTTTCATGCTTAGCTCCAAAAAACAGCCTCACTGTTCACTGGTCTTCCATGGCTGCTTAGCTCAGTTGAGTGGGATGCTGATGGGCAGCTGATCAGATGCAGCCCCTCACTGGCACCAAACCAAGCTCATAACCTTAGTAGGAACTTTTTGCTTCTAACTGGATAAACAAGGGGTAGGTGCTCTAGGGATGATGTTATTTCTTATTGAGTCACAGCCCTCAGCTTCTCCTCAGCCCCTTGGCAAACACTGCAGTTCTCAGAGCTGGTCCTAATGTAGCAAACCAAAGGCAGAAATGGCATGGCCATAAGCGTGGGCCTCTGATCATCGGTGTTGTGCTGGCTTGTGCTCTCCTGCAGTGCCCAACCTGCTCTGAGGAACCGCAGGGGCCAGGGGCTCTCCCCAGCAGGCAGGATGAACGGGGCTGCCCCATTCTCTGAAAAGCATCGTTGTGTTACCTGTCTTCTCGCAGCCAGGTGAATGAGACCTAATGATTTTACTTACCAGTATAGCCATAGCCAGTTCATTGCAGTGCCGTTGCTGGAGCTGTGTGGTGTGACGATTTGAAGTGGTTGGTAAAATCTCTGCAAGAATGTGCATGGGTGTGGGGATAAGGAAGGGAACCTCAGTGTGCTGCAGCTGGAATTGTGCGTCACAACGGGGTTTTTTTGCTTCTTAATTTAGACAGATGTGGAAAAGCTTTGTGAAAATGCTAATTCACTGGCTCACAAACTCTCTTTTTTTTTTCTGTCCCTCTTCTAATAGATATTTGATAATTAACAAACTTTTAGATTTGTCTTGCCTCTGGTGTAAAAAAATCAGAGCAATATTTAGTATGAAATGGTGTCTGCTGCCCCTTCAGTGAACTGCTAAAAAGCAGAACAATAACTGGCTTGCATGCTTTAGAAGTCACAAATAACATTTGGAACGGTTTGGATCATAATAGCTGTATTCATTACCCCCTACAGATTGGCCCTCATAATCAAAACAGTTTCTATATATGTTGTGTGACTTACGGCATGCTTATAATTCCAATGAGGTCCTTGTAGATAGTATTTAATCAGCCATATGGCACAATATGTGTAAATTCCTTAAGAGCATGACTACATGGCAACTCTATCCCAGCATCTTGCTGTGAAGACACAGCACACAATAAGTGAAAAGACTTAAAAGTAAGGCTTTAATGTACAAAACATAAAGGATCAATGGCACTGTCTACTTCTATTATAATTTCAAAATCACCGTCCTTAAAAACAGTGCACAATGACAAAGTAACAAGGACTAGGAATTAAATGGAAGTCCTAAGGAGCCTTCCTTCCACATCCTTACTTCTTGCTTTTGCAGCCGGGCAGGCACATGGGATCATGGCCTCTATAATCGAAGTGCTTTCCTATAGCAAACCCTATAGGTTGGAGATGCTCAGTAATAAGATCTTGTCCCGGATCCAGCTCAGCCTTACAGGAACACAGCTCATGTAGCAGGGGCACGCATTGGGTAGAGCCGCATGGAGACCGCCAGTCCGAAGGGACTGGTGCCGCATCTGGCACCGAGCCTCCTCGGGCTAGCGTTGTTATAAATGTCCAGTAACTTCGCCTAGAGGCTGGCTGCTTTGGGTGAGCCCTAGCACCGCTGTGCCCTTGCCGGGCAAACCGCTGCTGCGTCCCCGGAGCTCCATCGAGGGAGCGGGGGGCCGGGGAGCCCCTCCCCGGGGCAGGCACGCTCTGGCAGCGCCAGGCTGTGGCCCCGCACCAGCCCGGGGGCTGCCGGCCGGCCCCGCAGAGCCCCAGCCCGGCCTTTGTGTGCCGGAGCAGGGGGGGGTCCGGCGAGGCGGCGGGGGCGGCACCTGCCGAGGGGCCGGGCCGAGGGGGCCGGGGGCCGGAGCGGGCCGAACCGAGCGGGGCCCTCCCTGTCCCCGCCCGCCGCCCGGCGGCTCCGCCCCCCCCCCGGCCCGGCCCCGCCGCGCCCGCCGGCAGGGAGGCAGCGGCTCGGCGCGGTGCGGCGCGGACCATGTCGCCATGTCGGAAGTGAGGAAGTTCACGAAGCGGCTCAGCAAGCCGGGCACGGCCGCCGAGCTGCGGCAGAGCGTGTCGGAGGCGGTGCGCAGCTCCTTCGTCCTGGTGAGCGCGGGGCGGCTCGGGGGGCCCGGGCGGGGACGGCGCTGGGCCGGCAGCGGGGAGGCTCCCGGCAGCGGCTGGGGAAGGGGCAGAGCCGGGCAGGGGATGCGCAGAGCGGGGGAAGAGGAAAAGGGAGGGGCTGGGTGGGGGCTGGCGAAGGGCAGAGCTGGGGATGCGCAGGGCACGGCTGGGCAGGGGCTGGGGAGCGCTGGGCGAGGGATGGGCAGGGCGCGGCTGAGCGGGGCAGGGGCAGAATTCCCTCTTTGGGTTCCACTCGTGTGCGTTGTGTCACGTCCCCCCGCCTGCCGCCCCCCGCCGCTGCCCTCACCGTGCCCGTCTGAGCGCAGCTCGGAGAGGTGAGGACCGCCGGGGCTTAGTTGGTGCTTGTGTGGTGGGAGCAGGGATTAATGCGCATCTGTCTGTGCAGGGCACTGAGCAAACGGGTAATGGAGCTCACCCTGCACAGGGTGCAGGCAACGTAAAACTGGCAAATCGATAGGGCAGGACTGAGGGGCACGGCCTGGCAAGGCGAGAGAGGCGTGGGCATTGGCGTAAGCCGCTCAAACGTCTGGGGCGAAAGTCATGCGCTTTATCGGATGCGTTTCATCCCTGCCTGTGGGATGCTGCAGCAGGTTGTCTTTGTTGCGCTCACGGCCGTACAAACGTTAGCTGCTGTATCCTGGGTGGGAGCTGGGGTCAGCTCAAAGCCTCCCTTGGCTTTGTTGGATGTATTTCACTGTTGCTTACTGAATTACTCTAGCATGTAATCAACTTTGACCTTGACTTTGATGTAAGGTTACTCAATGGGATATACAGAAAGTGCAGTACAAGTTCAGTGAATAATTCCTATTAGTTTTCTACTGTCAGATTAAATGGCACCTGCTGTTAAATAAATGGAGGCTTTTAAACAATTCTTTTAAAAACAGCATTTTCTTGTAAATTTACTGATGTCTAAAGCTGAAAAAAGCTATGGTGATAATCCAGTCTGATTTCCTAGTGCCACGGCTATTGCTTCCAATGTGCATTTGTTCTGGGATCCTTACGGGCTCCCACGTGATTTGCTTTCCCTCTTTCATCAACAATACATACGGACAAATGCTTTGTACAAGCTGATGGAACCTCTCATTAAAAATGAAATTGTTTGCATAGAACCTGAAGAGCTCTCGTATCCTACAGGCAAATGGTTACTCGGTGCCTGTGCCAGGTGCCTTCTGTCAGAAATGGAAGGGATGGGTGGGACTGCAGATGAAAATAAAGAAAACCTTGACAGCAACCCAAAGGAGCCAGCAGAGTCCAGCATCCATCAGCAGCCGCTCTCTTTCTGACCCTCTCTAGGGTTTCATTGCCCACACCATCCCTGCTAACTTATCTCTCTTTCTGACAGGCAAATCCCCCAGAGCTGCCGCTCTGCTTAGTGTGTTTTCAGCCAAGCGCCAGAGGAGGCTGAGGGCAGGTGTCTCTGATTCCTAGGTCTTGGCAGAGTTTCCTGCTTTCAGCAGTTCAGCAGCAAAGGATAAATCCCAGCACTTCTGCATTGCTAGGAAGAGCCATAACACGCTGCAGTGTTCAGGGAGCAGGGAAGGAGGTGACATAAGCTTATAGGACTGTCTCAGGTGGCACTTTGGCTGCCCTCAGTGATTAAGGATGAGGTTCATGCTTTCCAGGTTGCTCCAAGAAAAAGGCGGTTTCTCTCCATCTGCTGGGTCACTGTCCCTGCAAGGAAAGGATGTTTATACGCTGGTGTGCTGGCTGTCGGCAGGGTGGAGAGAGCATCCTGGGGAATGATGGTGGGGAGTGGTGGAGAGAGGGGGAGACTGAAAAGCCGTAGTTTCTGATCCTGCTCAGAAGGTGAGGCTTAGCCTTGGCGCTGCTGAGCTGGGCAGCTGCAGATGTGGCGTGAGCGCATCCCCTACCCGCCTGTCCCTCCTTGCCACGGGCAGAGTAGGAGAGACCGAGTGTCCCAGCATCAGGCGTGTGCCAGCAGGCTGCAGTGCCAGCTGTGCCTTGCCCTGGGGCAGTGCCGAGCTCACCGGTGCCCCTAGGTTGGTCGATAGGTACGTGGGGAGCGGGGGCTTGGATGGAGCAGGTTGTCAGCATGCAGTGCAGTGTGTCCTGGGGTGTCCGGAGGTGCAGCTTCCTGGCAGTCTGAAGCAGACTGGAGTTGTACTAGGGACCTTGCTTGGCAGGATCCCATCCCCTTCCTGCAGCCTGGACACAGCAGGTGATGTTAAGTCAATAAAAACGTGAATAGTTTAATACTTCCCGAGACCCTGGGGACACCCTGCCTGTCCCTCAGTGCTCCTGTCAGGTACCTTGGCTGTCTGCTTGCTTTGGGGCAATCACAGCTGAAACCATGGGTGTGGTGGTGAGCATGAATGAGATGAAGGGGTGGGGAGCAGAGCTAATGCTGCAGGTACCAGAGCTAATGCTGTGGGTACCAGAGCATGCAACTTCATCCCCAGGAGGAGTTCTTTCAATGTGTAGGTCAAGCTCGGCATTTTGGGCATTCAAGGCACTCCTTTGAGACAAGGAACTGTCTGGAGTAAGAAGCCATTTGTAGTCAGTGAATGAAATACTAGTAAATGAAAACATCTCAGTGAGGAAAGCCTTTAATGTCACGGAAGTAGTCAGCTTTTATGGAGCCATAATTCATGCATTAAAGGAGACACATCTCCAGCCAGGAGCGCTGTGCTCTTGCGTGGCCAGCCTGAGCAAGTGTGACGTCTGGTACGATGCAGCTCCGAAACTGCTGTCCTGCAGGTGCAGTGAACCCTGTGTTGTCTTATTTCTGTTCCTGGTTTTCCGTTTATGCTTGTCTAGCACCAGGAGAATATTTATGCTTCTCTTTGGTTTGCAAAGCTGAAGTGAAGTTGGTGGGAGTTTGGTTGGTGACTTCTGGCAGGGCTTTGCTCCTTTGTGATTGTGAAAGGGAAGCGTTGGATACGGTGGTGGCCGGACATCAACAGCAACGGCAAGTTGTCCCTTTCTGAGGTGTCCTGGGGTACCCGTGTCCCGGGGTACCCGTGTCCCACCTGTTGCCCTCTGGATCAGCTGTAGTGAGTGCTGTTGCTGTCATGGTATAAGCAGAGCTGTGATCTGGAGCTGTAGCAGTGAAAGTAAGCGTACACTGTGGTGGGGAGCTCAGAAGCTCTTTGGTCCCTGTGGATGGGGAAGGATGAAGTGCAGCTTTCACTTGGGGCTCTTTTGTTTCCTCTTACTGTGCTGGTGTTCCTGGCGTCCTGGCTGTTGTTCTGGCCTTGCATCACGCTTACGGACGTGCTGTGTAAGGGAGCTCTTGGCAAGGCCGCAGGCAGCCAGGGTGTGTGGGAACCCTGGTTCTCTCTGTGCGCTTTTCTTTGCAAAGCTGTAGGGCAGACTGTATCAATATCAGCTTTGAATGGTCCCTGATGTGTGCTACTGATTATCACGGATGGAGTTTTGGCAGCATAACTGACAAACAAGGTCACTGTTATTTGATAAGCAGACAAATTTAGCAAAAACATTAAGCTGGCAGGTGGGATAAATGACACACTAAAAAGATGAAGGAAAATTTTAAGATTAGGTTGAAGAGAGGAACAGTCAAAGCCTAAGTGTGATATCTTAAACCATTCTTAACTAAGAGATTCCCTGCAGCTTAAACCTTGGGGCACCAACAGTAAAATACTGTGTTGGAGATGCAGCTTCAGAGCCAGAGTACAAAGTGCTGATGATACCTGGGAGAGACATCTAGGCTAGACCTCAAGGAGAGCAGCCAGGGACCTTTGGCAGTGGGTAGACATGGGTGATTTTGGCTCAGACCTTCAGTGCAGTCTCTCTCCTCCCATCCTCTCCACACTCAGGATGTTGCTGAGTATTAAGTGCATCTTGATGGTTAAAACAATAGAAGAGAGTGGATTTCCAGGGGTTGCATGATAATAGCATTTACAATAATTTATAGCTCTGTAATCCTGTAGTCTCAGGATACTTATAACCTAAGAATAGGTTCCCTCCCATGTAGTTAGCGATAAGACAAGTGGAAATGGGCTCAAGCTGTGCCAGGGGAGGTTTAGATTGGATATTAGGAAAAATTTCTTCACAGAAAGGGTACTCAAGCATTGGAACAGGCTGCCCAGAGGGGTGGTGGAGTCACCATCCCTGGAAGCATTCAAAAAACGGGTAGACGTGGCACTTTGGGACATGGTTTAGTCTAGTCTACCCTTGATTGGTTTAGTGTGGACTTGGTAATGTTAGGTTAATGGTTGGACTGGATGATCTTAAAGGGCTTTTCCAACCTAAACGATTCTATGATTCTATAATACAAAACTCTGAATGTTCTGCTAAGAATGCAGAATAACATCTTGCTTAGCTGAATGTTGTCTTTGCCAAGTACTTGGCATCACAGAGAATCAGGCCTGAAGCAGCTGTGGTATTCAGGAGTTCTCGCATACTTCTGTATGTTTGGGTTTTTTCCCTTTTCTTTTCACATCCTTCTTAGAACTAATGACACGCTCATTTCATGGAGTGGGGAGTTGTTTTTGTCAGGTTCTTGTCTTTCCCTGCAATATGCTGTATGCTCACCCAGGGAAGTCGTTGAGTCTCCATCCCTGGAGGTATTGAAAAGATGTGTAGACGTGGTGCTTAGGGACATGGTTTAGTGGTGGACTTGGCAATGTTAGGTTTACAGTTGGACTCAATGATCTTAAAGGTCTTTTCCAATCTAAACAATTCTATGACTTTAATGGGAAAGTCGCGCGGCAAGGCAGCAGAAACCTGCACCGCGGCGCTGGCTGACACGGGACCTGGGCAGCCGGGGGAATGTTGTGAGATGGAGCTCAGGCCTTGCCAGCAGGATGCACACATGTGCTCTGGTGTGCGGTCCCCTGGTCTGATGGAGGTGCCTGTGCACCTATCCTTCACCCCATCTTTGCTTTCCCCCTGAAAGCATTATGGGGCATTGTAGAGTTGAGCAGTTCAAGAGCACACATGTGTGTGAATGAGATCTGTCATCTTGGGCCTTGTGGCACTGCCAGGAAAATAGCAAAGGCTCTACCTTCTGCCTCAGGACCCGAATCAGCTGCACATGGTCACTTGGTTCCCTGTGTTGGATGTAAGGTCAAGGCTGATCCAGAGCCTCCCTGTGCCTCCCCTCTCTCTTTGGGAGCGATGCGCTCAGCAGCAGCTGGGGTCCAGCAAGGAGAGGGCCATGTCTCAAGCCAGTTGCAAGTTTTCCAAAGGTGTCATTCTCTGTGTTGTGACAGAGAAATAAAACGCGTGGGAGACATGAGATCAGAGGAGCAAGCACTTGACAAAACCCAGACAATCCATTTTGCCACAGTGCCAAAACCAGTAATCTGGTGGCAATTTTAAATCTCCCACAGTTACTCTGATTTTCTTTAGATCATTTCTATACAGATTAACTGAAGATACATTTACTGCTTCGCCACAGAGATTTACAAAGGATGCAGACCCAGAGCATCTTGTCTGGGAAGGAGCAGCTACAAAGGATTTGCCCACGTTGAGTGTTAGCCAGCCCAGTGGTGCATCCCCGGGCACCCCAAAGCACAGCGTGGTGTCACCCAGGCACCCTCACAGCTCTCGGCTACGCATCTGCCAGCACATGAACTCCCAGCAGTTGTGGTGTGGGAGAACCTCTGCCTGCAAACAACTGCATCGATTCTTGCCATACAGAGGTATTCAACTCGAGTGTCTGCTCTCCTGTCTTATGTGGTGCTGTGGGATGCGCTCCCTGAAACCTCACCGTGAGCCGGTGGGCAGCGTGCCAGGAGAAGATGGGCTTTGTTTGATCCTGGCTGGGCTGGGCTTGTATGGGTGGCTCAGTTTCAGGCAGATGCAAAAAGGAGATAAAAAGCTCCTTAACAGTGATATTAAGAAGGTTTTGACTGGAGGCAAAAAGGCATTTTGTTCTTTCTGTGGTTTATTTTCAGCTTAAACTATATTATTACTGTCTGAATTTATACCCATGTAGAGGAAATCAGCTTTGTGCATAGAATCCTCTTTTAATAAGCAAAATTCACTTTGATCAATGTGAAGACTGTTTATATGCAGCGTTTGTAGTGATCTTGGTGCTCAAGAGAGACACAGAATATATGCATGTTTCCCCTCGGGTGTAGTCAATATGCTCTGTTTGCATAATTTAAATAGAAAAAGAGACGTATATGAGACATGGGAGGAATTCTGCCTTGTGTAAGTGGGTGGGAATTTTGCTGTTGGTTCAGCCAGGGCAGGTTTTGCCCGCTGCAGCAGGCTGCCTCTGGAGTCAGCCACCGCAGCTCACTCGGGTGACTTCTGGGGAAGTGCTTACGGAGAGATTATTGCTCACAGGGGCTTATTCAAGAAAACACTTAAACACATTCTTAAAATTAATCACATGCTTTCCTGAGTTGGGGCTCATGTGCTGTAAGGGGCTGAATTTAGCTTAGTGCTGGCTGAGTGCCGTGGCGCGGCCCTGGGCAGCGCATGCCGTGGAAGTAGCCTGGGTTGCTCCTGCCTGAGCACACCCTGGTTGTGCAGTGGATGAAGGGCACCGTTTTATGGAGAGGAGCAAGGCCCCAAGTACACTGTGCAGCTATTTTGGGGCCACTTAGCAAATCTCCAGCATGTCTCCTACCAATACCCAATCCAGAAGAGATGAAGCAATACCTTGCTCCCCACGCAAGCCTGTGCACTGAGGAATGGGTACTATAGGATGAGCTGTAGTCAGTGCGTCCATTTCTTGAGGTTTTTGGAGGCTATGACAAGCTTTTGATGGGCACTAAGTCTTATCCTTCCCAAGGCATCATTTAAATATGTGTGTCCTCCTCCCTGTTATAGGAAGGCTCTAGGAAGAGAGCAAAGCAGACAGCCCTTACACATGTGTGCATATACCTCTTATCACATTTTGCCAGCTGTGTGGCCGGGGTTTTAGCACTTGCTGGGCAAGGCTGAGAGTGGTTTGTTCTCGGCCAGGGACAGTGTCATGAAAATGCAGGTGTCTCTGCATTGACAGCATCTGCGCTGACCTGTCACCGTCAATGCAGTGAAATGCCTGGAACAGATGGTTGGTGGTGGTGCCTGCAGCTAATGCCAGCAATGCAGCTGGGGATTTGGTGCACTCAAAATCCAGTGAGGGGATGGCTCTCCAGCTTTGTTTCAGCCTCTTCTGATATCTGGAGATATTTGCAGAGACACACCCCTTCTCCCCCCAGGATCAGGAGCGTTTGAACCTGGACTACCTGCTGTAGTGCGTGTTGTAGCATCCTTTTATATATGCAGCTTGGTGGCTCTTAGAGCATTTCACTTAGCCTTTTGCATGCTGATTTATTATCTCTAATGATGCAAAATTACACAAAGCTTTTGACATTTCTGTGGCCTGACAATGCAAGACACAGACACACACAGCAGCTGAACAGCAGCCAGGCTTGGGGCACACATGTGCTTTAGCTTCCCTGGTTAATTGGCCTCCTCATTTCTGTTCTGTCCAAGGAAGAAAAGGGTGGTTTCATATGCCTTTGTGGGCATTGCTGTCATCTCAGAAATGCTGGAGCATGTTTCCCTGCCATCATCTCCCTCCATCTCTTTCATTCCCTTAAAAAGTACAAATCAAAGCTCTCCCTTGCTGGCTTCCCTTTCCTTCAGCACAGCCCTGACTTATCTTTACAGCTTTTCCCTGCCTCCCGCTGCTTCTCTAATAGGGTCAGGTCTGCTCGTTCCTGACCCCTGTCTCACTCCTCTCTCCTTTCTTGCTGAAATGCAATTTTTTTCTCCCCTATTAATATCTCCTGCCACAGGGCTGTCCATGAGGAGCAGCTGCGGCTGGAAGGACACCCTGCCTGTTTCGGTCCAGAGCACTCCCTGCTCCATCATCCTGCTCCTGGCTCCGTGCTGGGTGACATCCCCACCGCAACCCATTCCCTTCGTCCCCAGAGCAGGGTGCGCTGCACAGGTGCAGCCAGAAAGACGACATCTTTCCTGTGCAGTATTAGGACCTGGTCATGTTGAAGTGCCTTATGTTGCTCTCTGTAACAGCCATATATATATAACTGTATTTTGGCAGTGGTCAGGAGCCTGGGATGTGGGTTGGAGCTGCACTGAAGTGCCTGTGTGGAGCAGGGCACATCTCCCGGCAGGTCTGGAGGAAGCCATGGCTCAGGATGGCGGCTGGCCCTGCGCCTGCCAGGGCTCTGCCAGCCTGCCAAGCCCGCGGCTCTGCAGCTTGGCTCTCGGGGACACAAGGTTAGCTGGAGCGGGGACTCGAGGGAAGCCTTGTGCCAGCTGGAAAGGAGTGGAGGGGCACAGGGAGATGAGAGGCTTGGCAGGGGCTGGGTTTATGATAGGGGCAGGAAGGAAAGGCACAGTCAGGAGGGGAGAAGGGAGCCTCCATCTCTTGGAGGAAGATGATGGTACTGGCTGGGGTGCGCTGAATGCCCGCAAAGCTGGTTTTCAGGGAGGCAAACCCAGCTGCCGACAGACATCCACTTTCTGTGGCAGTTTGGGGGTCCAGGAAAGTTGCATTCAGCTCCGACAGGTTTCCCTCGCAGTTCTGCCTTTTCCTCTGTGCCTGGGGAGCCCTAAGCACTCCCTTGTCCCTTTGCATAATGCTGGACCTTGTATAGATGTCTTCATCTGGGGCAAACTTTGAGGTGCTTCTGTCAACAACGGCATTTTGACTGCAGGTGGGTTGAAGCATTGCAGAGCCCGTCCATTGCAGAGCCCGTCCATTGCAGAGCCCGTCCACAGGTCCTCCTGCATTTGCTGAGGAGAAGAGTTTAACTTTGTAGCGGCTCCAGCCATCTGCACCTGTGGCCGATGCCTGCAGCCCAAAGACAGAGCATAGATGGGGGCCGAGACAAACAACTTCCTGAGCTGGTTAAACCACCACTGACATCTCTGGGGTTTGACTTTGCTGCTGGGGGTGTTCACTGTATTGCTAAGGCAACCCAAAACAGTCTTGCAACTTCCTGCTCTGTTTTTCCCCGGTGTTGCTGTATGGGCTTGGGCTAGTCGCTTCACTGTTGCCTGGCTCGGTTTGTGCCTCAGCAGAGCCGAGGAGCGTTTCGCCTGCTTGCCTTCGGGGAGGGGCTGCGCAGTTGGCTTGGCCCCACATGCAAGTGGTTTCTTGACTGAAAAACAAGACTTTTTAAGAGCAGGCAGGAAAGGGAGGGGTTCTGCTTATGTGCGATTAATTGCTTTAAGATGTTCTGCAGCTGGCTATTCTGGAACTGGATGCTAAATATAAAACTGATACTACATAAATAAATGATGAAATACCAGTGACATCTGAAAAGCACTTTGGGATGCTCCAGTTAAGAACTTATATAAATAACATGTATTATTGTCATTGTAATTACTATTTTCCTTTTTTAGCATGCCTGTGCTTACAGAATGTTTTGAGAAGCCGTATCTGGCAGAAATTCAGCTGTCCCATAGAAACCAGTACCCTTTTGCCAATTTCTATTAATGCTGTTGTTTTTGGAGGAGAAAATCAAAGCCATGCCGTGTTTCCACATCTCTCATGCTCTGCGGCAAATGCTCAGCTGGATGCAGGTGCAGCTCCGCTGACTTAGAGCTATGCCGATCCCTCTGCTCTGCTCCTCGTGCAGAAGGGCTGGATTTGAGCCAGGATGTACCTGTGCAGGCAGGGACATGCAGGACTTCAGGTCTTGTGTCTGGGGACTGGAGATGCAATGGCAGTCTGTGCTGAGCTGTCACTGGTGCCTCTCACACAGGAGCACTTGGTGATCCTGAGGAAGGTCAGGGCACAGGGTCTCTCCCTGCACAAAGGGACAATGGCACTGCAAGCAATGTCAGATGCTTGCCCTACCTGTGCAGGAATGGTGCTGGATCACCTCGAGTGTGTGCTTGTGCCAGAGATGGGCCATGCCCCCAGCTACCACTCACCTCCAATGGTGCTTTTCTTATTGACTCTGCCCTTGTTCAGGGCATCGTGTTCAGAGGTGATGTGTGAAGGTGAAGTGCACGTGGGCTGGAGCGGCAGCACTGCCTCGCAGCGTGGGCCACTCACAGGTTGGCTGTGAACTCTCACTGCTTCATTGCAACACGGCTTCTTTGTGATGGCTGTTTCCTTTGCTTAAGTGATTATGCAAGCATCTGAAGCCTTCAGGAACAAAAAGCGTTCCTGGCCGTCATTTCAAAAGGTGGTCTGCTAAAGGCTGTGAAGTGTGGAGTCCACTTCTCCTAAATAAGTGGAAGGGAAATGAAGAACCATACACTGATTATCCTGACTTCCTGTAATTTCTAAGCCAGGTTGAAGATGTTTTAAGGCCTGACTTCATTTTATTTGCCAGCCCTAAGAAGTAAGGACAGGTAAATGTTTGTATGTCTACACTGACATCAACTTTTTGACTGTTTCTTCAAGCCTTTTCCCAAGCTGGTGTCTTGCACTGGTGCTGCGCCACTCTCGGAGACAGCGCTGGTAACTGCGAACATTTGCTTTGTCACTAAAGAATTGGTCAGGGCTGGTGAGATGCTTTTGCAGAGGACTTGAGCGGGGTGGAGGGAAGTGCAGGAGAGGGGGCAGGCTCTTGCTCCACACTTTTCGGATGGAAAGCATGAGTCATTTTCACTGCAAGTGTTTTGTTGTAGGGTGGCAGAACTGTGCACCCATCCTCCCCTTTCCCGCCACATGGCTTTTTAATTCTCTGAGAGCTGCTGTCAGACGCAGCCACCTCCATTTAACACAGAGCAGGAGGAGAGAGGGGTACAACAGCCTTGTACTGTCTGTACTGTGCTTCAGAGCTGGTGCATGGTGCAGACTGGCACATAACTCCTGTATGGAGATGGGAGTGTGGGAGCTCTCACCCAGACCCCGATCTAATGAGACCCTGGCAATGATGCACTTGCAGCTGTATCTCCTGCTGACCAGCCACTGGGCTCCCTTAGCCCCATGTACACGCTTCTGGGTGTAAAAGAGACAAAGCGAGTCCTGCAGCTCACTGTGGGAGTGCTGGGGACTGGGGAAGGGAGAGTCTGCTTGCCCGGACCTCAGCTGGGGAAACATTTCTTTCCAGGGTGTAGGATGGTCACTGCAGGGGAAAAAGCAGGTGCTGGGGTACCCTGCTGAAGGCATCACCTAACAACTCTTTGGGGACCCTACGCTGCCCGAAGGAGGATCTGTTTGCTGCTGGGAGAGGAGAGCCCTCGGAGGGCTGGTGTGCCATAGATCTGCTCCTGTGCTTTGGTCTGGCCCATGCAAGCTTGTGTCCTGCTTTCCTTTTTCTGCTCTAGGCAACAGAGTATCCACGTGCATCCCTGTGCTGTGAGCATCCATGTAAGACAGTGCTGCCAGCTTTGCTCTGGGTTGCAGGTTTTGGGTGAGCAGGGTGTGGGGTGCAGGACGGACTGCCCTGCAGCAGGCAGAGCCTGCTGGACAGACACACTGGGATAAATGCTGCTCTTTCAGAGGTTGCTCGCCCGCTGCCTGCGGGAGGGCTGTGCAGAGCATTGGCACCTGATTTTGCCCTGTCAGACCCCTTTTCCTCACCTCATCCTTCTTCCCTTCCTGGTTGCCCACGGGGCTCCTCTCTCCTGTCTGCAGTGCAAACCCCACTCCGCCATCCCCTCTTGGCCTCCCTGTCCCCACCTCCCGCCTCTCACAGCTGCACAGCCCCAGCCTTGCCACAAGCCCCGCTTCCCAGGACATCACCTCTGTGCTCACCTGTCTCCAGCGTGGCCCCATCCCCAGCTGCACAAAACCTGCATCCCCCATCCCACCCGCCCCTGCACCACCTTGGACCAGCTCCTGGCACCCTTCCCTCTCCCTGCTTCCCCACTCCTCCTCCTCCGGTTTTCCTCCCTTGGCATTTCACAAAGTTCTCAGTGTGTTTGTGTGTCTATCTTACATTCTCAGTGTGTTTGTGTGTCCATCTTGCAGCCTGTGTCTCTCCCCTGTCCCAGGTGCAGACATTTCCCCCGTGGTCTCAAGCTCAGTGTTTTTGTCCCTTCAGCACAGCTGGGATTCCAGTCTGGGCATTCCTCTTGTGTTTTTAAACTTCATTCTCTATGGCCAGTATAAAAATAGTTTTGGCCTGCTCATACCCAGCTTTATTGACTATTTTTCATCCTTGTGGTTTTACCGTAGTCCATCTCTGCGTCTTGCCCTGGGCCCTGCTGTTGCATCCAGCTGAGTGCTGGGTTTGCAGCAGGCTCATGGGCACAAGCTTCCCATCGCTCGGTGAGAGCTGCTTCATTGCCTCCCTTCTGATTTCCTCCCAAAATGTGGCTTTGCTGAGAAGCCCGCAAACCTTGGCAGTGGCAAGGCTGCATCGTGTTGTGACTGCTGCCATGTGTGCTGACTCACACTGTCTCCCTTTTGTCCTTCCTCCCCCATTTCTGTTTCCACCTCTGCCCTCTTTCCTGTGCTTTTGAATGCAAAGTCTTTGGGACAGAGACTTTATTCTGGCTTTGCCCAGGGTTATGGTGGTTCCAGGCGTTGGATAGCCAAGCTCAGGGTTTCCCACTTTTCGCTGTTCTTTGTTATGCCTAGGTTCCTGGAATGATGAATTATGTGTGAATCTCAGCTTTTTTAAATGAAGTTCTGTAGCCTTCCTGCAAGCTTGAATTAGAGCATGTAAATGGGATCAGACAGCAGTGCGGGAACTGGGGGCAGAAAAAGTGAAGAGTCACAAAATAAATGTGCTATTTGGAAAAAAAAAAAAAAAAAAAGCAAAAGAAAAAACTATTATAGATCACATAGTTTGAGAGAGCCCTGACCCGACATCTTTGAATCCCTGGCTTTGGAAAAAACTATTCTATGGATAGAAATTCCTCAGTTCTGTATGCCCATACGGGTTGCCAAGTGAATTTTCTCAGTTCCCAGGTGCCATTTAAATTCTCCCATGTACTGTCAGGTTTCATGGGCAAAATAAAAAATAGGGAGCTCTCTTCGCTGTCTGCGAGGTATCTTTGCTTTTCCAGATTGTGCATTGCGGTGGGAAGTGGTCCCTCTCTGCCCTGGGCTGTTGCCAGTCTCGGAAGTGATGTGACTGTGACTAGTATGTCCAAAGGGTAGTTGTACGCTTCCTTTTTTTCCCCCTTCAGCTTTTAATCAAGCCCCCGGCTTGACTTTGCCTCCTATTTGCTGTGTGTTTCACCTACTTGGTCCTTTGGGATTTGTTTTAAAATTCAGGCTTTGCCAGGCTTTCCGCGTAAGTGTATTACAGGGTTGCAACAGATGAGTCGGTGAATAGATAGGCTGTAAAATGCTCGCTAAATTTTGGGGAACAGTTGCACAGTCTGAGGCAATACAACTACATGTAGACGTGGTCGGTGCTATTTCCTCTTCCTTCTTTAGCTGAAGAACCATCACTTTTAATATTCGGATCACTTGTGTCGCTCTAGCTGTTTTGTGAGTGTGGATGCATGCACTGGGTAGAGCTTCATTTCTGAGGAAGTGAGAAAAAGCCACGTCCCGGGTGCTGCCGAACCCACAAGTTTTTCAGTGGAAGGCACGGAGGAAGCGTTGCAGGGCCGGCTGCGCCGGGCGGCGATGGAGCAGTGCGCATGTGTGCGTGCGCTGGCCGTTAGCACCGTGGGAAGCGAAAGTCGAGCATGGTGCAGCTCTTGCGCTGGGCTGGGGGTTGCTCTGGGCTTGGCTTCTGCCGTGCGATGGGAAACGCGCGCTGGCAGCCGCCGTGGGGCTCGTGTCAACGCAAAGGGACGAGCAAATGGGTTAAAGCAGAGCCAAACCAGCCATGTTTGCCATTTTCTTCTCTGGATATTACTTTAAATGAGAGCCAGCCTGAAACGTCTGAAAATACAAAACTTTCTGATAGTTTTCCTTCGGTCACTGTTTCAAAAAAATCCTTGAATGAAACATTTTTTCTTCACTTCCTGTACATTCACATCACTTGGATTATACCTGTTGTCATTCTGGGAGAACAGGATGTCAGAAAAACATTAATCATATAATAAAAACATTGGCAGGTTTGTATGGTATACAAACGCAGGACACTAGAAGACGGGTGGCTACCGTTTTTCAGGCAATAAAAGTTTAAAATAGAAATGGCCTTTCCTGTACTTCCCCACATGAAGATCATCAGCTGTCATTGTGAACCTTTGTTCAACAATTCCTTATATTTATAAGGAATTTCATAAGCTTTGCAAATGGCTACAGAAAGGTGACAATTTCATCTGACTTCTTAAGATTCCCCCTTCTTGGTTAATGGGTAATTCCCTTGCTAAACCTTTCCTTCAAACTCTCTCTGGTGGTCTCCCTCCAGCGAGGGTTGGTGCTCGGGCTGGCAGAGCGTGGTAGCACAAGCAGGGCACTGAGGATGAGGACCTTTACTTGGGCTTTTTCCTGTGCTGGCCTCTTTATGCTCGTGCTTGGCCAAAGGCAGGGCCTTGCGTTGGTGTTTGTGGGCATGTTTCTGTTGAAGTAATTTCATTGAATTTCCTGTTAAAATGCCAGCCAACTTGCTTGTTGGTGGGGAGTCAATACTCTAATAGATAGGCTCTTGTTTCGCCTGTGCCGTTGTCCAGGGGGGGCCTCGTGACTCAGCCTGGGTGGGGGCTGAAGCACGGCAGACGACCCTCTTCTTCGTGCTCCGCATGGCCCCGTGCTCAGGGGAGCAGCAGTCTCGGGGCAGAAGCAGAGGGACAGAAAGAGCAATGTGTGGTTTTGGGAGCAGGCTGGTGTGCGGGGCTTCAACCAGTGGTTTTTTTAAGAGAAGCAAGTGGGTTTATCCAGGAGGGTACACTGCTCTCCTGTTATCTTTGTTTAAAATCATGTTTATGTTTTTCCCTTGTGAGGTGTTTCCCACGGGTCTTGATTTTTGTCCCAGTGCAGGGGGCTGCGGTGTGCTTTGGGCTGGGAGCTGCTCTGGGTGTGCTCGGGGTGCTGCAACCGCGGGGGCCGTGGGAGAAGGCAGCTCACCCCAACCTGCCCACGCTGCTGTTTTGCAAGAGGTCGGAGGAACCCGAGGAGCATCGCCGTGCACCCGTCTGCCTGCCCCGGGTAAATAGCTGCTGTGTGTATGCCAGAGAAGAGGATTGCTTTGACAGCACTGCATGTTTTTTCCTGCAGAAATGGGTTGATTTCGTTGCTGGACTGGCAGCATTTCTTTGTACTTGGATATTGGCTTTCCCTGTGGAGGAATTTGTGGTTTCTAAGACTCTAATTGCGTTAGTGTAATAGCTTTTCCTCTGCTTTCATAATGACTTTGGTGGGTGCCATCTGCTGTTGTGACAGCGCCAGGCAGTGCGAGGCTGAGCCCCGGACGCCGGGAGGTGTGTGCTTTAACCAAGCTCATCAGAAAAACTAAGACTTTGAAATCTGATTTTCAGGGCTTAAAGCTTTACCTCCAGCCCTCTTGGGACACTGGGTACTAGGGTGTGCGAAAGGGCGAAAAATATTTGTGATGGCTCCCTCCTTACTCTGCAGGTCTGTTTGCAGGGGCATGGGCATGCCTGGCCCCGCTGGGCAGCCAGCACAATTTTGGATGGACAGTGGAGTCTGTGTTTCCTCGATGGCAGGCAGGTGACAGGCCACATCCTTTCGTGAGCAGCTGCTTTGCTTGCAAACAGCTTGACCTACATCTTTTGGCTTCACTTTAGAGACATTGCTGTGGTTCCTGTCATGGCCCTGACAGCCTGGCTGCGCTGTGCTGGGTGCGAGCACGGCCGGCGTGACACTGTGCTGCAGGTGACAAAGGGCTGCTGTGTGCTGAAACAGGGAAACAGCACAGCTTGGGTATGGAGAGCTCTAGGGACTGCATTTCTAACGGCTCCAGAGGAGAAATGCCTGTCTGTGGGTGCTGCAGAGCCCCCCTGGGTGACAGCTCTCTGCAGCCCCGCAGGTGCGCATCCCTCATCTCCTGGAGCTCCCTGGGTCATTGGCCGCGTGTCCCAGGATTCAGCACGGCCTCACGGGATACAGATCACAGCACCAGCCTGCACAACACGTTTTGTCCAATGTCACTAAATCCACAAGAGTGGAAGGGCTGTAGTGAGTTATTTTAAGCAGCTTTTTTGTATCTGTGGTGGGCAGTGTTGTATGGGTTTTGAAGCCTCTCATGTGAGGATGTGGGATCCTTTTCAGTCCTTACCCTTTAATTGTCATCAAATCCCATGAAGGTCACTGCCAGGACTTTGTCTTACTGGTCATCAGAGATGTCAGAGCTAGAAAAGAAACAAAACCCCAACTTTTAAAAAGAACAACTTTAGAAACAGAGTCCCAATTTCAGGACCGTGTTGCAAAAAAAGAAAAAAAGGACTAAAGATATAGTGTGATCAGAAGGCCTGAGTTCTGCATACCCAAAGCCACTATTTAATGCCATAGTGATGTGAAAGGCTCTTAGAGGGAATCTAATTTACCGTTACAGCTGCTGCCGGGGCAAGGTGAGACGAGGAGTTGGTGTAAGCAGCACCTGGGCTCATGGCACTCCTTTAACCAGCTTACACTGCTGAGTTTTGCTGGGATTGCTGTGGTGGTTAGCAGCAAGAAAAGTAAATTGGACAGGTGGGAAGAGCGCCGTATGCCTGGTCTGTAGAGTCCTGCCTGGTCTCGTGGGGTGGCCGAGCTTTGGGGACATGTGGCCCCAGACCTGTAAATGGGAGACCAGCTCGTGAATGTCCTGTTAATTTACATTGATTTGCAAAGCTTAGCAAATTTTCAGAGTGCGTGGTGTTATCCTGAAATAAGACCAGTGTTTCAGATGATTAACCAAATTCAATTAAGCATTTAAAGAGCAGGAGACTAAAATGGGTTCCTTTTCTCTGTCTACCTGTTGGGGTTTTGGGACTCCTGTTTTTCAGATGATCTCTTTCTTTTTCATGAGATGCCTGTGCAGCTTGGGTCCTGGATGCAGGAGCAAGAGGCGTTTCACGTGCAGTGAGGCTGGCAGCACGCAGCACTGGGGCTGGCAGCGTTCGCCACCCCTCGCCCCAAATCCCCCACGGCGGGGGAGCCGGGCAGCAGCACCCGGCCACTCTGGCACCCAGCGTGGGCTCTCTGCCAAGGACCTTTGTCTTTCCCACCGGTAATGATGGGCTTCTCCCGTGATGGCTGCAGTGCTTCTGCTGGTGCTAACACAGCACTGAGGCTTGTGAGGTTTCTTTCAGGACTGTGCAAGCAGTGAAGCAAAGTTTCCAGGGAGCAATTAAGAGGGAACTGCTTCAGATATCTGAGCTAATCCATGCTGGATTCCTGCAGCATGGAAAAGAGACATTTTGAATGCAAAACTGTCTGGGGCAGGAGGTATATTTTTCCCAGTCAAGAGTAAGAGTTTCTTTGTGGACAGCCAGAATCACAGCAGAGTGGGTGCTTGGCGAACAGCTGTGCGGAAATCACTCTGCACAGAGGCTTGCGTGGGACCCAGGCATTGCTTACAATAGTAAAATGGGCCTTAACTGCACATAGGCTCTGTGCTGTCCTCCATCAGAGAGATGCTGGGATGTCGTTCTGCTGGGATGCAGTCCTGGGAAACACAGCGTGAAAGGTACCCGCCTTACATTTCTGAAGTGCTGTGGGGAAAAGCTTTCATCTCAGTTTTGCTTTCTGAACATATTAAGAGCTCACCAGTTGTGCACCTGTGACAGAGGAATGGCCTCTGCTCGGTGGGGCTGGTCCTTTGGGTGACAGAAGCCAGAGACAGCCTAAGATAGGCAACTGCCTTCGCTGCCTCAGCCCAATGGACCATCCAGGTCTGCTACAGACCCTGGATTTTTATTCTGTTTTTACCATGTTGTCATGGTTTAACCCCAGCCAGGGAGTTAACTAAGCACCACGCAGCCGCTCGCTCACTCCCCCTGCCCCGGTGGGATGGGGGAGAGAATTGGAGGAGTAAGAATGAGAAAACTCCTGGGTTGAGATAAGAACAGTTTAATAATTGAAATAAACTGAAGTAAAATAGTAAGAATAATTACAACAATATAATAATAACAGTAATAATAATATACAAAGCAAGTGATGCACAATGCAATTGCTTACTGCCTGCCGACTGATACCCAGACAGTTCCTGAGCAGCGATCACTGCTCCCCGGCCAACCCCTCTCAGTTTATATACTGAGCATGACGCCATATGGTATGGAATAGCCCTTTGGCCAGTTTGGATCAACTGTTCTGGCTGTGCCCATTCCCAGCTTCTTGTGCACCTGGCAGAGCACGGGAAGCTGAAAAGTCCTTGACTAGCATAAAGCACTACTTAGCAACAACTAAACCATCAGTGTGTTATCAACATTCTTCTCCTACTAAATCCAAAACACAGCACTATGCCAGCTACTAGGAAGAAAATTAACTCTATCCCAGCTGAAACCAGGGCACATGTATGTATGTATGGCAAAAAAGAAAAGAAAATTTTTTTGGTTCTTTGATTTTTTTTTTTTTTTTTTTAAGGTGCATGAGAAGATATTACCATACAAAGATTTTCTGCAGCATTTCAGAAAAATATTAAAACAAGATTAAAAGATGTCTATCCCCAAACAGCTCTTGCCTGGGGCCGTTACCCCCTTGCATGACAACTGCCTCCTCAAAGTCCCAGCACCAGCTCCACTTCAACGCAGGAGATGCTCAGCTGTCATTAAAGCAAAACCGTGGCTCACATTTGCTGCAAGGGGCTTGAAAACATTACTTAATGCATCCTGGAGACTCAGGAGCCAAAGGCACAGGACAGAAACCCTTTGGCTATGATTGGTTTTGAAAGAGCAATATTGACTTCTTGGCTTATCTCACAGAAAAACCTTTGGCTATGATTGGTTTTGAAAGAGCAATATTGATTTCTTGGCTTATCTCACGTGTCGTAAGCAATATTGGGCTGTTCGAACACTTGATCCTGCAGCAATTTACCCTGTGGTGTTAAACGGTGCTGAGCTTTTTGATCCTCATTTTGGACTCATTTTCTCAGGCCGCAGGTTTTGCTGTCTTCAGCAGGAGACCTTGTACTGGTCTCATTTTTAACTTGGGGAGCATGCTATGTGAATAGTTCATCATGGCAAAACCATTCAGCTGGGCAGTAAAGTTTGCTGCTGATGGGGAAGCATCAGATGTTCCTCTTCCAAGGGTGGAGAGCCCAAACACACCATCCTGCAAGGGTGTTATGGCCAGAGGCACGTGCCATCCAGGCGTCACGAGGTTGTTGGAAGGGTTTCATAAGCACTGTCCATGGCACACCCAGGCATCAACAGCCTTTTGGTCAAGATTCAAAACAAGGCAACGTTGATGTATCTGAATATGCTTCCCCTTTTATTATGACCATTCACATGCAGTATCATGGGTTTGCTTTTGGTGTAAGGTTTAATTTTCACAACTGCAGTGCTAAGTGCCTGACTCTTGCTTATGAAGTCTGAAGTCTAGGGCTGAGCAGCTGAGATGACATTTTCCTACTTCAGAAGTTCGTGTTTTTCTCATATTTTTTTAAGTTCTGTTTTCTGGACTTGTAACAGAGACAAAGTACTGCAATAGCCAACATAACGATGTTCTTCTAATAGTTTTTTCTCATGACTCCAGGGATTTGGGAAAAGTTCATCTTGCTTCCCAGAAATGTAAGTCAGAGCAAAACCAGGCCCCAGATTTTTCAAGCCTTCAGCAGTGGCTGAGGTGTGATTTATGGAGAGGGCTTTCCTGCCTTTCCAGAGGGATGCTGCTCTTCCTTCCATGGGGTGAGCCTCCTGCTCTGGAGGTCGTAGCAGCAGGCTCACTCTCATCTCACCAGCAGCACGTTTCCAGAGAGAGCACGGCTCTCATCAGCTCCTCTAGCAAAACCAGCTTTGAGCTCAGTGGAGCCAGTGTGGGAGGCCGTATTTCTTCTGAGCTGTATGGATGAGCCGCTCATACATTAAGATGCTGAACCTTGCAGCTGTTAAAGCTGTGGCCTGTCCAGGAGGATTTCTTGCTCCATTAAGAAATTAGAGACTGCGCTTGGACCAGAGCACCACAGTGCTTTGTTTCTTCCCATAGCATATTACCAGGAAGTAATAACAAATAACAAATAACTTAACCCCTCATTTCCCTCTCTGCAAAACATGCACATCGGTGGTTACCTGCATCATGTGAGTATCAGATTGCTGAATTAACGAGCAGTCCATTGGTAACATGGTTTGAAATTGTCAGACTAAATGAAGCACAAGATGTTGGTTATTGTATGTATTATATATATGTAAATTTTATCGTCTTCTATTTTTCCTGCAGGAAAAAACCAAAGTGGTTGAGCCCTTGGACTATGAGAACGTGATCCTTCAACGCAAAGTTCAGATCTACAGTGATCCCCTCCGGGACCTGCTGATATTTCCGATCGACGACGTATCTGTGAGTTTGTGCTGGCTGTTTCTCATGTTTGAGGCTTACTCATCTCCAGTCCTGCTTACCTTGGAAAATTTCCACTGTTAACCACATGTTCATTTTGGCTGCATTACTGACACATAAAACCGAAATGACCCACTGGCGATTTGGGCCCACTGCATTTATTTAAAGCAAGTATCAAGCCCTAAAGACCTTGTTTGCACCAAAATCATGTTCTCCTTTTCCCTGCAGATCTCAGTCATCGGTCGACAAAGAAGGACTGTCCAGTCTACAGTGCCAGAAGATGCTCTAAAGAAAGCTCAGAGTCTCTTTGTCAAAGAGGTAGGGGCAAAAGTCCATGCAACACCTGCCTTCAGCACTTTCTCCCTTAGGCAAGATGCTCTGCTGTAGCTCCTGGTCTGCGAGGCTGCAGATCACTTAGTTTTTCCTGTGTGGAAAGCACCAGCCACCGGCAGGCTGGCCGCACGAGATAGTTCTTGCACGTGCCTCTTGTGCGGTGCTTCTTTCCCGTGGGTTTTGTATGCAGACAAGGTGTGTGGGTTTGCACCACCTGCCTGAGCTGCAGTGCGGGCATGCAGCAGGGCAAGGGGTGGGCTACACAGCCTCCCCGGGGCATCCTGAGTGCCACGGGTTTGTTCTGTAAAGTGCCGCTCTCTAGGACCGTTCCTTCCAAGTGCAGTGAAACTAAATACCAAGCGACGGTTGATATCGAGTTAGAGGCACTACATTTCCGAGGGCAGAAAATTGGTGCTTTCTGGAAAACAGTCCCCTCCCAAATCACTACTCCTTTTTTAAAGCCTTGGAGCGATGTAAATACAAAATCAGTAGCTGTGTGGCAGGCCAGATGCTATGTGATTTTGTCTCTGTGCTGAGAAGGTTCCTTACGAAATTCTGCACTGCAGCACAAAACAAGTAAAGCAGCTTGTCCAGACCTTTTCCACTTGTGCTTACCTCACCCAGCGGTCTGTAACCTTTCAGACTCGTGCATGGTTTTGTTTTGCTTGGTGTAGCTTTCAAAGAGCTGTATTGTTTTCTTTTCAGTGCATTAAAACCTACAGCTCAGACTGGCATGTGGTAAACTACAAGTATGAGGAATACTCAGGAGACTTTCGGATGTTGCCCTGGTAAGTGTTGCACTCCCTTGGAATACTAATGCATGGTCACAGGACTGTGGTTTGATCAGGCTTAGGAGAAACAATCTGCCCTTTTTCCCGATGCCTGTCCCACGAGCGGCCTTCCCTCCAGAGGCGCGTCACTCTGAGGGTTAGAGAGCCAGAGGTCTGTGTTATCACGCCGTTGTCACTCAGCTGGATCAGGGAGATGCTGACAGTATTACCAGCATGGCTCCTTACTTCGCATCCTATCCATCAGCATGCAAACAGCCCCCTCCATCTAGGATGAGAACACACTGCAGCCTGGGCACATGGGGGGATGAATAGTGTTGGTAGTGTCCGCTCATCCCCAACCGGGAGCCTTGTTGTCCCTCTGGGCTGATGTTCTCTGCGTGCTAGACATGGTGTTCCCATGCTGAGCAGATCCTTTTTCTGCCCCCTGTCACTGAGATGTTGTTTTACAACTTCAGTCCAGTGGTGTAGTATCACTGTTAATGCTGGCGGTGCTGGAGAGTTGCGTGCTCTGAAATGCCAGGCTGTGCCAGTGGTTCCAGCCCCAAAGCTAATCGGGTTTTTCAGACAGGCGTATACATCTCGGATTTCTGCTGGATTGCCATTTCTCAGTGGTGGCGCCTGCTCTGCTCTCGCTCCCCATGCTGTGTGCATGTCTGGACCACTGTTCAGGCTGCTCGTGTGCTGGCAGCTTGTTAAATGCTTTTTCTTGTTAATTGCCTGAAGTGGGTCTGTTCTGAGGATCTCACGGGGAAGTGAAGCAGCAGTGGGGCAACACTGTTGATCAAGTCCTATTAAAATTTGTGAATAACCTTGCAGCCTGATCTTGCTTCGCTTTTAGCAAGATGGAAGATAGACTGGCCTGCTGCATCTCTATGTTGCATAGATGCAAGTCAGCAAAAACTCTGCAGAATCAGATAGCTAACATGGGGAAAGCTAATTACATACTGCTTAATTTCCATGAAATGCACTCAGAAGTTAGTTTTCTCCAGGGGCTGTAGGTCTCTTGAAATCTATCTTCTGCAGGAGGACAGTTCTGCTGTGCTCTGTAGTCTGCAGTTTGGCTCTTGCTTCTGGATCCAGCATCAGCTGCTGGCTTGGAGGACCCTCATTTCCCAGTCATTAAAAATGAAAATGTGTTGTGATTTCAGCAAATCCTTTAGGCCAGACAAGATTCCAAGCCATGTGTTTGAAGTTGATGAAGACTTTGAAAAGGATGAGGTAAGGAGATTTTTTTTTTCTTTTTTTTACATATTCCGTTCTAAGATCTGTTAAAAAGCGGATTTTACAAGGCAACGTCAGAATTCAGTTCCCAGGAATGGTTTTCCGGTGAGATGCTTCGTACTGTGAAGGTGGGACCAAAACTGAGACAGTGATTTATTTCAAAGTATGACAAGATAATCTCTTGGAGCCAAGGGTCTCCTAAATTATCTGGAAGATTAGCCATAATATTTCTCATGGCTTTTTCACTTGGAACAGTGCAGCAGCAGAAGAGAAAAAAAGGAAGCCAAACAATTACGAAGTAAAATTCTTCATGTCCAGAATTAAAAGTGGGCAATTTGGTTTTCAACTACACTGCGATATTGGGGTCCTCCTTTTTAAAAGTTCTGTGCTCTGCCACATAACCAGTCACTTCTACCCAAAATATGCAGCGTGTCAGTCTCGTTCTGTATATACTGTGCAAATGTTCAGAGTGCTTCCTCTGGAAGTTGGCATGTTTGTGCTCACCTGGTAGCAGGGAAGATTTGCAGCCGTGGAGCTCTTCCTTGGGGGTGAGCTGCGGGCTCTGACAGTTGGGACATCTCAAACCTGGTGGTCATTTTGCACGATGCAGATGCCATGTTTCCCTGTGCATATAGCATTTTCTACAAAAGGGTGGGGTAGCATTTTTCTGTCTCAAGTACCATGTGAAGCTTAATTCACGCACGTGACATTAAGAAGTTTTAGTTTACAGTGGGAAGAGTTTAGCCAAACCATTTAAAACCTGCATGGCACCAAGATGCTGCTGCTGAGGAACTCACAGAGGAAAAGGGAAGTTTCTTTCTTGCAGAGCTGAAGATTTGAAGGGGCTGTTTCCTGCACATTTCTCACAGTTGCTGTCTATGTTCCAGCACACCTCAAGTCTGGACTGGGATGGCTTTTTCCTAAATGGAAATGTATTTTCAAGTTTGGCCTTAATTTTTTTTGGCTGTGTTGTCAGTTTGCATTACCTTGTTAACCTGAGCTGTTACCTCTTTACTAATATCTAATTTGGACTGGAGATGGAGCTGTGCAGTGTGTTATCAGCATGCCTCTGAAAAAAGCAAAAGGACAAAAATATGCTATCAAAATTTGAAGGAGACCTTTTTTCTTCTGGTCAGTATCCCAAATACACAAACAAGTGAAGTTTCTGAGGTTGGCTGTGGAAGAGTATTCCCAGTGCTTTGGCAGATATTTTGGCATTTATCTCTTTTGGCATGGCCATATCTAAAGGATTCTGTTACAGTTTCCTGATGGAGTGTTTACATTAGAATTATGTAATGGAAATTCAAGTAAAAGAAATCTCTTGATGAAAAAAAGGTGAACCATTATAAAGGAGAAATCATGGGTTGTTTTACCCAAGGAAATAAAGCATTAGATAATTTACTTTGTCATTAGAAGTTTGACAAGAAAAGAGTGAAAACCTGCCATTTGGGATGCAGGACACGATAGAAACCAGTCCCTTCATAGCTCATTGACAGGCAGTCCAGGTCTACCTCTGCTGCTAAGTCACTGGAAGTCCCAGGGCAATTTTTTTTATCAGTCTGGGGTCTCATTTCCCTCCCTCTGCAGTGGAGGTGACAGGTATGAATGGAGAGCCGTTCTCCCTTTCTGGGACCACGGGACAGGAGCAAAGATGGAAATCCCAGCTGGTATGCCAAGAACAGCCTGGTTGGGTCACTTGAAACTTTTTGTTTTGATAAATGTGAAACCAGTCAGTTACATTTCAGCTATTGGGGTTTGGTGGTTTTTGCCTAAATTTAAAACGGAGAGTGGATTTATACAAAAGGAAATGACAAATAAGTCTGAGGTTCTGCATTTTGCAACTTTCCAAACAGACCGTTTTGAAAATTTCCTTCTTCCCTAGGTTTTTGAAATACTGCCTAAGAACCAACATGCATTTCCTCATTGCAAAATTGCTGTGCAGCTCTATGAGCATAGGTGTAATCTTTCTTGTTTAAAGGTGACCCAAACTACCCTGTTTTGCCTCTTTCTTGGAAAGAGATAACACTGCAATTTTTTGTGCTGACACTGTACATGTAGCTGTACATGTTACACATACATTCTACATGTTACTGTAGTTAAAACTGTATTGCTTTCCAGGGTAGACATATCCCTTGTGTCCAAGGGGAATTTTGCATGGCAGTTCACCTGACCTTCTTTTTCTGATCTTTTGCTCTCTTTCAGGATTCCTCATCTCTGTGCTCCCAAAAAGGTGGTGTGATAAAGCAAGGCTGGCTGCACAAAGCAAATGTAAATAGCACAATCACTGTTACCATGAAGGTGAGTTTGATCCAGCGTTATGTTAATCGTGAACGAGGCACGAGGCTAAGTTCAGACCACGTCTCTAAAGCTAGCAGGAGTGCAATGGGTGGGTTTGAGTTTGGATGGGCATCCGTCCCTCTTGTAGAGTATCCCAAGGGGGAATGGAAAACCCAGTCTGGTAACACTTTTTGACCCTTCCCTCCCCAGAATATAAGACCAGTGCACTTCAAATCATGACAGGCAAGCTGAACAAAAAGGCGAAGCAAGTTCTCATAAACCAAGATTGTTTTCTGAATGAGCAGCTGAGGCCCAGAAGAGGAAGGCAATTTAAATAACTGAAACAGCTGCCCTGCCAAGAAGATTTTTCTGAATTAATAGTTTTCCTTGCTGGTAGGAAATATGTACAGAGGCCAGCTTTAAATTGAAATGGCAAGTCTTTGCTTTAAAAGCAGGGGTGATATCACTGAGGAGATGGAGCATTACTGACCTAGAAGCGACAGCTGCATTGTCTCCTGTTCTCCTCTGTACGTAATCCGGCATGACATTGCTTAGATTTTGAAATGGAGGGTTTTAATAGTTCCACCACAGGTTTTTGCTGTGGCAATGAGCCCGTCTGTTGTTCCACCACGCAGCTGCCTTGTTACAGCATAGAGGGAATGTTAGGGAGTTATGCTCAACTGTGCAGCTGAAGGATGGCTGCAGTGAGGCTGCTTTGTAAGGATATTAGTAAATCTCAAAAAGCTCAGTTGTTCTGAGGCTCAATTCAATGAGTTATGCTTTCATGACAAGTAGAACAGCACCATTTATAGGGCTAATTTTAATTTGAGTTTTAAAATGACTACTCATGAGCTTGAAGGTGATAGACAGAACAGGGTTTTCTGATCCTCTGCTTTTCTGAGCCACAAGTTTAAAGGCATTTCTGCTTCTATAACTTCTGGAGGAGGTATCATACATGCTTAAAGAAGACTGAGCCTCTTGTGGCACTGCTGGCCTCAGTGCCCAGCACCTCAGACCCACTTTTCAGAGATGTTATCTGAACTATGCTGGCTTCAGTTCAATTAATAAGATCCACAAAGTCTCTTGTGAAACTCGGGTATCAAAATACTGAAAATCAGTAGCCATTTTCTGAGCTGGTCCTGGTCACTTCGGTGTCTTACAAAACACCTCCTAAGGCACGTGTGAGAAATCTGAGGACTTTCAACATCTTTAGCCTTATCACCACTTTGAGAGGCTGCTGTGCTATTGCAGAAGTGGACATGCCCATCTTTTGGGTGCTGGTTCTTTCATTGCTGTGACGTGCTGAGACATTGGTACCTCACACTGTTGCTAAGTATATGCAGAGTGTATTTTGTGGAGAGCCAGCCCATGAGCAAACTGTAATTAGGCTACAGCTGCTGACCTTTATTTCAGAGTAACCTTTCCTTTGCAGGGAACTTCCCTGGTTTGGCCCAGCTCTCTTGCTGTCTGTTTTGCAGTGTGTCGGTGCGCTGCGCTACAACCACGGTGTCAGGATTTTCTCTCTTTCCTTCTTTCATCTCTGCCCAAATGGACTTCCCCAGTTCTCTAGCCATCCCTCTGCAATTGCAATGCTCACCAACAGCATCTGTAGCCTGATCAGAGGGGATGTTCCCTGTGCTCCTAGGTTTATAGTCTTCAATTCAAATGATCATAGTCTTCTGACAGTTCTTTGACAGCAGTGCTTACAAAGTGGGGAAGATCATAGGAATAGTGTTTGCTGCTTGCTTCTGCCTTTCCTTTTGAACAGAATTCAGAAGATGCAAATGGTTTAGCACGAAATCCCATACCCAAGAGCGATATCAACCCTGTAATAAGTAGAGAGAGATCTATCATGGGTTTCTGTAGCATCCACTGCCAAAGTTTCTGCGAATGATACGGTGAAGTGCTAAATCAGTGTTTAAGCTGGCTTAACGCTTAGCATACTTAGATTTCCATGTATTTTTATGCTTTGTTGAACTAAGGTTTATTTAAACGTTATAAAACTTAAAGCTCAACACCTCTTGGAGCATCTCTACAGCTAACTACTCATTTAAATGATGCCAGAGGTTACCTTTCAGAGGGCTTAGGTTACTGTTCAGAGCGCAATGCTCCCTTCCAGTTCTGTGCAAATGAGTGGTTTTATTGAACATGTGCTAGTGTCAGTAATGATGGGAGCCGGAAATTACTAATAGTCTCCTATCTGGGATGAAGAATGCTGTGTTTATTTGTAGATCTTCCAGATATGCAGAACAGTGGAAATACTCACAGTGCCATTTGCCCCGGCTTCCTTCATGATTCTCCTAACACAGATATCCAGCAACTGTTAAATGCACCCTGCTCCTTACAGACCTGACAGCATATGGTGCTACCATAATTGCTGCCAAAATGTTCTCCTGAATTATAGTCCAGTGCCTTTTGGCTGACAAATATGAAGGCAGATGTTCTGAGATACTGGAGAGCTTTTTTTTTTCATAAAAATCAATAGCTCAAACATAGGAACACTTCTCCCAGACTTACTGCTTTTTGGGGTTAGAACTGAACACTAAGCCAAAGCCAGTTCATGAAAATAGGTTTGTATTAAAAAAAAAACTAAACACACCACAAAAAACCAAGCAGCTGAATGGATTACAGTGTCCCTTGGCTTGCTTTTGAATGTTTGAGTGCTGGGAATTTCCACATGTCTGTTCCAAAGTCTTCCAGAGAATTGCTTTGTAATTCTAACTGAGGTCTTTATCAAAAAGGCTCTGAAAATATCTGCTCTAGGGTAGGATGAATCTTCAAGCGATGTGCTGATCTGAATTTACCGTGCAGCATTACTTTGTAAAGATAAATGAGGCTGGAGCCAGCTGAGAGATGATCTGGAAACCCTGCGGCTTTGCTTTAGATGGGCAAACTTATAATAACAACAAGGACATTAAAATTAAAGAAGATGACGAAATCTCTCTTTATAAAACCAAGTTACACTCAAAGGGGTGAATCTGCAACACTCTAGCATCATCAGTGTTTCTTGTTACAGTATTTTCTCAATAGCAGGAGGGCAGATACTGAAACTGTGGCTGTGGTTTGTGATGTACAACGGAGTGAATACTTGCATGAGCAAGACTCTGTACTTTTGCAGGTATTCAAGAGGAGGTATTTTTACTTGTCACAACTTACAGATGGCTCCTATATTCTTAATTCCTACAAAGATGAGAAAATTTCAAAAGAATCCAAAGGCTGTATTTTCTTGGACGCGTGCAATGACGTTGTTCAGGTAGGTGTGCTTTCTGCATGGCTGAGCATGTGCTTATGCAGTGCTAGCTCCAAGACAGACATGCTTTCTCGAGGTCTGTGCCATCAAGGGGTAAAGGCATGGATTTACAAATTAGCCCAGAGCTGGTTTGCTCTGTCAGCTAATCTGATTAAAAGGCAGGCGAGGAGTTTCATAAGGGTGCCATACTTTTGACCAGGAAGACAGCAAGTGGAAGAACTGCTGTCAGAGTAAAATGGAAGTATTTCATCGTTACCTCATCTGCTGTCTCCCTGCTCTGTCCATCTCCTTTACCTGGTTATTGCAGGTCAGCTGCCTTCCAAGACACCCTGAGGGTTGAAGCCAGTAATTGGTGTGACTTAGTCTCAGGCACCTCCCTCCTCTGTTCACTGCTCACCCTAGCTTCTTGTTTCTTAAGTTATGTCCTGATAGGTCCATGCAAACGTGCAGCCCTTTGGGACTATGACCTGCAAAGGGCTTGTAAGGTTTTAGGAGCAGGTATTTGTACAGGGCTTAAACCTGGGTTTTCTTTGTTATGCTGAGAGTGAAGTGCAGCAGTGGATTGCTGCTGTGCCTTCTGCCATTGCTGTCTTTGCAGAAGCTTCAAGCACAGAGTGTGGTGGAGCTGGTACAGGGCAGCTTAAATTATGCCAGCGTTTTGCTTCAGCATGGATGAGTCAGAGCTGTGCATTTCCGTTTATCTTTCTGAACACAGTAGAAGCAGTAGTGCACACGCCTCGGTGATGTACAGTATGTACTTCCCAAGTTGCATCAGATTTGCCTTGGCTTCTGGTTGGAAAATGCTGTTTAAAGGCCAGCAGAGCTCAGAAAAATTGCATTGAACCGCTTGCTTTCAAGGTAGATGCCTCTAAGTGTCCTGGAGTGCAACATTACTTACTGTGTCACACAAATCCAGTTCCTGGCTTCTCTGGGTAAATATTAAAAGTCTAACAACATAAGAAGGAGCTTGCTCCTTCTCCTCAGTGCAATGTCTGTGGTTCAGTCTGGCTTTCTTCCACTCTCAAAGTAGCTGGCAACTGTGGATCTGTGTACTGCTTGGTCGCAGCCAAGAAGCCTGTTGTGATTACTGCAGGAGAGGTTCTGTGTCAAGGAGGGTGCTTGCATGGTATTTCATGGTATATATTTCATGGTATTTCTATTTAGGATGCTTTCACAGAGAGCAGCCTTACAGCAGGTACTGTGCTGAGTCATTGAGGAAAATGTAATACAAATCTGTCTCTTATTTGCTTGTTCAGTGTCCTAAAATGCGCCGTTACGCATTTGAACTCAAGACAATAGACAAGTACAGCCACTATCTCGCAGCTGAAACTGAGCAGGAGATGGAAGAGTGGCTGGTAACTCTGAGAAAGATCATTCAGAGCAATACTGAGAGTTTGGTGCAAGAGAAGAAAGATACTGTGGAATCTGTGCAAGGTTAGTTTATCAACAAACACCTACATTCACCCTTCTCCAGCAGGATGCAAGCAGTGTGCCTGGAGAGGTGTATACTTTTCTTTCTGGATTAATAGCAAGAATTGTGGCTGCCACGTGATATGCAAAAGGGCTTAGTATAATGTAGACAATAGTCTGAGGAATAAAAGTGGAGGGAAACATGACCCTTCCTCTGGATGGGAAATCCATGGTAAAATTTCAAGACTCATGGAAAATTGGCTCTGTGATAAAGTTCTGCTTTGGAAAGACCTAGCAGGCTGTAATAGTACACTTTGCTACTAGTAATGTATGGAAAAATCTTATTCCTGAGGAATGGAAAAGTCTGCATAAACTGTTTCTGTCCTATTGTAAGCAAATATTGCAGGATGCTTTCTGGCAGAGCGGTGCTCCTGGAGTTGTTTTGAACATCTGTTTTTTGTGTCCTTGCAGATGATGAATCAAGCACACAGGGAAAATCAGAGAACATCCTGGAGAGCCTGGAGAGAAGCATGCATCCGGAGCTGATGAAGGTATCATGTTTGCAGAGATCGCTCTCCCAGCCCATAGCTAGTTCTCTCTGCCATGTCTGTAAAAGGGGTTTTCCACTTTCTGTGTCTTCAGCTCTGGGGGAGCTGGGCAGGTACCAAGTGCTGCTGGGGCCTCTGTTATCTCATCTGCCTGTCTTGTGGATGGAGCCGCATTTGTTTGGGGTTTGGGGCCGCATGCTCCTCACCTCCAAGTGTGGGGCCCCTAAGGAAGAACCAGACTTAGAGCAAATGAAGGGCCATTGTGGTCAGTACTGCTCATTCCTGCTCAGCAGGGGTGGTCGTCCTGGCTGAGGGACAAGTGGCAGCCACCTCCTATATGATCCAGAGTGTGGTTGTCTGCTTCTGTCTGCTTTCTCATTCGGCAGAGCCACATCGCTTTACTGTCATTGCACCGTGTTGGTGACTACAGCTGAGAAGCCTTGCATCATCTCACGTATCACAAAGGGAACCTGAAAAATATTTATTTTGTTTTGCTTCCATTCTTTCCAAATAATGAATGTTTGCCTCTGTGTTGCCAGGCAGTAATATCAATGCTTTCCTTTGTCCTAGTATGGAAGAGAAACAGACCAGCTGAACAAACTGAGCAGAAATGATGGAAGACAAAACCTCTTTTCTTTCGACCCAGAAGTCCAGGTAAACACTCCCATGTTTGCAAATGTGAGGTTTTGCTCTCTGTAAGAGCTCCCTCAGTGTTGTGCCTCCCCTGTTCCCTTGCATGACTACAGCGTTTGCCTGCAGAGGCAGTGTATTTTTCAGTGATTGGAGAACAGAAGTGCAGCCCATGTCCCTGTCAGTGAGAGCTGAACAAGATGTCAGTGCTCAGGTGATAACTCAAATAAAGGGAGGACTCAGGGCAGCCCCACATATGGCCTCCTTTGCTAGCTCCTGTGTGATGCATCTTCATGTTGCTGGATTTCAAACCCATCATCTGGGCCTCTGGGAAGCTCTCATGGTTGCAGAAGCAGTGGAAGCGGTATTGCAAAGACACCTGCAATGCCGTGTAGGCTCAGCACGTCTGGAGTAGCGAGTGATGTTAAAGACCATGACAGGGGTTTACAGGGAGAGCCTCAGTCTTCAGGGAGTTTTCAAATGTAGGGGACATACAAACAGAGGAAAACACCCCATGATGTTCTAATGCACTAGAGTAGGGTTTCATTCACTATTGGCTTGTCTTCTTCTCGGCTTTGACATCTTTGCTGAGCTCTCTGCCAAGGTCTAGGTGGGGGATTTCAGTGGAATGAGCTGCAATTGTTAACACAGTTTTAGAGAATTGTTCCAAGTTATTTCATAGTTTCTGGTTCTCCTTCTGGCGTGCTTTGGCTTGTTCACACCTGTGAAAAAGAACATTCTGGTTTAACAAGGAAATGTAATTAGTCTTTAAAAGGTTTAGTTGTACAAAATGATCTTTTCTCTTGGCACTTCTTTAAGGTCTTTAACAAGAAGAAGATAAGCATCCAGGAGGCTTTTTTTTTTTTTTTTTAAGAGAAGCTTTGAGAAGTTACCTATATTCTAGTTGGATAATAATAATGGAAATATTTAATTGGAATAATATAAATGGAAATATATAATACGGAGCATCTAAGATACCTTTTTTACCTAACCAAATGGTTATGCTGAATTCACTGCCCTCCCTCTATACCCAGGGCTCTTCATTCTGGTGTGGGTCAGTTGGATCTGCTATAACACTGAGTATTCGAAATCACTGCCCTAGTTAATGCTGGTGTGTACGTGCATGCTTGCATGCCTGGTGCGAAGGAAACTGGGAGCAGGAACATATGCCTGCAACATACTTTCCTCATCAAAAGGAAATAGGGGAAACAGTGATAAGGGTTTCCCAGAATTGGATTAACGATTGCAGCCTATTTTGCTGAAATTCCTTGATCATGAGATATCAGCGCTGTAAGTTTGGCATGCAGGTTTCTGCAGGATTTGAGGGGGAAAAAAGAATAGGACTGTGCCAGATTGTCACTGAGAGATGTGCTGGTATTTAGGGGTGTTTGGTAGCTCTGTGTCCCCAGTGCCCAGTACGGTGGGTACAGTGAAGGCTGAGGGTCCTTCTCTGGCTGATGGTATTTTGGTACATGTCTGCTCTCTGGGAAGGGTGGACGTCGAGGCACAGACCAGGCATGGGTGTTCTGGGTTAGGAAGGACGTGATTATAATCAAGACTGTTTGGATTTCCCAGCCGGCTCTGCAGACAGTCTTTGTTGTTTCTAACCACACCGGTTATTGCTGTGCATCTAGAAATGCCTTCCAGTTCAAGATGATGTTCATGATCCCAATGGCATGTGCCTTCTCTCTATTTCAGGCACAGGGACCATCTCTTAAACTAGTCAAATCTTCAAAGTGGAAGATACTTTTCTGAGTGTAACGACGGCTTATGTTCCACTTTCTTCCCCAAGCTATAAATGGTGTTTGGGAAGATCCCCAGGGTTACAGCAAAGCAGGAAGGAACTGAAATCATACTGAGGTTTAGTTTTCTGTGCTCTACAAACCAGATTGCTAAAAATTGACACATCCCCATGAATTCATGTCTTCGATACATTTGTGTAACATCACCAAATGGCACTCATTTGTGAATGTCTTGTACCTTTTGTACCACTTTAAAAAAAAAAATTGGTTAAGATAGCATTGGCTGTCATGTGATCCCTTAACATTACTCAGGAGGTTATTTTCTCTTTTAATGAGACCAGATTTGTTTGCTTGCTGTCTAGAGGCTAGACTTCTCGGGGATCGAGCCAGATGTGAAGCCATTTGAGGAAAAGTGCAGCAGGCGCTTCGTGGTGTGCTGCCAGGACTTCTCCCTCAACCTCCTTGCTCAGCTCAGCGACAGGCCGGAAGGAGGACCCACCAATGTAAGGGGAGCTCTGGCATGTCCTGCTTTGTCTTCTTTCTCCTCACCAGCAAGAAAAACCCTTGGCAGATTAATCTGGGTGGATAAAAATATCCCACTTTGCCATGAGCTCCGATGGGGCCTGGGCAGACAGTGGCTGCGGGCGCAGGGTCATTGCAGGATTTGTCTGCTTTGGTATTTTGGTGTTCCAAAAATGTGTCTGGGGACAGGGTCTGTCCTGATGTTACTCAGCATGCCAGGAACTGGGACTGCTGGGAAACCAGTGGTTCAGAGGTATAGGGAATGTGTGTCTGCCATGTTCTGGGTCCCCATGAAAGTCCTGTTGGGGGATGATTAAGCTCCATCTCCAAACCACTCACTGCTGTGTTTTATTTCATTTCCCCTAATGGCAAGGGATTTCCCTGTTCTGAAACCTTCTTCTGACTCCCAGCCTAAGTGTATTCACAGCCACTTTATTATATGCATTTGTTTTTGTGCCAAAGTTGTGCCTTAGCCTAAAAAGCTCTTCCTTGTATTTTCTGAGCCTCTGATGTCTGTAGACAACTATTACATCTCTCCTCAGCCTTTGCTCTGCCAGGCTGAACAGACCAGGCTCCTCCAGTCTTTCCTCCCAAAGCATAATCCCTACTATCATGTCCTGCATTTGCTCTGGCTGGAGTCAAGCCTTTATGCAAGGGTGCCAGAGCAGCAGATAACATCGCAGGGGAGGCAGTGGCACTGGCACTGAGCAATCTGCTGATGGCACTTTGTCTGATGCCTGGTAGAATTGCAAAGGCTTTTTTGTGATGGTTTCATGTTGGCAGCTCACAGCTAGTACACCAGGCTTGTTCTTCTCAGTAACTCCCAGTAGATAAATGCATCGCTGATAGCAGAGATTCTTGTTATTCATCCTTAATCGGGCCCAGAGTCAGACCTAATCAGCGCATTTTTAGTATTGATGTAATGCCTCCAAGTTGCGCATAATGTCTTGGACACACTGCAATCTTATCTTCAGGCCTTTGCTTTTATCTTTAGGGGTATGCATGCCTGCTAAGATCTTTGAATTAAAAATACATGGAATTGTTGCCACTTGCTTTGTGCTGTCAACATCAATAGCTACAAATGAGTTGGCAGATTTTGCACATGCAGTTCCTCAGCAGCGTTAGCCTTGTATTTGAGCTCTCCTGGCTGGGAGAACTAACTTTGCTCCTGTGCTACCCAGCATACAGCAGCTGAGGAACATTTTGAGTGTCTTGCAGAGCTGATTGACTTTGGACAAGAAGTGAAGTGGTCTTTAGCATGTGAACATAAACACTCTTAAGTCGATTTCTTTCTCATTGCAAAGGATAAACAGCTCTAACTGATGGATTGGGGTCATCTTTTCTTCCTAACTTCATAGTTTATCATTTCTATAAAAAACCCTACGGATTTCATTCTTTATATTTCATTGATGGTTTTAAAGTAGCTTTGTTCAAATTGACTAGACCAAAATGCAAGAAGATGCAGGAAAAAAAAAATGGGTTTATGTATTTATAAAGCAAATAAATATGGATTGTCTGTAAGAATTCTGTAAAATGCTGATGTACAAAACTAAAGGGACAAACCGATGCAGAAGGCAAACCTAGCAGGGGAGGCAGTGCATGTGAATACTCTTGAGCCTGTACCATGCATTTTTCTGACACATATTCAATCAAATTTCCAGGTTGAGCCCTTTTTCCTAAGCTTGGCATTATTTGACTTGAAAAATAATTGCAAGATTTCAGCTGACTTCCATGTGGACTTGAACCCTCCATCTGTCCGTGACATGCTGCTGGATAACTCTGCGTCCGGAGCAGAGGGCACGAAGGGATGTTCGCCGGGCGAGAGCCTTATGCATGGAGTCCCTGAGTCTTGCCTGCACTACATAAAACGGGTGAAGAACGGCCTTTCTCCTCTCGTCCTGTATCTCTGTTGAAGCTGTGGCTGTTCAGTAGTGTTGCGGTCTGTTGTTATCCACTGTATGGAGAAGCAGAAGTCAGCTTTTCTCTTGAGTTGTGGGGTTTTGGCATGTTTTGGTCAGTGTCTCAAGCTGATGGCCACTTCAGGCTCACTGGCAGTGATAGACAAAGCATCAGGTAGAGTTTTTAATGACTTGACCATGCTCAAGCCTTGTGAGTCACCATGGTCCATCTGCAGCAGCAACCAGAGCAGGGTCTGTGTGGGCTGTGAGAAGGGACAGCGAGATGATGGGGACCAAACCCAGCAGTGCAGGTAGAGTGTCCTGCTCTCTGACAGCCTACTGTCTATCTATTGCAGGGGGTTTTCTCCGTGACTGACCCACACGTGGAGATCTTCCTGGTAGCCCGTGTGGAGAAGGTGCTGCAGGGCAGCATTACGCACTGTGCAGAGCCGTACATGAAAAACTCGGACCCGGGGAAGGTATTGGACGGGGCCATGAGAGTATTTCCTTAGTGATGCTGTCTGCTGCTGCGGGGAGTACTGTGGTCTGAAACATGGGTCGTTTCTGCTGCTCTTTAGCCGCTTTCTGGCAAACAGTGGTCTTCATCCGTTCTGCTGCTTGCACTGTTCCCAGGCTGGCATCAGCTGGGCTGTCCTGGGAGAATCGGTTCCTTCCCCTGGAAGGAGGCAGAGGATTTTTAGAAATATGCAAGCAGTTGGGGCAGGGGGACCTTTCCCCGTTACACTTCAGCAAGGCAAAGCCTAGGTTGGCAGCAAAAAAGTGGGACACCATTCCCAGAAAAACGGGCTGCACTGCTACATGGTGCATAGTATCTTGGACTGGTCCCAGCTCACACTGGCTGGGAACAGCAATGTTTTAGCAGCAGCAGAACATGGGCTTCACCCTTTATTCTGCTCGCCCTGCCTCTGTCTTGCTCCATGCAGAGTGCCCTGGTCATATGGGGGAACTTATGCAAAGGGACCACCCACTGGTCCTGGTGCTGCTGGCATCAGCCTCTGCATGCCAGGTGGAGCTGATACTGCCTTGCTGCAGCCAGTCAAAATTAGTCCCTAGAAAATCAGTGCATGGAAAACCTGGTATGTGATGGCATTCCCTCAGCACACTTTGTAAACCTGTACAGGATGAGCCAATTACAGTCAGTTTTGGAAAATAAAATACTAATACCCAGACAGTTTAATGCAAAATCAAGAGGACTTTTCATATGACTGTGCACAAACACAACATGTTTGCTATTGCTTTGCAAAACTAATAAGTATGCATGGTGTGAAGTGACAGGGATGTCTGTTGACTGCTTTGGCAACTGTTGTGCTGTGTGCCTGGGGAGCTGTGCATTCTGGAGTACAGAGAGTTTCTTCTCCCTGGAGAGTGCAGCACTCTTTGCTCCTTTTCCAGGGCAGCATGGAAGACGTGGCACATGCTAACCTCTCTTGTGTTTTGCAGACTGCCCAGAAGGTCCATAAGGTGGCCAAGCAGGTGTGCAGCCGTCTGGGGCAGTACAGGATGCCCTTCGGCTGGGCTGCCAGGTTAGTCACCTCAGAGTGTGCTTTGTCCACGGCGGGAGCTGCTACTGCGAGTTATCCAGGACACGATCCAGCCGAGTGGGCGAAGGGCCAAGGGACTGAAGTCAGTGAAGTTGCTGCCGAGGGCAGAATCTGGCTCCAATTCCCAAGACAGAATGGGGATTGGCCTGAAATGCTCTATCTAGAATTAGAAACAAAATATTAAAAAGTAAACAGTGCTGGGAAGACAGTAACCTTCCTGCTGACCTGTACTGCTATCAGGGCAGAACATTCCTGAGGATGAATTACCCCGTCCCATGCTACTGCGGGAATGGGTGCAGAAATTCCTTCCTGGCACCAGCCATTGCCAGGGACAGGATGAGAGTGGAGGACATCCTGGCCTGGTGGTGGCAGTCAGCTGGGGTTTGTCTCCCGTCTTAGACTCTGCTTTAATTAATGTTCTTGGAGATGACTGAAGATAGTGATCCCATTCCCTCGTTGTTCTTTTACTGTGACTGATAAAGAACATAAGCGCTACCTCCCTTAAATCTCACGTCAGAGGAAGGCCTAAAGGCAAGTTCATCCCTCTACCACTGCCTCCTATTGCTAAATTGCTGTTTGGTGCTAACAAAAGGGATAGTAATGACATGGGAACACCAGGTGACTGACACAGTGGGCTGGGATTTGGGGGTATACAGCTTGTGATGTGTATTCATAGAATAGAATAGAGCTGGATTTTCCTGTGACACTGGCTGCTCAGCTTCAAGATGGTATTTCTGGGATGCAGCTCGCTCCTCAGAGCCAGCACACAGCGGGCACAGTTCCTCAACCCTCTTTCAAGTGGTGCCTCAGCCCAGCGGTGGGCTTTGTGTGTGCATTAACTTTGACGGGCTTCAGATTTGTTCCTGCTGAGTAAAGAGCTGCATTTGGAGACCAAGGAGTTGAGTGGCCAGCAGCCTGGTGTGAGGAGCTGTGTTGCTCTGCATCCCTGGGACAGTTTCTCTGTGGGTTTCAGAGGAAGCTGTTTGCACAGAAAGGGAATATGGGTGCTTTAGTGTTCCTGCTGTACAGAGACACCTGCAGCCTTTACAGTCAAGGGCAAAGATGCCGGTATTCGTCCAGGGCAGAGTCCAGTCTCCTTGCTCTGGGTTCAGGAGGAAGCTGGTGTATGTGCTGCGACAGGCCTTCATTGCGCACTCCTTTCCTAGGAGGATTTCCATGCTCTGACCCCATGTGCAACTAGGAAGATGGTTTACCAGTTGGTGGTGGTGGGAGGGGATTGAAGGGCATTTGTGATTGTGGACCAGGCTTGGAGCTGGGCTGGGTGTGTACTTCTCACCTGTCTGGAAAGAAGATTAAATGGGTGATGTCCCATCCAATTTTATGTGACGTGGTGCATTGTAGTCTATGTGGGGTCTAAGGACCATGCGAGGATGGGAGGGTGATCGGGAGCTCTGACAGTGTTCAGAGCAGTCACAGGCCAGTGATAAACTGCCCTTCAGCCTGACATGTCAAAGACCTCGGTGTCTGCATATTTACCAACATTTAAGAAATGTGTCTCTTTTCTACAGACCAGTGTTCAAAGACTCCCAGGGCACTCTTGATGCTGAAGGAAAATTCTCGCCTCTGTACAAGCAAGACAGTGGCAAACTCTCGAATGAAGATATGCTGAAGCTTTTAGCAGAGTATAAGAAGTAAGTGCAAGAGACTGGTGCAGAGGCTGAGCAGGCATTTTAATGCATTTTTAAACAGTTACGTGTAAGTGGGTAACAAAAAGCCCTGCTGATGTGTTCAGCACCTGAGTTTTCAAGGTTCACACTCTTGTTCCTTTCTCCCTAATGCAGACCAGAGAAGACAAAACTACAGGTCATTCCAGCCCAGTTAAATATCATCATCAAAGACATCCCGCTAGACTTCGCAAGTAAGGATCTTGGATCTTAAAATAAATGTTGATGGCTCTAGCCTCAGGAGTTAATGCTTCTACGGGGAGTTTTGCTGTTGCATTAACAAGAGTATCTCGGGGCTGCAATAAGTAATTCAGCACAACCCCTGACTTGTAAGTCTTTCTGATGGATTCTGTGGAGGGATGTGGTCCAAGTGCAGAGGTTTACCTGAGGGGTGCATCTGCTTTGCAGTTTGGCCATCACATCCTAAATCTAAAGGAAGCCACCTGCCTGCTTTTGCTGCTATTATTACACCAATCTCATATAACATTTTTGATCCGTAACACCAGAGGGCTTCACAAACATGGTCAGTGTGATTCTTCACTTTGCATTTAAAGAAACCGAGGCAAAGAAAGGATTTCTGATGTGTTCAGTGTCACTCTGTGGGCCTTTGGCAGCTCCTGTCACAGGTTCTGTAGTCCAGTCCCCTGTCCAAAAGGCTTCTCTAGTGGACTTAGTTTTTTCTCTTCTTTGAAAGGCCATCACTTGAGATGAGGTCTCCCTTATGGTGGATGTGAGTCTCAGTGAATTAGGAGGGGTTTGTGCACTGGTATTTGGAGGCAACAGAAACTGTCAAACATCTTTCTGAAGCAGAGTGGAAAAGGACTGACACAGTGGGACTGATGCACTTGGAGATGTCAGTCTCAAGTCATCATCTCAGTAGCCTGTCTGCTTCAGTCAGGTGATGTTTGTGTGATTTATAAAACAGTAACTTAATGGCTCAAATTCCTGGAAGTCTTAAGGTGCAGGCCCTGGGCAGAGCAGCCATCTCTTCCCAGACGTGGGTATTTCACAAGACTCTTTGACTTTGCCCAGAGCTACAGGAAAGTGCCATTTCTGCAGTCCCCACTGGCAGGGAGAGCAGAGCCCTGTGATGCCTGTGCACCTGTCTTTTCTCAGTATTGCTAATGCATTTGGGGACCACAGATGTTGCACGATCAGCAACAATCATTCTGAGGAAACAAAGCTGATCCCATGTGCAGGATGACAACCTATTCCTTCTTATTCCAACCTGCCTGTACACCTGAAAATTTTCCCTCTGTTTTAACATGCTAGAAGAGGTTCAATTCTTTCATACCTACATGACCTCTAATTTTAGATTGGTGAATTCTCAGTTTTCTTCTGAAGTAAGGCTTTAATCAGTACGATAATGCCCCATCATTGGAAATGTTCAAGGTCAGGTTGGATGTGGTTTTTGAGCAACATGATCTGGTGAAAGATGTCCTTGCCCATGGCAAGGGGGTTCAACTGGATGATCTTTAAAGGTTCTGACCCAAACCATTCTATGATTCTATGATCAAGGGGAGAATTTTCCCTTAATCATTTCAATGGGAGTGGTCCAAGTCCTGATGTCTGGTCAACACACACAACCCTCTGATGTGAAAAGAACTGGATGATTGAGAGCAATGGCAGAGTTTCAGACCCACAAATTGCCTTTCACATGGGCTGTACTTTTCATGTTTGTGGGGTGTGCACTTAGCCAAGCTTTTCTTCTCTTCTAGATTGTGTCACAGCTTCTTATATTCCTATAAAGCCTTTTGAGAAGAGCTGTGAGGACATTGCAGTTGAAGTGGAAGAGCTTGTCCCAGAAGTTGCAAAATACTGTTATCCCTTCACTGTCTACAAAAACCACCTCTATGTCTACCCCTTGCATTTGAAATATGAGAACCAGAAGGTGTTTGCAAAGGTGAGCAACCTGGAGAGCAGGCTGCAGCCAGACTCTGCATGGTCTGGGGTGATGCTGCTGACCTGTGGCGATGGCTCATCCTCCTGTTTTCCCCCATTTCAGGCAAGGAATATTGCTGTCTGTGTGGAGTTCAAGGATTCAGATGAAGCTGATGCCAGGCCGTTAAAGGTGAGTACCTATTATTTCTAGGGCCCTGGGGCTTGGTGCTGTGTACTGTATGCCAGCCAGGCTGAGCAGGACAATAAGAAAGCACCAAGTTTCCATGCTGTTTTAATTTGGCCAGCTAATTTAGGGTGGCAGGAACCCTGAAGCCAGCTCTTCATTTGTGTTTCCAGTGTATATATGGCAAACCTGGAGGCCACCTCCTGACTACAAATGCATATGCTGCTGTGCTGCATCACAACCAGAGTCCAGAGTTCTACGATGAGGTAAAAATGAAATGGTGGGAAATAACAGATTTTCCTGGATGCTACAAAGCCAAGGGGCCTTTCAGGATACCTCTTTTTCCAGGGCTGGGTGAAATGTGGGTAAAAATAGTCATCAGCCCTTTGCCTCAGTAGAAGGGCTCAGCAAAGCCAGAGACTTTGTCCATTTTTAACACCAGTTTTTTTCTGCTATCTTTACTGTCACGCTTTGTGCACTCCAACCACACACCCCCATTAATAAGTAATGTGCAAATGTGATGAAAATGTTAGCCAGGAGTTATTTAAGATGGGTAAGAATGTGTCTTGTGTAACTGCATACAACATAGCATTTGTGAAATAAAATGGAACTTAAAATATGACTCCACAATTAAAAATACAGTCTTATCTATCATGATATCATTTTAGATTAAAATTGAGCTTCCAATTCACCTCCATCAAAAGCATCATTTGCTTTTCACCTTCTATCATGTCAGCTGTGAAATTAATACAAAGGCAACATCGAAAAAACAGGACACCGTTGAAACTCAAGGTATGTTCACTGCTTAAATTACTTCTGTTGGAGTGTAAGAGTCCAAGAGAAAATGAATGTAGGGACATGAAAAATATTTGATTAAAATACTAGTCTGACTGAATTTTCTTTTTTGAAAGCAACCTAATACAAATCGTAGGTCTAAACTGGAATAAAACACAATGTTTTTAGTGTATACTAAAGCTCAAATTTTTGCTGCAATCTGACAGCTATTTCTGCGTGTTCTTGACTTGGCTTGTATGAATGGGCCTACTGTCAGTCAAGTCACCAACAAAAACTTGACGTGAGATCAGGGCCTCGGGCTGATCCTGCCAGCACTAGGCATGTCTAAGAGACTGAGCACACCCAGGTCCCACCGGTTGGGATGCTTCTCCATTCAGCCGGTCCTTGGGCAACTGAAGGACCCTTGTCATGATGCACAAGACACACACCATTTCTGCCCCTCCAACCCACTCCTGATCTTGGTTGAGCTGTGTCTGAATTTTGTTCACTGAGTCACCGGGTAAAACGTGCTTTAACAAGGCTGACATGGTCAATCTCAGCCTTGTTGAAGCCACTTGCATAAATGCGAGTTGAATTTTGTCGGGGTGAGACACAGCTCTTTTTGGAGCTTGAGTTAAACATGTATTACTGGGTGTCTGCTAACTCTGGTCCACTGGTTGCCTCCACAGTGGGATATGCCTGGGTCCCGTTGCTGAAGGATGGACGGATTGTCACCCTGGAGCGGCATTTGCCAGTCTCATCCAACCTTCCACCTGGCTACCTGGGTCTTGGAGACACAGAGTCACGAAGGGTAGGAAGGCCTTTTAAAATGGCCTTAAACATAAAGGGAAGAGGAAATCTGAGCTTTTGTTACCACTAAGTTCTGGGCCTCTGTTGGTGCTCTGCTCAGCTGGAAAGATCCCTACTGCAGGGCAGCACCCAAAGCTTAAGGTTCTTAGGGGTAGGAGACAGGACACTTTTAAGGCCAGACTGGGCTGTTGCAGATGGTGCAGAGCAGGACAGTGGGCCCATGCTCTGTGTGCGCGTTCTTGCAGGGACCCCTCTGCCCTGCCGTGGCTGCAGTCATGTCACTGTTGTTTGTGCTGGGCGAGGGAACCCCAAACCGTACCTTCTGACCAGGTGTCTGTGGCACAGAACCGCCTTTTCACCAAGTACTTGAATGTTGTCTGTTCACAGCAGCCCAGCGTGGATGCGAAGTGGGTGGATGGAGCAAAGCCACTGTTTAAAGTCAGAATCCATTTGGACTCGACCATTTACACCCAGGTAAGTCGAGCACCTCATTCTTAAAGATTTTCAGCACAAATGCAGAGGAAGCAATTGCTATATCTCTACTACTGCTATGTCATAGGCGCTGTGGGAAAGAGGTCGCTGTGTTTGCAGAGCAGCACTGAGATATTTCTGTAGCAGCAGGTCTGGGATTACTTGCAGGGATCTGCTCCTTTATCCAGATGTGATGAGACAGTTGTGTGTGAATGAGCCTAGGGAGAGGCTGATGCTTTCTTGGCCAATTTCACTGTAACTGGCCAGACCAAGGAAACATTTGAACAAATAAGCTGCTTTGATGATGCAAAAGAGAGAACTGGTGGAAATGGGAGGTTCCCTCAAATATTAAACTGTTGAGTTTAGAAGAAAAAGTTTTCTAACAACAACAGACACAAGAAAACAAGAGTCACAAGAGTCCTCATTTCCTTTTGAAACTACTTCAGGGGTTTTACCAAGTCCTCGTGTGTTCTACCGTCTTATGGTAGTAGTGGACTTCCCCAAGCTTCATGTGATGTGCAGCAAGGATCCCCCAGCACATGCTCTGGGACATCTCCTGTCAGCACTGCTCATGGGGAAAGGCCCTTGGCAGGGTTTGTTGTCCTGTGCTGGACGTAATCAGCTGCATTTACATTCACAGCAACTCGCTTTCAGCATCGTCTAAACTTGTTTTAGGGTCTTACTGGTTCTGTATAGCATTGGGAGCAGCACAGTAGTTCTGCTCCCTACCAAATTACATTCCCATTTCAGGGTTAAATAACCCAGTAATGAAATTTAACCTTGGAGGAGGAGGGAGAGGAATGGAGAAGCATGGGAAGGAGAGTCTGCCTCAGATGGACGGTAGGAGGTCAGTGAGGCAGATGGTGAGGCAGTCTCAAATGGTCGCAGCTGGGAGAGAAGGGCTCCCTCTTCTCCAGGCGGGTTGGACGGGGACTGGGGCTCAGGGTAGTGCAACCACAGGAGAATTTTAACACTGCTGGCAGTTTTTTGCTTAATCTCGAGACTAGTTGGGAGCCAGGGGATGGGCAGTAGCTGGGTATGTTGGAAAAGGCAGGAAGCAGTAATGTAGTCCTGGGAGATGGCAGCTGAGGGCCAAGAGTGGCACTGGTGGTGACGGGGGTCTTGCTAGGGACATGGCCCACTGCTGCAGGTATGTCAGTAGATTTTAGGGTGTAAGCTGCAGAGTAGGGGTTGACAAATATTGAGGCTGCTGCATTGAACTTGTTTTTCTTCTCTTCCAGGACATGCACTTGCACAAATTCTTCCAGTACTGCCAACTGGTTCAGGCGGGAGCTAAGGAAGTCCCAGGAGAGCTTGTTAAATACCTAAAGGTGCCTGTTGGTGGGCTTCATTTGTGTTTTTATGGACCATCTGTAAATACCCAGAGCCCTGCTCTGTAGGAGCACACGCTGGCTGCAGCGCTGGGACTGGTGCATTGTGCAAGATCCTTACCTCTGCTTACTGACACAGCTGTCTGCTCTCTTTCTGCTGCTTCCCACTGCCTTTCGCAGCAGATAAAACAAATAGTCAGCATCACTCTGCCATGCTCATGGCAAACCCTCCTCCTGGTGGGCTCGTGCAGTCCTCCCCTGCTGCCCTAGATCTGATTCAAATCTTTAAATTGTAGCACAATTAATTCCTTGTCTTCAGGTATTTATCTGTTCAAAACAAGAAAATTTTTTTGAGGCTGAAAAAAGATCTGTGAGATTATCAATTAGTTGAATTTCACCACAGATGACCTGTGACCCAGACCCAGATTTTTGGCAATTGCTGTGGCATGAGTAAGGGCCTCGGAGCAGGTCCAGCAAAGGCTTCTGCAGGGAATATATTTCTTGGCTGTTTACCGTCCTTGTTTCCTTCCATAACTGCCTGTTTTTGAGACTGCTGCCGTAGCAACAGCCTGCTTCCAGTGGTGGGGATTTATCATCACAAAGTTACTGGGTGTGTTTCAGATAACATATAAATATTTTAAGAAATAGAAATAATGGCAGATTTTGAAGCCAAGCACTGAAAGAACTGTTGCTTTGTTGTGAGTATTTTGTCAAGGGACTGGGTAGGTCCCAGCCCTGCCCAGCCACAGCAACGTCACTGCAGACAGGGAGACATTTACATGCTAACCACAAGTGAGGGCTTCTTACCACCAATACCTCAATAATTTCAGTAATTTAAATAACTAGATAGAGATTTAAGAACCTTTCAATAGATTTGCAGGTTTGAAAACTGAAAATGAAACGCACTGTCTTTCCTAGAGTTGTATCGTGAGGTTCAGGCAAAAGAGGTCTGTGAGATGGGTGGAGAGTGTATGCACCAGATGATCTCGACCTTCACCAAGTCACTTAAATCCCATTTCCAATAGCAAGCTATGCTCTTTGGAGAAAAGTCTCACTGCAAGTCATCGAGCAGCAGGTTTTCATGCTCCAAAGGCATTTGTGAAAATGGGACTTAGTCACTTCAAAGAACTGTCACAAGTGACAAGAAGAATTGGGAGCAAACCTTCAGCCTTAAATTCTGGGTTGTTGGGGTCAAATTGTAGCATGTGACCTCTAATTAAAGTCATAGCTGCCTGGGCACATCTGAGAGGAGGATTAATACCTGCCATGAGTGATTCATGTTGTTCCCCAAAGGCATGCAGCTGGGATCTGTCAGCTGGAAGGCAGGCAGTAGGCACTGCTCTGGGTCCAAGTTCTCTTGTCCTCTGGCAGGCTGAAGCCCACACCCTCAGCATTTGCTAATGCCTGTCCTGTTGTCACAGGACTTGCCTATTGCCTGTTGTCTGTGGACTATAAATATTTAACATCTGCAAAATGTTGAACTAAAAGTGTCTGTGTTTTGAACATTTGTTTTAGTGTTTGCACGCCATGGAGATCCAAGTAATGATTCAGTTTCTACCTGTAATTCTTATGCAACTATTTAGAGTCCTTACAAATGTGACCCAGGAAGATGAAGTAGCTGTCAACTGCACCATGTAAGTGTCTGGTAAACCATCCAGTTTTCTTCAGTTACAAACACAAAGCCACAAACTACAGGGCAAAGCAGGGTGTGGTCTCCCAGTGCAAGGTGCTAAGTGACAGCATTGGCTGTCCCCTGCTACTTGCTCCCATGCTGTGAAACACCAGTCGCTGTCTTCTCCTGGCACGTCTGGGTGGCATGGGGCAGCGTGGGGCCCTTGTTCTGGGAGCTGCATGGGGAAAAATGTGGTGTTCTAAAGGTACTCCTGGTTTGTTTTTCGAAAGAAAAAGGGTTTGCTGGTGGGGATGGCTCTGGGAGCCGAGCTACTGGGGTGTTGGGCACGTCCCAGCTGCAGGCAGCAGATGTGGTTTCTCCACGGGAGCGATGTCCCAGTCTCATCCCTGCACACCGGTCCCATGTGTCAGAAGTATTGCTAAAAATCCCCTGGAACTGGGTGTGCTACGCTGCAGAAGGAGCTGCTACACCCGTGTTGGCTCAGAATATACGGCCAGAAGCGGGCGGTGGTTTCTTCAGCGATGCTCTGCCGTGCCTGCAGCCCCAAGAGGGCAGCACAGACTAGGGCCTGGTCCCCGCAGAAAGTTTCTGCTGCCTGCAGGCTTGTGCAGGGCCCAAAGGGAGCAAAAGGTGCAAAAGCACCTTTCCTGCCTAGCTCTGGCCACGACACCCCTAAACTGACAGATGCATTAAAACATCCATCTTCCTCCCGTGGTTCTTCCTCCGTGAAGTGCTGCAGTACAAAGGGGGATGCTGGATGCCATTCCATGGAGATCTTCCTCTGACTTCAGGAGGTACTGTGCATCCATGTACCAAAAGCATCTCGCTCCCATGAAACCAGAGGCCAGAGGCTGAGCCATGGTCCCCCAGGGATGTGGGACCCATTGCCATCATAGTCCTGCACCACGTGGTACAGGTTGTGGGGACTTCTCCTGTGCGGAGCGCTGTGATCCCACTCTGCTTGAATCAGCAGAGGGCCAGCACAGGGGAACAAGTGACCCTGGCTAGTTGCTGGGTGACCAGCTGCCACATTCACTTCCAGAGATTTTTCCCAAAGCTTGGCCTGATGCTTTCCAGTTTGTCAGTAGCTTTCTGTTTAATGACAACTGTTTTCTCATCCAGACTTTCAGAGTGGAATTTAAAACCCGCTTTATCTGATAAATGGCTTGTAAACTCCTCCCTGTGGTTTGGCCTGTGGGGTTTGTGACAATGTGCAATAGTTTGTTGTTCCCTCTGGCTGGGACTGAATGTAAATCCCCAATGTTGGCCTGGGAAACCAGGCACTTGCTGCCTTCATCAGCCGCTTGGAGTGCTTCCAGAGGGCTGGCATGTTCTCCAGGGTCTGCCTGCCCCCAGTGAATAGTTTTAGCTATTTTCTTCAAGGCAATAGCCCAAAAATAATCCAGTGCATGTAACAAGGAGCATATTATGTAAATTCAGTAAAAAAGAGAATTAATACATTCAGGGGATGCAGGAAGGTATCAGAGTGTAACAATGATGGACAATTTTTCCCCACTTCTCAGCAGAGATTCTGTGGGGGTTTTGCATTCATTTTGCAGACTTCATGTAGTAGTATAGTTGTTCATTGTCACTTGTATTATCATTAGGAAAGGGCTCCCAGTGAGGACAGACTCAACACATAAGCTGTACAGTGTGGATAAATCCGTAGCATGTGCAGGAGGGGCAAGTGGGCTTGCTCTCCATATAGCAGGTCCGTAGATACAGCCAAAGAGAACTGGGTGCAGAGCAGATTCACTTAATATTTTTGTTTTCAACTTACCTAACACCTCAGCATTGTTCAGGTGCCTAATGCTCACTGCAAAGTGAATTTAAGTAGTGGCAGGCTTTAGTCCTGGAGTGCATGGAGGCCAAAGAATAGGATATGTCCCCCCGCAGAGAAATGCTCCACCTCACCTCCTCGTGCAGGGAGCCTTGAGCATTGAAGGCAGCTGGTCTGGGTGACACCTGGTCCAGCACCAAAGTGGAGAAGAGACTTTGGCCACCTCAGCTCTGAGTGTTCTGTCAAGGGGCTGTGGTGTGGCAAGGATGGTGCAGCCACAGGAGCTGTGGGGGTGCTAGCCTGCAAGTACTGACTCCGCAAATCAGGCTGTGCCAGCAGTGAGGCTTTTGGGGTTGAGCAGGATAGGTTGCAGATGGCATCTGCTTTTGTGAGCTGGAGGAACTTGCCCTCGCATTGCGTGCTGAACACAAACCACGTTTCTCTGCAGGGTTCTTCTGCACATCGTGTCCAAGTGCCATGAAGAAGGTCTAGACCACTACTTGCGCTCCTTTATAAAGGTCAGTCATGACACACTACTCTGCAAAACTCCCTGCTGGGAGCCAGCATGCTGCTGACGCTGTTCCTCTTGCCTCAGTACGTCTTCCGAGCTGAGAAACCCAGTGTCACACAGGCGAAGATGACCCATGAAATCCTGGTCCTTTCCATGGCCACTATCCTGAAGCAGTCAGCAGATTTTCTAGCCATCAATAAGCTACTCAAGGTGAAGTATTGGCAGTACTTGGCTGCCAAGGGTGGAAGGGAGGAAAAGGGGGTCTTGTATAAAGCCCAGCACTTTCACCCATCCAAACCCACCACAGGAGGAGCAGCTGCTTGCTTCCACGTCCTTGAGGTTCTCCCCTTAAAACAGAGATGAATTCTTGCAGGGAACCTGGCTGTGTTAAGGCTTATGGCAGGACACAGCAAAGGGCTTTTCATTTTGCCAGTTTTAGCTATTTTCTTCAAGCCACACATGAGGGCTGACGCACGGGAGGCAGCCTGAGTCTCTGCCTCTTTGGGCCTTTGCAGGGCTTACACCCCAAACTCTGCTGGCTCCTTGCAGGGTGCATTGGGGTGCAGAGGGGATGGAGCTATTCCCAGCCCAAGACTGGCAGGACTCCTCCAGGTAGCAAAGGCACCCATGCCAAGATAGCTGTGCAAGCACAGCCGTGCTTACAAAATGCCATTTGAATGTGAGCTCTCCCTCCCACACTGCTGCTTCCCCACATAGTCAAACATGTTCGATCCTGCTGAGAAAAGTAATAGTATTCTTTGTTCATTCTAGTACTCGTGGTTTTTCTTTGAAGCACTGGCAAAGTCAATGGCAATGTACTTACTGGAAGAAAACAAAATCAAGGTAAAAATAATTTGTTCGATGCTGCATTACAGAGCCATCACAAACAAACTTTCCTCCAAAAGTTTTTCTGAAAAACTATGTAACTCTATTTAAAAAAACCCGACAAGCTGAACAGCTAGCCAGATCTTTCCTGTTTTTTCCACTTTACTTTTCCCTTCTTCCCCTTTTCACTCTCGATTGTAATTTCAAAATTCCAGATCTCCTTATGGCTTGTGCAGCCTCCTTTTCTGTTACCAGCTACGGCAGTTTCAGCCAGTGCTTTCTTTGTGCCAATGTTTTATTAGGAAACAACATAGACAAATGCTAAAGGGAACTTGTGCCTGCGCTCAGTTCTCCCCAGCGCTTGCAGCACTGAGCATACGATGTGTTTTTGGTTTCAGCTGCCCAGAGGCCAGCGGTTCCCCGACTCCTACCAGCACGCCCTGCATTCCTTGCTGCTTGCCATCATTCCTCATGTCACCATTCGCTATAACGAAATCCCTGAAGAGTCCAGGAATGTCAACTTTAGCTTGGCTAACTTCCTGAAGGTCAGCAGTTTCTTTCCTTCTCCCAGGTTTTTATGAGGAAAAAAAAAATCCAATTAGAAATAAGCAGCAAGCAAACAAATGTGTTTGTATTTTATCATCTCTTTGGTTTCTTTAGAGATGAAAACTCTGGAGGGGAAAAGCTTTCCTAGGAAAGAAACTTTCTCTTTCCAAGAGAGAGACTATGATACTCTGTTATCTATATGTTATCTAGGGTTTTAAGTCATGCCTAGCACTGTTCAAAACCTGAGAGGAAATATGTGTGCTCTCATTTTAAATATTTCTGTTGTCCACTGGAGACTTAAGTGAGGTCATCCAAATAATTTCAGGGAAACAGGATCAAGTACATTTTGGAAAGTCAGCAGCAGCCTAGAGGATCAAATCTGGCTGCTGGCAGGATGGTAGTATGGAGATGATTTAGGATGATTGCTTTTATTTTTAATGATTGGTCACATGTTGCTATTTTTTCTCCAGCGTTGTTTGACCTTTATGGACAGAGGATTTGTTTTTAACTTGATAAATGATTATATTTCTGGATTCAGCCCAAAAGACCCTAAGGTAAGCAGTATGTTTCTTGAAAGGTGGTTTGCAGTTGTACATATCTACATCAGTCAAAGCTCTGTAGTGATTATTTTATACAACTCTTGGAGACCTTTTTAAACACTGTTCCTGCAGAGTCTTCTGGAGGCAGAGACCTCTTTGTCTGGGCCAAGAGCCTGTAAGCAGCTAAGCTTTAAAACAATGTAAAGAGTCAGAACTAAAGGAGAGATTGGTTAATGGTCTGGATGAAAAAGGTAAAGAAGTCTGAAGTGACAGCTTGGGGGAACAACACAAAAATTTGCCAATTATGACTGAGTTTCACCAAATGCCATTTAGATCCCCCAATCCTTGTGCAACAAACACATTGAACTGGAAGCAAATGAGTCAAACTGAAAACATAGTTTGTGTTTGTTTTTTTTCCTCAGCTGTTGGTTGAATACAAGTTTGAATTTCTTCAAACCATTTGCAATCATGAGCACTACATTCCTCTGAACTTACCAATGACCTTTTCCAAACCCAAGCTGCAAAGAGTTCAAGGTATGTCCTTTCTCAAGAGACTGGCTAGAGAGGTATAATTTATTAGTCTTGATGGCTTCTGACCAGATGGTATTTGGTTTGTAGTCAAGAAAATTTATGTCCTGGTTAGCCTGATTTACATTAACCTCAGGAAAAGATGCTGCTCTGGCAGGTTTACATCATTTTGCTCCAGAATGGTATACAATCAATCTTTTCAGTATCTCATATATTTAAGTTTGCATGGGACTAACAATATCCAAAAGAAAATGCCCCTATTTCAGTAAATACACAAATTGTGCAAGTCTAATCCTTTGTTCCCATGAGTGTCAGCATCCCCTGAGAAGTAGAGTGTCTCATCGATCAGTGCTGTAGAGAATGGAGATACAGGAGAACAGATTGAATTCACTGCTCCGCTGCCAGCTCTCTTTGTGGCCACAAGAAGGTGATTTAGGTTACCTTCTGTTGTCATTTTGAACAAGACTATAGCGGTCCACAGCTCAGTCAAGCTTGTACTCAAATCTGGGCTGAAGGCAGCCAGTGAAGAACTTGAGCCCATGCCAATCCTTAGCACATACCAAGGGCATACGTACTGTGGCACCACCGCACACCCAGGCTGCTCTCGCTATCCCACAGTGTCCTCTTTGGTCCTGATGCAGCTCACCACAGGGCAGATGGGGTTTACAAGGGGCTGAGCTGAGGCACTGTGCGAGTGTGGATGGCTGCAGCTGTGCTGCTGATGACAGCGCGGAGGCACAACACTGAGCCCAGCAGTGTGCCTCGCCGGCCTCCTAAGGTTGCTACAGACGTAGCCTCATTCTCTCTGGGTCCTGATTTCTCATCTCTGCTAGATAAATACGGTAAAGATTGCCAGGTTTGGGTGCTAATAGCCTGGAAAGATAAGTACCAGAGAGGAGAGTGAGGTTTGGGATTCCTCTGTGTGAAAACGCAGTGGATTTATTCTGATGCAGGCAAGGGGATCTTTAGTTGTGCCTCAGGGTGCAGCCATACAAATCCCAAAGTGGTTCCCTTTACATCCAGGTGGCAGAAGCAGTAGAAACTATGAAGTTTCCTTTATTTTGGTATGTTTGTGACCGATCAGAGCTTTCTGGACCAGCTGCTCATCTTACATCAGTTTGGCTACTTGCCTGGCATAGTTTAACAAAGTGCGCTGCTAGAAATGCCTGAGAAAAACATACAACCGCAGTGCCTCCCCGTTGCTTATTAGTGGCATGATAACATAAGGATGCTCTTTCTTGGTTAACATTCACCTTTGCATTTGTGATGGTTAAACTCAAAAGCTGTAAGAGCAGCTCATCTTTCCTCCTCTGTTTTACTGTGACTGGGACCTACCAGTTGAGGTTTTGAGATACGTATTTTAAAATAGTGGTAGGAATTGTCATTCATGCACATCTCTTGACAGTAGAGCAGCCTATCCCCAGGGAGCAGAAGCGCCTTGGCAGTGGTGCCTGTGCTCTGCCCGCCATGGTAGAGGCACGTAGTGATGCATCTCCATTGCAGACTTGTCTGGTTTTGTGGACAGACCTGTGATTACAGGGCACAGCGGATTCAGAGATGGGGAGGTATGATGTGCACATGACCAAGGAGATATGCTGCTGGCATGCCTCACCTCTTTATCAGCTTACTTGAATGAAGAGAGGGGATGTGCCCAGCCCCCTACTACTCTGTTTCTGGAAGAAGAAGGAATAGCCTCCAGGAAGGTGGATAAAGAGGGCTTCTGCAGCAGAAGCTGGTGCAGATGGGCCTGCAGGCAGAGCACATCCCTGTGACCACATCCTGTTGAGTTGGAGCATTGCATCTTGGAGCAGTTTCTCTGAAACATCTCAAGTAGTAAGGCTGGTTGCTGGTCTGCATCTGTGCTGCCTTGCCTGGAGGATATGTGTGTTTCATCAGCCAGAGCAAAACCCTGAGCCTGTCTGCACACCCGGCAGCACAGATTTGGTTTTGCAATCTTGTGATAGCAAAGAATCCAAGCGATTGACAGAAGCTGGGAGTTCAGCAGTAGCCTTGCAAATAATATTAAAACATGACATACTGTCCCATTTCTCCAAGATTTAAAACATTATTTATTCCTGTTTATTTTTGCTGTCTTTTTATTTGTCCCTTTTCTTTTTACACATGAATTAGATTTTTTTTCGTTTGCTGTGGAACGGTTCACTTCAGTAGGTAGGTCCAACTGGGATCACTGAATCCTCTAATGTCAAATTAAACACGCAGCTTCCAATCAATTAGCTTGCATCCAACTAATGAAATAACCATGATGTGTGACACTTAGACATTTGCTAACATGACTAACAATGAAAGCTAGATAATGCTCCAGATGATTGCTTTCTCTTTCCTCTGAATCAGACTTTCACAAACCAGTAAATGCTACTTCTGAATCAACAAACTTAAAAATATCTTTTGCAGCCACAGAGCTGTTGGAACCCTTTGGCTGGGATTTTCAAAGCTGTGTATATGCACCCTGCCTTACCACAGAAAAACTTTCACACCTGTGGGGTTTTCAAAAAAAGAAAAAAGTCTGAGCTGAGCAGACAGTATTTGTACCCTTTGGGGGAAGAATGCACAGCTTTGGGGTTATCCCTCTTGGAGGCTCGGTGCCATAACACAACAGTCAAACGGTGCCTGTTGCAGCTCTGATTAGGCACATGGGTTGCCTGACAGAGATAACGGTGTCAGGGCAAGGTCATCTGTAGCAGCCTGAGTGCACACGCACCCTGCACTGAAATCTGTGTCTCTGTTGCTTCTCTGCTGCATTATCCAGGCAAGTCAGTGAAAATGATGCTTTACCTTTGTAGCAGCTGCTCCTTTGATCACAGTATATAGCCTGAATCTATGTGAGATGCAGGGTACAAGTTAAGTTAACGAAGGTGATTAGGTACTGAGCTGCCTTTCTCCTGGCTGTCAGTGCAGCTTTGAAGGAGCTGTGTTCAATATCTGCTGGTGGGAGTCTCACAGTTTCTGGCAAGCAGCTGCGTGGAACCCTGCCCTGGCTCCCCGGTCCTTGCAGCAGGGCTGGAAAGCCCAGCTGTGTAAACTGCTGGAGGATGCAGTAGCTGTCACGTGGCACCATGTCCTTGTTTGCATCCCTCATCCCAGCAGGAGTATTTGCCTTTGCTCTCTGACCTGGCGAGAAGGCATGCAGATTTCATGGATGATGTGGAACAAGCTGCAGAGGTGGCACTGCTAGGGCTGGGTGACTGTGATAAATGCACCATCTCCACTGCCCATTACCACCCTCATAGCTGCTCTGTGGAGGTTAGCACCTCCGCTGCCTGGGTAGTTGGGGGATTTACAGGATCGCCCCCAGTCAGGAGCAAAGCAGCCCCCAGGCAGTGCCGTCTTTCCCTGTTTCATCCATCTAAGACTTTACAAATTACTCTTCGGAGTGCTAAGCTTTGCAAAGCATCACGCTGCAGAAATCTTTCATTTAGCTGGTGCTGAAACAGTGGGGGCTGAAATTAATGATTAGCCTGAACGGGAAGACGCCAAGTTCTTTGATATGACTTAACTCAGTGGTGGAGAAAACTGTAGTCAGTTCAGGCTTTATTAAAAGATCAGTGCACTGTAGGAGAGTGGGTGATGAACCCTACTCACAGACTGTTTTGGCTTACATGACCATTATGTCTTGCTCTGAACAGATCCTTGGAACAGTTCCCTTAACCATTGCCTTGCTGTTTCTTTCAGATGTAAATCTTGAATACAGTTTAACTGATGAGTATTGCAGGCATCATTTCCTGGTGGGGATGCTTCTCAGAGAAGCCTCTGTTGCCTTGCAGGACAACTACGATATCAGATATACGGCCATCTCAGTCTTAAAGAATCTTTTGATAAAGCATGCCTTCGACAACAGATACCAGCACAAGGTCAGGCATAATGTTCTTGAATTTTATGAAAAAATACGCGTCAGAGTTTTAGATCTTGCATGGTGCACTAAGGGTATTCTCTTTACTTTTTAGGGAACTGTTGTAAGTAACTGATAGTTACGGCATTACAGTAATAGCTCTGAGAAATGATCTAGGAACACAAACAATGCAGTCAGATAACCGCAGCACTCTTATTCCTGCTGAGTATTTAGCTAATAAAGCCCTGAGCCATTAAGGAACTTAAGAATGTCATTAGCCAAGAGGCTGTTCAACAAAATTAAGCAATGTCAATGTTCTTCTGGTCTTGGGCTTAAATTAATATCCTGCATTAATATACTATAATTAGGAAACAGGACTGATCTCTGTTACAAGTCAACTGCGTGTTTTACTAATTAGTGAATCAGAGGAGAGGATCTGGATTCTTATGAGATGCTGGATTTCCACTGGGTACTTCTCAGCTTTCTTCGGTCAGAGGCTCAGTGTGTGGTATTGCTGAAACAGCCTGGACATGGGCTTGTTTTCTTTCTTGATGCTGCTCCCTGCTGACCCATATGTCCTTGAAAGTGCTGAGCTACCTGTGCAGACACTACCTGTCCTTGCTCTAGGCTGAAAACATGCTTCTGTTTAGAGTTTAGCTCTTCAAATTGATCCTAGTGTGCTGCATTCCCGGTTTTTTTCTGGGAATGTGGATAGCCTCCTGGGCATGAAGGGTGGGAGAAGTGACCCGAATGTGCCCAGGGCTCCTGCCCCCTGCATGGATCCAGAGCCAGCTCCTCCCCTCTCCCTTCTCCCTGTTTGGAAGGGCTGAGCAGGAGGTGGACTTGGTTTTCTCTGCAGTGAGGATCCCCAGTGACTTGCACAGCCTGGAAACAAAACTGCAACCCGTGGTAGTTGGCAAGACTTGATATTTCAGGAGAGATTTGCCAGCTCTCTGCCAAGACTGGGTCAGAGGCAGCCTGTTTCTGCTCTTCTGAGTGCCTGAAAACCCTCACACTAATTCAGGGGCTGTTTGCCCTCTCAGCATGCAGCACTCTTCCTGCCTCCTCAAAAAACCCACCTGTCTTAAAATTGTCCCACTGGATTTTTGTACATGTGTTGTGTTCCAGGCTGCATGACCAGGAAACTGCCTGGAGCCAGGGCAGGATGCTCAGTTGGTGTTCCAAGATGGGAGCAAAAAAATCACATCACGGGTAGGACAGGCTGAGCATGGCAGGGTATGTTGCTGCAGTCTCGCTCTGGCCCCAGAAACCCCGGCTCCATCAATGGCCGAGAGAGGGTTTTCTCAACCCGTGGGCATTTTCAAGATTTCTTTTCTCTTTTGTCATACTGAATCAGAAGAAAAAAATCAGAGTCTTGTATCAGTCAAAATGTGCCATTCAATTTGCAAGCCTTAAATTTCTTGTCTTTTTAACCTTTCTGTCAAGTCCAGAATAATACATTTTTAACAAAACAGAATTGGATGTAGGAGAGCCCTGCATTTAGAAAATGTCAACCAGACCATTTTTGATCTGTATCACTTAATTCAAATTAATCTGTTCCTACAAACTGTTTTAACTAGGAGCATTTGCTATGGAGAATTCCTGACTGGAAGCAATAGCCAGCACCAGGCGAGGAGCAAATGTTTTTATTTCATTACTCCTGGGTGTGGCACTTGAAAATCAAGCCATGTGAGTGAAGTGCCAGTTAAAGAGTTAGGAAATCTGGGATTTAGTTTGTCACACATCCTATATGACTAGGAATGTTATTCAGCCCCAAAATCCATGAGTGCCCCAAGCTCACTGCTGGAAGGGTAATACCTGCCTGGTAGCTCTGGAAGTGGAGATGAGAAGCCAAACCAACCCATGTCCTCAGACACCATATACAGTGTGTCTGAATATATATATATGTGTGTGTGTGTATATGTGTTTTGGCTCAAGTGTTTCCCTTTTTCACTCCATTGAAAGCCTGAGCTCTTACCTAAATTTTTCTTCCTGTCTTTTTTCAGAACCAGCAGGCAAAAATAGCCCAGCTCTACCTGCCACTGTTCGGGCTGCTCCTGGAGAACCTCCAGCGAGTGGCCAGCCGTGAGGCGCTCTACTCCTGCACGGCCGCCTCCAGCCCTGTGAGTAAAGCTCAGCAATGCCTCTTTGCCCTCCTCCTTGGTCCCTCTCTCCCCGCACACCCCCTGTGCGACTTCCAGTGCCTGCAGCCAGGATCAGCTTTAGAAATGTTTGGTTTTCTTCTCCCCACAGCCCTGTAATGTGGTTGTTTCTTTTAATTTGGCTTTTCCTGTGACTGTTCTGTCTGTAGCACTGCGTACAATGTCCCTGCCCTTTTGCTTGCTATCGTTTAACATGTTTCTTTACATGTGTAGTGCTGTGAGGTGAGGTAAGTCCCTCCAAGTGCAATGAGTTGCAACAGGACTCAGCCTCAGACTCCAGCAGCTGTTCTAGGGAATTACCCATCTGCCTGAGGGTTGTGTGTGGTTCCCAGGCAGGCTTAGCCTTGCAGACTAGACTTTCCTCCTTGTTCGGGGCAAAACAACAATAACAACAAAAGACATTTGAGAAAAACAATTCAAAATTTCAACTCAAATGATGAAAAAGAAAAGAGAAAAAACTGCTATGACTTACTTTAATATGTTCTGCTATTCTTTGTACTCCTACCCAAGTCATTTATCTCCTTGTTATGGAAGTAAGGAAATAGATTTTTTTTTTTTTTTTATCTGCGTTTTAAAAGCTGCTCTAATTTGCCTTTGTTTTATTTCATTATTCTCTTCTATAAGATAATAGGTATTATCTTCCATTGGTCACAAAAACCTTACATTGCTTTACAGGCATCCAGGGATGAATTCATATGCAGTTTTGCGTCCCCCTCAAATAGATCCAGCCTGATTGCAGACAAAGATCCAGGTAAATTAATTTTTCTAAACTTCAACTTTCCCATTTATTTTGAACACAACTATTACCAGCCCCAAAAACCCAAAACCCATTACCCAAAACCTGAAATAGTCATCTGCCAAAACACTTCTCAGAGTTTGTATGCTTTTCCCTGGATGTAGTGTCACCCCAACTGTCCTTTCCAGATTAATCAGCTTTCAATATGGGGCTTTGGCAAGCCCCATCTGTGCTGTCTGAATTGCATCCTCCACTCACTGTCTGTGATGCGCTGAGGAGTGCCGGTGCAAAGGGGTTAATTGTGGGGTTTGGGTTTTTTTCAGCCTGCGGAGCAGCACTTCCAAATGGCCATGCAATAAAGCGAGAGGACTCGAAAGGATCCCTGAACTCAGAGGGGGCAACAGGTTCCCCGGATCAGAGTGAAAATGTAACGTAACTGGGGTTAGAAAGAACGGTGCTCACTGTACCAGTCTGTGGGCCGTGTTAAATAAGGGGAGGGAAAAGGAGTTCCCTGTCGTAACGCTCTCAAAAGCCAGCTTATAAATATCTCTGTTTGGAAACAAACAGATTCATGTTTAACAGAGGAGGTCAGACTCATGGGTCTGGTATGCTTTCCCTCTTCAAACGTCTCTAAGCCAAAAATATATCTGTTGACAAATTATTTATCAAAGATGAAAGGCAAAACCCGTAGGGAAAATCTGTGTTCCCATGGTGCATTTATCCATACTCAGATGTGCTCCCTGTGCGTGGATAGGGCTGAGTCCGGCCAGTGCCCAAGTGAATGGTGCTGGGGACTGCATTCCACATACAGCTGGGAGGCAAAGTGCCGTGACATGAGATTGCCAGTGACTGCTGACTTAAGAGAAGATGAGGTATTTGTAGGAAAATCAGCACAGGCTAATAAACACACCCCCAAACTTGAGAAGGTGACCACGGTCACACCACAAAGAGCTCTGACCCCACTATTCAGACAAGGTGCTAACTCTTTGTTGGCAGATTGCACACATGGATATCAGGTATTTGTGCAATCCAGCCCCTGGTTTTCCTCAAGGCGCTTTCCAGATGTCTTGGGTTGGCGTGAATCATTGATGCATCTTTAAAAACTTTGGCCCTTACAACAAGCAAGGCAAAGATTGTCTGGGCTCCTGCTGGCTGTGTCCTGACATGCTTAGGAGAGGTGGGGCCTTTCAAGCTCTCCCACGTGAATCATGAAGCCTCAAGACCAAGTATAGCCAAACACTTGACTATCAAACTGTTTGTATTCAGCAAAGCTCTGAGCATACACTTCAACCCTGCTGGTTTGCAGAAAGTGTTACTGCTTGCAGCTCAGCTCTTCCCCACGGCTAGACATCCTCTTCTGTGTCCTTGAAGGTACATTTTTCAGAGTCATTGAAAACAGCTTTTCTGTTCGGGAATGCAATATCCACAAACCCATGTAAAAGCGATGCCCCATGGAGGAGCACGGCTTTAACGCTGCTCTACAGAGGTAGACATGTTGCTTATCCCCTGTTCCCCTGGAGTGAATTGTGTGCTGACTTGATAGTGTGGCATGGTCAACAGCTAAGTTCTGGCTATAGCACTGTATCTCCAACTCTAAACTGAATGTTTAATTCTGTTTTATTATGACTCACATCCACAGCTTGTCCCAGAATAAACAACAAATACAATTTGTGGATCGCTCTCCAAACATGTGAGGCACAGCTTTAAGAGAAGCATCCTGCTTAGAGCTTAATTGTATCCATTTGTCGGAGGATACAGCTAGGGCAAGCACAGAGAATGCAGAAAAAATTGGTAAAGCTTTAGAAGTCGTGTTTCCCATCACACAATGCCTAAGCCTTTCCCACACAGATTGACTCACCAGCAGGATTGCACTTATCTTTGTCTAAGTCACTAAGAAGGAGGAGATACAAGAGACACTTCCAAGAATCAGTTATTTTCTTAAGTTGAAATTTCCTGGTTTTTTAATAACTGACATTTTGTTTTGAGGTATACATTTTTAGCAGAAAGTTAGATTCTTGCTTTAAACTGTAACAGCTAATGAACTATTTTGTTTGACAAGAACTGACTTCAAAAATGTCCAGGAGCTTACACACTGCAGAGAGCAGGGGAAGTGAAAGCAGGGCTGCTGTGCGTTTTGCTGGCTAAGCCATCATTCTCTGCGCAGACATTTTTTCTCTGGGCAGAGAAGCGTTCAGCCACATGTCCAGGATTTCCAGATTGCTCATCACTGGGTGGGCAGCAACCCCAAAAGGATGAGATGTCTCCAAAGCATGGTGCTGTGGGGTGCACATGTAGAGGGACAGAAGGAATGCTGGCACAGCTGGTATGTGCTGGGTTTGCTGTGCCCACGCTGTGCAGCATCTGGCCCCACGCTCCGTTCCGGCACAGCCCAGGCACCCGGGGCCATTGGCCTCTGCATCACATCTGTGTCCCATTAGATCCGCAGAAGCTCCACGAGGAGCAGCGTGTCACACTGCAGCCGGCTGGACCAGTTTGAGATCCGGACACTCCTGATGTGCTACCTCTACATTGTGAAAATGATCTCTGAAGGTTGGTGGCTCTTGCTCACTGTGGGGCAGCCAGAAAGACAAGAGACTATCACCAGCAGTTTTGGTCTCTAAGGTCCCCCTTTAATTCTTTTTAAATCTCAGTGCACTGGTTTTCTTTTTCTTTCAGATACTCTTTTAGCTTACTGGAACAAATTCTCCCCCCAAGAGCTGATCAATGTCCTTGTGCTTCTGGAGTGAGTATCATGAGGCTGCAATTCAAACACTGCGCCTTTGTGCAGGCAGTGTTGGCCAAGAAGAAGACATGAGTGCGCTGTGCCTCGCAGGGTGCGCACGGTCCTGTGCAGCACTGGAGGTGTCTGGCCAGGTTGTAATGAAATGCTCTTCCTCCGTCTGAGGAGAAACAGGTGCATATCGAGGGAGCGCAGTGAAGCGGTGGCGCGCTGTGCTTGGTCTGGGCTGCGCGGAGGGTGTCCCACCACCCACGGGTGAGCAGGGCTTACAGCACAGCCTCCCACTGTAACCAGCACAACCTCCGCTTTGCAGCAGGCTTGGTGGAACAGATGGGTGAGGAGACAGGGATGTGCCATAGGGTTTGGAAACCGAGGGTGTGAGGTCAAATGACTCGTAAATACGGACCCAAACCCTCACACAGAGGAGTGTGTCTGCAGACAAGGGCAGAGTAGATTTTAAAGGTTCTGGATCATTCCTGATCTGCAGCATCTGTAACAGATACATATTTTGTTTTCTTTCTAGGGTGTGTTTGTTTCACTTCAGATATGTGGGGAAGAGAAATATTGCCAGGTACTGTATTCTTCCATCCAGGGCCAGGGTGAGGGGCCTGTCCCCTTGCTCCCTGCTGCAGCCAAGGCAGGAAGGGAGCATGCATACCCATGCTGGGCAAACCCAAGCAGGCAGGAAGCCTGCGGGGCTGGGACTCTGCTCAGCACCATGCCGTGAGCAGAGTCCCCTCATCTTAGCACCCTGCCCCTTCCCTCCCCTCCAGCTCCTGCATGAGACCCCCAGGCCCAGGCGTTCCTGGCTGCCCGCGCAGGTTGGCAGTGTCCCCCGCAGTCGGCTGCAGGTGAGACACGAGTCGCAGCTGCATCTCTGCTCCCTGAGCAGCAGCGCTGCTGTTTCATTAGCTCTAGGGCCATCTGACACAGGCGAGACCAGGATAGCCTGGTCAGTCCCACTGGGATTGTCCAGGATAAACCAGATTAGTGCATTGGAGGGAGGCCAGGTCTCCATCCTGGTGCCTCATGTAATCCTGTAGTGGTGTGGCTACTGTTGCTCGTCCAAACCCACAGTCTCCACTTCCCCTTGCAGGGTGCACGACGCCTGGTTATCCAAGCACACGGGAGCCGATAGGAAATCCCAGACGATGCCAGCGCTCCGCAGCAGAGCTGGGGGGATGCAGGTGCGGCTGCAGCATCTGGGCAGCTTGGACACCTCCTTCACGCTCAACCACAGTATGTACAGCAGAGCAAGATGGGGCTGTGGAATATTAGCCTGCTGAAAACTGCATGTAGCCATTTTCCACTTGCTGCTTGCTGCTTCAGGCTATTCAAACTCTGCAGAATTACAGCGGTGGCTTCTCCCTGCAACATTCCTAGATTGGTGTGGGTGACATTTAAACCAGCCCCTTAAAAATTACCCCTGGGACTTAGGACTTGTGTGGTTTTTTGCTCTTGCCTGTCTTGGCTCAGCTCCTTGGCTGAGTGTGTGTGCAGGCGATGCCTTGGTTTGAGTAGTGAGCAGGGCAGGCAGGAGAGCTGCCCTGTGCAAAGACGTGGGCCAGGATCTGCTCTAAGCCTCTCCACATGGGTGAGTTTTTCCCCATTGAAGCAACTTGCCATTTCCCCTCTGCGGATACAACTTGGACACCTTGTTCTCTGTCTGGCTTTAAAGACAGTGAGATTAAGGGGAAATAACTGACATTGGTTTTCTCAGTTGGCATCAGGCTGAGACAGCTTCTCTGAATGGAGCTGGCAAATTCAGCATCTTGCTACTTTTATCTCATCTCCCAAACCCAGTGTAGTGCAAGGGGAGAACCTTATCAACATCAGCATTTAGATCTTGTGGGAGCCGGAGTGTCGAACGCTGTTTCCTCCTGATTTGCTTTCCGTCCACAGGTGCAGGCACCTCAGAAGCAGATATCGTGCACCAGGCGTTACTGGAGGGCAATATTGCCACTGAAGTGTGCCTGACAGTCCTGGACACCATCTCTTTTTTCACTCAGAGTTTCAAGGTCAGCATTGAAATCTACATTGTAGAAAAGTGTGCTGTATTTCTGTATGCGTGTTGATTTTGGTGATCCATTCTCCTAGAGTGGCAGATTATGGAAGGCTTTACAAAAGGAAATAATTTGCAGCTTGTTTATTTTCCTACATGCTGAGTGTTTCACGAAATCTCAGCATAATTATCTACTTATGCAATTTTGCAATTTCTTCAAAACTGTGAGACTAGAGAAAATTACATGGACATTATACCATTAAGTGTAGGCATTACAAAAATAGAATAAGAGGAAATGTACATCATACAGAAAGGAGGGACTAGAGGAAAGGGAAATGAAGGTCTAGCATTCTTAGAACAGTCATTATTTTCTACCATAAATTCCCTAGAAGCGAGGCCCAGATTTCTTTGAATCGCTGTACATGAATATCTCTGGGGCTGAGGCATTCCAACTGTGGTTACCAGTTCAGATAGGACCAGTACCACTGGTAGAAGTCTTCTCCTCCATACAGTGATTCACACTCCTGGCAGCCATTGCCATCTACAAGAATCAAAGCCCCAGGCTGGCAGCAAAATACTGAAATACTGTTCCAGAAAAGCTGTTCCTCAAAGCATGGCTGGAGGAATCCTGCTTGTAACAATGTGTCTTGCATAATGCCACAAGAACAAGTCCGGATTTCAGAGTAAGCACAATGAAGATTTGCTTTTTAGATGTATTGAACAACGTGAAGAGAAAGGTCATTATGGCCTCTTTGTTGTTACAGAGCAAAAAAGCTATCCTGGTGCATGTGTTAAATTACTCCTTAGAAGTCTGGCAACAGCAGAACGATTTAGATGCAAGAATTAAAACTTGCTTGACTTTCTCAGTTGCTTCTTTTTTAATATGGCTGAACCACAAAACAATGTGATTTTCAAACCACAGGATAGACTGGATTCCCTTCCGCTTTAATGGACTTCTGCTTTGCTTTTACAGTCATACGTTGTTACTGCAGAGAAGTGTGCTCTATACTGCAGTAAAAGTGCTGATGCTGTTCTTACTGATGGAGTAAATTAGTTCAGTTTAAAAGTATGGATCCTAAACTTACCCTGCTACAAGATGCGTATAGGATGTCAAAAGGCAAATCTGAGCCAGCCCAAGGATTGCTTAGGCTGGCAGTGAGATAGGGACTATTGATCTCCTGTCGATATGGGACATCCACATCCTTGCTGGGTGGCCACGATGCACCGGACTTCCTGCACAGTGGCTGCAAGGATGACAGCAGGCTCAGGCAAGATAGCTCTGACACCAAACGGTATTAATCCTCTCCAAGTAATTCCATTTTACCATATCTTCAGAAGGTGCAAACTGTCAAAACTTTGCAGGAGACAAGGGAAGTGTACTGACTTACTATAGCTACAAATCTGTCCAGTGAAAAGATGTGATAGTCTTTTTTTTTCTCTCTCTCTCTCTTTTGGGCTGCAAATGAAACACTTGTCAAGACAAATAAAAAGAAATGGAAAAAACAGTGTGATCATTATGTTGGTAACAGCCTGTTTTATTTAAAATAACTCTAGGCAACCAGTGAAAGTTGTACAGATTATTGAGTTAGGTTTTGGAATTAGTGATGCAAAAGTGATAAAATATTTTTGGTTTATTTTCTGCTATAAAAATAGCCTCTGACCAACTAGTGTAAGTTTGTACTCGTCACATTTGTTGGTAATATTTTTACTGAAGGTCCTGTTCTTTATCTGGTTAAGAATTGATGTAATTAATTATGCAAAATTATGTCTGTCATTTCCCGCTTCAGGCACAACACTTCTGCAAAATAAATTCTCTCGTTGCTTTCCAGACCCAGCTTTTAAGCAATGATGGCCACAATCCGCTCATGAAGAAGGTTTTTGATATTCATCTGGCTTTTCTCAAAAATGGGCAGTCAGAAGCAGCTCTTAAGCATGTGTTCGCCTCTCTGAGAGCTTTCATTAGCAAGGTATGTAAAACATGACTCCAGAGGTGCAGGAGAATTTATATAGGTATGACAGAAAAGACCAGTATGCTTCAACTCCAGTTAAACTGATATTTTGTGCTGTTTGGAGATGTTTTAGAAAACAACTTCTTCACTGATTTAAAAACCAGACCAGGTTAAGTTACCTATTTCAACAATTATTTATTATTTTTGGATATCAGGAAACGAAAGGAGAAATCATGAGGAATTCCCTCACTTGCCTTGGTCACAAAACTGCTGTTAAAGATCAGAATCTGTTCGACCAAAAGCTGGTGCTTCTTGAATCTTTGCCCCAAACTGTCAATATTGCTGACAGTGCTATTGGTTGAATAATACTTGTACTGACAAGCTGCTCTTCTCCCACTGCATTTGAAAGAGGGTAGCACTTGCTGAACTTTCTTTCTACACTTTTCTGAGCCCTGGTATGCAACGAGGCTGTTTAATCCCCTGAGCTCAAGCAGTGTCAAAGCTACAGCTAACCATCTAAGAGCAGTGACAGATGCTATTGCTGACATTTCCCTTCATGCTTGTCAAAACCTGCCACTTCTCATAAGTACGTTTTTGAGACCAGATGTACATGTAAACTCCGTTCCTTCCAAATGGAGTCATAAAATCATAAATTCAAAATGAATTAAAACCTCTCAAATCACTTGAATGCAACACTTCATTAATAAGGTCAATCCACGTGGCGTGAGATGCAGCCTGGCAGAGCGCAGTATGTGAATGATGTGCAGTGAATTGTACTTCCAAAGGAGGTCTTGCACTAGTTGCTGAGCAAAGTTTGATTAAAGCAAGAGACTGCTAAACTGTTTTTCAAAGGTGGAAAAAGTCTGTGCTATGTACATTTTACTATAACCCCACAGCAAAGCTAAGAGCTCATATGAGTGTGTCTAGGGCTGAATTTTGGTTTGTCCTAGGCAAACACATGAGAAGCAGTTGCAGAAGTCTTGCTAGCTAACTAGCTGGCTCCAGACAGCGTGATGTCCTATGAGATGTTTTTCCGTGGGGCTTCTTAAAGCCTGCTAGATTGGCAGCTGGCACTGGCAGGAATCACTCAGTTTTGTTACAGGGTCCAATAAATGTTTATTGCTTTACCTTTCTTTTGAGTTTTCTGCTTGCCTGTGATCTGCTTAGCCTTGAGATCCATCCTGCTGCAGATCTGCACACACCCACTCAGACACAGTCTCTCTGCAAGTCTCTTCCCCTTACTAGTCGGAAGCTTGTTTACCAGAAATAGTTGGTTTGTGTCTATAGCAAACGAGAGACCTTCTTTGCCTCCCTGGCAAATTTTCTGTGGTTGTTTAAATGCGAAGCCAAACCTGCACACCTGCTCAATTTGATCTCACCATCAGCCTTCAAAACCTGGAGCCCTTCAGGGGTTCCACACTCGCTTTCCAAAATGCTGATTACACCACAGGCTGCTGCAAGGACGGGCAGTAGGGTCGTTTTCTCAGATTTATGCCAGACTGAATCCACCCTGAATTTGGCATCATGGGCCTTCAAAGATATGAAAGATTGATTTCAGTTATTTTCTCACATTTCCCCTATGACAGGACACAGTGTTGCTTCTGTAAAAGTAAGATACGAGCTCAGCAGATGGTATCTATAAGGAAGTGTTTTCTTTGCCAACTCCATAACCACGAGTTCCAAACTTCCTTTTAAGTCCTCTGAAGGGCTTTTCTGAGGCCCAAAGTGACAATGAAATAGCCGGGGGGGGTCACTGCATTTCATGACAAATGCAAGGATGGCATGTTTTCCTGGAAGTTTGTTTTAAAATATGAAAGCTGCCCTGCTTTGTTTTGGGTTGCATATCACTATTAGCTATAAATTAGTGTTAACTTCAAGAAAACTAAAAGTTGAGTTATATCTTTGACACAGCTAGAATATGGCCTTCTGTAGCTAATAATTACAATGAAGAGAATCCCCCTCTTATTTAGGGTCATGGCAAATGGTTGCTGAAGGGTAAAAAACTCCTGAGATTTATTCTGCATCTCAAAATCTGTCTTAAAAATAGCTTGCTTTCTGCATTAAATCTCGTTACTTTACAAGCAAAAGACTTAAAAAAAAAAAAAAGTCGCAAGAAAGCAAAGAACAAACAAGTTCTATAATTGTTTGCATATTTGGTTTTGGTTTTAGAATTAATTGTGCTTGCATTCATGTCTGCTGGGAATTTGGGAAGAAAGCTGCCTCTGTTTTACCAGCTGGGAAGAAGCAACAAAAGCTAGATTGCTCTTGTTTTATACTCTAGGTTTTCTTAACAACTAAATCTTTCTTTTCAGAGTATCACTTACAGATAAATACATATATACGTGTTTGGGAATGGTCTTGAAATTAAAGGTTATGAAGGAAAACATGCACCAAGGAGGGGGCTGAGGCAATTTGCCCTGCATTAAAGAGCAGCTCAAACATGTGGATGTGACAGCGATGGAAACCCCATGTAGCTGCCCTGTAGCGTGCCTGCCTGTCCCTCGGTGCATTGACACTAGCAGGGCACATTACAGGCATCACAAATCCCAGGCCCTGAAGGACTACGGCAGCAGAGCCTTCCCGCAACAGCTGATTTGGGAAGCTTTTCCTTGTCTGTTAGCAATTCCCCCTGACCATGTCAAGCTGTGCTTTCCCTCCCTATTAGTGCTCTCAGGATGGAGCATCGTTACAGCCTCCCATGCAGTGGTGAAGGGCACTTGGCCCGTCCTGGATGCCGCTGTGGCTGCCCTGCCCTCACATCCTTTTGTGCCAAGGCCTCTCTGGGAACGGCTCGCTGTGTTGACTCCTGCTCTGGCCCTTCGTATTAGGGCTGGATCAGAAATGTGCTCCTCCAGCACACGCAGAGTCATCACCACACATGCTGTTTCACAGCTCTTCCCAGCGCAGGGTTCTGCTGCTAGCTGGAGAGCCGCAGGCAGCACCTGGCCAGATCTCCAGCAGGCACACACCCTTGGGTCTGCTGCCCCAAACCTGGCACCAGGAGCAATTGCATCTGCTTGGGCTTGGTCTCCAGAAGGAGCTGCACAGGGACGCAGGTTCCCTATGAACAGGTTTTCCTCCAGAGCTGGTGCAGTGTGGAGGGGAGTGCACAGGGAGGGATCTTGGGCTTCTTCTGTAGCAGATTCCCAGGCAAAGTTTTTCTCCCTAGCGTTGCGTTGGAAATGTCTGAAAAGCCTCTGCAGGCAAGCAGTGGTCCCTGCTGAGAGGAAGGGCCAGCCGTATCTTCTTGGGTGCCCGTGTGCTGCCTGTGCATGCCCAATTGCACATCACTGTGGCCAGCTCTGGGCTAAACCCAGTTCTGAGTGTGACCCCATCCCTATGGGAGAAGGATTGCATTACAACAGGCTGCAGTTACTTAATAGCTCCTTTCCCGAGTGCACACATGATCGTCTTGGCTCTATGTTACTATGATGTTTATTTGCTGCTTTTCTTTCTCCCATTTTTTTTCTGAAAATATCTTTGGCCAGAGGCAGTGAAGACCAAGTATTTGGTCAGTGTCTTCATTCTGCCTTGTAACCTGTGTGGCTCAAGTGTAATCCCAACAGTGTAGTCTTGCTAGCCACAGCTCCTAGATTCCTGGTTTGAGACCCTTTCACCAGCACGCCATGGTGGTGGCCACAGCAGTACCTAAAAGCTTTTCTGAATCGTATATACTTAATGCAAGGAGTAGAGGGCCATGGTAACAGCTCCAGGCTCTGACTTGGAGGATGTGAATGAATACACTGACAGTATTTACTGTCATCTCCCATGGGGAGAAGGTAGTGGGGCAGATAGATGAGGACCATTGGGTCTTGAATGAACTGAGCACATCCTTCCTCTGAACAGATAAAAAACATGATTGTCTCTGTTGCCTCTTTGTGCCAGGATATTCCCTGGGGCTGGTCCCCAGCTGCAGCAGAGGGAGCAGAGTGCCGCAGCGCCATGTCCAAACAGCCTCCGCTCCCTCCGGGAGGTGTTGGCATCACTCCTCTCCAGTCAGGTCCCTGCGGTGGCTGCGGAGGTGGCTGCATGCCAGCACAAAACCCTTCCTCGTTCTGCTTCCCTGTGCCCAGTCCACTGCGGCCAAGGTGGAAGGAAGCTGAGAGCGGTGCCCCCTCCCCGCCAGCCACCACTCCTGACCGCAGCCAGATGGATGCGCGCTGGCGGTCCCCGCTCCGGGGAGCCCTGCACAGAGGCTGCTGCCTGCTGGGGCAGGGCACTGCTGCAGCCGTCTGCTTTTCAGGCATGGCTGAGTTTGCCCCTGCAGATGTGCTTGGAAGTAGGTGTTTGGTAAGGTGATAGCCATGCTACGGCAGGTCGGGGTGCTGGTCTTCCCCATCTGCTTTTCTTCACCCTGCTGCAAATCTCTGAGCCCTGTTGCTAACCAAGGTAGCTCACGCTGCTGTTTGGCTTGATTCTGCTGCTCCCTGGGGCTGGCTCCGTCTGGGGAGCCAGGGCAGGTCACTGTGCATTTTAGGCTCTCGGGGCAAGCAAGTCTCTTGTTTGCATTCCTGAGGGCAAGCACAACAGCTTTTTTGGGGGGACGTGTAGAAGTAGCTGTGCAAGCATCACAGGTCGTGTTTCCTAGTAAGGTTAGACTTCTGGGTGGGCTCCGGCGGATTTTCTGATGTCCCAGATGGCAGCCTTGGGTGGGAATGTCCATGGGACCTCTCCTCTCTGCCCTGCTGCTGGTATTTATGGCTTATGTAAGAACATAAAAATTCTCTCTGTCCAGTTTGATGAGAATTTGCCAATGAATCCAAAAGTTGTTGGGGGAGGGGATAGATGGATGTACACAAGCACATCCCCAAAAAGTGCGGGAGCAAAGTTCACATTGCTCTAGGAAGCGTGGTTAAAAATAGGCCCCGAATTCATTCCCACAAATACTTTCAGGCTCAGAACTCTGGCAGAAGTTTTATTGAGGCTGTCCAGGCTGGAGCCCAGTGTGTTGCCCCATGACCCTGCCCATCTGAGCCCTGTAGGGGTAATTTAGTGGCATATTTTCTAATATTTGCTGTGCCTTTTGTGAAGTTTCCCTCAGCATTTTTCAAGGGAAGGGTGAACATGTGCGCTGCCCTCTGCTATGAGATCCTGAAGTGTTGCACTTCCAAGGTGTCCTCCACAAGGAACGAAGCCTCGGCTCTTCTGTATCTCCTGATGAGAAATAACTTTGAGTTCACCAAAAGGAGAACGTTTCTGAGAACACATCTTCAGGTCAGTGACTGGGGAAAAGCTAGAGAGCACGACGCCTCAGATTTAATGAACAGATATATCAATATAACTATGTCACCTCATATCTGCAGAGGATCTTGCCCTTGTTATATGGACACAAATCCTCTTGATTTCCAGGCTTTGCCTAATTCTTGTTTCCAGTGATTGGCCCAGGGCCCTTTGGGTAAAATACACTGCTATCAAGTACTCTAAGCTGTTGAGTTTTTGGAACCAGAGACACAAGACACATCCCTGCCTCAGAGGCTGGCTGGGATGGGATGGAAAGGAGAGCAAGAAGAGCTGCCTTTGAGGCAGGAGAAGGGATTTTCCTGGAGCTGCTTTTGCAGCATTGTTTTTTTGAAGCAAATTTAGATACCTAGTGGGGCAGATGAATACTGTCTGGGTTGTAATGAATCATGGAAGAAGGTAACTGATGTACAAACAGGGATTTATATTACGGTTGTTATATTCTTAATTCTGTGAACTCGCTGTTTGGTCCTCTGGGGAGTATTTGTCCTTGGGAGATGTGACAGCAAAGCCACAACAACAGTCGTTGCTTATGTTGTGGGAAAGACGTGATGTTGTCTTATGAGCATTTTATGTAATTGACAATAAAACTCCTCTATTAGGGCTCGTTTAAATAAATCCCCTACCCTGTCCCAACAGATAATAATTGCAGTGAGCCAATTAATAGCAGATGTGGCACTCAGCGGCGGGACAAGATTTCAGGACTCCTTGCTCATCATTAACAACTTTGCAAACAGTGACAGGCCTATGAAGGTAAGTTGGAGACATTAAATCATATCATGTCCTATCAGCCATTAATGCAAGACTGAGGATGCACTCAAGGAAATCATGTTTAAGGGTAAAGCTAATGATTTGAACTATGATTTATAGGCTCATAGTGGGCTGTGTTTGCTCAGTAACCGAGTATTATGCCAACAGCAATAGGGCCAGCCGCACAGGCTGGTCGTGCTCCATCCGTGAGGCCTCATACCAGGAGGAGGGAGCTCTGCAACTCAGGTTACGCCTTGCAAAGTGTGCTGCTTGCAAGGGTGTCTGAAGAGCTTTCCAAGAACTTCCAGCTTTGACAGAAATGACAAGGGAGGGTCTGATACTTATGTTGTCTGAAGGTAATAATTACCAGGAATTAATTTTAATTAATTGTCAGTAATACTAAGAAAGCACTCTTTCATGGAGATTAATGGTTGTATTTCTTTGGAAAATAATTGTCTGTCTTTGTGCTAGAATTAACAGCTTCTACCCAACCCACTGAACAATGTATCATCACTGCAGCTTGCTCCATTGCACACAGTGTAGCTGCCACGGGAGGATAGAGGAAAACAGGAAGCATTTTTACAGTTCTGTGATTATCCTATGACCTAAAGGTGGAATGGGGACCTCAGTTAGGTGTCGAATTGTGCTATAACAAAGTTATAGTTAGGATATACCTGGCAAAAACCTCAGTTCTCTTCTGCACACAGGTGTTTATAAGGGTTTCACTGAGCCATACTTACTTTGCTGCTCATATTTTACATCATGAGACCATCATTATATCCATTTTATGTATTTATATAAGTACAAGAGTGCAAGAGAGATTTAAGTACACTGGAGAGGATGCCATGCACAGCCACAGAGATAGGTAGGGAGCAGGACCCTGAGGAGCGGGAACATGAGCCAGGCTCATCATGGAGGAGAGAAAGCTGAGGGGGGACCTAACTGCTGCTTTCCACTACCAAAAGGGAGCTTATAGAGATGAGATCAGGCTCTTCTCAGAGGTGTGGAGTGGTAGGACAAGAGGCAATAGGCACAAGTTGCTGCAAGGCAAATTACAACTTTACTTAAAGAAAAATTTATTTCCCAAGAATAATGGTGCAGCCCTGGGGTAGGGCCCAGAAAGGAGGTGGGATTTCTGTCCTTGGAGATTATAAAACTTGGCTGGACAAGCCTTGCTCTAACTTGGTGATGGCCCTGCTCTGAGCAGGAGGTCAGACTGGAGCCTGTGTTTCTTTCTCTGCTTATTACATTCCTGTGGTGGGAAGCTCTACAAATGCCTTTGGTGCTTTAGGATTCAAAGAGTGACCGCATCAGAGACTAACAAGCCAGATGTTGAATGACATGAAAAATACTTCAGGCATGGTTTACAGTCCCATCCGGGGACATCCGCATGCACGGAGCACTTGTGTCTCGCTCTCACACCAGCTCCTCAGGATGCCAAAGTACCTGCCTCGCTGTACCGTGGGAACAGCCAGCCTGGCATCCTGCACATGAGCAGAAGAGATTGGCCCTGTGCACGCCCAGATTGAAGTGCCTCTAATTGCATATAAAATACTGTACACTGTATGCAGTGTGAGTTCAATAAGTAAAAGCTAGTTAGTCTTATCTCCTATGTTCTTGGCATTTTAGATTGTCAGTAAGTGGAGCGTTGGCTGAAAGGGTAGCAACGGTCTGTCTTTGGCAAAGCCTGGAACACCTTTTATTTCTGTATTTGCTTCTAATTAAATTTGTTTTGTCAGGCAACTGCTTTTCCTTCCGAAGTCAAAGATTTAACAAAGAGAATCCGTACGGTGCTTATGGCTACTGCTCAAATGAAAGAACATGAAAAGGATCCAGAAATGTTGATAGATCTACAGTACAGTTTAGCCAAATCTTACGCAAGTACCCCAGAGCTCCGGAAAACATGGCTGGACAGTATGGCAAAGATACATGTAAAAAACGGAGACTTTTCAGAGGTAATTCATGTAATTAAAAACACGGTGCACAACAAGACAGATGTACAGATGACATTTTGATTTTCCCTTTGTACTTTGCAGGCGGCCATGTGTTATGTTCACGTAGCAGCCCTCGTCGCAGAGTTTCTGCACAGGAAAAGTAAGTGTATGCTGTTTGGGAGGCACAAGGAAGACAATGCAGTGATTGGTTTTGGGGGGATCAGTTTAAAGACAAGTTCCTTTCAATTTGGTAAATGATTATTTTAGAAGCAAGCTAAAAAGGAAAAAAATTAATGCAGTGGATAAAGTGGAAGAAGATGAGTATTTTTTTAAGAGAGGAATCCAATTATTCATACACAGGCATTTACTAGGCTGGCCAGGTCTGCTTAGACAGTCATGTTGGCACATTGCTGAGTGAAATAAGAACTGACACATCATGTCTCGGTTTAAATGTTCAGTTGTATTTTACATTAGGAAATGGGCTCACAGGGGAAGCCCACATTAAAAACTGGTTGTCAATATGTTCATCAGAAGTATCACTATAGGCAATACAGAAAACTATAGAATAAAGCAGTCAAAATTCAGTCAAAATGAGACTATAGCCTAACTATACAAATCTGTAAAGAACAATCAGAAAAAAAGAGTGTGTCGTGGTTTAATGCAAAACAGGAAGGAAGGACAGACTTGTGTGTTCTCAAGTAACACCACTTTGCAGGTTTTCTTTTAAAAATGGGTTCCACAGTTGATATACTGACCCCATTTCACATTTCATGTAAGGGAGTAATTGTTGAAATGAACACTTAACATTTCAGAAAGTTAAGGCTGCATAACAGCTGATTACATGCACTGCCTTGGCTGGAAACATCTGAAGTGCCTTGCTTAGGGGGCTTGGAGTCCCTCCAAATTCTGTACTTTTGAGTTGGCTAAGCGGGAAAAATCAGGACTTGTTTTTCTGATACATATACATGGCTGCAGAGGGAAGAGTATTGAAAGTTGGCAGTTCTTTATTTGTACCTTGGAGGCTGCTTACCACAACTGGTGGTAAAGCAAAACTTCTAAAAAAGAAGAGGAACAAATCCAAAGGAATATCAAGTGAATACATTGAGTTATCTCTGTCACTGGCACTCTTTACATATGTGTAGGCTGGAAAGGGTTCAGTAAAGGCTGAACTACTCAAGGTTTTGGGGTACACAACGGTGCTTTCTGCTAGGAGTGTACAGTCCTGTTCACTTACCACCCAGCTCTCCAGCATCCAGCAATAGCTTTCTTCTTGCATCTCCTGTGCAAAGATATACCCTTGTCCTTCTCTCCTGACTTTCAGTTGGTTGCAGCCAGTTAGGTTGGTCAAAGATGACTTCCAGATAGCACTCTGGGAAATCTGTTGTGCTTGGTGCTAGTTACGTACTAGGAATTACTCCCATGGCAAATGGCTGAGGAGGTTCTGATGTGTTCAATCTCATATAGCAAATAAGTAGCAAAAATGGGAGTCAGGTCCCCTGCTACTTGTAGGACTTTGCTATCAGCTAGACTGCTTCCCTGGCCATTAAAGTGTGACACATTTGAGATATGTTATTCCATTAATCCATTTGCTTTTGTCTGCTACAGAACTCTTCCCCAGTGGATGCACTGCCTTCAGGAAAATCACTCCTAACATTGATGAAGAAGGTGCAATGAAAGAAGATGGTGGGATGATGGATGTACATTACAGTGAGGTGAGGTCCTGTAGTATAGCCTACAGGCTATTTGATAGCTGATTAGGATTTAGTTTAGATTTTGTTCGCGTGAGCTCTAACAAATTATAGTTGTGCGCTGGCATCTGTAGGGAAGACTGTTCCGCAGCAATTTCCCAAGAGAAATCTGCATTGAAGGATTTTCTGTGTACAATTCAGATAGGTAAAACTGGTGTAAGTTCTTGGTTCCTTTGAAGGGCTTTTCTAGCACTGAGACTGAAAAAGCTACACCACAATCTTTGCCTGCTGTGTTATGCAAATGCTAGTACTGCCAGCACAGGGCAGGACAGCATGGTATTTCCAAGGAGAGACAGAACGTAAGTCAAGCTCTGCCGAGTGAGAGGTCAGCTTAGGTTCCCCTTGGGTTAGGGTTGTGCTGCAGGACACCGCATTAGCAGAACAATCCAGAAACCATAGCAGGGCACTGGGGAAGTGGGTAGATCCTCCCGTGAGTCATAAAGTCTCACAATTACTTCTGCACCATCCCTGTACAACTGCGTTGGGTGGGACACGTGGCTGAGCGAGGTGGCCCTGCAGCCCAGCTGCCCAATTGCCCACTCATCAAGACTAGGCTTGAGGATCCGTAGCATCACATCCCACTGCTATTGCACACGTTCTTTGGACGTGTTTCTTAGACTTGGTACCTCTGACTTCCAGTGCTGTCTTCTCCATACCCTCCCAGAGTTTTGGCATTCTCCTGGGGAGGTAGCTAAATAACCAAGACATACTTGCTGACTGTTGTGCTAATGATTTATTAAGAATGAATGAACTTTTAAAAAATAACTTGTCCTTTTTTCTTTTTCTTTTATTTTTCCCCAAATTTAGAATATCTGGAAAGGCCAGGAACACACAGGGTATAAACTTATGTAACTCTGGCTACTTATACTGGGACCTGTTAAAGTATCTGAATTAAAAATGGTTTTGTCTTCTAACTTTGACTGTTATTAACAACACCCATTTGGTTGTTGTCATAGGAAGTCCTGGTGGAGCTGCTGGAGCAATGTGTAGATGGCCTGTGGAAAGCAGAGCGTTATGAAACAATTTCTGAAGTTTCCAAACTGATCATTCCTATTTATGAAAAGCGGCGTGAATTTGAGGTAGGTTTTTTGAACTCGTTTGCATATATCAGGTAATCTTCTAGATCGCTAAGAAAAAACAGGAGGTTTTTTTTATTTTTGAAGTTATGAGTTAATGAATTGGTGTCAGTAAAGCACACACTGTGTTTTGTCACCAGTCATTAAACAAATTAGTGAAAGCAGTGGTCTGGAGGGTAATTGTTAAAGCTAAAGACATGGAAGACTCATATCTAGTGAATAATTCTCACCTTCCTTTCCCTAAAATAAAGCTGTCATCATCCCATATGCTCATCAAAGCCAGATTCTTTTTGAGACTTGAGCATTTTAAGGGTTAAAAACAGAGTGAGAACTGTTCAAAGAACGACTAGATCTGCAGGTAATTCAGTGGCAAGTGGAGAGAAAGGAAGGAAGCTGTTACCAGCCCTCCGCCTTGCTCCTTCCTAACATCTGCTGTGACCCGTGCTTCGTGCTTCGCTGAGGCTGTTGCTTGACTGCTGAACAGTGCTTCTCTTTCCCTCCCTCTCCCATGACCAGCTTCACATCAGGACAGCGTCCAACTGTGTAACTGAAGCTAGGTGAAGCCTTGATCTCTTTTTTCATCATAAAGCTGGTTTTAATCAAAAAAGAATTTCTGGGTAAAATACTGCAGGCTGCTCTACCCTTAAAGGCTCAGTCAGGGAACATGCTGAGACAGTAGGCTCAGCCTTCTCTCTAAGGATAGTGGTGTTATTGCAGCCTATGTGCCTTTCAGACCTGAAGTTAAGCATGTGCTTAAGACTGAGTTTTTTTAAAGAAAACTGCATAAGTTCAACGTCTTCAGAAATTCAAGTTTGAATTCTCCAGAGGATCGCGTTCAGATATCTCAGTAGCTTCCAATGTTAGCTAGAATTTCCTGCTTGCAAAATTCTGCTTTAATGATGTCAAGATTTGATTTCCAGAAACTTACACACCTGTACAGAACGCTTCATGGAGCATATGCTAAGATACTGGAAGTAATGCACACAAGGAAGAGGCTTCTTGGAACCTTTTTCAAAGTGGCCTTTTATGGACAAGTACGTATATACACCGGCTCACCAGCTACCCCTCACCAGGCATCCTGGCCCCTAAAGCTGCTGCTCTGCCAGACCTGAAGCTGAAAAGCCTGCTAGCTCTGCTGGTGCAGCCACTGGCGCGTCTACATGAGCATTTTCAGTATTGCACCCTTGGGGTGAGGGTTTGCGTCTCTCTCCAGGAGCACTTGATTTGTTTTAAAGTTTATGATTCTGCTGGTGGGGTTTTCATAAAACAACTCAGCAGTTAGGAAATGGTTTAGTGGGTTCAGAAAACACCGGGCCGGGGTGGGGGGGGGGGGGGGTAATTATAGTTATTATATGTTACACAAACACAATTTAGTGTGTACAGTGTATATAACCAGTAACAGTATATAACCACAGTATATAAACAGTAGTAGTAACAGACATTTTCTTCTACAGACAATTTCTGCTCCCTTCTAGATACTAGTAGAGTAAAAGGTTATGGGAGAAGCTGGAGGCAAAACATGTATCAGTGTTGGTTACATACTTGTAGAGATAGATAGTATTTTTGGTTAGCTGAGGTAGCTGGAAAAACGGACAAGATCTGGGGCTCAGAGTCCCAAGAAGGAGCATGATCTTACCATATCTGATGAAGCCTTCTAAGCCTGAAAGCAGTTGTGTTTTTGTTAATAGTTAATAAGGTGTGTTACCCCTCATCTCCCTTGTGTCTCTGAACTACCTGCTTCTGCTTACGGGTGCAAAAACCATGGGGGACATGCAGGACCCTTCTTTAGAAAATGCTATGTAAATTATATTAGCCCTGCCTTTCCTCCTTCCTTCTTTTAGAGGAGATTATGAATACCCCTGAAACCATCTTGGGTTTGTACCTTTGAACACCACTGTCATTACACACACAACATATTGGAGCATTGACTTTTGCTACAGCAAACATACATTTTATTTTTGTCCTCATCTTATCTTCAAAAATAAAAAGTAAATAAGGTTATGTAAAAAGTAAATAAGGTTAGCAATAGGTAAAAGGAAACAATTGCTAGCTTAGTTTTCTAGAAGCTGTAGAAATAACTGGATGAGCCCCTAAAATTAAGCTATGTAACATACTATCCTGACAACCAATACTTGTCCAGTTTTGCACTTTAAAGCTTTGCCAGCTTTATATGCCAGCTACACAGAGATAGTTTTAACACTTTGTCACAACTTCTGACTGGAACACCTTGCCAAAGCATGAAGCTTTCATGCTGTTTCCATTACAGGGAGGACTGGTGATGCAGGCATGAGCTTTAATGCAATTTTGTCTCTATTTACAGCAAATACACCAAGTTCCACTTCCCTGAACACAAGAGGAATCCAAGCAGAGGAAACCCATTTCTTTCCTTATTGCTTGAAGTCCCTTTCAGCCTACACAAAATCCTTCTCTTTAGACTGTTCATGTGGCTCTGTCAGGGCTTCCTCAATTTATGTGTGTCTCCTCCTTCTCTACACCTTGTTTTTGTGTTTTTTCTCCTGCTTGCCTCTTTCCACCTTTCAAAAAAGTCAGCTGCTGGCCAAACCCATATTCCATATTGTTTAGATTTCTCACTGGTCATACTCAAGCCTTCGTGTTCAGCAATGATGTGTTTGTGTTGGTTGAGGAATTTTATGATTTTTTACACAATTTTTGAAGAAACCTGTTAAACAGGCCAAGTTCAGTCAGACTTCATGCAAGCCATAGCCTTCTAAACCTTCTTCACTTTCTGAAATGTTAGTAGAAAGTTGTTTTCAAAGTAGCAAATCTAAAATAAAGTTTTCCAAGTGAAGAAAGCCAGCTATTCCTCACTACTTGTTTGTGATTAATGCTAGACGTTCTTTGAAGAAGAAGATGGGAAGGAATACATCTATAAGGAACCCAAGCTGACTGGCCTCTCGGAGATCTCCTTCAGACTTCTTAAACTTTATGGAGAAAAATTTGGGTCGGAGACTGTAAAAATTATCCAGGATTCTAACAAGGTGGAGTTAAACTGCATGAACAAGCTAACGAAATGCTATTAGCAGTGAACATCAGGGCCCCATACTTGAGAGTGCACCCATGAGTATGACAAAAATATCGATTGTATTCTAATACAACAGTTCAGGGCCTGGGATTGCACTGCTCTAAGCACTGTGCAAATGGAGCACAGAAGAATGAGCTTTGCTCTGTGGAGCTGAGGATGGGAGATGAGAGAGCATCCCTTCCTCCTGCCAGTAGGAATGGAGGAGTGAGCCCTGTCTTCCACCCTCTTACAAGCACCTTGCTTCCAATTGCCCCTTGCATCCTCATGCTCCTGTGTGGACATGTTGCACAGCTTGACAAGTTTGGTGCTGATGTGGCTCCCAGGTGGAAATAAATTAACTGGGAATTATGAATGGGAAATTGCAATCCACATCTGACTGCGCCCTGTTGTTGGGAGGCGTTAGGAACCAGCACAGAGAAACAGATGACTGGAAGCAGAGTTACTTGTTGTTGCTTTGACACTTCAAGTCTAAAAGAAAATCTTTTGTGCCCTTGCAGCCATAGCTCCTTCCTTTTCCTATTGAATACCTGTTTATGTTCACAGCAAGGGCTGTTCACACCCTTAGGTTGCAATTGTAGATATGTCTGAGTTACTGAAGACAATACTGGCGATCCCAAAACTTGCTTTGTGCAAGCCCACAGATTTGCATGCCACACCACAGTACTGCATGACCGCTAGCTCATGGCCTGGAAGCAGTATGGTCATATAAGAAGGACTAAGTAGCTCAGGCATGTGCTGCATTGATGGATAAGGTGATACAGCTACCTGTTCCAGATGCAGCTTGTTTGGCCCCAGATGACGTATTTCTTGTGCCACACCTCATTGTCTTGTGTGTGTGCTAGCAAACGGTCTAGACAACACAGCTGAGGTCAAAGGGAGTGTTTTGTGTGTCATTCACCGGCATGCAGTGGGGCTAGGTCAGCAGGGAATGAGTTTAAATCAGATCCCGTAGACAAATTAACCAATTAGAAGTTAAGTTATTAACCTTTGCTCTTCTAGAGAATAACCCTCTTATTTCACAGGTCAACATTAAAGACCTTGATCCTAAGTATGCTTATATTCAAGTGACTTACGTGAAGCCCTATTTTGAAGACAAAGAAATCTCTGAAAGAAAGACTGAATTTGAAAGAAATCATAACATCAACAGATTTGTATTTGAAACTCCTTACACTTTATCTGGAAAAAAGCATGGCAGTGTGGAAGAACAGTGTAAAAAAAGGACCATTCTAACTAGTAAGTACAAACATCTGAACGTGACACAGTATGTATCAGCAGCTATTTTTAGACTATTTTAGCTCATAAAAATATCCCAAAAGAGTCAGAAATTCTCTCAGCTACTTAATCAGAATTGTGATACAATATTCTGGTTGGGAGGGTGAATTTACCTTGTATTTCTATTTGCAAATTTTTATGAATTAATAAATCGTGCTGGTAGATTATAGCCTTGTTCAGGATTTCACACACACTGAGTAAAACCCTGAGGGCAAGGATCTGTCTGTATATGTTCTGTGAAGAGTACTCCTGTTTGCTGCATGACTTTTCAATCTATAAACTTCCTTTGATAGCTTTGAACTCCTTTCCATATGTAAAGAAGAGAATTCCAGTCAATTATGAACATCAGGTTAATTTAAAACCAATTGATGTCGCTACTGATGAAATAAAAGACAAGACGGCAGAGCTGCAGCAACTCTGCTCTACTGGTGATGTTGACATGATCCAGCTGCAGCTCAAATTGCAGGGCTGTGTTTCTGTGCAGGTAAGGCTTGATGTCCATTCAAAATTACATTTATATACACATCTCAAGAATGAGTCATCTTTTCACCGTGCAACACGTTTACTTTCCAGAAATCATTAACTACCTCGTTCGCAGCACTGCAGCCATCAACCTGCCAGCACAGCTTGCCCTGCCACATACAGTGGCACATTAGCGGGTGGCTCATGGTAATAACCCTTTTGTCCAGTGGTGTTTACAGTGTCAAGTCCAAGTGTAATTGCACATTACTTGGCCATAGGTGAATGCTGAAATACACTTAACTCTTGAAGATTGTACTGTAAGTATGAGGCACAAATAGCCTTTTTGTGAGCCTGACTTCTCAAGCTGGATAAATGACCTTAAGACTCAGACCATACCGCTTTTCCAAACAGAAACCAGAGGAAAGTATGAGGAAACAGATTGCATTTCTCTTTTTATCTCCATTTATCTTTTGGTCTTAAAAAACCTAGATAGAAAAACTAATACTCAACTTCTGAAACATCAGGTGCCTCTGGTGACATTAGTAATGCAGAGTTGGTGGCATTCAAATAATATGCTAATGTTGGGGGGGTTTAAAAAAATTGTTATTCCCTTCACAACTGCCTTTAGTAACTCAATAGAAGTTCTAGGATAAATGATTTCTTATTTCTTTGGTTCTAGGTTAATGCTGGTCCCTTGGCCTATGCCAGAGCTTTCCTAAGCGACAGCCATGCCAGCAAATATCCTGCAAAGAAGGTGAATGAGTTAAAAGAAATGTTCAGGTAGGATTTCTAATGTAATAAAAATTAGCCAGCTGGCTGGAACATGGTACCTGCTTTGCTTATGTTTTTGATTGTCTCCAAAATCAGCAGGTGCTGAATGCTTAGATGTGACATCTAAAGATCCAGGTCTCACGGGGTTGTGGGTGCCTCAGACATACGAAAAAAGCCAATGTAACTATGTATGTCAGGAGTTCCCAAGCTCAGGGCTGTGATCTCCATGGGGAGATCTGCTTGAATGCCTGCTTCAATGGTTTGTGTGGGTATTTGAGATTATCACATGAAGAAAGTCTGTTTGAAAACCAGAGGTCTGACAGTCTTGTGTTCAGGGATCTTTCATATTGTGCATTGTTTCCAAATCTTTCCAAAGGGATTTTTTTACTAGATAATGATAAACTTGAAATATTTTAATGCAAATCCCTTCCCAGTTTATGGAGGACCATCATTCTTGTTGCTGTTGCTAATTTTTGAAACTATGTGACTTGCATTTTTCTAACTCCTGTCCCTTAGGGGAGGTTTTACCTCCCACTTGAAATCGTCCCCCAAGATATAATCAGGCAGCTCCTGCTTAATCTGAGGATGATGAGCCTTTGCCACACTATTTTCTGGACCTCTCAGGAGCAACCAGTTGCCCACCAGCTCCTACATTCATTACTGGGTGCTGGTGACTCCCATTTTGCCCATCGGTCACTGTATGAAGAAGGCAGCATTTGGGTCAATCCTATTTTCCTTCAGTGTATTAAGTAACCTAGCAAACCGTGGAATAAATAAGGGAACAATCCCTGCAGACCTGCCACTCATGGATGCAGAACAGAGGGAAGGCGGGTTTACTTTCCAGCCTTGCAGTGCAGCCAGAAGGACAAACGCAATCTCTATTTCATGCAAAAAATCCTGGAAAATCTGAGTCATGCTTGTATTTTCGCTGTAGTCTATAAAAACCAAGAAATATGTGTGTGAAATGAAGTGAAGAAAATGAGTAACGGTAATCAAGCAAACAGTATTACAGGTCCCCATGATCTAAATTTCTTTCTGGAGGGTGTGTCTGGTGTTAGCAACTTGACCTCCCAAGCGCACATGCTATATCACATGCATCCAGATCTGTCAAGCCCTGTATGATTGGTTTCCCCTCTGTGCCTGACCATGGCCTCCCTCTGTTTTGTGACCCTATGTGCAGGTGGTTGGGCTTATCTGGGACCTGCAAGCTGTGTGTGGTCCTACAGGTTGGGGTGAAGGTGTGAGACCTCTGTGTTGCACTGCAGGTGCGCGTGTCCCATCTCCTGAGGATCCAGGCTTGAAAGAGCTCCAGCAGAAAGCCCAATACCTGTGTTGCAGTCCCTCCCCATTCCCTGATCCACTGTGCCAGAGATGCTCCTAGATGTGATTCATCCCAAACATTGGAGAAAAGGGGGGGGGGGGAATGAGATTTCCTTATCTGTTTGGTTGTTTGCTTTGGTAGAAGACTGGGCTATTGTAATGCCCAAAGTTCATTCCTTTCCTCCCCAGGAAGTTTATACAAGCCTGTGGAATTGCTCTGGAGCTCAACGAGCGACTCATTAAGGAGGATCAAGTGGAGTACCATGAGGGGCTAAAATCAAACTTTCGGGATATGGTGAAAGAGCTTTCTGACATCATCCACGAACAGGCATGTACTGCATGTCAGGAACCCACAGAGGTGGTTCTCTGTGCTTGAAAACTAGCTAATGCTGAAAACTGACTGAAAACTAATTGAAAACTTGATCACTCTTCATGTTATTTAGCTAAATATAAAAAGGCGAGTAACTGAACATGAAAAGTAAACGATACACTTGGTGGATTCCTAAAACCTGTTTCTGTTGATTGAAAGTCTCAGCCTGGTGTTGGTATACAGTGTGCTTCAGGGTGGAGTCTTCGCTGGCACATGCCATTAGTTTCCTGGCTGCTGTGGTCATCAGAAATTCCATGCCATGTTTTCGCTCATATTTTCTACATCGTAAGAATCCTGTGATAAGTCACAGGTCAAAATTCTCTGGCAAAATTTCCATTTCCTCAGTTTTATCCAGCTTAAGTTCTTTTTTTATTTTTCGTTAAAGCATGTTTTCTTCTAATTTTGGCCTAATGCCAACATGCTATTTATATGCACTGATAAAATATTTGTGCTAATTTATCTGACCTATGTTTTAATGTTTTCTTGGATCTTCTAGGAAAATACATTTGAATAGTAGCATCAGAGAGGTGAGAAATTCAAAGGACAGTTGCACTTCTACCTAGTATCATGCTGTGAAATTAGATGAAAACTGGCTTTCTGAAGTAATCTCCGTACCTCTGCTCTTTAATTTTGCCTTCATTATGACAAAAGAAAGCTCATTGTAGATTTATAGTACCAAGCACGTAAAATGAACGTTACAGACTGCATTGTCATTTATAGTACTTGAAATTTAGAAGAATGTTTTCAGAATCACCCAGTTACTCAACATACAGTCCATGTGTAACTATTAATTAAAAATGCAACTTTTTAAGGCACTAAAAATATATAGGCAAATTCCACAATAAGTTGAGTGGTTGTTCAAACTAATGCAAAAATGTGCAAGTGGCAAAATAATACAACTGCACCAGGCTGCTACCTGTGAGTTAGGTTTATTTACAATAAAATAATGCTTATGGGAATCAGAGTCTTGTTATGGAAGAGTACAATATCGTTTCACGGCAGTGGTCTCATGATGGGGCTGAATTTTGTTGTAGGAGTATAAGGGAGGATCAGTTTGAGAATAAGTGACTGCTGCATCCCCCTTGCTTTTGTTGGATTTCCCTGCTATTCTGCTCATGACCACCATTTTCTTAGCGTTTGAACTACTAATTTTGCACATTTGGCACGCTCTTTTTTTTTCAAATACATTACCTACTGTGTACACTCCACTGCTGAATTTTGCTCAGAGATGTTCGTTCATAGGAGTTGCCACCTGCTTACTCTAAGCTGTTTGCAAGTAAACCTTTCCAAGACATTTAATTTGCATGCAGCTGCTGGAACTTTTGTGGTTTCTGAATTCTGCAATAGTCAAATGAAAACCAAATCACTCAGTTCTGCACTGTCGCAGTACAACAGTTAAGATTATCTTAGAACAAAGAAGCATTGTTAAAGCACACTCCCTATTACCTTGATAGATTTACAAATCCACTGTCCTATTGTGTTTGATTAATGGGCAAAACATTACTGCAACTGAAATGTCAAACTGAAGGGCTCACTGGGAAGGATATACTTGTCACTTTTTTCTGGTATTAGATCAAAAGGCAGATTAAAAGATCATGTTTACAAGCACTGTTCTTTATGGTTGTACAACATTACGTAGATAACTGCTGACTTGAACTTTGTATTGCCATCAAATGACCTAAGTGTCTAACAAATTAAACTTAATGGAATATGTTTTCCTCTTCTGCAAAATTACTTAGTTAAACATAGAAAGTATATTACATTAATTTAGGGTTCTCATTGCAAATAACATATGCTTTTCTAAATATTGTCAGTGCCCCAAAACAACACCAGCAGTGCACTTAGTTTGAGATGGCAGGGCAGATGGGTAACTCACTGGGTCAGCCTGTGACCTAGCTACCGAACTTTTAAGTTAGGGAAATGTAAACAGAAAAAATTGATAAACTGCAGCTGAACAGGTACAGGAAGCCTTGGAGAGTGGCGGAAAACTGGATGTCCAGAAACTGTTTATGATGGCCAGTGATCTCAGTTTCAGTAGTGTAAATTCAGGCTGACTAACTTGTTGACGGGTGAAGCACAGGGTGAAAAACAAATACACAGCCAGGTCTAGAGCAACTCTACCAGTCCAGTTAGATCCTGTGCTGTAAGACCATCCTTCGGGTTATAAAGTACAAAAGCTTGCCACATGGCATGGATGTAGTGAGCGTTTGTTGTATTTAGCTGCAGGTAACTCCCCATGCTTACCAAAAAAACTGTTAGAATTCTGTTACTGGTAAGATATAACAAAAAAATGCTATACGGAGAACTGTTTCTTTCCTATACTGGATAGTTATAACTAAAAATGATCCAGTAATACACAGAACAGTGTATATACAAATGCTACAGAAATTGCTAAATTACTCTTCTTTCTCATTTCTTTGTTACGCTGCCTTTGCGAAACAGCTTTGAAGACAAGGTTGGATGTTTCTTTTGCATACCTTTTTAAACAGCTTGATTATAATGAACTGAAACTTTTACTGAATTTGTGATTATTTCATTTTGTCTAGATCTACCATGAAGATACAATGCATTTGCCGTGGATGCATGACTCCCTACATGTCTTCTGTGCGATCAGCGGAACATCTGGTGATGGAAGTTACTGTTCACTCAGACCCACTGCTGAAATATAAACATATCAGTCATATTTTACAGAGCTTTCTCAGGAATACTTGGAACTGTACAAAGGATGTTTAAAAAAATCCGTGACAAGCAATGATTCAGTTTTTTCTTTTTTTTTTTTTCCAAAAAGTTGCCATGCTTTCAAACAGGGTGCTTGCTTATTTTGCTGAGCAACATTGAAAGTGCCTGGACATTGCACCACTGTGCTGGTTTTCTACTATTTTTTTTTTAAGCTAAATGTTTAACAGGACATGAAAAGGCAGTTATCTGAATGTGTATTGAATTGCTGAACTATGAATTGAAATGATAATGGTACTATGTAAAGTTGTACAATGGAATATAATAAAATGTAAAACTACTTTGTAAATAGAAGGAGCATAGAGTATATAGAACTTGGCATTATATCATACTTGCTGCTAAAAGCTTTGTTGGACAGGGAACATGAAGGAGAAATTGTAGTCACTAGTAAGAGACCTTCCTCTTCTAAAAAGTGACTTGGGGTCCGGATGCCCCTGTTGCACTCAGACAATGAGAGTAAACTTGCCCTAGTCTGGAATAACTAAAGCTAAGTCAGAAATGATAATTTTCATACATCCTCTGAACAGATAATTCTCAAGTAACCTCCATGAGAGCTGAGCTTACTATAGCTGATTTCAATTTTGGCTAACCTTTCACGGCTGCAGGAGGATGGATTGTACTCACTGAGGACAACCTAAGAGATTTGTCATTTGATAGGAGTTTTTTCTATTTACCACTCCTAGTCTCACACAAATATAAACTCTGAGGACACCTTAAATTAAGTTGGGAATTACAAAGTGATTTAACACCTTTCAGAAAAATCTAAAAATCTGTGAGATATGCTTTTAAAAAAAAAATGCAGCACATCAAAACAACTCATACAAAATTGAGGGCATTTTTTAACATCGTATGACATGCATGTTCCCTCCTGTTAAACAGATCTGTTTTCTGGAAGCCCATTATTTTTGTCTGACAGGTGGTTGGAGAAAATGTATTTTCCAGAACAATTGTATTTCTTTTTCCCCTCCCCAAAGCTTTAATACATGATCTCTGTCTCTTTTCAATAAGACACTTCCAGATGCAGGAAGAAGAAAACAGATCAGTAATTCTTTTATCCAGCAACTTTTTTAACATCCATGTTTTTCAAAGTCCCATCAATTGTAAATATGGTTGCAGTAGTTCATATTGGAAGGGTGGGGTTTTTTAAGGATATGTAACAAAATGCCATAATAAAAGGACTCCAGCTGGGTATTTAGCTTGGCTATAGTGTCTATAAAATATTAAGCTTCTAATTTCTGTAACAAAAATTACCTTCAAATAGTAACTGGACCACATTTTAAAATGTTTATTATGCATGATTCTAAATACCTAAAATTAATTGTCTTCTGAGAGAATAATGTTGTGATCCGTAAATTCACCCATTAGCTGTTGCAAGCAAAATACAGATAAGCCTGTGTAACAAACATACCACATTTCTGCTCGTATGTGCTTTTTATGCCAGGCAGGCTCTAAATTTAGCTTAACAGAAAGCGGAAGAGAGACTAGTATGTTTAAATAGGATTACTACCTTATTGATTTTCATCTTTCAACAAATAATACTTAAAGGCAGATAGTGAGAGTTTTCCAAATTACTCTACCAAAAGATGATGAAGCTGTTTACTAGTGGATACATTGCACGATTTTTTTTTTGCAGTTAGTTTAAACTCTAAGTATCAGGACTAAAGGCACATCTTGGATACAATCAGCAACGATGAGATGTGGCCATCCAAAAGCTCTTGCACTATAGCTCTTTCAAAATACTACACCTAACCTAATAGTTTTCCTGGAATTGCAGTTAAATTCTTATTCATGTTTTTTGATGTCTTTAATGTTCTGAGATGACATTGTTGGCTGAATTTTCAATTGCTATTCTTTACATTTACTGGAATTCCAGTTAAATTCTTACTCATATCTTCAGATGTCTTTAATGGCCCAAGATGAATTTTTGCCTGAACTTCTCACTTTATTGTTGATATGGGAGTTGTCCTGTCATTTCAATGTAATATACTGGAAAGCTGTCTCGGTAATTCAGCCAAAAAAAGTATTTAATACCAGTCCAATTAGAATATGTACAGTCAGTACAGTTCAGAATACAGACTTATATGCAGTTTTGATGAATAACAAAAATGATCATGCCCTAAGGATTTGCCTTCTGTCCTGCAGGTAAATAATTCCACTGGATTTTTAACAGAAAAATCTCAAAGGAAAATTTGTCCTTTTTAGATGGGTTATAACAAAACTGGTAATAAACCAACTTGGTTTTTCTTTACATTTTCACCACTCTAGAAATGATAGGGAGTGGTCATTAGATATTTTACAGCTGTAGCTGGACAATGGTGCCAAGAAGGTCTTCACATTTTCTCTTCCTATCCTTTTCCTACATAACTGTCCCAGTTTAAAGTCATCCTTCAGATTTTTTCTTATTTCTGGCTGAAATAACTTAATTCACATATATATCTGGGGGGTGTACTATATATGTGCCTGTTTTATGTAGCTGGTACTCACATCTCACATTTGGTACTTCCTATTTGCTATCTTTTTTGGAAGAATATAAGTGTTTATTGTTCATTAGCACTTTTGTTTTTCTTATACCACCTAAGGAATGGCAGGAGTTTTTTGGTCTCTAAAAATTAGTAGACATATTTCAAATTACAACCTGGCATGCACTCTTTCTATATATCAATATAGCTACACATACATATTTTATATGTACTCCTCTAATAACTTTTGCTGCAGAACCGCTGTATAACACATCAAGTCTTCAGATGGGATGCATTGGTTTTTTTGCATAAATTTCTTTTGAGAAGAAATAAGATCAAGTATCTGTCCATGAGGATTCAGAGCACTTGGCTACTCTCAGTATCAGGACTGTTTTGGGTGATGGTCTGTATTAGAGTCAGATTGATTGCAAACAGGACATATAAAGCAACACAGGGTCTGCCAGCCCTTTATGTACAAGAGCATGCTTTTAGAGATTTATACACCTAGATAAAGTAAGCGAAGTGTAAACATTTACTCTCTTCTTTGACTTACGGCTTTTCTCTCTGCAGAGAGATTAGAAAGTAGTATTTTAAGACAAATAACTTCAAAGTAACATTTCTTTCCCCAAAAGGATCTGGAACCCAGAATTTACTGCAGCCAAGGATATATTTCTACATACTACTCAATGTTCTAAATTTCATCTTAAAGCAGAAATTTTCATGAGATAGGCCAAGAAATGGAAAATCATGGATGTGAGAATATCTGTAGTAATGTGTTTGTTTCAGAAGCCTTTTGAACACATACTACATGGTATTTTAGAATAAGAGTTTACATAAGCATAACACCTTTTATCTCAAAGTAGATAAAGTATGTTCATTTTACCTTCCTGTAGAGACAGAGTGCCGTGGACTTCACAGCAGGCTTCAGAATAATCCTACAATTTGATGTAACACAGCCCAAAGGACTGGAGGAAAACATAAGTGGAAATCATGGCCTCAAAAGTCTCATACAAATTAAACCATATCTTGCTCAATTTACCCACTTTAGGAGAGTAGCATGTGTCTAGGGTATTTAATTTGATGTTCACTGAGTTGTTCTAATTAAACAAGGGTTTTTTACTGGATTTAGGAATACTGTATACCGCTAATTATTATGCAACCACAGTCTGTAATACTTAACCTTTAAATAATATGCTTGTGTCAAGCAATGATGAACCAATTATGAAACACACATAATCTTCAGCTATTCTGGATGTAATTTACTCTCTTTTCATGTAAATTTAACACCTGCTACTACATATTCATAACAGAAGTGCTTTTATCATGCATGTTGTATATACGTGTATTGTACAAGCCCTGTTTAACATTCTCTGTGTGCGCGACAGAACAATGCATCCCATTTACCTCGGTTGTTAACCGGCGTACCTGTGACACCAAGTAATACACAATGCTGCTCCAGAGCTTTCTGAGACCAGCCATCCTATATTGCTCTCTTTATTCTCATTTTCTTTTTCATTGAAGAATCAATAATTTTGAGAAGAAGCCAGGGCAAAATCACATTTCGGTCAATCCAGATAAAAGAGAGTTTATTCCAGGTCAAAATAAAAGACTACAAAACCAGGAAAAATAAGTGTTGCAATAAACATGTTTTGCTTAGGGGTTTTTTTTCCCTTCACAGAACAGGATGAGTGACCTGAAGTTAATAGTGGTGTAGGATTCATGGGACTAAAACCTAGTCAAATGAGCTATTGCCTGTGCTGCCTCTACAGAAGATTACTGTAATAAAACGTCAAAGACATAGGTACATCAAATGAAACTGTTAACACTATGTTATTCAGCATCAAATAGAACCTATTGATTCAGAAACCCTGAAGGAGCACAAATACCACACATCCAGCCTGGTGGTCCCAAAAAACACGATTCATCAGGAAACCTGAGACAGACATAGAAATGCCTACAAATATATAAATAGAAATAAGGTGTGAATCACTAGTGAGGAAATGTCATGGCACATCACCTTACTTTCCTAGAGAATATTCAGTAAGTTTGTGATCAGGTTTTTGCTCTGGTTTTTAGTTCCAATTTTCAAACCCAGACTTTTGCTCTTTGGGAATGTACTTACTGTCACTCTTCTCCAACTAACTCAACTTTAATGGCTAGCATACTAACATACATGCCAAGTGCAGGCAGTTGTATTGGCTGTTACATGATGTAATGGAAGTCAGGTATAACTATTGCTATTTACCTCACCAGCAGATAAAGGACAAACTGCTTTTTCTACTGCTGTCTTCTACACAGAGGCTTCCTGTATGGGGCTCTTGCAAGCCTTGGCTGAGCCGCTGTAGAACCAGGTTCATGCCCTGCCTCCCTTGTAGGAGTTACTCCCTTGCCAAATAAATAGGCAAATTAAATAGACCTTGGTATTCAGGGACCTGTGAGCAGAAAAGTCGATGCATGGACTTGCAGTAGCAAATTTTGGGAGAGGGATACAATTTTTGCACAAGCATACTTGGTTCCACATCTACCCAAAAGTACACTTCAAAGGACGTACTTTTTATTCCGAGTTATTTCTGATTTCCGGTGATGCTTGAGCAGCCGCTCGGAGAGAACTTGCAGAGTTCATGGCCGTTTTGAACACATGTATCACAAAACTCTAGACATCCCCCAAGAACACTGAGGTCAAAAAGGGAGAGGCCCTGTGAGTCAGACCAGCTTTTTTCAGCTCACAATTTTGGATTTTTGTGCCTCAGATCCAGCTGTATTCTAATGAGCTCTTTTTTGAACTGACCCCAGCCATCTTCTGAAGAGCCTATAATTATGTCAGTTGAGATGTAAAGTATTGACAGGAGCTGCTGCAAAATCAGAAATTAAAAAGGAGGAATCTCACCACCAGTGTGGGGCAACTGAGGACTCTTCTGCTCCCAAAAGGGACAATTCCCCACAGCCCCATGCTGCTAATTACTGCTGCCTCTTGTTGGACCTAGTACTCATGCAGCCACACCATGCATCAGCGTCATTTGTTAATCTGAGTTAGGGAACACATACAGAAAACAAATGTTAGTTGGGTTTTTTTAATGCATCGGCAAACTCTCTGCATGGCCCTACGATCACTAGCTTCGGTTGCATGGGTGGAAATGGCAGGAACGTACGGCCAAGGGCAGATCACCAGCATGACTGTAAATCAGTTTACACCAAGCATGAAGCCATACCACAAGTACTTACTTAACAGATCATTTTAAAGATACCTCAGGTGCATCTATATGAGTTCCAGTCACTACAGCGTAGGCATGTTGTCTAACAAGAACATGAGCAAGCATGAGATTTGCAACAGGAAGATGCAGGACAGGACAGCAGCTTGAGAAACGGAAAGTCTCGGGTAGGTGGTAGAGATCAAAGGCTTTGGCAGGAGTTCTGATTGCCGTGCACTAGGACGGGAATGTGACGACAAGCCGAATGCTCGAGGAGGAGGAAGAGAGACGGGGAAAAACATTTCAGCTGCCTCTGACAGCGGGCAGGTAGCCAAAAGCATGAAAACCATTGGATGTGCACTTGGCACTGGCTCTCCCAGGAGAAAGAGTGGACAAAACAGAAAGAAGGAAGGAAGGAAAACATCAGCAAGGAAACCAAAAGCAAGAGAGAGGCCGTCATATCTCGGATCAGCTTTACTCTACAAAGGTCATCACTAGCTGGCATAGTCCATGCTGGCTATAGGTACTCACACTGTCTGATCACAGTCACACAGCTTAAATGTTCCACGTCCTGGAGCTTTAAGCCCCAATTCTGTTTCCTTATAATTGCAGGCCCTTGGGCACTTTCTAACAGCAACTAGGAAATTTGCTAAATCCTCTTCTTTTCCCAGGAGTACAAAAACAACCAGGCAGAAAAGCAAAAAAAATCAATATTAACACAGGATATTCCCCACCTTATCATAAAAAGATCCGCTTCCCTTTTTCTAAAATGAGTGTCTAAAAAGCAGATGAACTCTTGCAAAACTCCTTGAAGAGCTGCGTAAATACTGAAATGTTCTGTTGGCTTATGAATAAGTAATTTTCACCAATGAGTTTTGGTTTGCCTTGAAACTTAGCTGAAGTTTCCTGTCTGCTGGATCTGTACTATTTTTATAATACCTGTATTTGGGTGGCAACTAGGAGCAAGCTTGCTAGCTGCCACAAAAACCTAGTTCAGAAGAAAAAGCCTTATCCCAAATGTTTTCTTACCCTGCAACATATCAAAATATCACTTGCGTGATATTCCCACTTCTGTGAAAATTTGGGAAAACTACTTGCCACGTCATACCCATAAAGTGAGAGCAAAATTGCAAGTGACCATACTGTGTTTGGAAGGGGCTGAAGCAGAGGGCGTTTGGGGAAGTTTGTAGAAAGAAGAATCTGTAGCAGTGGATCAGAAAAAGAACAATATGCATTTTTAGTACAGATGAGAACTATAGAAATGACCTTAATTTTGCAGGAGGGATTTTGGAAAGAGGAGTTCTGCCAGGGAGGATTGAATAACTGGGTTTAACATCAAGAGAACTAGCCGGGGTCGTGCTAACACAGTTGCTTTCCTGGTGAGAGGATATGAGCGTCTTGGGCGCATTTCAATAATAGGAGGAGCTGAGCTGTAAAAGGAAAATGACTCCCAAACCAAAACCACGATCTTTCAGAGTTTATGGCCGTGCTAAAGTGCAGCGTGAGGGGAGTTGGCAGGGTGTTGCGGGAGGGCGCAGCGGGGCACCTGGCTGCAGCCGGGGAAACAGCACCGTGTGTGGGGCCCGGTGCGGGTCGGCCCGGTGCGAGGGGCCCGGTGCGGTGGGGCCCGGTGCGGGGGGCCCGGTGCGGGGGACGGGGGGCCCGGTGCGGGGGGCCCGGTGCGGTGGGGCCTGGTGCGGGGGACGGGGGGCCCGGTGCGGGGGGCCCGGTGCGGTGGGGCCTGGTGCGGTGGGGCCTGGTGCGGGGGACGGGGGGCCCGGTGCGGGGGGCCCGGTGCGGTGGGGCCTGGTGCGGGGGACGGGGGGCCCGGTGCGGGGGGCCCGGTGCGGTGGGGCCTGGTGCGGTCCCTGCAGAGGGCGCGCGGGAAGCGCTCAGGGTCCCCGATCGACGCTGAGGTTCGGGGTTTGCGGCAGGGCCCCGGCGGGGCTTGCGGAGGGCCCCTGGAGGCACAGAAGGCTCCGGGGGCAAGAAAAGGTCTCTGTGGCGCGGGTGCGGGAGGCAGCGGTGGCCAGCGGGGACCGGCAGAGCAGCCGGGGGTGACACATGCGGCGACACAAGGGGTGACAGCCGGGCAGCGGGGGCAGCGCGGGGAAGGCGCGGGAACCTCCCCGGGCGGCTGGAGAGACGCAGCCCGGCCCCGCGGCCGCGGGCAGCCCTGGGCCAGCGGTGTCGGGGGCGGAGCACGCCGGCAGCCCCGCGGCGGGGACGGGGGCCCATCCCGGGACCGGGGGCGGGAACCGGGAGCCCCTCCCGGGGCGGGCGGGGCGGCGCTGCCCAGGTACCGGGGGGCGGACCGCGACCGCCGCCCCCGGCCGCCGCTCCCCGCTCGGCTCGGGTTACCTGGGCGGGCCGCGGCCTGGCTCTTCCCGTCTGGCCCGGCCCCCGCGACGGGAAGGGGGAGCGAGGGGCCGTGCTGGGACGGCCGGGACGCCGGAGCCATGGATTCTCCCGGAGCCCCGCTGCGCTGCCGGCTTCTCCTCGCCGTCTGCTGGGTGGTCGCCGCGGGGACGGCGGCAGGTAGGCGCGGGCAGGGGAGCGGGACCGGCGGGCCGGCCGCCAGCCCCGAGCCGCGCTCGCCCCGCTGCGCTCCCGGGCGCTAGCCCCGTCCGGCGGAGCCGGCGCCGCTCGCTGCTGGCATGAGCCGGGGCCGGGGCCGGGACCTTCCCCTGCGTGGGTCGGGCGGCCGTGGGAGCTGCGCTGCCCGCTCGGCTGTGGGCTCGGCGCCTGTATCTTCGTGTGGTTAAGTCCAGTGCTTTCACTTTGTAGTAGAAATCGCCCGAAGCGCGTCGGCTGCGTGCAAGAGCAGTGCCGGCCGCGCGCCCTGCCTCTTGCCGGACAGAGCAACGGGAATGCTTAAAACTGCATTTCTCTCGTTGTGCGGCAGCGTTCGGCGGGGTCGGCAGAAATCTTTTAAGCTCTGTCTGCGGTTCCCGGGACTGCCTCTGCCTCGGAAGCCGAAGCAGAAGCCCCCGGCCCGGGTGCCGGTGTCCCGCGGGGCGCCCGGCGCCGGCCGCTGTCTCGCGGGGGAGCCGCCCGCTCGGGCGCCTTGGCCGCGGCCTTCGCCGGGGCTTGCGGTTGCCCCGCTTTTGGAGGCGCGGGCGTCTGGTGGCAGGAAAGATGTGTGTCCGTGCGTGTCCGTGTGCGTGTCCGTGTGCGTGTGTCCGTCCGGGAGGGTTGCATAAGAAACGGGGCTCGAAGCCCTATTCCTTCTGCCTTTGCTAATGTTCTTGCAAAAATACAGTGGCAAACATCAGAGAATTGTGATTTTTCACCTGGCTACACCTCGTTGTGTAACTATGAAATCAACCTTAAGAACTTAATACAAGAGAGCAAAATGCAAACACGGATACTCTACAACGCTTTTACGATACTTGACGCCAAGTATTTGTTGATGTTTCCACAGTACCTCTTTTAGAAATAAAATGGTCTTTATGCAGGATTGCCTCGGCTAATCTCTGTTAGTTACTGCTGCACTTTATTTTCTTAGAAGTGTCACTGTGGTTTGTTTTTTTAAGAGTGAAATAATTCCTTGCCTATCTTTCGTACTTGGTCTTTGAGTAGTTCTGTTAAATTGCTGTGGCGATGAGATTTTAATAACAAAAGTATTAGACTGTGTGTGTATTTTATACAACAAAAGTATGAGACTGGCCAAGCCTATGAATAAAAGCAAATCTTCAGCTGAATATAACATTAAAGCATGAGCTTCAGAATTATGTAGACTAATCTAAAACCCACTAAATTTAAACTTTTTATGCTAATACAATTTATTGATTTATTTCTAAGCCTTGAACATTCCCAGTTCTTACTTTGTGAGGTTAGAAATGGGCAAGCTTAAGCACAATTACTTCTAATCACACCTATTAAAAGGAAACATGTAGGACTTCAGAACGACTATCAGGGATGACACTACTTTTTTAAAATGGTTGTAGCTTTTTCAGGCAATAAAAAGTGTGATCATGAAAAGACAATGCTTGGAGCTGTGTAGTCTTGTTGAATTTTTTTTTTTTTAATGTGATCTAAAGTACTCAGTATTTGCAAACTTAAGCCCCTGATGCTGTTCTTAAAACCCATCATAATTTTTTGTTAGCGGAACAGGTAATAGGCAAAGATGTTCTCCCTGGGTTCTGTTTTCTTAGAGGAGACTGTATTTTTATAAGAACAAAAATTTCTCTGCTCCCAATGTCAAATACGAAACTGAACAAACAAAAAAATTTCTCAAAAGTTTTTAAGTATTCAAAAAAGCTAAGCATATTCAGACTAAAACAGTAAATCCTAGTAATTATTTTCTGTGTGAGCATATGTTATCCGCACATACACACGTGCAGGTGGTACCAGTGTCTGATCTCTACCATTGCCTGCCTATGCAAAGGTCTGAGAAAGCTGCAGGAGTCTGCTGAATTTTCTTCAAGCTTTGGCAGCAAACGCTCTCCGGAGAAGTAAGATAATGGTGTCATGGACGCTTTGAGCAGAATTCTTGCTGAAAGAAGCTGTTGCGCCAGCAGAAGAAAATGGGGCTGCACCGTGACCTGGATGGGAAAACTGATCTCAGGGGAATTACTCTGCCCTTTCCCTATGTGCTCCCCAAAGTGCTGGGGCAGGCTGAGCCTGGTTTCCTGGGACGAGCAAGTTTCCAGTGATGAGCAAGGCCTGCAGCCCTAGTTGATGTCAGTTTGAAGTGTTCGTGAAACTATGGCGTAACAAGGGTGCTTTCCTTCCACAGACAAATAGGTGGTGGTGCCTCAGTGATGATACCTGTAGATACCCTTGAGAAGCAGTCTCATTTGGCCTCTTATTTAATATCTCCTAATAGTACACATTAGAGTAGCTCTTTAAAAAAAAAAAAATTTTCACTTCCATTTTCTTAGAGAATTACCAGTTGGTAATTTTTTCTAGCATTGGAGTCTGACATATACTTTAATTTTTCCTGGCAGTTTTCTGTCATATTTCCCTTCTTTGTTTTCTAACACAACCTTCAAGCTGTGTGACTGGATATTGAGCAGTCTGTGACTCAGTGCAAAAGAGTAAGGAAGGGTCAAGGCACAAATGGATTTATCCCAGCAACTATCTCTGAGTCATGGCTCTTCTGCTTTTGGGGAGGTGAAAAATGTACCGCTGAAGTGCGCCAGCAGTAAATTACTATTTGTCCAACATCGGTTTTGCTCACTGTGCCAAAGCATAGCATTAAGACTTTAATAGGTGAGTAATTGAAAAAGCATTGTGGTTTCTTTGTTTTTTTTAACATTCTCGGTTTTGCTTGGATTGGGCTAAATTGTGGTTCTAATGTACAGCTGTCGCCTGCAAGATGTAATCGCTTGTCTTTTTAATGTTTCCTCTCTAAAACTGCATTGATGGATAATTTGGGGATAGAATAAAGTGTTAATTGCTCCACAGAATGTATGTGCTATTTTTACTAAAGATTCAGCATGTGATGCACTCGCAGCAGAAAAGACCTGAAAAATGAGACTCATCTTCCCTTCACAAGCATAAGTTTCATTACCACAGCCACTACACTGTTGCATGCTGCAATTTTTTTTAGAAATTACTTTTCAATTATTTTTTTGTGTCCCCCTTTTTTACAATTATTTAAATGATTGACGGACTGAGATAACAGGAATAGTAGAAGCAATTTAGTGGGCAGTAGCTTATCTGATAGTAAATATGAGCTGACGAAGTTGAGAAGTCATTTGTGTTCTTTTCTGTTGGAGAGTTAATAATCTGTCAGAATTACTAAAGGTAAAATGTGGACCAACAGGATTGTTACACTAATAACTAATAATGTCTTTCTTTCAGGAGCAAAAGTTCTTCCACCTCCATCCAACCTGGGCTACTCATTTATCCAAATCTGCACCCTGAATTGGACGTGGAACCCCCCAGAGAACGTCAGCAGTAGCTGTGACTTGGAGTATGCCAGCGACATCGTGATTGATGAGGTCCCTCAGGACAAAAGAGTAAGTGCATCGCCTCTTTAAATCTGCTATGCTCCAGTAAATGTCTTCTTGTGATAAAACTCTGTGTGTGTAAGCATATATACATATATAAATATATAAAAATACACTTTTAATATAGCCTTTAATTCTTGTCATGGGATCAAAACCTCAAAAATGAGTCATACCAGCATGTGGGATCTTCAGATCAGAAAAATCTGTCTGTCGTTCTCTGATAACTGAGCTGCTACCGATAACACAGAAGTACCGTAATAATAATGTGAAAAGACTTGTTTCAGTCTTTGCTTGTGTAGCTTTCTAGAAAAAATAAAATGTCTACATGGCAGTCTACATCCTTAAGACTTAAATGGGAAATAGCAAAGGCTGATCTTTGAACTCAATTTGAGAAAGAGGCATGCACATTAACCTTGGCGTAGCTGTGATTTCACAGTATAGCGTCTTTTGGAGGTAGTGCCAAGTATTAATATATTCCCACATTTTCCCTGTCCCTGCACTTACAGTTATTCATGGGGGTTGTGTTGTGAAGAGAACATGGAACACAGTTGTTCCCTGGAACAGAAATTGTAGAACTTCTTTGTTTTGGGCTTTTGTTTTTATGTCTGTGTTAGATGGTTTGCAGCCCAAATGTGGTCCTTGGTGTGGATTAACAACTGTTTGGTCACGACTGAGAGCAGCATTGCCATGGTACTGAAGGGGCTGTAGGACAAATATCTTTATGATTTATTGCCAGCAAGATAATATGCTATCGGTCCATAATTCCAAACCATCAGAATTTGAAGCCTTGAATATGCACCAACTGTGCAGTTGGCAGCACCGCTATTTAGGATGCGGTTAAAATCGATGTGATGCCTGTTGAAACAGTCCTTTGTTGTTGAGCCCAATTACCATTTTATGGCCTGATGTTTACAATGGCCTGTTCATGGTGACTGCTGTACTTTTCTGACAGCTCCAGGATGTTCTAGACTTGAAGTAAGGCTGTAGTTTCGCAAACATATGAGCTGATTTAATGGCTTAACACTGCTAAAAGTGTGATACTTCATTTTTGACATCCCTTTTCTCTAATGATCTTCACTGAACCTTTAGATGAGCCAGTTGAACTTGCTAACTCAGCAGAAACCTGTTTACTTCTTCTGATGGGTTCATTAACAAATAAACAAGTTGAAGGTCTGCTTGGTTAACGAGCTGAATGAGTTTGTGGAAGGGTCTAACAGATGTTAAGGTCAGCAGCAGTGAAAGAGTCGCGGAACAGTGGTTTCGTGTGACAGGGTGAACCAGACTGCATATCATCTTGCTGCATCTTCTTGCGTTACAGCTGGTAGAAACTAGTCTGTTCATTGCTGTTTGATGATTTTTGGGGGTTTTTTTGTATCCTGTTTCCAGTTAAGTAAAAGACATCCCCCTAGCCCAATAAAAGATGCTCAAGAAAGCACATACTGTCTTCTGAAAGTGGAAGCTCATGGACTACTTGGGCCTGATGTGGTGTCACTGTATTTAATAGCCATTTGTAGATTCGTTTTAATAATTTTTTTCCTTTGCTCCTTAAATCCATGCAAACTCTTCTCATTGCTTTTTGGTTACATCTTCAAATGTTCTTTCTTCTGTTTGCTGCACACACACAGAAAGATGAAGATTAGATCTGTAAACTGCTGTTTATATAGCTGTAGTATAAACGTGCTTATTTTGCATTATCCATGAAGACTTACTGTAGGACCATTTCCCCTGATGTTATAGTTGTTCCCTGGTCTCTGTATATGGCCATTGCTCATGTCTACAGGTCATTGGAGTAGAAGTAGTTTTCCTTTGGTGAGTTCTGAGTGCACCTGATGAGGAAAAAGAAAAGCTAAGTGATGCTGAGACTTCCCATGTTGTCAGGCACTCATTTCATTTGACTTTGAGTTGCAGTCTTTCTGAGGGGCTGTAAGGTATTCATACGTTAACAGTAATTGCCATGTGTCTGATATGGTATGCCAAATGTTCTGGTTTTCTTTCTACCCCATCTAAACCCAGGAATGGAGTAAGAGTCACTTCCGTGTGACAGACACGTTCTTGAATGAGGAAATGCGTTTCAAAGTGAGAAGTGAATGCAAGTACGATAACACCAGCGAGCCCAGCCGATGGGTGGAGACCTCTCTTCTGCCAAAAGGTAACACATGCAGCGGCCAGACCTGAGGTAGATGTGCCTCTCTTGGCCTGAGGAGACCCAGCCTTGGGTTTTGTCCTTGTTTAACAAAATATCGCAGAAATATATCATAGAGAAATAGGGAGATACCAGACGCAAGGGCTAGTTCAAGGGATAGAGATTAAACAGAACAATTATACTACATTTAAACACAGCTAGAGTCTTCTGATGCTTAAAACCTTACGAGCAAGCTTGTAAATTGTAAATGCTCTTCCAAGGCAATGATGTGATTGCTGTCATTCCTCTTGTCCCTGCTGTGCTGTGGTTGTGGCATAAGAGATAACTTAGGTTCTATTAAGCCTGCTGACTTCATGACTAACATCTAAGTTTATTTTGTATGATTTTTTCTGTGCAAGTGTAAGTCCCTAAAATAACCTTACATTTGTCAGTGTTAGAGGGATGAATCTAGCAAATTTAACAACTTGTTGAATAAATAAGTGACTTACTTAAATAATCATAGTAAAGTTCTCTCAAAAGAGATGGCTGGGGTCTACAAAGCTGTGTATAGCAAAATGAATAGAGAAAAAATGGTTTTTTGTTTCTTGACAAGTCCATAGCAAAATTGTTAGGAAGCAGACTTTAAGGAACAATGTATTCTGCTGGATGCTGGAAGTTAGGAGGTACAGCAAGGAAATAGAGCCTCTTCCTTGAGTAGTAAAAGTCTGTCTAACCCAGGAGTGGGACTCAATGTGGATGAAAACCACATGTGGACAGGAGAATCTGAGACCTTATCAGGCTTGTCTGCATGTATGTCAAAAGGGTATTCTGGAAAATCAGGGAAGCAGATCATCCTTAGGACAGCATGTACTAAACAGGTTGGGGCTTTTAAAAGTCTGCTTGCAGATAAAATATTTTTAAATACTTCTTGGAATAGGAATATCCTCTTAGACAGTCGTTACTTCAAGGAGAATGCAAAAGTAGAAGGTAGTTTGTGGTTTGCTCTCAATAAAAGTCTGGACTACTGATAAAATTAACTTTTTTTTTAGTTCTTAGAGACATTGTGACTTGTTAAAAGGAAAAAATACCTAATGTGCTGTAATATGATAATACAGTATAAAGAACTTTTAGCATACAAAAATGCAAGACTGAATACGAAAGACTTTATTCCGTAATTGCTCTGCCTGGGAGATACACTGACGTCTCTATTCACAATTGCTATGTACTCATTTGTACTTAGGTTCCATAATTTGGGGTTTCAGTATGTTGAAGAAGTTGAATGTCTCTGTTCAATATGGGTCTCAGTTAAAAATTCTACTTACCCCACTGTTGCTTTTGTCCATATTTAAGATCTGCAGGTATTTCCATATTCAGAACACTGAGAAACTAATATTGTATCTGGAGAAAATACTGTAATTAAATGCTGCCTGTTTTTAGCGTTGATGGCAGTAATAACTACAACAAAGCTAAGTGCTATCCCTATAATTGCCAGGTACTTTAAGTCCTTTTTAAAGTATCTGTAGTTTAATAGAACAAAATATTTTCCTGACTCAACACCTAGCCTTAGTATCAGGTAACTCTAAGTAGTAATTCAGACATGGTGGAAAATCATAGAATCGTTTAGGTTGGAAAAGACCTTTAAGATCATCCAGTCCAACCTTTAACCTAACATTACCAAGTCCACACTAAACCAATCAAGGGTAGACTAGACTAAACCATGTCCCAAAGTGCCACGTCTACCCGTTTTTTGAACGCTTCCAGGGATGGTGACTCCACCACCTCTCTGGGCAGCCTGTTCCAATGCTTGACCACCCTTGAGATTCCCTGTTATGATTAGCTTGCATTTGGAAGTTGCCCTGCTGAGATTTCAGCTGTAGCAAGCAGTAAACAACTGGAATTCATCACTGGCTATCCTGAGACAGGCAGTGCAGGCTGAGAGGTCACCCATCTTTGCCTTCCAGACAGTTTCAGTTATGTAAAAAGGGATGTTTTACTTCTGGAAATCAGTGAGAAGTTTGTTGGCAAAGTAAATCGTAAGAGACCTTTCCAACTTGCCTTGCAGGTATTCCAGGTACTGCTGCTGTTGACTTGAGCTGCGTTTGGCACAATTTGGAGTACATGGTTTGTACGTGGCGTCCTGGGGAGAATGCAAGCAGTGATACCAATTACACGTTGTTCTACTGGTTCGTATGAACTTTTTATTCCCAACTCTAAAGTGCTTTAGCGCTAATCTTTAGCTTTACGTTACATGTTTTACTTGTCTGTTTCCTGTTGCTTTGAAAGATCCCACGTCATTGTGTACAAGTTAGTGTTGGGTCCTGTCCAGCAGAAAACTTCACTGCTGAAGGGTCGAGAAGTTGCTGTTGCTGACTCTTCTTGGGAAGTTGATGTAACTATTATGTTAACCACTGGCTGCTTCTATAGCTCATTTTAAAATAACTGCTATTGCTTTCTAATTTTTTTCTAATTGTGGATTCAAAGAGGGAAGAAATAAGAACTGAGCTAGACCAATATATTAATTGCTTTCTTTGCAGCCCAACAAACATGGGCCATTTAAGTCAGAATGACTCACTAACGTATGTGTCAGCTCTTAAATGACTGGAAAATGGTATGAAAGCATTAATAACACTTAGCAGCAGTTTTGTTTGTATCTTCTATGTCATAAGTAACCGATTCACCTTGAAAGTTATGGAGAACATCTTTTTATCATCATCCATGCTTGCCAGCTGACTGCCATAAATAGACTCTTGTTCCAAAGGAACAGAGTTGTGGTGTGAGCAAAAACTTGGCAGCAAGATCTGTGCACACTAATCTATGCATACTTCTGAATGTTGATGGGGCTTGTGAAATGCCAGATTGCATTAGCTTCTGTAGAAATATTGAAGTTTTCTTTCTGAAAGCCCCTTGTTGTAATTTTAAATCAACTTTCTGTCTTTGTCACTGTCAACTCTTCTGAACTAACTAAATAAACTTTTTCCTATTCCTCTCCGGTGGCAGTCTCACAGGCTAGCTGTTTGATTTAATGCATTTGGACAGCAAACAGCAGAAAACTTAGAGCTTTAGTTAAATGCAGGGAGGACTGTTCTCTCTCTAAACTGCTACTCAAAGAAATTTTTTCTTTATTACAAGAACAGAACCAATGAGGCATTGAAGACCTGGATTTCTGGATATATGGATACTTAATGGATTAATGCTTTAATTAGAGCTATATATTTTCAACTTACCCCTTGGTTTTAATGAAAGATGTAGCTGCAGTCACAGCAAAGTATTTTGATTCATGCTGCTTAGAAAGAGAGAGACTTGTTTTTTCTAGTTTTAAAGCTGAAAACTAAGGAGACACTTGGCTTTTGGACTGAAAGATACATTTTTTCCATAATGCAGGTGAGGGTTTGGTTTTGGTTGTGTGTTTGGGGTTTTTCGTCTTCATTTTGGTTTTGTTTTTTTTCTTTTTTTTCCCCAGAAATGACTGAACAATTACCTCAAAAATCATTGCTTAGTTCCATTTTATATTCTTCTTCATTGATGTTTTCCTCTAAAACCCCATCTTTTCATCCAAAGAGAACACTAATATGACAGTAGCTTAGAACAAACGAATCCAGTCAGTGCACAGTAATACTTGCTGAAACGGAGGCTTATGAGAGCAGCTTGATGCATCTGCCTGGTGAGGTCTGCTCTGAGTGCCTTCCGTCTTCATCAGCCCTAGGGCAGGGCGGTGAGAAGGGTGGATAAAAAAGGGGTCTGTCCTGAAAACAGGACAGACAGTTTTGGTTTCCCCAGCCCCTATATATTGAGATGTGAAGCAGGGGAATGTCACTCCTGTTGTGCTCCTAAATGAAGCTCTGATGTACTCTATATCACTTTTAAATAATTAAATAAATAATTGGTTTTCTCAAGAGGGAAACCTAGTGGCATATTTTCACTGGGACTTGGGGAGTAAAGAGAAACAAGGAAGAATGTTGTCGTAGCTTCTCTTTTATTGGAAGTGAATACTGCCATTTTGAAAAGCAAATGCAGGCAATAGGTGAAACTCGACCATCTCAAGCAAGAGCTGCGATACCTGAGGCATAGCTAAAGGAGATTCATCAGCTCATTCTGTCACAGAAGTGAAGTTCTGTTGACGGGAAGTGATCCAAATTAGTTCGCTGTCTAAATTTTTTTTTTTTCTCCTTGAAAGCATTTTCCCATGTGGAAAATGTGAACCAAAGCTGAAAGCAGCTGTTATATTTGGTGCTTGGATATAAAGCCAGCCTGCCTCTCTTTCTGCTACTTGACACTCTTTATAAAAATAATATTCTTTCTAAAGCTTGAGATAAATGAGAAGCTTCTTACTTTGCTAAGCTTTACTTTTATATATGCTGTAGCGCAGTTTTAATGCAAGATCGGTCCTTAGAATTTGTAACAGGTTTAAAAATAAGCGTGCTCCTTGCTGTCCTATTCTTTCGAAGTTTAAAAAAATATTTTTGTTCCTATAGGTTTGATGGTTTGAAAAACTGTAAGAAGTGCAGCAACTATTCTGTGCACCAAGGAATCTTTGGATGCATTTTCAATCTTAGCTTCCCAAAAGTCAGCAATACTTACCCAGCTATAAGTATTTTGGTTAGAGATGATTCTGAAGAAGTTAGGCCTGTGTGTGCAAGTAAAAACCCCACCACCCTTGGTAAGTTCAACACCACATGATAAAAAATAATTAATAAAGAAGTTTGCTAGTATATCGTTGTGTTTGAGAAGCTTGCACCTCCTAAGTTGTGGATGAGACAACATGATTAGCTGCTCCCTTCTTCTGTTGATCTTTAATTTGGGAATTACATAGACAGGGTTTGGTTTGGGGGGGGGGGTGTCGTTTTCTACTAATTTTTACTCTTATTCTTGAGATGTTTTTATTCTTTCTTGACTTTTTGGTGCTAACTTTTTCCTCTTTCTGTTCCTAAACTGGTATAAGTGTAATATTATGCAATACAGGATTTGAACAATTTTTGTAAGCAGTGAAATACACTTTTTAACTAATTCTTCCATTTTGCATTTCAGTAAAACCTGCTACACCAAGACGAGTTACACTGTCAAAGATTAATGATGAAATATATGTAGAATGGAGTGAATCAGACACCTTTCCAGAAAATTGTTTATTTTATGAAGTTGAATATCACAATGGTGATTTGGACATTGCTCAGATAATTAAAGTAATTTTTCATTACTTACGGTTAACTGGGGTTTTTTCCTATGTATCTTTTATAATTTGTTCTGATATTCACAGTGACTCAAATATTTCCTGTTTAAAAATGAAAAATTATATACGCTGCATGTGAATGGGTCTGGTGCACTAGCTGGAAGTGTTGTGTGGACATGAGATTTTTCATGTAGGTTTCTGGTAGTAATATCTATACAATGCAGTTCATAGGAGTCTTCTGAATCCTTGCCATCATTTGTTTTGGCAAAGCTGTAATGTCTAAGAACAGTCTGATAAAGAAGTATACACTCAACTAAACAACACTTATCAGGAAATACACTGTGGTGCGCGTACCTGTTTGCTTCTCAGCGATACGGGACTTTGCTCTGCTGGTGTTGGGTTTTCTTGTCGTTGGTCTGCACTCTGTCAGATGACTGCCTTGTTCTTGAATGATGTGACTTGATTACCATAAAGCAAAATTAATTGTGTGTGCACACAAGAACACAGAATGTTATACAGAAGAACAAGAGGATAAAAAGACTGAGGATGGGGGGAAGAAAAAGGTGTACGCTCTTAGATACACTGATTTTAATGTACATATAAAAAGCATTGACTTCAGTGTCTGGATGTACTCATGCCTGTATCTGCATAGCCAAACTGACTGTACTGTTTGATCAGAATGGTAAACAACATGATAAATTTAAAAGGTGGCAGTCTTCTCCTGTGGAGCATATTTAGTTGTTTGTCCTACCCCAAATTTAGCAAACTCAAATAATATCAACATTCCTCAGGAAACTGGCATTTTGGATCAAAAATAAGTGAAGTTTGATCCCAGCTAGTGTGTTTGCGTGTGTCTGTAGAGGCATCACAGAAGACTTTTGCGTGGTCAAAGTTGGATCAGCATTGCTGCCCTGACAGAGAAGGGAAGGCAGCATAAATCACAGATGTTTCTCAAAAAAAAAAAAAAAAAAAAAGGCACTGTTCCAGACACTGAGTCTTAGTTTAATCATCGATGCCAAATGCTGTATGATAGATGTAGCAGTGAGTAAGTAAATCTTAGCTTCGGAATCTCTATTTAGGCAGCCTGTGCTGGTTAAATGCTACTATGTGCTTTTTTATGAATTTCAGTATTCACAAAAAGATCTTCCATCAAAACATTCAGAATACATTAGCTGCACAATAAAAATAGGCTTGTTAAATGACTGAGAATACATTGGTAGTTGAACAAGGCAAATTACCTTTTCTTTTCACCTCAGGTTGAACGTAATTATACGTCAATTCCTAGCGTTGATCCTAATAGCAAGTACATCTTCAAAGTGAGAGCAAAACCAAAGCCTGAGTGTTACAGCAGCAAGCTCTATAGTGACTGGAGTGAAGAAAAGAGTATTGGTGAGAACTATTTATTGTTCCTGCAATTTGTTCCACTTTATTCTTCATCTGTAAGGCATCTAATGCCTTTTGTCTGCAAAGTAAATGGGAGTTAAAGATCATCTTCCTATGTATCTAATTTTAGGTGAAAAGAGGGCAAGAGAGTTCTAGTCCTTCAGCAGTGCCATCAATTACTGCCTGTACTGCTGTATCTGTTGATGGGGTTGCCATGCGTGTAGCTGTGCAATAACCCCTTTCCAGTGCTGTCAGTTTTCCAGCCCTGAGTCTCGCTGGTTTTCATTTTCTTGCCCAATGTATCCACATTATAATACTGTGCTTTGAAAAATAAGTCCTTGCCTACAAAAGTGCTAGTATATTTGAAAAACATTCAGTCTGTGAATTAATTAGAGAACTAATTCATTTGTTGTCATTCTTCCTAAATGCTTCCCAAAACATCCCTAAGTTGCTACAATTTTTGTTTTCCAGGTGAGAAGACAGGCTCTACGTTCTATTTTGTTTTAATAATCACCATTCCATTAATAGTAGCAGTATCTACAATAATTCTACTAGTTTATCTAAAAAGGTAAATAACAATCTCCTTTTATTTACAATCCACTAATTCTGATTGGTCTTTGACTTGCATTACAATTCGTCTCTCTTCCAGGTAACTGTCCGTGATGTAGCATGTTTCAGTAGCAGCGGTTTTATCCGTAGCATGCATTGCACAACAAAAATGGCAGCACTGTTGTGCCTCAGTCATTAGAATTAGGTTTATAGACCACATGCATGCTCTGGTTGCACTTGGGTAGCATTGCTTGTGTGTACTTACAGTTAGATTCTTGTTGCACAGCTATTGCATCCCCCCTCTTTAAGCACTGAAGTCCAAATTCAAAGTTAAATTATATATAGTATATTTTACCAGGTATATAAAAAAAAGTCTACTTTTGCTGCTGTCTTTGTCAACAGTGAAAATTATGTAGAATCTGTCTGTGTGAATATTCCCATTTCCTTTTCATCTGGGCAGTAAAAATGAGAATTGGGCTACAGTTGCATAGAATGAAAGCTGGCTAGTGATGCCAGAGCTGACTCCACAAATTTTCTTGATCACACCCAAGTGTGACATTGAAATGGTGATTTTTAAATTAATACATCTTTCATCTAAAGCTTTTCTTTTTGATTTTCTAAAGGCTGAAGATACTAATTCTTCCACCAATTCCGGACCCTAGAGAAATTCTTAAGCGCATGTTTGGAGAGCAGAATGAGGATTCCCAGGTTAGTAAGAAGTTGTTGGGCCAACTGATCTATTGAACTGGAACCTGTAGGCTTCCAGGTTTTTTTCCTAATACCTACGTCTGTCTTAAAACCAACTGTATGTAAGTAAGTATATCATATGAAGATTTAAGTATCTACAGTAGTAGGGGTTGTTAAGAAACAATTACCCAAAGCTGAAGGGGACTTTTTTTTTTTCCCTCAAATTGCATACACTTGTCTAGATACTTTAGTAGAATAGCATTATTCTGTTATCTCACAGACTGCTAGTCCCTTAAATGTGTTTTGGGTTGGTTTGGGGGTTGGGTTTTTTGGGTGGGGGTTTTCTGGTGGTTGGGGTTTTTTGGGGGTTTTGTGGTTTGTTTGGGGTTTTTTTGGTTTTTGTTGGGTTGGTTGGGGGTTTTTTGGTTTGGTTTTTTTTTTTTTTTTTTTTTTTTTGCAACTCCATTAAACTACTTCTCCTGAACATTGAGGTCTTTCTCTACTAATTGCTCATATTTATGATGCTGAATAAAGCTCTTCATATTTGACATCCAGAAACTTATATTTTTAGCGCTTTCACATTTATCACAGTCATTTAGCTATGAAGTAAATCGGGACACTTAGCTTCTCATTGACAAAAGAACAAAACTACAAAACTAACTATAGCTGCTTCAAGCATTGGTTGATGAAAGACTTGCCATGTGCCCTTATTTCAGAAAAAATATAATACTGATAACTGAAACCCTTATTTCTAAACAAATCTAACTCAGTAGCTCTTTCTAAAAATCTGAAGGGAAGTACACTGACAAGCCCTAATTCAAACCTGGACATGAGGCAATGTACGTTGTTCACTGAACACAGTCCTTGAATGGCGGGGACCTTCTGGCTCACTGTGGCATCTCAAAATTGATGCCACCTGTGAAACGTTTGTAGAGGATAATGACTATCTGGGTGTCTGGTGCTGCATGTGCATTGGGTGTTCTCAGTTGAACAGGAGTTGCAGGAATCACTGACTTTTTGAAAATAAGTCTCCTTTTGTGGCCTCCCAATTGCAAATGGAGTCAGAGTCCAAAATCCAGTATTCTGTTTTTCCATAGAGGTATTCTGAGTTCACCTAATAATAAACTAGAACTATGTGGAAAGCATGGATCTAGCCTCCTGGTTTACTACCTTTTGGATAAACATTTCAGCATGTGTTGGTCATTATGGGACTAAGATGGGACTCTTGGCCATGAGGATCATTAAGTATGGGAGCTGTTACACTTTGTCGTGCTTTGACAAGTGCTTTGTTACTGCCCCAAGTACGCTATGTTCTTGCCTCTGAGATCTTGATTTTCCTTATGTGCTCAGGGTCTCAGTAAAAACTCTACTAAGCATGTATATCCTCACTTCTCCATCCTCCTGCCTGAGCTTCACCCATTAGCTGTAGTCAGAAGCACTCTTAGATGGGGGCCAGCCTTCAGTTCTTCCGTGTCTCCAGAGGGGACAACTCTTCTGTCAACCAGGCCTAAGCGATGTGCCTAATAAGCACAACTTGTTGCCGAGCTATCTTGGCTTTTTCAGTATAATATAGGCTGTATGTTGTGAAACGGGTCTGTCTTATTGGGCTGAAAAAACAATGCTCACCATGAAGAAGTGCTGTTAAAAATGTTGTTGTTCTCTTTCAGAGCTGTGCAAAGGATGAGTCTGTGAATGCTTACGACAAGTTAATTAAGGAAGAAGAAATTCATTCTTTAATTTTAACAGAAACTCCAGAGTGTGCTAATTCTGAAAAAGAAAACCAATAAACTCTGCTTTACCAGTGAAAGATGAGGAAACTTTAATTCCTGCTCCCGTACCTCAGGGGACAATGTAGATGTGAAGAGGCCTGCAAGACATTCACCAACTTTCACCTTACTGAGTCCTTTCTGAGCCTTACTACTCTGATGCTCAGAAGATACATCACAAACAGTGGCCATTCCTCCATCTCTGCTAGAAATACTCATCTTGGATCATTTGAGATGAGCTTGTACATAATTTTCATCTGACTGCATTGCAGCATCTCTCGTTCTGGCTCCAGCCAGCTCTGCCGTATTACTTGTCATTTGCACTTGTGTTTGTGCCTCATATTAGACTGTAAATGAGGGTTTTGGAGCAAGCACTGTGACTTCTCTGAAGTATTTGGCTTGATTTTGCAGCAGGTGAGATGAGGCTTGTTTACAGTAGATGGCTCATTAGTGCTACTACATGGAACCACTGCCAGAGCATGGACCGTTTGTGGATGGCCTGGTTTGTGTTCTCCAGGGCAGGGTGCTTTCCAGAGGGCATTTATGGACTGACCTTCTTAACGCTTCTGGTTGATGTGTGTCAGCTGTGGCCTGGTCAAACCCCATAAAAGAGGGTTGTTTTTTCTTTAAAAATGTGTATGAAAAGCCTCTCCGCTTTCCAGCTGATATTCAGACTATTCATAGAAAAGGCTTAGGTTTTTTTATCCTTTCAAGTGCCTGTCCTCAGATGCCTTGCCTTCATGGACTACTTGAGTTAATTATACTGTGTTTAAAATGATAAATAGAATTTTTTACCTGTGTTGTGCAGTGGCAGATAACTGTATTGAGTCTCACCAGACTGTGATTCTACTTTGGCCATATTGGCTTGAAAACATCTGATTTTTGGAAGCTAAGTCATCCTGAGTCTGTCCAGCAAAATTTCCAGGATGGATGCATGAGTCTGAGGACCTGTGGTCAAATCGATTAGCAAGTGCTAAACCACTGAAACCGAATTAATTCAAAGACTTCAAGACCCATCATTATTGCTGAGCTGATGGATTTGGGCCTGCTTCCTACAGATAAGCTTTATTCTTTCTATAGTGATGAGGCTGTGATTTGAGCTTCCCCTCTAGGCGCTTAGCAATTTAAAACAAGGTGCTGATTTGACATTTTCAAAAAATTGTCTTTATATTTTACTGCAGCAGCTTGATGACTTTTTTTTTTTAAATCATGAATTGATTTGTTCGTTTTTTGATGGTTTTGTTTTGAGGTTGCTTTACCCAGCAAGGCTCAACAGATGTTTTCTGGCACAACTGTGACATTGCTCTGCTCTGAATTCTGAGCATTAGTTTCTACCCTGTGCTGCAAGGGTGTTAACAGCAGTACCTTGGAGGCAGAAAGTAATGTAATGGGGAGAAAGGGATCCACGCAAGCAGGTTATGGTTAGCGTTTGGGAATTTCTCGCTCCTCCCAGCTAAGCACAGACATGTTAGTCATTGATACGGACAGTCTTAGCAGCCTGGGAAGAGATCTCAGAAGTTTGCTAGGAGCAAACTCTATAGTCACTAACCTTTTGAAGTTCAGCCCTGTCCTCAAACTCAGTTCAATCAAATACCTGAAATGAAATGCTACATTTTTAGAACATACCGTTCTGTGACAAGTAGAACTAAGGGAGCTTGCTTTTTAGCTACAAATTTACACCCTTTATCCTCCTATGTATTGCCTCCCTCTCTTAATACATGCAGTTCTTTCCCCAGTCCCTACTGAGCCTCTCAAACATACAGTTTCCTCCATATCTCTTATCTACCGCTTGTTACTGCTGGTAGAAAGGGGAGGAGAAATGTAGCAGAACTAGCAGACCCCATATTAGCGTAAATCTTTTACTGACAATCAGGCTGAAAAAAAAAGACATTATAAAACCTGGTTAATGAGACAAGGATAAAGCCTCAGGGATTTCAGTGAGATAAAACAAAACTCAGGTTATACAAAGTCAGCTAGCAGCACTATTTGATATTCCAGAGGTAAAGGAATAGCATGGGGGAAAGGGTAATTAAATTCCTGTGCCAACTTCACTCCCTCTCCCCTGCAACATTCATGTCATTATAGTGATATAAATATTTCTCAAATCTACCTCATCTAGAATGTTGCTTATCACAGACCACTAGACAAGCAGAAATGTATGATTTCAAGATAAGTAAGCATAACAGTATAATATAAAGTTTTGTGGCTTTCAGTAGAGCAATCTAGGAAGATGATCCTTGGTACTTTACCCTAAATTCTTTTGACTTTTGTTTTGGTGTTTATCATAAAACCAAAGCTTATTTGTTTGAAAAACAGAAAAAAACAAATTCATAAAGCCAAAGGAGTGGAAAAAAACAGATGGAAGGTGCGAGGCCAAAAGGAACACTTAAATGCAGAGGATGGTTTAGATCACTATATAGAAATGTTTTGGGTAATTCTTTGTTTCCCAAACAATAGTAATTGACACACTTCCTAATGGATGGATTTCTTGAGCCTGTGTTTTGGTATGTAAAGTAAGTGTCTGACTATATTTTCATTATGGTTAGGGGTTTTTTTAGCTTGAAATTTTCCAAGTTTTGCTATCATTTGTTTGTTCTTCATTGTAGTTACTTGATCTGCAAGTTTGTTTAAAGAATGAATAAATACGTTTGAATGTTTTTCAATATAATTGCATGGCATTTCGTTCTTGGGTTGAGAAGATAAACTGAGACAGAAGAGATGTCCATGGTTTAATGAGAAACGATGTTTGGGGCATGCAGAACCCAGAGAAGAAAAACTGAGTGTTGCTTTGCCCTCTTCCCTTTCAAAAGTGAATTCAACCCACGCAATCAGTGGGGAATGGAACAACCATTTTTTTTGGCTGGGGTAATGAAACTGAGATGGAGCTGTGCATAAGACTTGGGCTTTCACCCCATGTGTACTCAATGCCATGCTATTTTCTTACAGCGGCATGGTTTTTTCGTAACACTGTAGAGAGTTAATAAATTCTTGGACTGGAATTTGGCTGAGGTTGCTATAGCCTTACCAAATATAGCTCCAATATTTTATGTCTCTGTTAGGTGCTTAAGTCATTGAAAATGCCAGGTTGCTAAACTGATGAAAGCCATTACCTAGCTGTTTAGACCCAAATGTGTTCAAGTGCCAAATAAACACATTAGCAATAGCTGCTTTGAAAGATTCAGAGAAAGCATACTTTGTTCCCTTCAGTTCAGTGAGCAGATCATTCAAAATTAAGGCATAAACTGTGAAGTTAAAAAGCAAGTCTATTTGGATTTTTCTTTTCCAGTTCTACAGTTTCTGTGGCAATAATGATTTTAATTACTCCCCATAAGTGACCTTTTCCTATTTTAATACATTATGTTAAATAATTTAAGTTTTCTGTATTTGGCATGCTAGAAAAATTAAACACTTTATTTCTTTTTTTGTGAATTCTAATTTATTTCAATTAAGTAATGCCATGACATGGTTGGATAGCTTTAAAGGAGTTAATAGATGAACATACTGAATTGTAAGCTGTGGTGTTTCATTGCTTACTAGGTAGAACTATTCACAGATTGGGTATTTCCATTCACTGGAAAGTATTCAATAAACTTAGTTCTAAGTTGAACTTCAAATATTCAGAATTTCCCCTGGAAGGGAAATGTTGATTTTTTTTTTTTTTTTTTTTCATTTAAAAAAAAAAAAAGAAGAAGAAACTTCCAGTTTTGGAGGGGTTTTCCCTCACCCAAGCAAGAGAGGGAGGTAGGTGAGTGGAAGCCCAGGTATGGTCAGGGCAGTGCAGAAACCTCCCTCCCTTCTTCTCACCCCAGCACCATGGTCGGGCAGCAGCTGAGATCTTCAGGTCCAGGAATGGGCATGGTGGAGCTGGGAGGAGCAGATCTGCCAGGGTTATTGAAGGTTCGTCAATATGATTCTCAAATACTTCAGTTTTACTTGATATTTGCAAAAAAATGTTTTATGGGAGCAACCCCCCTCGGTTGTATTGCCAGCTGTAGAAATGTGGCTTCTAGATAATACTTGAAATCAAATGCAAAACCAGATTAAAATCTCTCTGTTCGGATGAGCTTCCTGCTAGCTGTGTTGAATCACGGTGAAAGTGGGAGACTTGAGATCACTTTGATGTAACTAAATCCATGCTATCACCACAGCAAAGCAATATGGGTTTGGGTGGGAGGCACAGGAGAGACACAAACCTTCTTTCAGGTCCGGAAACTCTGCCTCAGGTTTGTAGCATATAAGAGCCTGAAACCTTGCAGATGACTTCTGGGTTGTTTTTTTTTTTTCTCTCTGTTTTCCAACTATGTTGGTTAGGTTAATGAAATCCTTTCTCTTTGCTTGTAAACCTTGTGGTGTTTATCGCTAAAGTATCCCTTCTACAGCTGTACTCTGCCTTCAGAAGTAGTCTTCTGGAGGTAGTAACTCAGTGGGGAAAGACAATTGCTGCTGTCACCGCAGAGCTGTAAAACAGCCAGTGTATTCTAGTAATACTCTCTGCTCCTTGTTTTGCTTTTGCCAAAGTACTGCAATTATTTTGATGACTCTTGCACAAAGCATGTACAAAGAGATACTTTCCAGTTAACCAGTACTTCCAGTAATCATACTCTTAGCTTATTACATTGTAGTTTTCCTCTATTTAATTTGGCTCAAACAGCTAAAATGGACTTGGCTAAAAGCATGATGAGATTGAAAGCTTAGTGAGAAAGAGGGTTTTGTTAAGCTCAGGCACTGTCACTTTTTGGAACCTGGACAAAATTTACTAAGCTGGATCAAAAGTTAGGAGCAGCTTGAACGAGGAGTTAAACTGATGTCTTGCTTTAAAAGTAGAGCTGGCCCTGTATCTTCTGTGCTAAAAAAAAAAAAAAAATCAGCTGAATATGTGCTTCATGCTAGGAACAAATTGGTGTGTGCAATGGGCATTCTTTCCTATTGATCTAATGAAAGATCAGTAAGATCCCATGCTATCAGCAGTTGCTCTCTTGGAGCTCTCTGCACATGTCCAGTGTAATTCTGTAAAGTCTGAAATACCAGAAATGAGGTGTTTTTAAGGCACTTAGTTATCTCATTGCCACTTCTCTTGAACCTGTTTTAATGTAGCAAGTTGAAACAAAATCCATTGATTTTTTTGACAATGGCAGTAAGAGCACCAACATCAGCTTGTGTCTTTCTGTTTTGCCTGTTGGAGCCCTTCTCCCTCCTGCACTTCAAAGCCTTTTAGCCTCACTAGTTTCCTTCCTTTGTACAAAATGTCAGTGTAGAAACTTCAAAACTGCCAGCTAGGTACTCTTAAAAGGTGTGAAACTGCTCAGTCCTTGAAATGTCAAGGTCATCTACAGGGAAAGTTATTCAGGGTATGGCTATTTAGTTTTAACTTCACATCCCATCGTGTTCTAGGAGAATATTCAACTGTAGATAACCGTGGCTAGATCAGCAGGTAGTAAGGCAGAGCCATTAGCTGACATTTTTCCATAGCTGATTTTCATAGAGCTTTTATTGCCTGCAAGACTTTGTCTCTTGTTTTCCTAGGGGGAATAAAAGGTAGAAAAACTGATAACATACTGTATTGGGTTTGTGTGGCAAGGTTTTGGTAGCGGGGGGCTACAGGGGTGGCTTCTGTGAGAAGCTGCTAGAAGCTTCCCCTGTGTCCAATAGAGCCAATGCCAGCCGGCTCCAAGACAGACCCACTGCTGGCCAAGGCCGAGCCAATCAGCGATGGTGGTAGCGCCTCTGGGATAACATATTTAAGAAGGGGGGGGCAAAAAAAAAACCCCACAACAGGACACAAACTGCAGCTGGAGTGAGAATATGTGAGAGGAAGGACTCTGCAGACACCCAGGTCAGTGCAGAAGGAGGGCAGGAGGTGCTCCAGGCACGGAGCAGAGATTCCCCTGCACCCCTGGTGCAGCCCATGGCGAGGCAGCTGTGCCCCTGCACCCATGGAGGCCCCCGGGGGAGCAGAGATCCACCTGCACCCGGGGAGAAGCCCACGCCAGAGCAGGGGGATGTGCCCAAAGGAGGCTGTGACCCCGTGGAGAGCCCACACTGGAGCAGGTTTGCTGGCAGGAGCTGTGGAGAGAGGAGCCCACACTGGAGCAGGTTTGCTGGCAGGACTTGTGACCCCGTGGGTGACCCACGCTGGAGCAGTTTGTGAAGAACCACAGCCCGTGGGAAGACACACATTGGAGAAGTTCGTGGAGGACTGTCTCCCGTGGGAGGGACCCCACACTGGAGCAGGGGAAGAGTGTGAGGAGTCCTCCCCTGAGGACGAAGGAGCAGCAGAGACAACACGTGATGAACTGACCCCAAACCCCGTTCCCCATCCCCCTGTGCTGCTGGCGGGGAGGAGGGAGAGAATTTGGGAACAAAGTTAAGCCTGGGAAGAAGGGAGGGGTGGGGGGAAGGTATTTTAAGATTTAGTTTTTATTTTCTCATTACCCTACTCAGTTTTGATTGGTAATAAATTAAACTGATCCTTCCCCAAGTCAAGTCTGTTTTGCCCGTGACGGTAATTGCTGAGTGATCTCCCTGTCCTTATCTGGACCCATGAGCTTTTTTGTTATATTTTCTCTCCCTTGTCCAGTTGAGAAGGGGAGTGATAGAGTGGCTTTGGTAGGCACTTGGCATCCAGCCAGGGTCAAACCACCACACATACCAGTCAGAGAGAAGGGCATCTGCCTTTCTGTATGCGGGACTTTAAAGGCTGTGTTTGAGCTTGACTTGGAGCGAAAATCCTGCAGCCTTGGAAATGCTAGGCCATTTTTATTAGGTGTGTAACATTTTTTTTTTTGTTTATGGGATGTATGTAAAATGGTATTGATCATCCATTTATTAAAGCTTAGGTAGGGCTGGAAGAGTTGTCAGGGTGCCACCTGCCCTGTGCTCTTCTGCTGAGCAGTGCCAGGACAGAGCACTCTTGGTGGAGGTTTGTCCAACCTGTAAAAAAAGCTTTAGTGAAAGAGTCTCCCAAATAGTCTGTCTCACTGCTGTATTCTCCTTAATTAGAAAACTCCCCCAGCAACTGACCTAAATTGATTTTGCTGTAAATGAAGTTGCCTTCTCCTCCTTCCTCCCCTTGCCGGGGACCATGGTTGTTTAGCATCTGGTTTGCACTCTGATCACGCTGCCTTGAGTTCTGTCTCTGCTCTTTTCTGCTTTGGAAAAAAAGCCTGAAGCTTTCAACCTCATCTCCTAAGTTATGTTTTCTAAATCATTCATCATTCCTGTTGGTCTTCTCTAGAGATGAGTGTTTGCTATCTAAACCAGACTGCATCATCCCCAGACCAGCAGAACAATTACCTTATTTGTCTCAGTCCTCTTTCCCCAAGTTCATCCAGAACAAGTAGCTTTGCCTTCTTTCTCTGGCAACGGATTGTTGTATAACTGCTTCTCAGTTTGCGGCTTTCTGTGATTTCTGAGCTTTTTAGCAATGCTGCTGCCCTGTCAGTCACTCCTTACTGCAAAATGGATTTTCTCCTGCCTAAGAGAAATGCTTTTAACGATTTTATTGGATTGCATTTTTGTTGCTTGTGTGGTGGTGCCATTTGTAACACTGCTGCAATTTTTTTATACTCTAATTGCGTCCCTGAACATCTTTCTAACCATTCATCCTTTGATCTAATCCACGGAATGCCTTCTTTCACACGATGAAATTGTTTAAAACGCTGAATAAAGCTGCTAACCTGACAGATTCCTGCAAAATAGCAGCATTTGCTGTCCTGCTGGGCAGTCAAGTGCTCTTCAAGAGTGGGTTTTTTTTCAGCTAGCTGCATATCCATCTCAGTGATTAACAGTCGTATTTCCTCAGGCTGATTAGAAGGATGTTGCTTCATACGCTAGGCCTATCAAAAAGGGAAAATGGATTGGTATGGCACAAACTGTTCATGATGGTTGGTAAACAACACAAAGAAGGGATAAAAAAACTTGTTTACTTTGTTCCAGAATTACTCCAGGGATAAAAGTTGGACAAATGGACTGATAATTTCTTGGATGCTTCCTTTCTGAAGACAAGCATGACGTTTGTCCTTCAGTTTTTAAAGACTTCTCCTGTTTTCTACTGGCCTTGAAGAAAACTGCCCGCGTTTCAGGTTGCATCAGTGTTTAGATCGTTACATGCTGCGGGATTAATAAGGCCCTGCCTTCCTGAAGACAATTGCTTTATCTGAATGTTTTCCAGCCGGTTCGTCTGGATGTATGTTTATTTGCTCGTTAAAGTTAACTTGCTTTGGTTATAGATAATCTTTCTCGTAAAGAGAAAAACAAAAGAAAAATTTGCAGCACCATGCTTCATTGCAGCTCATTCTGATCTTTCCTGTCTAGTCAAGAGCCTGCACTTCATCTTCCTTTAGCTTGTAGGGTGTCCAAAGGCTCTTTTCTTGTCTGTTTTGTCCCCTGATGATCAGGACTCATTTTAGCCTGTTGCTTTCATGCCCTCAGTTGTGCTGGAAGCCATGGTTCAGAGCCCCATCCCCGGTGGGGTGAGGGCTGGAGGGCAGAGGAAGGGCATGCTTGGAGCAAATGAAAGGCACCAGCTCTCACCGAGATAGTGACCACAAATTACAGCATGTACAAAACAGGCTTTATTGTCAACTGCCTGCCAAGCCAGGCTTTTCCTTCTGGTCTTCCATCCTCATTACTCTACCAAATATGGTACAAGTGCCTGGTGGGAAGGCGGGGAGGCAGAGCCCTGCTGGCGTGCACGCCAGCCTGTTCTGACACTCAGCTTTCCCCTGCTCAGAGTGCTCTCAAAGGTGGGTCGATGCCGCTCCTAAATAGTTTGCTGGCTTGTTTTATTTACACACCATGTATTTTTGCACAGTCATCAACGGTAATTTTAAAAATGTTTAAAAAAAATAGTTGAAAGTGCACGTAATGCAAATTTCTTGCTCTGTTGCTGTGCTCTTGAAGCAGAGCAAAAATGGGAAGTGTACTCCAAAAAAGAGCAGTCAGAGGGTTGAGGGCTCTGTTGTGCTCATATAAGATGCAGTGTTAGTAATAAGAGATTTTCAACTTGCTAGATACTTCATGCTAGACTTTCAACTTCATGATACTGGTCTTTAAATGGTCTTATTTACACCTGCAGCCTTTTACTTTATCTGTAAGTGGGGAAGCTTTATGGCAATCTCTTCTTAATGCACATGGGTTTTGTAGTGTTCATTTTATTTATGGGAAGACTTCCAGAGCTCTGAATTTACCGTAACAATGAGGTGGTCCATGGGGATTTGTGGATGTTAGTAACACTGGGATTAGCGTGGATGTCTCTCCCCGGCCAACGGAGGTGTAGTTTACGTAACCCGGAGCTGATTCAGCTCTTGTACGACATTGCTTCCTCTTGAGAAAATGTAACACCCTGCCTGGGATTGGGAAATGTAATTTTTTTTTTTTTTTTAAGCAGCTAGGAAGAGGAAGCAGCTGAGAGCTTTGTCGCTAGTGCAGAGCAGACCTTCCCTGAGCTATTTTCCCTCCTGCAGGTACAGGTAGGCAGCCCAGAAAGGGGCACGATGCTGGCTGGTTCAGAGCCGAAGTAGCTATAGCGTTCCCAGCCCCTTCAGCTGAGAAGCAGCCAAGGAGCCAGCACCAGCACGCATCCCGCTCCGCTCAGCCTGTGGCGTGGGCCAGCCAGGGCCAGGAGCTGGAGGCAGCTGGTCTGCGCTTGTTGCAGCCCTGCGATTCCTCCCGGGGCACCTCCCAGCGTGCTCTCCCCTGGGCATGGCTGCTCCCAGCCTTTCAGCTTTTCCTCCCACCTGTACTGACCCAGCTTTTGAACACCAGTCTGCAAGGGAGAAGTTTTCCTCCTGTAATGGGCATGAAGTGTCTTTCTGGATGATCTGGAATCAGACCATGAGTCTTCATATTTAAATAACAGACATGACAAAGCAAAGGCATTTTCTGAATGATTTTCTAAATGCACTTCTGCTTATATTGTCCTTCTATTACATTTATCTCCTGACTTGTCAGTTGAGCTTCCACTTTGATTCCTTGCTAGGTCAGATAAGTGAAATAAGCTTGCAAAAGAAGCATTTTTTTCAGCATGCGTAGCTCATGATATAAGGACAGACTTGTTAGCAGATCTTCCTACCAAGGCCCCTACCACTATTATGAGTTGTGTGCGGCCTCTAGAGGAATTGGTACACAATTAATGCTTTTATTATACTGCTTAACTGTTATGAGATGCCTCTGAATGAGTGACAGAGAAACATTTACAGAAACTTGCTGCCGCGTGTAAGCTAAAACACTACATTTTATTTTGTAGTCCTGTTTTGAATCTTGAGTAGCAGGCAGAAGTAAAACCTTCCACTTTGCCAGGGGAAAAAAAAAAAGAAAAAAAGGAAAAAAAAAAAAGCCTCTATTTTTAAAGCTAAATCCAGATAAAACTGAAACTTTAGCATGTTGTATCTCCAGAAGCACAGAATCCAAAATGACTGATCAGGATTGATGCAACACAGATACAGATGGGACACATCATACTGTTTTGGGTTTTTTTGCCCCTGGCTTCTTTGCTTTTTCAGTGCAATCAGGTCAGCTCCTGGCTCTCCCTTAATCATAATAAGGAAGCTAAAAGCTTTGCTTTCTAGGCGGATGCTGTAGCCATTTGTCTCCAGGACGTGGAGCTCTGGGAAAATGTCAAACGCTGTGAGATTCATGGCAGGCTGTGGTGTTACTTGCACCTCGTTTACAGATACTCTGAGGTGATGCTACTGCCAGCTGCAACTTGGACACCTCTGTCTGTTGTTATTAATGCTGGAGGATAACTAGCTCCTCAGAAGAGCTTGGGCTCCTCTTACATTCTATTTTCATAGCTCAGAGGATGGACGGGGGAAAGGTGCCGTGCTTTCCATGCCAAAGAAAAAGGCTGTGAGCACGGAACCGAATGAAGCCTTGATTCCCACAGGTGCGTGCTGTGCACTCCCTGACAGCCCCTTGGCAGGCAGGTGTGCTGTCATCCCTTGCCTGGGACACATTCACAGGGGCCATCCCTCTCCCATCGTGACAAGCTAGTAGGAGCAGATCCATGGAGAAGCCCTTTCAGCCCTTTAACAAAGTCAGCTGAAAATGGCCAGAAGGTCCAAAAGTTACTCTGGAGAGGAGGGGAGGCACTCAGCCCCCCCTTCCCCCCCCCCCCCCCCCAAAAAAAGTCCAGTTTACACAAGAAGTGGAAATGTAAAATTTGAGTGCAAAGGTGACTAACGACCAGAGAGCAGCAGGACAGGCCTGGAGGGTGCCACTGTCACCAGCCGTGAGACCAGAAGGCATGGCCAACATGGGGGGACAGAGCTCGTGTCACCCACAGGGCATTTGTCGCTGTCATGCGCACACTCAGGATGCTTCTGTGGCTGTGGGTTTGTGTTGGTTTTTTTTTTTTGGGGGGGGGGAAGTGGTCTTGGGTGTTTGTTTGCGTTTTGGGGGTGAGGTGGGTGTTGGGTTTTGGTTTTGTTTTGTTAAACCGATGTTTAAGACGACGTTTGGCTGCAAAGCCAAGGCCAGCCCAGCAGGGCGGACGGGAGCCCCGGGAGCCCGGCGCTGTCTGGAGCCGACACTGGGGGGCGGGAGCCTCCCGCAAACGGGCCCGCCCGGGCCAACCGGCCCCTTCCCAGCCGGTCACCTCGGGCACGGGCTGCACGGTGCACCCCATGCATGCCCAAGCACCCCCTGTGCATGCCCAGGACCCCCCCCCATACATGCCCGGCCACCCTTGTGCGTGCCCACGCCACCCCCCCCATGCATGCCCAAGCACCCCCTGTGCATGTCCAGGAGCCCCCCCACACATGCCCAGCCATCCTTGTGCGTGCCCAGGCCACCCCCCACCCCCTCCATGCATGCCCCAGCACCCCCTGAGCATGCCCAGGACCACCCCCACCCCCACGTCCAGCCACCTTGTGCATGCCCAGGACCCGCCGTGCATGCCCGACCGCCACTGCACATGCCCTGGCACCCCCCGTGCGCACCTAGCCCCCCACCCCGTGCATGCCCAGGCACCCAGCAGCCTCGCAGCCAGTCGCACCACCAGGGCTGGCTGTGCCCATGGGTGTGCAAGAGTGCTTGGGGCGTGCGAGGGTGCTTGGGGGGATGCAGGTGTGCTCCGAGGTGCACATGCATACTCCAGGGCATGGCCAGCACTGGGGCCGTGCTGCGTGCCTGGCTCAGCGGGTGAGCAGAGGGAGCGCATCCCTCCAGCTCTTTGAATAAGCGAGGGGATGTCTGGCCGTGAGGGATTAACAGCTCTAAGAACTTGTCAGAGCACAGGGACCTTCTGTCTGGGAATGTCCCTGGTCTACAGCCTCCTGCCAACCAACCTCATCTTGTGTGAGTCCTCCTGCTCTTCCTGCTTCTTCACTCACCCACAGCCCTCGTCCCAGGCACAGAGCAGCATCCAGAGAGACCAGAAGGAGCTTTGGTTAAGGTGCAAAATGGAGCCCAAGCGTGAGAGGGTAGCAGACAGATGGATGGGGCCCTCGTGGTGTGCACCCACCAGGAGCGACCTACAGATCCATCTCCTGAAATTTAATTTTTTTGTTTTTAAGTGAGTACAGTGGGTGAGAGCTGCCCATGGCTGCATTACCCAAAAGTTACCCAGTGTCAGCAGCAGGTCTCACATTCCCTTTTGTAGAGAGGGCTCTTGCAGCCACCTTTGACCCCTACTCCCTGGCAACAACCAGTCTCTGATACTTCAACAAAATCTGTTTTCTTGCTTCAACTGAATCTGTGTTTTCTAACAAGCAGGACTGAGCAGCCTGCGACCTGTGACCAGCCACTCGGATGTTTGACAATGCTACACCCTGCTTTAGAGCTCCCAGTAGCAGAGGAGGAGTGCTGTGGTCATGCAGCATGTGGTACTGATGAAGTGTGATGAAGGTGATGAAGCACCACCTCTGCTGCTACTCATCTCTCCACGGTCAGCAGGTTACCTCTGCACCACGGGCTTCCCGTGGGATTGTGGACATCCAGCACTGGCACCTGGAGGAACATCTGTCAACATGATACAAACATGATTTCTGATCCTGCCAGACCAAGAGAAATTGGTGCAATGGGACAAATAAATAGGAAAGGACCCAGGGCTGCTCCACCAGGACAGCCTGAAGTAGTAAAGTACACTTGGGAAGTCCCTCAGGGGCGGAGGCGAGAGGGGGGTGCCCAGGCCCTGATCGAAAGCCTGAGATGACAGGGAGGGATGACATTTTATTAATAAACCACTAATGACCATCTCTTTGGCATTTCCTGAAAACTTCTTTTGCTGGCTTTGCCTTGCCGTCTGTTGAAGAGCGCTCTGATGTCAGCAGCCAGAAATCCTGCTGAACCAGCCTGACTTGCAGATGAATGAAAGTCAGCTAATCTCCTGTCTTATCTCTCCTCCCCCCCAAATCCACCGTCCACTTCAGGCATTAGAGGGAAGCTAATTGACTATTGAGCTTCCTTTTCGTGCTCAGACACCTCGGGTGACTTGGTTATTTTCTCTCATTTTTGTTTCCTAAACAAATCGGCTTCAAAGGCGGTGCTGGTGCAGGTGTCTCTGTTATGTGATAAATATCTACCAAATAACTGGGGGAGAGGCCTTGCTTCACCAGGTGCTTGCTGTCTCTTTGACGGATCTGGCTGTAGTTTTGCTGCCTCTCCCAGCTAACCAGGGCGGGAGTTAACACTGGGGAAGGACATTGGTTGCTGCTCGCCTTCCCTGTTTTCCCTTATCCCCCAAAGCAGAGGAAAGTGGAGACTTTTGGGTGGAAAGGGACACCATGGAGTGGCTTTCCAGGGAATGGGACCTTTGCAGGGACATGGCATCGTTCCTCAGAGTGGCTTTTGTAATGTGAAGGGCAGGTGTCCTTGGGAATGGTCCCCTGGCTGGGGGCTGGCCCGGAGCGGGAGGCTCCCATCTCCACTTTACCTGACCCAGTAAGGTCTGACTGACCCTTGTCCTCCTCCACCCTGCAGAGTGCTGGACTGGGCATGCTGCCAGGCTGTCTTTTCCTTTCCCAGGCTGGACACACAGTAGAAACTTGGAGGGAGGTGGGAGACGCTGAGCTCTTACCCTGGCATCAACTGGGGCAAAGTACTCCCCCATCCCTGCCACCTTGCTGGAGTGAGAAAATAGGAGCAGGTTGCAGAGAGCTCCTCTCAAGGGCCCCCCTCTCTTTAATGCCCAGGGAGTTTCAGGGAGCCCTGTGGGGAAGGAAGCCATAGCCCTCCCCGTTGGCACGTGCCAGTGGCATGCACCGAGCCAAGGGCCGGGGGGGCATCACCGCTGTCCCCGGCAGGGCGAAGTGCACCCAGGTCTGCACCAGCCACCCATGGAGGCAGGTCTCAAAAGCCAGCCTGGGGCAAAGCGTCACCTATGTTGGACCCCAGGGAACCACACAGGGTCATTCTGTACCATGACCTGCTCTTCAGGTCCCTCCCCGAGAACAAAGCCTGGGCTGGGGGAATAACTGGGACAAAACCGAAAGGCTGAGGAAGCTGTGCTATAGGATGAGTCAGGGTGTTTATTGCGGCAATGGAAAGCAGGGACTGCAGGCCATGCATACAAATATTTGCATACGTGTGTGTGAGCTTTGGTGTTTTGTTTTCATAGAGTACCAGCAGCGATATCCAGTTGGCTCAAATTGCTTCAAAATTCAGGCACTTGCATGCCACAGGAGTACCAGCATGAGCACACCGCGGATGGAGGGAGGCAAGGTGCTAGAACTGATAGCAGAAGCATGTTAATCAAAGTGGGTTAAATGGGATCCACCTATACAGGCACCTCTGGAGCACAGCAAAGCACCTGCAGAAACCACCTACAGAAACCACCGTGCAGAACACTGGGGAAATCCAGGGGAAGCGCTGCAGCCGCAGGTGAGGTTCAGTGCGGTCCCTGCTGCAGTGTGGCAGCGCTGGATCGTCAGGGCTGTGCAGAGCTGTGGTGGGGACAGGGAGGTGGGTGGGAAGCAGGATACGCTGCCAGGCCCTTACCTGCCCACCAAAACATGCTGCACCAGATGGGGAAGCACCCAGGAGAGACTTCAATCTACCCCAGCTGTAATTAGCTGGGAGGTGAATGCAACTGTGCAGGCAAAACTGCGGGAGCACCGTGTCCGTCTAGCCTGGATGTGATGAGTTCCTGGTGATTCTGCCCGTGCCAGGAGCAGGAGGGGCGGGAGGGATACAGGCACAGGGGCCACCGGGACTTGGCACAAGGAATCCCAGCATTCTGGTGAGTGCAACCCCACAGCTCCTGCGGTACCATGTCATGGTGTGCGTCTCTGCCAGGGGTGATCCACTGCTGCTGGCCATGTCCCTGCTCCCTCTACAGCCCTGCACCAGAGAAAAGGAGGTTTCCACCCCCTTCGCCCACTATGTCAGGGAGAAGTGAAAGAAAAGCACTACAGATCAGAACATAGCCACAGTTGTTGTCCGTTCCTGCGGTAGTATGACCTTGCCAACAGCAGGCAGTTCAAAATCTGCTCATTAGGTTGGGACAAGCCACCCAGCAGCCAGCAATGTGTCCACCACAGCAGCCATAAACCACCAAACTGCAGCATGGGAAGACGTGCCAGGGAAGACATCTAGGATGATAAACTGGCCAGGTGGGACCCACCTAATCCATGGGGGCATCAGACCAAATATCTGATGGCTGGCCCTGTTTCTCAGGGCTTGGTACTCCCTCCAAGCAGCTCATGGGCTGTGGAAAGGCTGTGGGAAGCAGCTGAAGCATAAACCTCTGCAGATTGGCACCATGTTGGGCAAGTCTGGGTACATAACTTGTCCTTTCTGGCTTTACACTTGCAGGTTGGCGACCCATCTTCCCCCAGGAGCTGGCAGGAGAGGGAGGGCACTTTGCAGGGTTTCCCCTCCTTGACAGCAGGATGTGGGGCTGGGAGGACATTTGAGGGCGTCTGCTCACCCTGCCCAGCAGCACCCGCACCAGTCTCTCGTCCCCACATCAGTGGCACAGGGGTGCAGGCAGCGTGGGCAGACAGCAGTGACAGAGCTGAGACCCCACATGCACCTCGTTCCGCTCACTGGGCCCCATGGCCCAGGCTAGGACCTCCTGCCACTGCAACATTTTTCCTGTTATTTAGCCTGCTTCTGAAAAAAATCACTTAATTTATCTGTTTGGCTTTGTTACACATGCCTGTATGGCCAAACAGTTCATCCTTTTGGCTTGTGCAAACCCTTTCAGGAGGCTGGCTTGTTCCTTTTATCTGTGAGTTGATGTTTAACCAAGTCAAGCATTATTTTGTTATAATCTTTGCATTGGCACTGTTGCCCTTGAGCCTTCCCTCTTCTCCTCCCCTCATGTTTTCAGTCAGTCAGCATCTTCCTTGACTTGCCCTGCCACGAGCACAGACTTTTCAAGGTGACGCTGTGCTTTGTGTCCATCCTGTTTGGCTTGCACAAACTCCCAGATCATCTCTGGTCTTCTGTCCACCTTACGGTATGGGCAGAAAGTGGAAAGTTCTGCTAGAGAAGGCTCCTGTGCAATCCTATAAATTTCCCATGTGATCCGTAAGTTGCCATTGAAACTGTAGAACGGTATAGTCTTGCTTTCCTTTGAGTGCAAAGAGAGGAGGACAGGTGCAGGAGAGGGGGAATGGAAAGAGAGAAGATGCCCTGTTGTGCACACAGGAGCAATCAGACCAGCACAGTGCAAAACTACAGCACGTCAAATTTTCTTTCTTTATGTTGCAAAAAGACAGTTCTTTTTGCAAGAACACACAGCTCTGCTGGGTTCGTTTCCTCCCTGGGGTTACAAAATCTGCTCCTGGGCCCTCGCACAACTGTCTCAGTTGCAAAGGCAAAGCCTTGCTCTGGTGGGTTGCCCTCATGGCAGGAGAGCTTTCAGGGAGCTTTCAGGCTCAACTTACAAAGGGCGAGCCCACCTTTTCACAGCTTCATTGTACATTTTGTCCTGCATGCCATAAATACAATTTTGGTCCATAAAATTGGTGTGTGAAATAAGGTTAGTCACAGGACTTCCTGGCAAAGCAGCTCATAAACAAGCTTTCCTCACTTCCCTCTTATGAAAGTTCAGCTCTCCTCTGCGGCGCTGACTTCTTTGCTTCCCTCTTCTCCCACTTATCCCCTGACTCCCATTAGTGTCTGAGTCAGTCTAGTAAACATTTCACCCCGTGGCAGCCTCTCCAAACATAGCAGGAAGATCAGGCTCTGGAGTGCACTCTTGACACATCTCCCGGGGATCCTTTCGCACTTGCTGGCAGGCTATTTTGCTGTCTTTCCTCATTCACACACTGAGAAAGGGGGAACCAATGGCCTATGTATTCAGCAGCTCGTTAGCAGTGAATGGTAATGGGGTCTGTGATGCTTCCTCTTCCCTTCTTCCCTTTCTCACTCATATCCTCCCTGTACTTTAACCTTTGTAGTGGCAGTTTCCTGGACTGAGTGTGCTGTTCAACATCTGCTGGTAGAAGGTTGTAACTGAACTAGATCTCACTAAACTTAACTAACTGAGATCTAACTGAACTAGATCTCACTAAATCTCATGTTTTACTGAAAAATACACCCACTTTCCTGGATGCAAAGGTGGTCAAGCACTAGCACACATGAAGGACACCAACCACCGCGCGTTTTATAGATGCAGCCTTCTAGCACACAGGTCACACTGTCACCATCATGGCGTTTACAGTCTCACCAGTAGCCTTGCTGGCCTTGATCCACGTATTTATGTCTGACTTCCTCATCAGCACAAGGGACAAGTGTGCATAGCAGTTGGACCAGATAGAGCAGAGCTCCCAAAGCAGCCAGGAGAGATGTGTATTTATGACTCATCTGCTCTTTGGTTGCTCCTAGTTGGCAGAAAAATTACTCCGTACGCACAGGGTTGTACTGGGAATTTCCCTTCCTTGCTGCAGCCTCTGTCATTGAACCCACTTAGACCCACACAGCTCACCATGCTGATGCCTTGGCCTCACCCATTCACCCAGAGAGACCCCGGCCTTTGCATGGCGTTGTATTTTACCTACCAAGCTCTGCCTGTACCAGTCTGATTGGAGAACTGGGACTCAGAATTGTCAACCCTGTTGTCACCCCATTTGCCCCCCAGCTAGTCACAGCTGTGCTGGCAGCTGGGTTGGTTTGCAGCATTGCTTGAGGGTTCATTTCCTGGAAACAAGAATCGTGAAGGCAGAAAATTTTCCATATCACCCTGCTTACATATTCAAATGGAGATGGAAACCTAGCAGGATTTTCTAGTAGCCCTGTGTTTCCTTTTCATTTCTGTTATCCTTTTACTCTTGCTGTAAAACTAGCAAACCTATACACTGTCCTCACCTCAGCTTCTCAGTGCCCTCCCTTTCCTTCTTACTGTCCTTTTTGAAGTCTTGAGCATCTTCTCATTTTCTCTACACAGGAGCCACCATCTGTGATGTCTAGCAGTGCACCCAAAGCTGGGCGCTTACTTGTTCTTGTCAAGTGACAGCCCAACTGGGACACAGATGTTGAGCCTCATTTCACACAATCCAGTGGCTTTTGGACATTTTTCTAAGAGATTTGTTCCATTCTCTCTTCTTGCCCACGTTCCATTTTGACAACCAATTCAACTTAGTATGTCTTCTATGCAAACAGCACTTTCCTTTTGAAGCTCACAGTGAAGGCTGTATTTGTCACTTAGTGCTCTGGGAGGAATTGGGTAAATTGGACTGGAGACAAAAATCTCTCTGTTCCCTCTCCCAGGAAGGTATCGTATTCCTGCACTTCATGTGCATTTCTGCTCTGAGAAGGAGCTCAGTAACAGTGGTATTATCAGGCTGTCCCTTCACATTGATTCCAGGCTCAACCACGTCCAATTCAGTCGTTAAAAAGACTTGTTGTGATTGTTACTAAGTTCCAGCTGGAGGCTTAGGTGGGTCTCCATGAGCCGAGCTGTGGTCCTCCCCTGACTAAGGCATTAATAGCAAAGGGTATACATGACAAGTACAGCACTTGGGTCCGCTGCCTGTGACAGTAATACTGTCCTGACGGTTAGAGCTCACTGCCCTGTTTGGACTTGGCTCAATGTTTTGTCACAGTGCTGCCTCTGCAGGGATATGGGAATGCAAAGCTAGAAACAGGGAGAGCAGAGGGGTTTGCATTTAACATCCCAGTTTGGCCTTGCAGAAGCTGTAGGCAGAGGCAAAGACAACAGGTCTCTGCCTACCCTGACTGCTCTTCAGGGAATTGCATGTTAACTGAGAGCCACCAAACGCATGTCTCTCCTTGCATGGGCTCCAGGGGCAAGTGCTTTTCCATAGCCGCATCCCACTGCTTTCTTCCTCTGCCTGCACTGGGGCAACTAGGAAGAAACTGTCCATGGGCTGGGGTGATGAGCACACGCCCCAGCCACATGGAAGGAACCGCGGTGCTGCCATCTCTTCCTATCTGCCAGCATCGCTGCAGGGGCAGTGGATTTCTAAGCCATAACCCTCCAAGGGAACTATGAAGTTATTTCTAGCTTTGACCAAAGTTTTCTCTTCTGAGCGTCCCCATTTGTGCTCCCCACCGTGCCATGACTGCTCTTTCAGCCTGTTTTCAGCAGGTACTGATAGCTGTGATGTGCCAGGAGCCCTTGGAGGGTTGCCCGTGCATTTTGCGAGCCCTGTTGCCACGATACTGAACGCAGAGCAGATGTTTATTTCAACAGAGATGGTTTTGATTTCTTTTCAACTTTTCTCTCGAGCTGCCATCGTGTGTGAATACTTCTTCCCAGGAGCCAAGCGCTGTCAGGGCCCAACAGGCAGGCGTTGTTGCTGCAGCCAGCGTGGAGGGGAACAGGGTTGAGAGGCATGTGGCAGAGCAGCACAAAGCAAGCTGATGGCCCTGGCCTCTCAGGAGGGGTGGTTGAGGGTCTGGGGAGACTGGCTGAAAATGGGTGTTCATGTGAGTGCATGTGTCTGTGCACATGCATGTGTGTGTGTGCACATACCTGTGTTTGTGTGGCTTCGTTTTGGTGCTGAAAGCCTGGCCAGGCTGGGGAAAAGCAGTCTCCTGCTCACAGCTAGTGCTCCCAGCACTTCAGTTTTCTGTTTCCTCCCAGTTGCCTTCATCAAATCATCGCTGCCTTGCTGCAGAATTGGACCAGCATGGCTGGGGGCTGAGATGATGAGACCATCCTCTTCTTTAGAGCATGAGAAGCCAGGCACCAAAAAATACTGAAGATATGGTAGAAAAGGTAAGGAGATCCCTTTCTTTAGGACAGTAATTCCTAAAGTAACTACTGAGAAGAGATACCACTTCTTTCTGAATTTATTTTTTCCCTTTTCCTTTCCCCTTTCCTTCCATTTTCCTCCCTAGTTTTCCTGTTGGAATATTTTAAAAATTATCTCTTTCTTTTCTCTTTTCTCTCTCTCCTTTTACCCATCTTGTCTCTTTCTTTCTCCCCATCCTTTTCTTGGTGCTGGCAGAAGTGGGTGCTAGGAGCACCCTGCCCCCACAAGCTCCCTGCCCAGACTCCTGCCCAGGGCGATCCACCTCGCACCCCTTTGGAGCGGGTGCTTTGTTAGTATAGGAATTCCACCAGAACCAGCTTCTTGTTGCTGTTCCCTTATATAGAAAGGTTTCTAATTTTATAAATATTGCCTATATTTTACTAAAAAAAAAAAAAAAAATTAAAAAAAAGTTGTTGGACCAGCTATGCAAAGACGCTGTGCTGATGGGGCTGGCATTTTGTTTGCCCACTGGCAGGGCCTCTCACTCATTTCCTTCACCCCTTCCACTGTTGTGGCCAAACTATTTTTGGTATTCCAAGAGCGCAAGCTTTGCTGAAATTTTGGTTTCCTGCTAAGGGGGAAATTAGAGCAGGGAAGAGGTATTTAAAAGAATAAAATATATTTGCAAGCGGGGAGGAGAATATATGAGAACATTAATTTGAGAAGACCAATGTTCTGTGATGTTAAACTACTGAGTTGGATAAAATTACCTATAAATATATATGTGTGTGTATGGTTTATTTTACAGATGGAAGTGTAAGTAGAGTATATTTGTAATAAAGAGGTCAGAAACACAACACTAACCCCATCTCACGTTGCAATCTTGGAAGCACAGGACTATGCTACAGAAGACTGGCTTCTTTAAGCCAAATACTATATTGAGATAAAAAGTTCACCAGTACAAGGATCTTTTTGTGATGAAGGTGGAAAGTTTGCCCTTGAACTTGTGAACCGTCCATTCAATGTATCATAATCCTTAGTCACATAGTGACTCACCATTCACCACACTAGTACAATACACATACACTATTAGCTTAGTACCTGTGTAAAGACAACTGACTGATTTTTTTTTTCCTGTTATGGAAAATTAAAGATTAAGTCAATGAAGAACTCCCAGGAAAGAAATGAAACTGTGCTACAGACTCATCTAGTACCATGGGCATCATGTCTACATGTTCTGGTAGCAAGTAGCTTTGCCTACCATCACAGGACAGTTCCTCCCATCTCAGCTGGGTACTGTTTGGCCAAACATTAACCCTCCAGGTTGAAACTTCAACATGGGAGCAGGCTGACTGTGCCAGAGCAAAGCCCATCTACCTCAGCAGCTCATCTCTGGTGGGAGCCGGTGGCAGGGGCTCAGGGAAGCGCATGAGCACGGAGTGAGCAGGGGCAATGCTTGCACTCGCCTGCAGGGATTTGCAGCTCACATACTTCCTCAACCAGAGGTGCTAGTTTTATAAACAGTATTTCCCAATGTTGTTTTTTTTCTTTCATCAAATTGTCCAGTCACTTTTGGCCTGTAGCAAGGAGTTCGCCAGCTTAACTATACCCTGTGTGAAGAAGTGCCTACTTTTGTTTGTTTTGAACTTGGCACCTGCTTGTTTGATTTAACAATCCTTATTCCTTGCATTGAAGGAGATGGTGAACCAGCATCCCTCACCCACCTTTTCCATCCTAGGCATTTACCTCAGCCTGATTATTTTCCTTAAAAGTACAGGAAGCGTCAATTAAAAAATAGTTCAGCCATTTCTAAGAAGAAGATTGCAGGAAGATGTATCATTTTGCCCTGCTAAGAAATACCATTTTGCCCCCTTGCTTTTGAGGGAGGACGTGGAATGTGGTAAAGCCATCATCCTTGTGTCACGGATGTGTCACTGTTGTCTCCTGAAGAAAATGCACAAGTTGGCCATGTTATGTGAAAATCTCCGTTTATGAACACTTAGTTGACACTGGCAGACTTTGGCAGATGAATTCTCTAAATAATCCGTTTGTGCTGAAGGAGCTCCTTGCACCCGCTGTCCCCCAGAATGACTGAGCTGGCTCCTCTGGGGGAACCCAGAGCTGGAGAAGGCTTTTGCCAGCCAATCCTGCTGGTGGCATGGGGCTGCTGTCACCATGCTGGGAACAAGCGGAAACTCTGCTTGATGTCCTGGCACTCACCTGCGTGCACCCAGGCTGCAGGAGGCTGGAAACAGCCACACCGGGCCGCAGAGGCAACAGGGAAGGTCGGATATTGCAGGAGTTGGAGAATGAGTGGAGGCAAAGAGGGTGGATACAGAGCACGGGAAGGAAAGCGGTGGGCAGAAGTGGATGTACTATGGTACTGTTTCTAGCCCAGCTGCAAGGCTTTATAATTTTAAATTATTAACTTGATACAGCAATATCAAAGTTGTAATATGGGATTGAAGAGAGCTACATCTATCTCCCATGTTAGTGAGTATCGGCAGTTTCTAGCGGCAGTGCTGGAAATTCTGCAGCTGCTGAATAACTTGCCTCTAAGACAAAGCGATTTCCCTAATGCCCGTGAATCAGAGACTGATTTATATCGAAGAACAGAGAAATTAAATCCTTGCAAAAATATCTTCATTCTTTCTTTTACATCTCTGGTGTTCTCATTAATAAAATAATAAAATAAATATGCAGCCCTTTTTCCCGAATCCCAGTCAACTTTTAACCTCCACAACATCTTTGGCATGTAAAAAACATGAAAGGCATTGAATTTTACCAGCTTGGGATGCTGTATTCCACTTCTATCTGATGACCCATCAGCTGTGCTGCTTGTATTGAGAGAAAGGCATGAGGAGGATGCATCACGGGATCATCACCACAGCCTGGGTCAGCGCTGCACCTGCCAGCTGAACTTCGCAAAGGCACTAAGGGGTTTCAAATACCTAGATCCACCCTGACACATAGAAACTGGGCATCACGTTTCCTAGACAGATGTGTGAGTCTGATGGGGTCTTTCCTAATGGTGAGTTTGCATCAGTTCTGCTGGAACCAGATCAGACACCTGCTCCCTCCTTCACCCCAGCAAATCACTGTGAGGAGTCCCTGGAGTCCATAGCTGTAAGATGCAGTATTTTCCTATTTAGCAGTGTAACTAATTTCATTTTATTCATTTACGTTTCAAAGTTTGAGAGAAATTTCTACCACTTTTTGTTGTAGATCTCAACCAGCTAACATGATGCAGGCACTCTCACAGAGCCCAGTGTTTTTACTAGCTCCCTGCAGTCTTCTGATGTAAAGATAATTATATTTTCACACCAGCAACACAAAAATAGTAGTTAAACGCATGAAGTAGCAGAAGGTCTGACTTGGGTCACATCACTACTACAAGGCCCTGCGAGCCATCCTAAGTGAATTATAGACACATTTTAAGTCTTGGAAAACACCAGCAACAGGTATTTACAGGGCGGGCTGGGGGGGAGCAGGAAAGGTCTTTCATACGGCAATATCAGCAACTGACCATCTGACTTTCTTAATGCACAAATTAGAACTTGCTAATTACAGAGTGGCATACAATATTGCAACCCTTTTCTTAGATGTTATGGTGCCAGCCTACCTCACTTCACAGCCTGGCTCGATGATTCAGTCATTACGTGACCAGCTGATTACTTAAGATTCCCTGACAGATTTTCCTCCCTGGCTTCACTCACTGTATCATCCCAGGGCTTTCTGAGCGAGTATGGCATAAACAAGTGTTGCCTTTTTGCAGAACATTTTGCTTTGTGTTGTCACTGCAGTTCTCTTGGCCAATCTGCCATGGGTGGGAGATAACTACAGATATAATTACTGGGGAGAATACCTTATCACATGCATAGCAATTGTCCTGCTTGTACCCTATTAAAAAAAGACATTTATTACAGTCCCTTTCATGTTATATTAAGCTGCATGCAAGTCAGAAATGCGTAAAAGGACAAAAATCTCAGAATATGGCCCCAAAACAGGAAGTGTGGCTTGGCAATTAGTACTCTCTGATACACAGTAAACAGGTGCCTTCAAGAGGAAATATGTGAGGGAGAGTCTAAAATCCAGACAAGGCTGAGATAACCAGTTAGCAGGATTCTGGGGAGAAAAATCAAGGTGACGAATGGATAGAAAAAGAAAAGCAGAGCCTCAGAGCCAGAAGAGGAACAGAGGGATGGTAATGCATTAGCAGCATGAAACAAAAATCCTCATATTTAATTTGTCAGGGTTTTTTCAGGCCTCATGTTCTACAGATCATTAAAAGGTAAGAGGAGAAGTGAATTAAGTATGTTTGAGCCGAATGAACCAGGCAGGATTCAGAAGTTCCATCAGTGGATGTTCATTCCTTTATTTACTGAACCACTGTACATAACTAAGAAAGCTTTTTGTCTGCAGAAATCCCCCATTCTCCCCATAGGTTCATTAATCAAAAACATTTTTTACTTTAAGTATATGGTATAAACTTTCAGAAAATAGTTACCTTAAATATTCCACCCATTAAAATGAACTCCTTATAGGCTCCTAGGTAACTTCGATGTATAAATACCATGTAGAAGCCTTTTAAAGCTATGTTATTTTTTAAAAAGGTGCAGAAGAAAGTAAATATTTTAATAATGGTAAAGGCTTAACAAACTGGCAAGTTGGAAAAAAAAAATATTCCAGCATGAGCCACAAGCCTGTCCTTAACTAACATCACTGTTTGTTTTTTGGTTTAAACCACAGTGAGTTAAGGATGGAAAGACTGCCTAACTTTGAAATTCTTGGCTTTCGCCTGTTTTAACACAACCTTACCTTAAACAGAGGTGTTCTGTGTTCTTTGCCACAGTGCAATATTTCTCCAAGACATAAGGGAGGGAGACCGCCTTCCATCACATCCTTTCCGAAGGGACCCACCCTCTGAACAGGGTAGCTCCGGCGTGGCTGACAGTCCAACGTCTGCCGCTTACCTTATGTTTTCTTGGCTTTTAGACCCATAAACCTGTGCATTTGAGGGAAGTCCTCGCATACCCACGAGGAGATTTGTGATGGGACCATGTAATTTCTATATTCTTGCTCAGAGGGGTGAGGGGAAGACCAGTGTCATAAAAGATATCATTTTTAGCTTTGCTTGAGTAACTGGCAAAATGTTCATGTATAGGAATGTGAATCACACACATGAATAGGTGACTCATGTACGAATGGGAAAAATGTCACCCAAAACCACTGTTATCTTCTCCCCCCCAGGCCCTGGCAGAACATGGGGCGCAGCCGACCCCACCGGGGAAGAAGGCGGCAGCGAGGGGGATGCGGGTTCGGCAGCAGCCAGGGCAGGGCTGGTGCAGAGCTGCCCTGGGTGGGAAACCCTCTCGGGGAGGCAGAGAAACCCACCACCCCAAACAGGGACCTGACCTCCACGTCTGCACCGGACTTGCCCACGCTACCTTTGCCATGGCTGGCTGCCAGGAGCACCCCCGAAAGGAGAAACCACCACCTCTTTGTGTCGCACAACCAAAAAAACCCCATGAAACATCCAATTATTTGCCCCTACGCGTCCCTGGGGTGCGGAAGCCGGGGGTACAGGCGTGGTGGTGACAGGGTGTTTGGGGGTGCCAGGCGCCGAGGCCGTGTCCGGGGCTACGGGCGCCGTGACAGCGTGCGCGGGAGGACGGGACCCCGTGACAGCGCCCGCGGGGCCCGGGCCGGTGCGACCGCGCCCGAGGGGCCCGGGGCACCGCGCAACGTCGCGGGCGACCCCGGCCCCGAGCCCGGCCCGGGCCAGCGCCGCGGGGTCGCCGGAGCAGAGGTGCCGCCGCCGCCACCCCTCCCTCCGTCCCCCGGTCCCTGCCCGCCCGGCGCGGGCCGAAGAGGCGGGGGCAGCTGACGCCGGGGCCGGTGCGGCGGCGGCGGCGGCTCCGCCCCCGCGAGGCCGGAGCTGAGACGGAAGAAGCCGCCGCCGCCGCACAGCAGCCGCTGTCTCCCGCCGGGGCCCGACATGGCGCTCTGAGCCCAGCCCCGGCCGTGCCGACAGCCGCCACCCCGCGCGCCTCTCCAGGGGGCCCCGAGCAGCCGGCACCGGGGAGGGGGGCATGGGCAGGGCGAGCGGCGCCAGCCGGCGGGGCCGCTGCTAGGAGCCCGGCGGGCATGGGAGAGCGGCGCTAGGCACCCCTTTCCCGCCCGCGTCGCGCAGCTCGGCCCCAGCCCCGCGGCCGCGAGGTGAGCCGGCGGCGGGCGGGGGCTGCCGGGCAGGGCGGGCCGCGGGGAGGGAAGGAAAGGAGGGAGCGCGGCCCGCGCTGAAGCCGCCTCCCCGCCGCTTTGTCCTTCCAGGCCCCGCCGCCGCCGCCCAGGAGCGAGGGAGGCCGAGAGAGGGGAGCAGCGGGCGGCGCCCGGCCGCCGCAGCCCGCCATGGCCCACTCGCCCGTGGCGGTGCAAGTGCCCGGCATGCAGGTGAGCTCCGCGCCGCGCCGGCCCCAAAATGGAGGCGACGGGCCCGGGCTCGGCCCCGGCTCCGGAAGCGGCGCTTGCGGCCCCACCGGGCGGAGGCCGCCGCTGGGGCGACGGGTCCGGGGGGCCGCGGGTGGGCGAAGCGGGGCGGGCGGCGCGGCCTGGGCGCGGAGGGGCCGCGGAAAGGCTTGGCTCGGCCTAGGGAGGAGCGCGGGCCGGGGCCCTCGCCGAGCGAGGGAGGGGGTGCTCGGAGGTAACGGGAGGCCCTGGAGGGGCCCCGCTCCCTCAGCGTGCCCCGGGGGGGACGCGTACCTGCAGCCGGCCCCTCGGAGGCGAAGGCTTTCCCCTCCCTCCCTTCCCCCTTTGTTCAGGGTTGGCCGCGCTGCACCCAGGAGCACGTAAGAGCTTCTAAAACTGATTAAAGGCGAAATGAAGTTAATCGCAGGGTGTGTGGGTGTGCAGTAAATGACATCTCGGGCTGGCTGGCAAGCCTGGCTCCTGCAGGACTTCTCACCAACGTGCGCTTGGCGCAGCTTCTCCGAGGACCTTGCGGTTAATGGAAAGGTGTCGAACGCGAGGTCGGGTGGTGGTAGAGCACAGCGGCCAGCTTGGGGTGGGAGCCGTCATCTGTCAGAAACTCGCACCTCGCTCGGGTTGGGAGTGAGGCCTGGTGCCTTCCCATATGTGTGTGGTATCTGCTTAGAAAGCACACAAGCTGCTATGTAATTGACTTTTCATAGGAAAGGTGGGATACCTCTGGCTCTTTGTTTTACTCCGCTGGGCAGTCTGACACAAGTTTAGTCGCAGATCTTTATCAAATGCAAAGAAGCTGAGGACCAAACTCATCTCAGTGTTGACTTTTGCTTGTCAGACACCGGCAGCCCAGTGAGTGTTTCGAGCTTTCTCTTAACTTGTGCGATAGTCTTGCCTGTGTAATACTGGTTTTCAGCTCAAATAACATAGAGGCCTTTATGATACATCTCTGTGTATGCGAGATGTACAGTTAAGAGTTTGGGAGGTTTCAGAACAGAAAGTTAAAGTTTCTCTTGCTCAGATATCCTCATTACTTTCAGAAAGTGTAGAGTTGATGTATAAACAGTATTTACATATTAATTTAGGTCCGTTACAATACCAAGGTTTGATTTACCTTTCTGATATCTAATAACTTGCAGGCTTTCTGAAGTCAGTTAAATTTTGGTCATCCACTGGCTTTCTGTTCATAGGACATAAATCACCTCAGCCTCCCTGTTCCATTGATATGTCAAGGTTATTGTTGTATTGGAACATCCTTAGCAACGGGAAGCTAGAGAAATTTTTGATAAAGATTTAGAGGCTTTAGCCTGAGCTGTTTTATTTATATCCTGTCTTTTTTAGTGTGTTTGTGTTTGGGAGACTTATGTTTCAAAATCCAAGTTTACCAATTCCTCATTTTTTATATCTGCTTTATGTATTGCTGTCCTGTTTTCCACAGCTGCCCTGTCATCACAAAAGGACCTTGAAATTATTTAAGGTCCCATTTTCCATTGTTAAACCAATAAACTTTATGTAGTAGCATACTTAGTTCCACTAGTGGTGGTGTTAGTTTAACCCAGACCCCTTAACATCTATCCGTAGGTTTAAAGCATTTTTTTAACTGTTAGCTATTTACAGCTGCATAGAATTAAAATATATTTTTCCCTTGGTGACTCTTTTTTTTTATGAAGGCTAGTACACAAGTCCTGAAGATTTTAGAATACAAAGAAATATAATTTGGTGCAAAACTATTCTGCTCACTCTTCTTTTAGAAGAGTCATGATACAGTTGGTTTGTTGGGGGGGCAGTTTAAGCACTCTAGAAGAGAGTGGTAGTCTGAGGTGTAAGGGTTGCTTCTTTTTTTTTTTTTTTTTTTAACCTGTTTGAACTCTTCAGTAAGGATCATCCAAGTGATGATAAAAGCATTCCTGCTTCTGTTCAGTGTTAAAGTAAATGCATGGTGATCGATTGAAGAAGGAATAAACAGTTTCTTCTCTAATGGAAGAAGATCTAATACTTAAGTTAAAACTATCACTGTGGGAAAGTGCCTGTAATGTCAACCCCCTTGTTCTGTAGCTTGTGTTGAGGGAAGCATTTTATTGAATATAACAGTTGGAAACTGAATTTGCCAGAGAATGTGTTACAGGTTTGGAGTTTTCAGTTTTATTGTAACTTATACTTTCAGTGTTCAAAAAAACCAGTATCAACAAAAATCCAGAAATAATTTGCTATGTAATTCCCATACTCCAAGAAGAAAACTTTGACAGTTTATCACCAAAGTATAACAGAAGCTTTTTTGACTGTTCTAAGATCTTTCATCTTATGAAGAGTCAGGTTCCCTTTAAAAAAAAAAAAAATCCAAACATGGAAAATTACAGAAAGTCAAAGAGTTATTTTTGTGAACTCAGAGTCTGACTTTCAGTACCCTGGCAACAATGGAAGACCCAGAGGTAGTATTATCTGTTGCCCTTATGAGTAGTTACAGAACCATTTGTTTATGTAGTGGTTGCGTTCTGTTTAACCTGTCTTGTGTCACTAACAAAACCAAATTTTATACCTAACAATTCTTGCCTGTGCAAACAACTTCCTAAACACGTTCATTTTCCTCACTCCTTTGGAAAGGCTCCGTGTGATCCAATTGTATGTTAACTTACCAGCTGCCAAACTTCTAAGCCCATTCAATAAAATCAAAGTGCTCAATGAATGTAGGAGTGCTCTGAAGCTGAGCATGATACCCCAAATGTTGCCATTTTACACAGAATCCAAGACAAGAGGGAAAAAATGAACGGTTGATGGAGCTGTGTGAACACAATTAAGGTGTCCTGGTTACATGAAGCATAGTTTGCAATGAGTTTGAGTGTCAGGTTGGAGTTTTTATTCAGTAATGTTGCTGTAACTTTTTCCTTGGGATAAAAATATTCAGACTAGTTCTTAGTCTTGAATGCTTTGAGATCTCCCAGTGAGAAACTTGTGCACTGGCACTATCTTCAAGGAATCCAGTTGAACGCATGCAGAGTATTTCTGGATATAGCTCACAAGATGTTAGAGCCTACCTGTGTCTTCTACCAGTCTGAGGCCTGTACGGAAAACAGCTGGAGTGAAGGTGTTGGACCCCTTATTAGTGGTCCTGTGCTACTGCTTTTCTCTTGCCCAGCAGGCAGGATATATAGTTCAGAGGGCTGTGTTCATTTCAAGTGATCGGAAAGTTTCAAGTATGTCAGTCATTTCAGAATGATGCATTTCTGATGAACTTATGTTACTGGCAGCATCTCATACAGTACTCCAAACCTTAACACTTTCCAATCTCTCTTGTAAGCTTACAAGTGAGTGACAATTACCCTTTCTAAGGTGGACAGTGAGGAAATCTTGCTCTCTGTCCACACCTGAATTTCCCAGACTAGTCTGTAAACTTCAGCAATGGAACATCACTCAAGTAATAAATGTCTTTTTTAGCTGGTAGAGGTTTTATGTATAAACTTGTTGTGCAAAATCTGAAGTCTGTGAAATAGTCATTCATTAACTGATGGAAACGTTGATTCTTATCATTTGCGTTTCTTCTTGTCAGTATGTGTGTCTTTGGAACCTGGTTTGCGGCTTTATTTCTCTTTATCTCTTCTATCCTACTTGTCTAAACACTTTTTGTTTCCTTTCTCATGGCTTTTTTGGTATCTCCTGATCCTGTATGGCAGTAGCCTTGAGTGCAGCCAGAAAGGTTGTTTAGACCTGATCTCCATCTGTTTTTATTGGCATTCAGACTATCTTGCAGTAAAGAGCCTAACTTCCTCTAAAAGCAGAGAAGCCCAGAAGCATGTGACCTGTTAGCCGGTGTACTCTGATTCACAACTGAAGGATTGCTTGATTAAATACAAACTTGGATGTAAAGGTGAGCTTTGCTCTTGGTACTGCCAGTTAACAGACTGGCTGTAGGGTGCTGCTCGCTGAACAACCTGAGCCAGGCAGCTGGAGAGTCTTTCCCTGCAGGATGCTCAGCGGCAGATCAGTTAACATCTAGTTGTTGGATGGGTATAGAAAAATTAAAGGAGAGGTAGCATTTAATTTTGGAAGTGGTCTTTTTCATAGACCAGGAGAAAATACATTTTCTCTTAAATTAGTGCATCTGTACAAATGGGCTCTTTGTGTGGTGCCTAAAGCTAGTCTGGAAGTGTGTCAGATTTCTAGTAAACCTTATGAATTGTAGTTACAAGAATATGACTTCTGTTAAGAGCAAGCAGTCTGTTACTGTCAAATGCTTAAATGTTTAGAGGATGGGTATTAAGAGGAACTTAAACCTTTGAAGAAAGATCTGTTCAAGGATCTGTTAATTTATTCCTCTCCTAGGAACTGAGCTGTATCCAGATTCTTCCACAGTGAGTTTGAAAAGGCTTCAAACTTTTATTATTTGGAGACATGACTTAAAGGAAACTGGAAAGTCTAGCACTTGCAGGATGCCAGGAGACTTCCACATTGCCTAGAAAACAGGGTTTTCTTATGATTAAGCTAGGATGGACTCCAGTGTTTTGGTGAGAATACATTGTCCAATTTCAGTTCCTTGATTTGTACTTTGAGCCACAGTGCAGGCAGGCTGCAGGAAGATAGTATTTTAAGACCTCTGGAGAACATACCTCTTTGCTACTTGAAGCAGATAGGCATTAAAATATTTGTGGAATTCAGCACTGCAGTTGTTCCTTTCCTGGTCGTGCTTGATGTACAGGCTGTATCATACCTAATACTAGTCTGCTAACTCAGCTCAGGCTTTATTAGCTGAACTTGGTTCTTCCATCTTGTGCATTGTGATAAGTTTTTCTGATGACAGAGAAAAGTAGGGCTTAGTTGTACTGTCTTACTGTTATCAAAGGAGGAGGATAGAGCAAGCTCTGGAAAGCGTTTGATACATGGGAGCTGTGTAGGTATATAATCAGCTGGAATTCAGCAGATGCTTTTATCAGGCTTAGAAGAAAAAATCCACAGCAGTCTTTTACTAGTATTTTTTGTGCAAATTTTACAGTTTTATACACTTGTTAAGTGAACTGACCTGGAATTCAGAGGCAAATCTGCTGAAACTGCAGAGAGCACATAAAACAAACTCAGCTCATCTCACCTTAATCTCTCTGCTGTTCTGTACAATCATATACTCTCAGTTTTGGGCAGAGGATCATTCCCCCCAAAAGGTAAAAACATGACATCTGAAACCAGACTTTTAAAAATATATAATTGTTCTGTATTGTGTTGTGGGTGTTTTTCTGTTGAATTTAACATTGAAAAGATTCACACTGGCTGTTTCTGAACTCCCATGACTTATTGTTGTGCTTTACAAGTCCTGATGAAACTTTTTCTTTTCTCCTTTTCCTCAAAAAGGAGAATATATAACGAGTAGTAGCTCAGTAATGTATTCCAATTTGTTGTTAAAAAAAAAAGGAAACAGAATTCTTTAGATGCTTATTTTTGGGGGCAGGGGGAGTGTTTCTTTATATATAGTAACTTTGTGGCACACCATGAAAGGCATATATGACTGAATGTGCCTCTGCAGCAGTATTTGTCATATGAGACGTCTTAGTAAAGATAGGCAGGCATATCGTCCTCAGTTTTCATTGTTTTCAGTTGTCTCCAAAAGTGAAAGGATGAATTTTAAACCTATTAGTAAAAGTACCACTCGTTTGCTCTTTGGTCATTACCTTCAGATTTAGGAAAGAGTCACCAGCTCTGAAAAGTGTTGAGAGACTATTGTTTTGTCTCTGTCTTTCATTTATTCTTAGGGACTGAGTTTAATAATTGACTTGAAAAGTTCAGGGATGGGCTTTGGGGAGATGGGGTTGGGGATGAACTGTACAAAGTTGGTTTTGAAATTCTTCTGTAACACATAATTTTCTGACATGCTGTAATTAGTGGCTACATGTATGTTGTCTTTGCAGAAACAGAGGGTTGGTGAGGTATCTATCATGTCAGGAACTACTGTTCCAAATCCTGCTATTTCATTCTAACATAATAATTGAAGATCAAATTCCTTCCTAATAGTGCCTCACTAGTTTTTACTCTATTTAAAGAACTGTCATTTGTTCTTTAAATTTAAACTTCTAGCAGTTCTTCTAGAACAAGTCTGTTCTGCTGATGAGATGCGGATCATTGAGCACACTCAGATCTGAAGGAGAGACATAAATCTGATGGGAAGGATGCCCATCCAGTGATATTCACTGAAATCCATTCTGCCAGAGGGATTGCTAGCCAAATAAATCTGGCAAAAAGAACTCAATCAGAGAAACTATTAATAAAGGGACGGACAAGGTAACAGTAGCTCGCCGGTCTTGTTCTTCCTCATATCTTGTGCATGTGGTTTTGCAGAGATAGGCTATATTGATTAGGTCCATAGCTTGGGAAAGAGCATGGCTTCAGCTTAGATCTTTCTTTATGAAGGAAGCTTTGAAGCACTGTGTAGTTGACTCTTCGAAGTGTGAAGCCAAGTTTGTCTTGCCAAAATCTGTATTTGAATGGTCTTGATTGAGGCAGCGTATCTGGAAAAGCTTTGCCGTGTGATTTATCCTGGATCTGTGTGAATTCTGTATGCATTGATGAAGGAGAACAAGGAATAAGAAATGTTAGTTATCTGCAGGTTTAGCACTTGAGCTGTGTGTGGAAGGGGGAGCCTAAGAGCCCAGGGTGCCTTCACTGTTTTCATGAACCAGAAATCAAGGACCATCTGTTCAGTCTTGAAGAATGTGGGGTGTTTTTTTCTGTTTCCTCCCTGCTCCCCGATCTTTTACAGGCTTTCCTTTTAGCTGGGTACCGTTATGTGTTCTGAATATTTGAATAATGTTGGCTGGGGGGCGAGCATAGGGTATCTATGCTTTGCTAGATGTCAAGTTGTATTTCAGTGCAGGCTTCTGTGTTGGGAGCTGAATGCAGAATAATAAAAACACTGTACAGCTTGAAATGACCATAAGTGTTGTAAAGTGCCTAAATGTAAAACACTGAATGAAAAAGATTGAATTTCTACTGATGTAAATCAATTAAAAGCGTATAGAGAATTATGAGCAGAGCAAGATGAGCTTCCTGTTGATCTCTCACCTAGGAAGGTGTCATCTGGCAACTGGTCATAGCAAGAACATTTTTACATTCCTGCACAGCTTTATTCCAGCCTAGTTGGCAAGAAGAATCTGAATTTTTTTTCAGGGTGTTTCTCTTCCTCCCCTCCCCCTTCCCCTCGCTTTTATGTAATGAGATGCTATGAATGAGCTGCAAAGTAATTGAAAAAGGAGTTTCCTGAAACGGGCAGGTTGATTCTGGTAGGGTGGGTTTCTTGCTTCCTTTTGTAGCTCATTTTGGAGTTGTATTTCTGGTTTTTCATTGTGTGCTTCTTGTAGCTTCAGGTCCAATATGATTGATACAATCACGGGCCAGTATTCAAGAGGAGAGTACAGCCTTCAAGCTTGTGGTTGTCTAGCCTTGGGGAGAGGACAGAAGTCTAGGATTCTAGTAGACTGGTGTGTTTGCCTTCCTTTCTCAAAATCGTCCCTACCAAAGCTGAAGGAATGGTGTGATACCCTCTAACCATGGGTTCCCACTTGGGGTTCACTGCAGGCAGTGATTATGCCTGGAGAGTTATCTGTGGTAAATAATGTGTGGCCTGCTCTCTAACCAGCATTGTATTTTGGAGCTGTCCTTTTTCAACCAGTGTTTTTCTGCCTTGCTTTAATTTTGTTTAGCCTGAAAATAAGTAATGACTACTTCAGTAGAGAGATTTAACAAATATACTTATGTGTGTGTTAAACTGAAGGTCTTGTTGCTACTTTCTAGTTTATGAACTGGCAAGTTAAAAAGCTGGATTTTGTTATTTTTGTTCTATCTGGATAATAGTACAAGTTTCATCTTACAGGAGGAAAATCTGTGTATCAAGTTCCAACTTGCACAGAAAAAAATGCTAAAATGGCTTCTAAGATAGAGCGGTGAGGAGGCCTGTAAAATTTATGTAGCGGTTGCCATTTAGCTGTAGATACCGAACGTCTAAATATTAGGAAAATGATCCAAATGCCGTAATGATATAGTTTATTGCTGGCAGAGTTTTGACGTAGTTGTTCCTTTAAATGGGTGTGGCAAAAATAAAAAAAAAATTGTGTACTGATAAACAGGCTGCTCTCTGAAAGGAAAGGCATACTGCTGAAAGTAGGGTGCAGCCCATAAATGGTTATTTTTCCATATTCCTTTTAGATGTGACTTTTGTAATCTCTCTGCAGATTACGTTTTTCAAAGCAGTTCATAAAACGGATAGATTACAAATGTTCTTCAACAATGAGAAATTGCAGTAGTCCTCTATCTTCTGACTTCTAATTCAGGTGTACAGGCAGTTAGCTCATTGAGGTGGGTTAATTACCCATTAAGCAGTCACTTGTCCTGCACTGTTCAACAAAGGGGATTATTTTTGTTTTGAAAGATCAGCTTGTTGAACTCTAATAAATGTGGAGCAGAGTTTGAACACTTTGGGATACCAGAACCTGTTGATTTCTAGAACTGACTTCTGTCTCCATCTAAGGATGTCCATCCTTCCTAGCTATAGAGCATGCAGTCACTTATGTCTTTTTCAGATCTTTTAAAGACCTAGCCACGTAACTTTTGCCCCCCTCCCTCCTCTGACTCCTTTGGTAGGCCGTGCTCCTCAGAGATGTGAGCAGACTGAAGGATATGCAGCTGTATGTAGTGGTTTGAGGAATTCTTTTTTTAAAGATACTAGGTGATTAAAAGGGACTGATACATAGAATGGGAGTTAAGTCGGACTCCATTTGAAACGTAAGGATATTCAGTTACAGAGAAGGTCACTGGCGTGAGAAATTTCTCTTTGTGTTTCCTTTCCTCAGTGCAGAATACTCTTCATAAAAAATTGGTGTAAATTTTTTTAATTGCCTGTGTCAGAGTGCTAATCTTTGGAAGATGTGTTATTATTCTTTCTTTTTGCTTATTTATGCTGTTTCCTAAGCTGCTTCATGTTGTTTTACCAAAGTGAAAGAATAGCTAAGAATAGAGGAAGTGAGTTCAGTGGTTTCCATTTTCAGCACAACATACTATTGACAGCTTTCGTCTGCCACAGGTCAGAGGCAGTTTGAAGATGAAGGTGATTCCTTGAAAATCTGAGGGTGGGTTTGAATGCTGATTTTAAAGTTTTGATAGTCTCATGAATTTTCAAGCAGCTTGCCTCATGGCTGACTTGAGGAAAACAAAGCCACATGGTTTTTTTGCTTGCTTATTTTCACTTTTGTTTTGTACTGAAGTTCTTCAGGTTCTCACTAAAAATGGCTATGAGCCTTGGCCTTGTCAGATAAGGGAGATGTTTCATAAGGGGTGTAACAGAGGTCAGGTCCCATTTAAGCAAAGCTCAGATCTAGTTTTTGCTACCTACCGTGTAGAAAAGCTTGATAATGTAAAGGTTTGATATCAAATTGTTTTGTTGTTAAAATAATTTTCTTCTTCAGTATGTATCATACAGTTCTAGTAAATATAATGAAGTATCTACTATCCTGATGTTTGAGTCTTGAACAGGACTGCAGGGTAGCATCAGAGTTTAGTTACATGCGAAAGTCTCTGAGAAGCAAGAGTGTGTGTGCAAGATGGAGAAAAAAGATCTTTCCAGGTTCCGCCCTTGTTTTGAATGTCTGCAGGTTCATTTTTTTTTTCTGATTCTTTATAAGTAATAATGGATCTGCACCTGTGCCTTCATTAACTTCAACCTATTTAAATTTTTATATATATACACACACGCCTATGGCACTGTTTGTGTGAGTAACTTTAATGGTAATAGGATTTTAAAATAAAATTGATGGGGGGAGGTGGGGAGGAGCTCCATGAATTAAAATCTGTCACTACCTGTGGTGGCTTTATTGTAAAGAAGTAAAACATACCTTATGCAGATAAAATATGGAAATATATATAATGTATGTGAATATATATTGTTTTATAATAGAATATGTATGGTGTGTAATTAATGTGTATATATATAAAATATCTGAAACTACATGCAGATAGTGTATGGAGAGAAATTCAATTAAGATGAATGTATCTGTTGATTAAGACATTACTCTAAGAAGTCCCATTAGCCTATCAGGTTTACCAATCTTACTCCCTCTTAATTCCAATTTTTTGGGGGGTCTGAACAGAAGAAAAACTTAAAAGTACTTTATTATCTGAGAATAGATAAATGTCTATGAATGGACTGACTACCTATGATTTCAATGTGCTTAATCCAGATGCAGTATTTTGTAAGAGTCAGGTAAATGCTGACTAGATTAAATGTCGTAACTTTTAATCTGTTCTTCTTTTATTGACTTTCAGGTGTCTTTTTTTTATGGTATTTCAGGTATTAATTCTTAAGACAATAAGAGGTATCTTGGAGATTTTACAGATAATAAACTAAGCCTAATAATTGCTATTTAATTTTATTGTTAGCCATAATTCAGACAGTGCAGACAGTGGGACTTAAAAGAAATGGTGCAGTGCATGCTGGCTTCAGCAACAAAGTCGGCATACATTTCTGATCTGGCGTTTTAATGCTGATGTAACTGTGAGGCTGCACAACAAATTAATTACTGGGGTGCTCTTGTGATGGTGGGTTGGTTTTGGTTTGTTTTTAAATATTTTACCATAACATCACCTTCTTTTCCTCGACTGTTCTGTAAGATAGCTCTTTTCCATATAGTTTACCTTTGGCTTCTTCCTGACTGTGAAGATCAGGTTTTTATTTTTGTGCATAATTGCTTGAAATGGCAGTCTTTTAAACACAGAGGTAATTCTGATGGCTTCCAAAGATACCAGTACGTGTTAGGGTGCCACAGTAGTGGATACTTGAAAAACGTATGAGTAGACACTCTAGTCTTCTCTTACCAACCTTTTATAAAACCTTTTGAGCTAATTATTGCTTCTTTATGTAATGCGTATTTGAGTAATGTCTCCCAATGTAGGTGAGCTATTTTGTAGTACTGCTACAATTTTAATTCTGTTCCAAATAAAGCCTGGGAGATGCTTGAAAATCCAGATAATATAACAGCATTTCTGGGTCAGGTTTTAGAAATACTGTTAAGATAATGGGTTATATGTTCTCATATTGACAGACTGCTTAGGAGAAATCTCACAAGACTATGTTAAATTATTTGCTTTGGGAGACCTAGAGGATCCTGGCTTTGATTTTATTAGATACAAGGCATTAGTTCAGTCTCTGTCCAAGCTTTTTTGAAGCTTTGTTTTTTCGTCCAGTTGTACTCAGTAGCCTTTAATGAAATTCATTAATGAACCTTCTTAGAAGACTTGTTTCTGTAAAAGAGCTGTCCTGCACTGACACATCCTGAAGCAGTCTAACATAGATACTGTTTCTTCTAATTTGGTGTATGTCATTAGATATCTGTATAACCCTGGAAGCTAGATAATCAGTGTGCTTTAACTTTGTTTCAAAGGAAGAACGCAGAATTTGGAGATCAGGTACGTGAAAAGGTGGGAAGGTGAGTCAGCCAGTCATTCTTGTAGCAGAATGCAGCCAGGACATTGCTGCGTAGCTGTGTTTATCAGAATAAAAAGAAAATGCTTATATAAGCCATACTGGCAGAATACTTGATGCAACTACTGCAGGTATGCTGGCAAAAATTATGCTATAGTGTTTTTTATTTGGGGCTTCTGAGCAGGCAGTTGGACTGGATGACCTCCTGAAGTCCCTTCTAAGCCGAATTATGCTATGATCCTGTGACTTTGTATGTGTACATACCTATGTGTATAAACACATACAGTAATGGCACATGACTGGGTAAGAGGAAGAGAGATTTTACTGAACACTAGCACAGGCTGTATAGTTGTGCTGGACTGGTGAAATGGTGGACTTCCTAAGCTATGCAGAGGGCTTGTATTGTCACGCTCGTGCTGGTACTGTTGCTCATGCTGGTGAGATTGAAGTTGGCATGTGAATGTGCCTGTGCTTGTCGTACTTGTTGCTGCTTTTGGCAGTGGAAATGGGCTTAGGGAGGGGAAGAGCAATAGATTCTCTTCCTGATTTGTCCACTTACAGGTGTT